>NC_042963.1:22543673-23743673 GCF_901001165.1 Salmo trutta | reverse complement strand
TGGGACATTTTCAGATTCCTGGAATTGTGTACAGATCCTTGCGACATGTGTGCGTGCATTATCATGCTGAAACATTGTGTTGGCGGCGGATGAATGGCAGGACAATGGGCCTCAGGATCTTGTCACATTATCTCTGTGCATTAAAATTGCCATTGATAAAATGCAATTGGGTTTGCTGTCCGTAGCCTGCCTATACCATAATCCCACCACCACGGGGCACTCTGTTCAGCAAACCGCTCACCCACATGGTGCCATACACATGGTCTGCGGTTGTGAGGCCAGTTGGACTTACTGGCAAATTCTTCAAAACAACGTTGTAGGCGGCTTATGGTAGAGAAATTAACATTCAAATCTCTGGCAAGAGCTCTGGTGGACATTCCTGCAGTCAGCATGCCAATTGCACGCTTCCTCAAATCTTGAGACATCTGTGGCATTGTGTTGTGTGACAAAACTGCACATTTTAGACTGGCCATTTATTGTCTACCGCACATGGTTCAACTGTGTAATGATCATGCTGTTTAATCAGCTCCTTGATATGTCACAACTGTCAGGTGGATGGATTATCTTGGCAAAGGAGAAATGTGCACACAATTTGAGAAAAATAACCTTTTGTGCGTATGGAACATTTCTGATATCAACTTTGATCATTTATTACAGCTCATGAAACATGGGGACAACACTTTACATGTTGCATTTATATTTTTGTTCAGTGTACATATCCTAATGTTAGAAAGTAGAATATAAAGTAGATATAGGCTACTGTGGGTTGGGTAGGCTCAATAATTACAATCGAATAAGCCTAATTAAAAGAAGAGTGATGAAGGAGATGAAAATACTAGGCAGAGCATGCCCAGCATGCCCAGAGCTTGTGGCGAAATTATCTGCTCATATTACGCTCTGCTCCTCGCTCTACATTCACCCACTTACATGTTCTGGCATTCAAAAGCAGCCCTGCTTTAGGCTATCAAAGATCTGTCAATGAAAAATAATATCAGTGGATGGAATTAGTGAATGAAAGGCTACAGCATTCATTAAATGGTCTGACAAGCTGGATAACAAATGAGGCCTAATTAGTCAAAATAAAATGAAGTCTTTCAAACAAGGTACTAGGTCATTAAAACGAGATCTATGTATTTTTCTTTGGGTGGGGGGGTGGTACTTGGGCTTCAGGGCTCCCATACATATCAAATGGTTTTATAGTCAAATTGTGTGAGGGCATTTCCCTCTCAGGAAACACTGAGTTGTGTAAAACTCAACAAACATAAACAATGCATTTAAATAAGTAACACATTGTGTACCTTTACCTTGCTCAGTCAAAAAACAAATGTGCTTGGCTATACTGTCAGCTATGGCAGTAGTGTTGAACCAGCCTTTACATTATGAGTATGATTAATCATTTGGGGAATACAGGGAGCAGCTGTAACAAGGTAAGGCACATATGGAGAAGAAAGAAAGTGCATGTCAGGTGAGAAGAGGAGGGATTCCTAACTCTGCAGTAAAGCAAAGACAACGGTGACGCTATTCAGCAGCACCAGCGTCAGACATTATATACCACGGGCCCTCTCTAGTTTGAAACAGCTACTGTTAGCTACCAGTGTCGTACACGTCAAACAACTTGAGCATTTCACGCCATTGAATAGAAGCTTGACTAACAGTCACAGTCATCTTGATTGACATGCTATATGGGTAACATCATTTGACTATGAATGCCAATAAACAGAAAACATTATGGTGTCATGAACTATGTACCATTTAAGATAAATACAGTATACACATTATGGCTAAGTATGGGACTGAAACCATGTAGGATAATGCAAAGGTGGTGGGGCAACTCCTGGATGTGCTCCTGCACATCTCTGATCAAACTTAAGGATAGTGATTAGTTGATTAGTTTAATGCGGTGTGTTGGAACTGTGATGGAACAAATGTCTGCACACACTGCTGACACCCCTGGGTTGCTACACTAGGGTTGCTACACAGAGCCTTCCCTGTAGCTCAGTTGGTAGAGCATGGTGTTTGCAACGCATGGTGTTTGCAACGCCAGGGTTGTGGGTTCGATTCCCACGGGGGGCCATGTATGAAATGTATGCATTCACTACTGTAAGTCGCTCTGGATAAGAGCGTCTGCTAAATGACTAAAATGTAAATATGTAAATGTAGTTTAGAGACATCCCTCTCTTAACCACAAGAGAGAGGCTACTGCATAAATGTTTGCCTGAATGTAGTACTGCGATTTACCACTATACTCTCTATTTACACCCACACTCCCGTTGTTGAGAAACTTGTCCCAGGTTAATTTCCACCAACGCTGCAGAGCATTTTCACAGAGAAAGAGAGCGATAAAGGGAGGGAAGAGAAGCTTGGACCAGATTTATTTTACCGCTAGAACAGCTTTTACCCCCCCCCCCCCCCCCCTCTCTTTCCGTTGGCCAGGCAGCCAAGTCATTCCTCAGGGATAGCACAGCCACCTTTATGAAAGGCCAGTCCGTGGCCAGGTGTTGTCAAATCCCATGAGGCACATTAGGATGTGGTTATAAAGTAGCCAGCTCCACATCAAGCCAACAAAATTGCAGCTTTAAACTGTGTTTTTGACCTGGTTTTTAACTTCATAGATTTAATAGAATTTTTCTCAACTTCTACAGCACCCAGAGGAAAAAGATATTGAGTTGTTTTGTAGCATTCTTGTACATTTCCTCTAATTCTATGGTCCTCCACCTGTGAGTCGGGGCTCAGTGATGGGTCATTACTGGAATCCACATAGGTCACAGCTTGACATAGAAAGATGTTTCTTTTCTTTTCATAAATGGCATTTATTAAGGATATAAGGCCAGGTCAGGGTAAGAGAAATTGTTCCTAAGAGACTTGAATGGTAGAAAAATCAAAGCTGAAGACAATGGCTGGAAAAAGAAAAGGTTGAATGGAACAGAGCAAAGGGCATGATACATGATTAACTTGAGGCTTATAGTAGCCTAAATGGTCTCTTTCTTATGGACTACCGGTGGCGTGCAGTCTGGAAATTGACAACTCCATCTAATAGTCTATTTTTGGCAAGTCACACACAGTCGGTAGGAGTGAATCTCACGTTGGTTCTGTCTTCCGCTCGTGTGGCTGCTGCCATTTTGGCAGCTACACACTAACTGCTCCTGGCTGTGTCCCTCGCAGGCAGAACAACATCCCGCCAGCTTCACATCTCACTGACTTTTCTCATGGCTTCATTCTGTACGGTAATGAATAATGAAGAGTTGATTTCTCTGAGGAGGCATGCCTGCGGTGCACCTGCCCCATGTCTGCTTGCGGGCATTATCCACTGCCTACCAATTGCCCAAAGGACCCAAAGGACAGTCGGTCCTGTCTATAGAGGACAGAGCAGTCATTTCTATACAGACTGACAAAATTCTGCCATGATGGGAACAACAAAAACTTCTGACTGCAACGTTCTGACTGCAGATGAAAGCCAGACTTATTATTTCTTCATTTTAATGATCAGGTCTCACCCCTCTGAGATAAGATACATTAATTTTCCCCATTTTCCTTGCTTTATTCTGGATTGGATTGGAGCGCTGTGGACCGTTATTCTCAATTCAATGTATTTACTCTGTATTTAGGCAATATCGTAACAGAATGGCAGGGCAGACGTTTGCAAAGAATAATACACTTTGATAGCCGTGAGTCAATATCACTGACTGATTGATTTTATGGTACGTATTTAATCTACTAATCTATTGTAAAGTACATTTAGAAATTTAGACTGCAACATATTCTGTGAAATAATGCAGAAATAAGATTAGTTCAAATTGTTGTGTTAAATAACCTTGATTACCACAATCAGGTGGCAACTGTGTTAAGGTGGCAGTCATAAGAAACTTCATAAAGCCTTGGTAAACTAAATAATATCTATAGTCCTTCATAACCGGTTATTTTCTGCTCATAAATTGTTATTAAGGTGTTTTTGCATGTTTTATGCAAGTGATACGATTAAGTTCTGCGTTGTTGGAAAACGCAGGCATTGAAGCTGCCTCATAAATACAGTTGAAGTCGGACGTTTACATGCACCTTAGCCAAATACATTTAAACTCAGTTTTTCACAATTCCTGACATTTAAACCTAGTAATAATTCCCTGTCTAAGGTCAGTTAGGATCACCACTTAATTTTAAGAATGTGAAATGTCAGAATAATGGTAGAGAGAATGATTTATTTCAGCTTTTATTTCTTTCATCACATTCCCAGTGGGTCAGAAGTTTACATACAGTATTAGTATTTGGTAGCATTGCCTTGACATTGTTTACTTGGGTCGAATATTTTGGGTAGCCTTCCACAAGCTTCCCACAATAAATTGGGTGAATTTTGACCCATTACTCCTGACAGAGCTGGTGTAACTTAGTCAGTTTTGCAGGCCTTCTTGCTTGCACACGCTTTTCCAGTTCTGCCTACAAATTTTCCATAGGATTGAGGTCAGGACTTTCTGATGGCCACTCCAATACCTTGATTTTGTTGTCCTTAAGCCATTTTGCCACAACTTTGGAAGTATGTTTGGGGTCATTGTCCATTTGGACGACCCATTTGCGATCAACCTTTAACTTCCTGAGGATGTCTTGAGATGTTGCTTCAATATATCCACATAATTTTCCATCCTCATGACGCCATCTATTTTGTGAAGTGCACCAGTCCCTCCTGCAGCAAAGCACCACCACAACATGATGCTGCCACCCCAGTGCTTCATGGTTGGGATGGTGTGCTTCGGCTTGCAAGCCTCCCCCTTTTTCGTCCAAACACAACAATGGTCATTATGGCCGAACAGTTCTATTTTTGTTTCATCAGACCAGAGGACATTTCTCCAAAAAGTACGATCTTTGTCCCCATGTGCAGCTGCAAACCCTAGTCTGGCTTTTTTATGGCGGTTTTGGAGCAGTGGCTTCTTCCTTGCTGAGCGGCCTTTCAGGTTATGTCGATATAGGACTTGTTTTACTGTGGATATAGATACTTTTGTACCTGTTTCCTCCAGCATCTTCACAAAGTCCTTTGCTGTTTTTCTGGGATTGATTTGCAATTTTCTCACCAAAGTTTGTTCATCTCTAGGAGGCAGAACGCGTCTCCTTCCTGAGCGGTATGATGGCTGCGTGGTCCCATGGTGTTTACACTTGCGTACTGTTGTTTGTACAGATGAACGTGGTACCTTCAGGCATTTGGAAATTGCTCCCAAGGATGAACCAGACTTTTTGAGGTCTACAATTGTTTTTCTGAGGTCTTGGCTGATTTCTTTTGATTTTCCCATGATGTCAAGTAAAGAGGCACTGAGTTTGAAGGTAGGCCTTGAAATATATCCACAGGTACACCTCCAATTGACTCAAATTATGTCAATTAGCCTATCAGAAGCTTCTAAAGCCATGACATCATTTTCTGGAATTTTCCAAGCTGTTTAAAGGCACAGTCAACTTAGTGTATGTAAACTTCTGACCTACTAGATTTGTGATACAGTGAATTATAAGTGAAATAATCTGTCTGTAAACAATTGTTGGAAAAATTACTTGTATCATGCACAAATTCGATGTCCTAACCGACTTGCCAAAACTATAGTTTGTTAACAAGAAATTTGTGGAGTGGTTAAAAAACGAGTTTTAATGACTCCAACCTAAGTGTTTGTAAACTTTCAACTTCATATATATATTTTTTTTTTATGTGAATCACATTTTATTTTGGCGTACTCCGACGGCATTGCGTGTCTAACACAATAAATAATTTGACTTTGCTGAATTAAAAAAAATGTTTTTTTACCTTTTTAACCTTTCCATGTGGTTTCTTCCTGAACAGACTCAATGGAATGCTGACCTCTTCCTATATAGTTGGTAAAATTATTGTTTTTGTGTATGGTTTCCTACAAAGAAGGGCAGCTCAATTTGCCACTCATCTACTGTATGTAAACCCTGGATTGTTGATGCTATGTATTGGTCAATTAGAGGCTTTGAAGCCACCGGTTGGCCGTATCGGCACTCCCCAGAAGAAGCAGTCCTCCCTAGATGGGGTAGTTGACAATGTCACGAAAACAATGCACAAGCTTCAATAGGGCAGAAGTGTGTTGTTGTGATTCTGGATGGCCAGATAGTTAGCAACAATGACAAGAAACTGCCATGTTGGGAAATGTAAGTGGCTCGTTTCACCTAGTTTCATCTTGTTCTTGATTTCATCCCAATGCTAATATGGCTAAAATTCACTAGCTAGCTAACTAACAACTGTAACGATGCATTTGAGAGTCAAGTGCTCATTGTGCACAACAATCTAATCCAACCCTGTCTGTTTTACCCCATAGTTGTGCATGTTGCTAAACAACCAACCCGTCTATAGAAATGAATGGAATTCTACAATATTTCAATTAAATGACAAAATGACATGTATTTCAGTATTTTTGTTGTTGTAGTGGGGACATTAACATTAGGGGCTTTATTTCTACTGGTGGTAAGGAGGCGCACGTGTCAAACGGACGTTAGTTTGCAATTTCGGATCCCTCGTGCTGAGGTGGAAGGTGTGGAAATATTTGAGGTGTGTCATTATAAACGTGCTGCAATTTGCCAATTTCAGTCAGCGCAAATAGGGATATTTAAGACCGACCAAAATCTGGTCATAGCAGTAATGTAATTGGTTATGGCACTGATTTTACCAAGTGAGGCGCGCACAGTAATGGGGTCCGAAATGATTGACACCCTTGATAAAGATGAGCAATAATGACTGTATAAAGTAAATAGTTCAAATACTGAGCTATATTGTATGCTCAAAGAAATTGGGAAATTATAATATTTTACACTAATACAATTGCTCAGAGAAAGATATATTTTTTTACTTTCTCGCTCATCATTATTCACGATTAATTCAGGATTATCCGAATTCCATCTTGCTGTCTCTATATTTGTCTGTTTGTTTGTTTACCAAAGTCACTACTGGCGGCGATGGTAGGTTATAGCTATAACGATTTGGGAGCAGTAACGGGAGTGGACATTCCCCCTTTCTCTTTATTTTGGATCTTTTTCCAGCTCCTGTGAAAAGTTTGGATGTGCATAAAACCCTTCATAGTCTACGTTGTTTTAGGCCTAATAATATTTGCCCACGAAGAGCAATTATGGAGCCTGTAATTGTATTTAGACATAGCCTGCTTTAAAACAAGTTTTGGTTTCGTTTGATTATAATTATTCACTGTCTTTTTAGGTCTTAGTGAATTTAATCTTGCTTATTGACAACGTTTTGCATGTCCATGGCTCAGACATAATGCATTTAAAATTAGGCCTATGTCAGAGTGAATGCTATGTTAACAAGATACACTATATATACAAATGTATGTGAAGACCCCTTCAAATTAGTGCATTCGGCTAGTTCAGCCACACCCATTGCTGACAGGTGTATAAAATCTAGCACACAGCCATGCAATCTCCATAGACAAACATTGGCAGTAGAATGGCCTCACTGAAAAGCTCAGTGACTTTCAACTTGGCACAATCATAGGATGCCATCTTTCAAACAAGTCAGTTGGTCAAATTTCTGCCCTGCTAGAACTGCCCTGGTCAACTGGAAGTGCTGTTATTGCAAAGTGGAAACGTCTAGGAGCAACAACGGCTGAGCCTCGAAGTAGTAGGCCACACAAGCTCACAGAACAGGACCGCAGAGTGCTGAAGCGTGTACAAGTCTTCTGTCCTCGGTTGCAACACTCACTACCACATTCCAAACTGCCTCTGGAAGCAATGTCTGGAGAAGAACTGTTCGTTGGGAGTTTCATGAAATGGCTTTCCATAACTGAGCTGGATTGGCTGGATTGGTGTAAAGCTCGCTGCCATTGGACTCAGGAGCAGTGGAAATGCGATCTCTTGAGTGATGAATCACCCTTCACTATCTGGCAGTCCGGCGGGTGATTCTGGGTTTGGCGGATGCCAGGAGAAAGCTACCTGCCCCAATGAATAGTGCTGCAAAGTTGATACAAAGTTTGGGGGAGGAGGAATACTTGTCTGGGGCTGTATTTCATGGTTCAGGCTAGGCCCCTTAGTTCCAGTGAAGGAAAATCTTAACGCTACACCATACAAGGTCATTTTAGATGATTCTTTGCTTCCAACTTTGTGGCAACAGTTTGGGGAAGGCCCTTTCCTATTTCAGCATGACAATGCCCACGAATACAAAGTGAGGTCTATAAAGAATTAGTTTGGCGAGATCGGTGTGGAAGAACTTGACTGGCCAGCACAGAGCCCCTGCACACAACCCCATCGAACACCTTTGGGATGAAATGGAATGCCGACTGCGAGCCAGGCCTAATCGCCCAACATCAGTACCCGACCTCACGAATACTCTTGTGGTTGAATGGAAGTAAATCACCGCAGCAATGTTCCAACCTCTATTGGAACGCCTTTCCAGAAGAGTGGAGGCTGTTATAATGGCAAAAGGGGGACGAACTCCATATTAATGCCCATGATTTTGGAATGAGATGTTCAACGAGAAGGTGTCCACATACATTTGGTCATGTAGTGTATATAAACAAATTCAAACAATATCTTATAAGATACCAGGAGTATCAAAAAGAAAGATATCTCAAGAGAAAAGAAAATGGTGAACTGAAATCCAGGAGGCAATGGAAGTGTTGAACTGAAAAAAAGGAAAATGAACCAAAGAAACAGAAGATCAACTATCCAGAAAAGAGTGGTTATGGAGCCATACCTGTCAAAGAACACACCACCATACTCACCTGAAGACTTAAAGCTACAGAATAATGACCTAGCTGCCCCTCAAATGACTCCACATCTATGTGACTAACCATGATAATTCAACAAACAGAAGCAGACAAAAGACAACCTTCCCCTTCAATGTGCACAACACCACAGTCATACGAGAGACTGATTGAAAATGTGGTGTGTTGTGAAATATGATGAAGACCCTTACCCTGGTATTATACAAGATGTTGATGCATAGAGATTCGCTCTATTTAAGACGATGGGTCATGTAGGAGCCAACCGATTATTTTGGACAATGAGAGAGGACATTTTATGTTACCAACTAGAGAATGTTATTGGGCTTCACCCTGAACATCATACAGTCACAAAACGGCAAATTATGCTTGATGGCGCAGTCTGGGAAGAAATTTGCTCTCTTGTTAAGCAATAGAGTGGATTACCGCAAAACCTATTCTTGAGTGAGCACGCACCTGTCTCATGAGTCTGAATCAATAGACTGAAGCCAGTGAACGATCCTTTTTTTCATGTCAACCAGTGTTTCCAACCTATTACATTTTGTTTCTGCCTAATGCATTGAATCTCAAAATTGTTCTAAAAGATGCTTTAAGTTTTTGAGGCATGTAACTTGTTTTTTGAGGTTTTGAATGGTGTGTTCTATATATTCAATAAACTTAAACATGTACACCTGTGACATTAAAATGTTTAATGCTATTTTTCATAATTTGTTTTATATGAAATGTCCTTTCCACCACACTCTGTCATTACCACAACGTTAAGTCACTACCATCACACTACATATTTTTGAGGAAAAGGTGTATTAAATTACAATTGGTATTGATGATTTTTCCAATATGTGAACCTGATATGCTTGTTCTTAAGATAAGATCATTCCTAAAATAATGTAAAATATTAAGATTTTGATGTGGTAAATACATGTTTCTGAGTATCATCAAGGCATATATGGACATTTAGACATGACAATGATGAATACATATAATTAAGAAAACTTCCAAATAGTAAAGAAAAATATGATTTTTGATGTGAAATGTCCCTTAGGCACAATTTCTGTAATTTCCTTTTTTAACTAAAATAGCCAATTTTATGACGTGGTGGAAATGTAATTTCCTCTCGGGTATTTGGGGAAACAGATGAAATTCTTTATATTCTTAAATAGTATGGTCTCAGCCACTATTAGATCTTGTTTCCAGGCAGAGTGAAAAAAAATATTCAGATAGATAAAAAGCAGTTTCAAGAGGTTTCATTTTCAAAAACATCTAACATCCAAAAGTGTTTTTGTTTTTAGAAACATCACACGAATGACAGAACATACAGAACAAAAAACAGGGGAAGGGAAGGGGTGGAAGGGAGGATTAGTGCATCATATAAAAGTCAAATACATTAGTTACAAGGTTTTAATTTCATAGAATTCTGTAAATGGCAGATATTCATGTATATTCTACAGGATTCAAACTTGAATGTGTACATTTCCAGAGTCCAAGAACTTGCGTACAGTGTCCCAGTGACCATGTAAACCAGCGGAGGCTCCTCAGAGGAGGAAGGGGAGGACGATCCTCCTCAGTGAAATTTCATAAAAATAAAAATAGTGAAACATTAAAAAAGTTAATCCTTTTCAGATAAAACTATTCTAAATATGTTCATATGTCACCAAATAATTGATTAAAAGACACTGTTTTGCAATGAAGGCCTACAGTACCTTCAACTAGCACCATGATGTAGCCAGAGGACAGCTAGATTCCGTCCTCCTCTGGCTACATTGACTTCAAAACAAAACTTAGGAGGCCTCACCCCCTTCCATAGACATACATGGTAATTATGGCCACTTCCGGAGGATGTCCTCCAACCAATCAAAGCTTTTGCAGTATGAACTGACATGTTGTCCATCCAATCATAGAATTACGATCAGAGAACAAACCTAATGAGCTGTATTGGGATTGTACCGCTGAGCATTATAGATGTGTTGAGAGGCTTGGTGACATTGTTGAATAGAGATTATGAGGGAAGAGTGACAGTTTAGCATTTTTGGGATATTATTCAATTCAAATTCGTTTTTTCAAATTACAGGAGACAGAGGAGGTATGTTATAAATTGTTTTCTTGGTTTTAAAACTTTATTTTTGTGTTCAGTTAGTGCAATTTATTTAAATTTGCTTTGCTAACTTCAGTAGCTAGCTAGCTACCAGCATGAGTGTGCAGTTTTCTCCGCAAGAATGGTAGAATGGCCAATGCTGCCGAAAATGTTGTGGACTTTTTGTTGAAGAACCACTTTCATTCTCTGGGGTACACAGAAAAGGGCTCCTAAGTGGCGCAGTGGTCTAAGGCACTGCATCTCAGTTAGAGGCGTCACTACAGACAACCTGGTTCGAATCCAGACTGTATCACAACCAGCTGTGATTGGGAGTCCCATAGGGCAGCGCACAATTGGCCCAGTGTCGTCTGAGTTTGGCCGGTGTAGGCCGTCATTGTAAAAAATAATTTGTTTTGAACTGACTTGCCTAGTTAAATAAAAAAATAAAAAAATAAGTGTGAATTAAATTCGAGGGTTGACCTCTGCCTGAGATCAGTTTCATGAAGATGGATGAAAATGTGACGGTGTTCAATACTAACTTGAATCAAAAGTATATCTGGTTAACAGGGAGCCTTTCATCAGGCTGGCCTGACCTGCTTTTTGGAAAGTCTGAGCCTCAGTCGAAAGGTGGGTGCAGTGACCTGAAGAACATTGATCGTTCAGCTAAGCGAAAAAACAAAAAGCAGGGCATGCAAGAATTTGCTTTTAGGAGGACACGACGAGAGGGAAAGTTCCAATAAGGGCAACAAGGAGCTTGCAGAGGTAATTGCACAATATGATGCTATACTTGCTGAACATATGGAAATTTCGACTGTCTTTTCTGGGATGTTGAAAACAATTCCGAATGATTTGATAGCTTCCCTTGCCTCATCCATTAAAATGTATATTAAAGAGAGAGGTTGACTCAGCATATTTTTTCGCGTGTGGTCAGGTAGGCTTTCCACTTTCCTCCGGTATTTATTTACCAATGATGATAACACATAATCACTCCGGACAGACAAGCAAAAACTCATGACATAAATGTTGCAGCAGCCTAGGCTACACATTAGATATCTGACATGCTGTATTGAATGAAAATGATATGATTTTTCAGTCTGATCAACTGTAAAAAATTTGACCTGCATCAGTCTGCTTGCAGTTGTCAGTTATCGTCAGGTATGTGGATGATCAGGGCTTTATTCAGGAACTTTTCTTGGGCTAATGTGTCAAGTGGGCAAGATGCGCAGTCTGTGTTTGACTTTATGAATTTTGAGATGTCTGAATTTAAGTTCATAGAGAAACTCGTTGTCCAAACCTGCGATGGCACAGCTGTAATGGAATGTATCAGCTATTTGTATTTGCAGCTAAGTCCCCTCCTGTTCCCTGATTAGGAGGTGATGACTACTCCACTCCACTACCATTGTTAACTTTCTCCTGACATGAACTGAAGCCACATCTCACGTGCCCGCTCATCCACTGGCACATTGAATGTTTCCTATCCAAGCACTGTGAGTACCCCTATCAATTTTCTCTCATTACTGTATTTAGAGTCAATTACTTACACAATCACATTATTACATTTCAATGATTTTACTCTTTGCTTGGACTAACTCATTCTTAACTATTTTGTCTAACTGTGTTGTGTGTTGTCTTGTAGTTTTTTGTCTTCCCAGTAATCCGGCTCCGGCGCTCTTCGTCTTGCGCTCCCGAGGGAGTATGATGGAGCGACGGCTGGGTGCCAGGGATTTCTGCTCCAGCTCGAGCTGTACCTGGCCACCGTGAGACCTACTCCCTCGGGGGAGGAGAGTGTGAGTGCCCTCGTTTCCTGCCTGACGGGCCGAGCTCTGGAGTGGGCCAACGCAGTCTGGAATGGTCCGGACTCGGCGAGGGATCACTAACCAGATCGGCTGAGTGAGCGGGTGAGCGGCTATTCCACCTCAGGCAGGAGACGAGGAGTGCGCCGGACTTCGCGCTGGAGTTCCGGACCTTGGCTGCTGGGGCGGGGTGGAACGACAGGGCCCTGATAGACCATTATCGGTGTAGTCTCCGGGAGGATGTCCGCAGGGAGCTAGCGTGTAGTGAGCTACGAGCTCCGAATTCTTAGAAGGCAGCCCACCCTTTGGCCCCTCTTTCGCCGCCTCCTCTTCACGCTGATCATGGTAATCGGGGCCTGTTCCCGAGGAAGCAGTATATCCTTCGCGGCGGGGTTGTCAGAGTCGTGAAAGGAAAAAAAGGATTCTGCTAGTCTGTGGTGAGTAATCACAGTCCTGATGTCTAGAAGTTATTTTGGTCATAGAAGACTGTAGCGGCAACATTATGTACAAAATAAGTAAAAATACAAGTAACAAACAACGCAAATAAACGAACAAAAAAACACAATCGACTGGGGGCACTTAAAACGTCTGTCTTCTTCTCTTGCGCCATCTTTTTTTCCAACACGGTGTAAGTAGCCTTCCCATTCCCCATAATATTGTACTTTAAATCTTTATTAAATGCTTTAGGTTTAAGTAATTAGTCTTTGACGAATTTTGAAATACACTTTGTCGTCTCTGTGCGTTCCGCGCCTATACCGTGGGTCTCCCATTCTCCTAGATTTTTCAAGTCATCAGCCTCCACTGATGTAAACCTAAATCGAAGTCCTTAAGCAGGCAAGCTGGACGTTCTGTGTATAAAAGGTCTAAGTAGTCCTCCAGCCAGCGGTCTGCAGAAAAGCAAGTTGGCTTACATCCCTTCCAGTAAAGAATAATGATTCTCTTGACTGAAAGACAACCCAATGATAACAAACGATTCTTAACATTAGACAATATATGTTCTAGGCTTTGACCAAGTAAATATGAGATGGGACACATTTGGAAATTCTCATAAAATTTCTGACAAGACCAAAATGTTTTCACTGCAGGGCATTCCCACAACATGTGGAGTAGAAAGCTACCACTGGTGTGCCTGCATAAGTGAGATATCCATCTTTGAGAAACGTACAGGGGTGATAAAGGCTCTAAACAATATCTTGTACTAAATGATCTTATACCTAACACATTTTGAAGTGGGCAGACCCCATCTCAAAATAGTGTCCCATTGTGGTGGGGTGAGAGAAGTGTTCTAAAGCAGGAAGTACCAGTGACTCGCTCAATACGGAAGTGGTCAGATGACGCGGATGCTACACTACAGGACTGTTTTTCTAGCACAGATTGGAATATGTTCCGGGTTTCATTCAATGGCATTGAGGAATACACCAGCTCAGTGATCGGCTTCATCAATAAGTGCATCGATGACTTCGTCCCCACAGTGACTGTACGTACATATCCCAACCAGAAGCCATGGATTACAGGCAACATAGCTAAAGGCTAGAGCTGCTGCTTTCAAGGAGCGGGAGACAAATCCGGACGCTTATTAGAAATTCCGCTATGCCCTCAGACGAACCATCAAACAAGCAAAGCATCAATACAGGATTAAGATTGAATCGTAATACACCGGCTCTGATGCTCGTCGGATATGGCAGGGCTTGAAAACTATAACAGACTACAAAGGGAAACACAGACGCAAGCTGCCCAGTGACGCGAGCCTACCGGACGAGCTAAATGCCTTTTATGCTCGCTTTGAAGCAAGCAACACTGACGCATGCACAAGAGCACCAGCTGTTCTGGATGACTGTGTGATGATGCTCCAGGTAGCCGATGTGAACAAAACCTTTAAACAGGTCAACATTCACAAAGCCGCTGGGCCAGACGGATTACCAGGACGTGTACTCAAAGCATGCGCGGACCAACTATCAAGTGTCTTCACTGACATTTTCAACCACTCCCTGACCAAGTCTGTAATACCTACATGTTTCAAGCAGACCACCATAGTCCCTGTGCCCAAGGAAGCGAAGGTAACCTGCCTAGATGATTACCGCCCCATGGAACTCACGTCGGTAGCCATGAAGTGCTTTGAAAGGCTGGTCATGTCTCACATCAACAGCATCCTCCCGGACACCCTAGACCCAATCCAATTCGCATACCGCCCCAGTAGATCCACAGATGACGCAATCTCAATTGCACTCCACACCGCCCTTTCTAGCCTGGACAAAAGGAACACCTATGTGAGAATGCTGTTCATCAACTACAACTCAGCGTTCAACACCATAGTGCCCATGAAGCTCATCACGAAGTTAAGGACTCTGGGACTAAACACCTCCCTCTGCAACTGGATTCTGGACTTCCTGACGGGCCGCCCCCAGGTGGTAAGAGTAGGCAGCAACATGCCTGCCACGCTGATCCTTAACATTGGGGCCCCTCAGGGGTGTGTACTTAGTCCCCTCCTGTATTCCCTGTTCACCCACGAATGTGTGGCTAAACATGACTCCAACACCATCATTACATTTGCTGACGACACAACAGTGGTAGGCCTGAACACCAACAACGATGAGACGGCCTATACGGAGGAGGTCAGAGAACTAGCAGTGTAGTGTCAGGACAACAACCTCTCCGTCAATGTGAGCAAGACAAACGAGCTGATCGTGGACTACAGAAAAAGACGGACCGAACAGGGCCCCATTAATATCAAGTCTTTCTAATCAGGCCTTTCTAATCAACCTGGCCCTGGCATCCTGGAAGGATATTGACCTCATCCCATCAGTGGAGGATGCCTGGTTGCTCTTTAAAAGTGCTTTCCTCACCATCTTAAATAAGCATGCCCCATTCCAAAAATGTACAACTAAGAACAGATATAGCCCTTGGTTCACCCAAGACTTGACTGCCCTTGACCAGCACAAAAACATCCTGTGGCGTTCTGCATTACCATTGAATATCCCCCACGATATGCAACTTTTCAGGGAAGTCAGGAACCAATATACACAGTCAGGAAGGAAAGCTAAGGTTAGCTTTTACAAACAGAATATTGCATCCTGTAACACTAAATCCAAAAGGTTTTGGGGCACTGTAAAGTCCATGGAGAATAAGAGCACCTCCTCCCAGCTGCCCACTGCACTGAGGCTAGGAAATAATGTCCCCACCAATAAATCTATAATAATCAATAATTTCAATAAACATTTTTCTACGGCTGGCCATGCTTTCCACCTGGCTTCCCCTACCTTGGCCAACAGCTCTGCACCCCCTGAGGCAACTTGCCCAAGCCCCCCCACCCTCCCACTTCTCCTTCACTCAAATCCAGATAGCTGATGTTCTGAAAGAGCTGCAAAATCTGGACCCCTCCAAATCAGCTGGACTAGACAATCTGGACACTCCCTTTCTAAAACTATCCGCCGAAATTGTTGCAACCCTTATTACTAGCCTCTTCAACCTCTCTCGTATCGTCTGAGATCCCCAAAGATTGGAAAGCTGCCGCTGTCATCCCTCTCTTCAAAGGGGGAGTCACTCTAGACCCAAACTGTTATAGACCTATATCCATCCTGCCCTGCCTTTTTAAAATCTTTGAAAGCCAAGATAACAGATCCACCATTTTGAATCCCACCATACCTTCTCCACTATGCAATCTGGTTTCCGAGCTGGTCATGGGCGCACCTCAGCCACGCTCAAGGTCCTAAACGATATCATAACCGCCATCAATAAAAGACTGTGCAGCCATCTTCATCGACCTGGCCAAGGCTTTCAACTCTCTCAATCACCACATTCTTATCGGCAGACTCAATAGCCTTGGTTTCTCAAATGACTGCCTTGCCTGGTTCACCAACTACTTCTCAGATAGAGTTCAATGTGTCAAATCGGAGGGCCTGTTGTCCGGACCTCTGGCAGTCTCTATAGGGGTGCCACAGGGTTCAATTCTCGGGCTGACTCTTTTCTCTGCACTGTAAATATCAATGATGTCGCTCTTGCTGTTGGTGATTCTCTGATCCACCTCTACGCAGACGACACCATTCTGTATACATCTGGCCCTTCTTTGGACACTGTGTTAACAAACCTCCAAACGAGCTTCAATGCCATACAACACTCCTTCCGTGGCCTCCAACTGCTTTTAAATACTAGTAAAACTAAATGCATGCTCTTCAACCTATTGCTGCCCGCACCCGCTTGCCCGACTAGCATCACCAATCTGGACGGTCCTGATTTAGAATATGTGGACAACTACAAATACCTAGGTGTCTGGTTAGACTTTAATCTCTCCTTCCAGACTCACATTAAGCATCTCCAATCCAAAATGAAATCTAGAATTGGCTTCCTATTTCGCATGCTGCCAAACATACCCTCGTAAAACTGACCTTCCTACCAATCCTTGACTTTGGGTATGGCCTTCCCTGTTGCTCAGTTGGTAGAGCATGGTGTGTGCAATGCCAGGGTCGTGGGTTCAATCCCCACGGGGGGCCAGTACAAAAAAAAATGTATGAAATGTATGCATTCACTACTGTAAGTCACTCTGGATAAGAGTGTCTGCTAAATGACCAAAATGTATGTAAATGTCATTTACAAAATAGCCTCCAACACTCTACTCCATCACAGTGCCACCAAAGCCCCATATACTACCCACCACTGCAACCTGTATGGTCTCGTTGGCTGGCCCTTGCTTCATATTTGTCGCCAAACCCACTGGCTCCAGGTCATCTATAAGTCTTTGCTAGGTAAAGCCCCGACCTATCTCAACTCACTGGTCACCATAGTAACACTCACCCATAGCAAGTGCTCCAGCAGGTATATTTCACTGGTCATCCCAAAGCCAAAATTTCCTTTGGCCACCTTTCCTTCCAGCTCTCTGCTGCCAATGACTGGAACAAATTGTAAAAATCACTGAAGCTGGAGTTTTATATCTCCCTCTCTAACTTTAAGCATCAGCTGTCAGAGCATCTTACCGATCACTGTACCTGTACACAGCTAATCTGTAAATAGCACACCCAACTATCATGGTCCAAACATACCAAGACAGTCATGAAGAGGGCACGACACAACCTTATCCCCCTCAGGAGACTGAAAAGATTTTGCATGGGCCCCAGATCCTCAAAAGGTTCTACAACTGCACCATCGAGAACATCCTGACCAGTTGCATCACCACCTGTTATGGCAACTGCTCGGCCTCTGACCGTAAAGTGCTACAGAGGGTAGTGCGAACAACCCAGTACATCACTGGGGCCAAGCTTCCTGCCATCCAGGACCTATATAATAGGCGGTGTCAGAGGAAAGCCCATAAAATTGTCAGAGACTTCTGTCACCCAAGATATAGACTGTTCTCTGCTACCGCAGGGCAAGCGGTACCGGAGCGCCAAGTCTACGACCAAAAGGCTCCTCAACAGCTTCTACCCCCAAGCCATTTGACTGTTGAACAATTCATAGAAATTGCCACCGGACAATTTACATTGCCACCCCCCTCTTGTACACTGCTACTACTCACTGTTTGTTTGTTACCTATGCATAGTCACTTCACCCCCACCTACATGTACAGATTACCTCAACTAGCCTGTACTCCTGCACACTGACTTGGTACGGGTGCCCCCTGTATATAGCCTCGTTATTGTTATTCTTACTGTGTTACTTTTTATTATTACTTTTTAATTTTAGCCTACTTGGTAAATATTTTCTTCTTCTTGAAATGCACTGTTGGTTTAAGACTTGTAAGTAAGCATTTCACGTTAAAGTCTACACTTGTTGTATTCGGCACATGTGGCAAATAAAGTTTGATTTGATTTGAAAACCTGATAAGTACACCGTCAATGGCAGTAGGGGGTTGGGACGGTACCGCATTGATGCTAGGAAAACAGACCTGTGTTCTGACATTATCTTCTCCACTAACCACTCCCAGCTGCCAACATTATATTCTGATTTGTAAACCCATGTAATCTTGAATTATATGACAAGTAGTAGAAGAATACATCTGGGACTACCCAGTCCACAATTTAACCTAGGTACGGTCAGTTTCCTATATCCTTTCTTTAGTTTCTGATTGTTCCATAACAACTGCGAGGAGAGAGTTTTTACCTCTTTAAACCATGACTGTGGAAATTGGAGAGGAATGGAAGAGATGACATCGGCTAGCATAGGTATTACAAAGATCTTTCAGGTCTGGTCCACACAGATAGGGAGAGAGTTGTCCATCTCTTAATATCAACCCTGATGGCCTGGACTCTAGGTCCATTTATGTTGAATATATTGGTTATGGGGGATACTATATTAATTCCTAGACACAGTTGAAGTCGGAAGTTTATATACATTGAGGGAAAAAAGTATTTGATCCCCTGCTGATTTTGTTTGCCCACTGACAAAGAAATGATCAGTCTATAATTTTAATGGTAGGTTTATTTGAACAGTGAGAGACAGAATAACAACAAAAAAATCCAGAAAAACGCATGTCAAAAATGTTATAAATTGATTTGCATTTTAATGAGGGAAATAAGTATTTGACCCCTCTCAATGAGAAAGATTTCTGGCTCCCAGGTGTCTTTTATACAGGTAACGAGCTGAGATTAGGAGCACACTCTTACCTGTATAAAAGACACCCTTCCACAGAAGCAATCAATCAATCAATCAGATTCCAAACTCTCCACCATGGCCAAGATCAAAGAGGTCTCTAAGGATGTCAGGGACAAGATTGTAGACCTATACAAGGCTGGAATGGGCTACAAGACCATTGCCAAGCAGCTTGGTGAGAAGGTGACAACAGTTGGTGTGATTATTCGCAAATGGAAGAAACACAAAAGAACTGTCAATCTCCCTCGGCCTGGGGCTCCATGCAAGATCTCACCTCGTGGAGTTGCAATGATCATGAGAACGGTGAGGAATCAGCCCAGAACTACACGGGAGGATCTGGTCAATGATCTCAAGGCAGCTGGGACCATAGTCACCAAGAAAACAATTGGTAACACACTACGCCGTGAAGGACTGAAATCCTGCAGCGCCCGCAAGGTCCCCCTGCTCAAGAAAGCACATATACATGCCCGTCTGAAGTTTGCCAATGAACATCTGAATGATTCAGAGGACAACTGGGTGACAGTGTTGTGGTAAGATGAGACCAAAACGGAGCTCTTTGGCATCAACTCAACTCGCCGTGTTTGGAGGATGAGGAATGCTGCCTATGACCCCTAGAACACCATCTCCACCATCAAACATGGAGGAGGAAACATTATGCTTTGGGGGTGTTTTTCTGCTAAGGGGACAGGACAACTTCACCTTATCAAAGGGACGATGGACGGGGCCATGTACCATCAAATCTTGGGTGAGAACCTCCTTCCCTCAGCCAGGGCATTGAAAATGGGTTGTGGATGGGTATTCCAGCATGACAATGACCCAAAACACACGGCCAAGGCAACAAAGGAGTGGCTCAAGAAGAAGCACATTAACCTCTCTATGGGAGGTGGGACGAAATCGTCCGACACTATTCAACAGCCAGTGAAAAATCAGAGCGCCAAATTTAAAATCACAAAATGTCATAACTCAAAGTTCTCAAACATAGAACTATTTTACACCATTTTATAGATACACTTCTCCTGAATCGAACCACGTTGTCCGATTTCCAAAAGGCTTTACAGCGAAAGCAAAACATTAGATTATGTTAGGAGAGTACATAGACACAAATAATCACACAGCCATTTTCAAAGCTAGCATATATGTCACATAAACCAAAACCACAGCTAAATGCAGCACTAACCTTTGATGATCTTCATCAGATGACAATCCTAGGACATTATGTTATACAATACATGCATGTTTTGTTCAATCAAGTTCATATTTATATAAAAAACAGCTTTTTACATTAGCATGTGATGTTCAGAACTAGCATACCCACCAAAAACTTCTGGTGAATTTACTAAATTACTCATGATAAACGTTGGCAAAATACATAACAATTATTTTAAGAATTATAGATACAGAACTACTTTATGCAATCGCGGTGTCCGATTTTAAAATAGCTTTTCAGCGAAAGCACATTTTGCAATATTCTGAGTACATAGCTCGGCCATCACGGCTAGCTATTTTGACATCCGTCAAGTTCGGGGTCACAAACTAAGAATTACTATTAGAAAAATTGGATTACCTTTGCTGTTCTTTGTCAGAATGCACACCCAGGACTTCTACTTCAACAACAAATGTTGTTTTGGTTCCAAATAATCCATAGTTATATCCAAATACCTCCGTTTTGTTCGTGCGTTCAGGTCACTATCTGAAGGGTAACGCACGGGCTCATTTTATGACAAAAAATGTCTAAATATTCCATTACCGTACTTAGAAGCATGTCAAAAGCTGTTTAAAATCAATTTTTATGCTATTTTTCTCGTAAAATAGCAATAATATTCCAACCGGGCAACGTTGTATTCATTCAAAGACTGAAAGAAAAAAATTGAGAAGTCTCGTGAACGTGCATCCCCAGTCTCACTATCCCCAGGCTGACCACTTACAAACTCTGCCCCTATACTTTGCCCAGAGACAACAGACACCCCATTCCACTTTCTGGCAGCTTTAGAGAGCCAATGGAAGCCTTAGAAAGTGTCACGTTACAGCACAGATGCTGTAATGTCGATAGAGATGCAACAGAAGGATAACAAATTGTCAGACAGGGCACTTCCTGCATGGAATCTTCTCAGTTTTTGGTCTGCCATACGAGTGCTGTTATACTCACAGACACCATTCAAACAGTATTAGAAACTTTAGAGTGTTTTCTATCCAAATCTACTAATTATATGCATATTCCCGTTTCTGGGCAGGAGTAGTAACCAGATTAAATCGGGTACGTTTTTTATCCGGCAGTGAAAATACTGCCCCCTATCCCAAAGAAATTAAGGTCCTGGAGTGGCCTAGCCATTCTCCAGACCCTAAACACATAGAAAATCTGTGGAGGGAGCTGAAGGTTCGAGTTACCAAACGTCCGCCTCGAAACCTTAATGACTTGGAGAAGATCTGCAAAGAGGAGTGGGACAAAATCCCTCCTGAGATGTGTGCAAAACTGGTGGCCAACTACAAGAAACGTCTGACCTCTGTGATTGCCAACAAGGGTTTTGCCACCAAGTACTAAGTCGTGTTTTGCAGAGGGGTCTAATACATATTTCCCTCATTAAAATGCAAATCAATTTCTAACCTTTTTGACATGTGTTTTTCTGGATTTGTTGTTGTTGTTATTCTGTCTCTCACTGTTCAAATAAACCTACCATTAAAATTATAGACTGATCATTTCTTTCTCAGTGGGCAAACGTACAAAATCAGCACGGGATGAAATACTTTTTTCCCTGTGGAGGTCTACAATTTTTTCCCTGAGGTCTTGGCTGATTACTTTTGATTTTCCCATGATGTCAAGCAAAGAGTCACTGAGTTTGAAGGTAGGCCTTGAAATGCATCCGTAGGTACACCTCCAATTAACTCAAATTATTTCAATTAGCCTATCAGAAGCTTCTAAAGCCATGATGTAATTTTCTGGAATTTTCCAAACTGTTTAAAGGCACAGTCAACTTAGTGTATGTAAACATCTGACCCACTGGAACTATGATACAATGAATTATAAGTGAAATAATCTGTCTGTAAACAATTGTTGGAAAAATTACTTGTGTCATGCACAAATTAGATGTCCTTACCAACTTGTCAAAACTATAGTTTGTTAACAAGACATTTGTGGAGTGGTTGAAAAATGAATTTGAATGATTCCAAGCTAAATGTATGTAAACTTCTGACAACTGTACATCATGCCACTAGTCTTCCCAACAAATGGGGAACCCACTACTGTGGGTCAGCCTGAAATGTGTGTGGGTTGAGAGGCATATCCTCACTCTTACTCCAGTTGATATTGTATCCTGAGAGGGAGCCAATGGAGTCAAATCAGCTTTAAGACTGCTGGTATGGAGATGCAGGGTTACTGAGGGGGAGTAGGATGTTGTCAGCGTATAGATTCAATTTGAACTCGTTTTAATAAATGCACACACCTGAGATATTCTCTTTAGTGCATATCGCACATGCCAGGGGTTCCAAAGCTAAAATAAATAGGAGGCGACTTGCGGGGCAACCCTGTCTCACACCTCGTTGCAGACAAAATTAGTCAGACACCATTCCATTAGTTGTGATGGATGAGACGGGGGCACTGTATAAGGCCCTGACCCAGCTAATGAACATGGGATCAAAGCCAAATTTGGTGAGCGTATGAAAGAAGTACTGCCATTGTATCCTATCAAATGCCTTCTCGGCATCCAAGGATGCTGCTATCACTGGATTTTTAAGAGAGTGAGTCTTGGAAATGTGTTGTGTCTTTGGCATCATCAAAAGTGAAGACTTATTTTATCAAATCAATTCTCTGTAATTATTATTACGTGATTAAACTAATCATGTATATGTAATTAACTAGGATGTTGGGGCAAAAAGGAAAATCTTCAGATTACCAAGTTATAATTTTCCTAATATAACTCTTCAGATAGGTTGCAAGATCGAATCACCGAGCTGACAAGGTAAAAATCTGTTGTTCTGCCCCTGAACAAGGCAGTTAACCCACTGTTCCTAGGCCGTCGTTGAAATTAAGAATTTGTCTTAACTGACTTGCCTAGTTAAATAAAGGTAGATTTTTTAAATAAAATGTGTCTTCTTAATAATGAATTATTATTTACCTCACGTCAGTCTCGTTCCAAACATCGTAAATTGTTGGTTATCTGCACAAACCCAGGCTTTACTATGAATCATTCATACACCAATTGAATTAATCATTTATTCACTAACTAATTAAATCATCACAAAAATGCATAAACAAACAAACAGTAGATATGGTTACAAGGAAATGATAGGGTAGGTTCCCTAGTGGACTTAGCCAATATGACGGTTTGGTGGACAAAGAGAAGTAGGTGTGGACTGAGAACATGCGGGAAAGACAAAAGGAATCACTACACAGTGATATTTATATTAATTGAAATGCAAATCCTTTGCAAATGAACGCACACTCATTCGGGAATAATTGCAATCAATATATATTTACGCCCAGTGTGTCGTCGTGATTTCTGTTGGAATCCGGTTCGTCTGCGGAGAGTCAGTTTATCAGCGTCTCTCTCTCTGCTTCCCGGAAGATCAAAACCTTTTGTGGTTAGAATGTATACTTCAGCGTACCATTCAGAAATGTTCTCATAGAATAGATGTTTCAGTTCTCGGTCTTCGCATCCCATGTTGACATAATTTCTACCTGCAGACTAGTAATTAGTATCTAAGATTTGCTCTTATTCTGTAGGGATCAATAGACTCAGAGTTTAACCATTTCCAGCCATGTAGCCAATGCTCCACGTGGTATGGCTAGGAATTCAATAGCTATTCGCAATCACAACTCACGCTGTGGGTTTGCTAAGTCTAAACTCAAACCTGTGAAGAGGATTTCTTCAGGAGGGGGTTTTATTTGTAACAGTAGAAAAGGCGGTTCTATGTTGCCAGATCATGTCTGTGCTCACGGAGGCAGGACACTGACTTAGTTAAACATTAATGTGAGAGAATTGTATTGCCTTTAAAGTTTAACATCACATTACATCATTTCATAAATAGTTTCATCTTTACTCATTCATTTTATACAATAATTAGATGCAAATCGCATAATTGTGAAATGTACACATTCAGAGATATAGTTATGTGTGTTTCCTGTCCTCTCTGAGGTCACCAAATAAAAACACACTCGTCATACCCATCCCTTAAGTGTCCACGGACCATTCCTACCTTCTCACAAGTGGGCATTTTGTTTCAAATAAACCATTTTGGGGAATTAGGTGTTTGCCATGTGAAATTCTTTGTTTTCTCTGTGTCTCTCTTTCTGCATGGCCAGCGGGAGACAGTCTCCGCCAAGAATTTATGACCTGAGATAACAGAACCTGGGTGTAGGAGAGAGGGAGAGAGAGGAGGAAGCCACTATCTTTACCCAGAAAGGGACACGTCATGACACATGAAACAAAACAGCCGACACATGTTATTCGCGGAGACACGACCTGGGATGAACCCATCCTAGTCTAGATGAATTATTGATGGGATTGCCATCTTTAACTTCTTTGGGAACGGGGGGCAGTATTGAGTAGCTTGGATGAATAAGGTTCCCAGAGTAAACTGCCTGCTACTCAGGCCCAGAAGCTAAGATATGCATATTATTAGTAGATTTGGATAGAAAACACTCTGAAGTTTCTAAAACTGTTTGAATGGTGACTGTGAGTATAACAGAACTCATATGGCAGGCAAAAACCTGAGACAAATCCAACCAGGAAGTGGGAAATCTGAGGTTTGTAGTTTTTCAAGTGATTGCTTATCCAATATTCCGTGTAAATTTGGTCAGATTGCATTTCCTAAGGCTTCCACTAGATGTCAACAGTATTTAGAATGTTGTTTCAGGCTTCTATTGTAAAAGGGGAGTGAATAAGAGCTGTTTGAACCAGTGGTCTGGCTGAAAGCCTTTAGTTTAGTCACGAGCGCAGCCGTGAGCACGAGCTCCGTTCCCTTACATATCTAAAGACAAAGGAATTGTCCGGTTGGAATATTATTGAAGATTTATGATAAAAACATCCTAAAGATTGATTCTATACATTGTTTGACATGTTTCTACAAACTGTAATGGAACTTTTTTGACTTTGTCAGGACTTAGTGCCCGCACCTTGTGCATTTGGAATTGGGTAACAGAGGCTCGCCACATGGACATAGAGGCATAGATTCGGACTCTAGTGTTTCATCGAATAATTTCAGAACGATTGGGGACAGCTGTTTTTTTAAGCATTAGAAGAATTCAATACCCAAGCCGTCAATGCCAGGTGTTTTCCCAGAGCACATTTTCATAATTTCATTGTAAATTTCTAGCTGGTTGATCGAAAGGTCCAAATCAACTTTATCCACTATATTAACAGTGGGGAGGTCTAAGCTTCTTCTTAAGGCTAGGTGGGACGCTAGCACCCCATCTCGACAACATCCGGTGAAAATACAGAGCGCGAAATTCAAAATACAAAAATCGTAATATTAAAAATTCATGAAAATACAAGTGTCATACATCATTTAAAAGTTTAACTTCTTGTTAATCCAGCCGCTTTGTCAGATTTCAAAAGGCTTTACGGCGAAAGTATACCATGCGATTATCTGAGGACAGCGCCCCGCGTACAAAATCATTAAAAACATTTTCCAAACCAGCAGAGGCGTCACAGAAGTCAGAAATAGCGATAAAATGAATCACTTAACTTTGAAGATCTTCCTCTGTTTGCAATCCCAAGGGTCCCAGCTACACAACAAATGGTTGTTTTGTTCGATAAAGTCCTTCTTTATTTAAAAAAAAAAGTAAATTTAGTTGGCGCGTTTGATTCAGTAATCCACCCGTTCCAGTCGATCAACATGCAGACAAAGCAATCCCAAAAGTTACCAATAAACTTCGTCCAAACAAGTCAAACAAATTTCTAATCAATCCTCAGGTACCCTAATATGTAAATAAACGATCAAATTTAAGACGGAGAAAAGTATGTTCAATACCGGAGATAAATAACAAGACTACAGTCCAAATGAGAGCCACCTTGAAATGCCACAAATTCTAGCTCATTTTTCAAAAAACAAGCATGAAACCCTTTCTAAAGACTGTTGACATCTAGTGGAAACCATAGGAACTGCAATCTGGGAGGATTTCCTTTGAATATCCCACGGCGCATTTCGTGACAAAAAAATTCTAAATATTCCATTACCGTACTTCGAAGCATGTCAACCGCTGTTTAAAATCAATTTTTATGCCATTTTTCTCGTAAAAAAGCGATAATATTCCGACCGGCAAAGCCTGTTTACATTCAACGAGAGAGAAAGTAAAAGCATGGGATCCCCTCGTGCACGAGCCTTAGTCTAATGGCCCTCTGATCGGCCACTTTCCAAACGCGCTAATTTTTTTCAGCCTGGGGCTGCCTCGATATCATTCAGCTTTTTCCCGGGTTCTGAGAGCCTATGGGAGCCGTAGGAAGTGTCACGTTACAGCAAAGATCCTCAGTCTTCAATAAAAAGAGCCAAGATGAACAAGAACTTGTCAGACAGGTCACTTCCTGTATGGAATCTTCTCAGGTTTTTTGCCTGCCATATGAGTTCTGTTATACTCACAGACACCATTCAAACAGTTTTAGAAACTTTAGGGTGTTTTCTATCCAAAGCCAATAATTATATGCATATTCTAGTTACTGGGCAGGAGTAGTAACCAGATTAATTCGGGTACGTTTTTTATCTGGCCGTGTAAATACTGCCCCCTAGCCCTAACAGGTTAAATGCCGGTGCATTTCGTGACAAAAAAAAACAAAATATTCCATTACCGTACTTCGAAGCATGTCAAACGCTGTTTAAAATAAATTTTTATGCTATTTTTCTCATAAAATAGCGATAATATTCCAACCGGGAGACGTTGTATTCGTTCAAACACTGAAAGAAAAAAATGGAGTCGTCTCGTGCACGCACGTCCAGTGTCATTGTTCTCAGCAGGACCACTCACAAAAACCCCTGCTGTTTTTCGCCCAGAGACTGGAGAGCTCTCGTTCCACTTTCTGGCGCCTTCCTAGAGCCAATGGAAGCCTTAGAAAATGTCACATTACAGCAGAGATGCTGTACTTTTGATAGAGATGCCCTAGAAGGAGAACAAATTGTCAGAGAGGGCATTCCCTGTATAGAATCTTCTCAGGTTTTTGCCTGCCATATGAGTTCTGTTATACTCACAGACACCATTCAAACAGTTTTAGAAACTTTAGAGTGTTTTCTATCCAAATCTACAAATTATATGCATATTCTATTTTCTGGGCAGGAGTAGTAACCAGATTAAATTGGGTACGTTTTTTTATCCGGCCGTGAAAATACTGCCCCCTATCCCAAACAGGTTAACAGTTGTAGAAACTACAGAGTGTTGTCTATCCAATGCTACCAATTATATGCATAACCTAGCTTCTGGGCCTGAGTAACAGGCAGTTTACTTTGGGCAAGTCATTATTTCGAACTTCCGACTACTGCCCCCTAGCCCTAAGAAGTTAAATCTGGATTAACCAGTTGACATGCATCTGAAAGATATAGCTGTGATTGAAATTCTACGATTGCTGCTGTGGCAGGCCTGTCTGAGGGAAGGGGGTCACTAGAACGGTCTAGTAAGAGACTGCAAACCAAATTAAAGTCACCGCCCATAACTAAGGGTACACTAAGGGTACACTTCTCATTCTGTAACCATCCTGAGGCTATCACATACTGTATCTACTGTCCTGGTCAATATGCAAGTTAGAAAGTTTGAAATGCATTATTTTTGCAATTAGAATGCTGAACCGTTGACACTTGGGGAGGAGAACACCTGACCCACCCATCTCTTTCTCAATTTCTTAGATTATTCTGCATTCAAATGTGTCTCCTGCAACATTGCCACATCACAGTAAAGATATTTTAAATGCACCAGAATTGTTTACCTTTAACGGTATTCTGAATTCCGTTAAGAATTCCAACTCACTAGTCTTATCTTATTTACTGTGCTGTTCACAGTGATAGTAATAGTAATTTGGCTTCACAGATCTGTACCTGTGCCCTCCGTGGGGCCTTCATAGTTCTAATCTTGACATTATGCAATTTGCATCTGCACTGTAAAAGTGGGGAGGAGGGAGAACATTGATTGCAGAGAAGAAAATGGAAGAAATAAAAGAAACAACGTGTCATAAACATGGTCAACTGGTGTACTAGACAGCTGTCAATGACACTGAAGGTGTAAATAAATGCCACCTTCCTGTAGCCTATCCGTGAAAGTATGGTGTACACATAACTAGGACAAAACTGCCCAGACCTCGTTAAAATTGTAATAACCATGTCATATGGTACTAGTGTTAAACATGCATCCCAAATGGTTTACCAGGCATTTAGAGCGTATATTCAAGAGATCAAGAAGAGAAAAAAAATGTGGTGCTTGGTGTTGCACTGGGCGACGGCCCAAAATATTAGACTAATAACAGTTTAGAGCTCAGCAAGATTCAGAGCAATGTCTTTCTCTGACTGTGACACCTGGTTCTGAACTGCAGCCATGTCTTCCTCCAAATCACCAATGCATTTTTCTCTGCTCCCACCATCCTGTCGAGAATGGCTTTTGTGTCTTTGTTCAGGGTCACAATGTAATTGTTCATAGTGTCAAGTTATCTTTGTAATATGTTCTGGTTTTCGCAGCTGGCGCCTAGTGTGCCATCTTCACCGGTCACCCGACGTGACTTTGTTTATTTGAAAACAAAAACATGATTTATTTGATGGCTGCCAAGTATTTGAAGACCAAAAGCTACAACAGTTATTTGAATTAGTCTATGATCATAAACACATGGTTTGGAGGTTTCTTAGATATTAATCTTAATATAGCCTAAAACTAAATTCATGAGGGACATGGAATCACCTCAACATTAGAGTAGACCACTTTTGCAGCTTCAAAATGACTAATACGTATATTTCCATAATGAGTGAGACACAAGGTAACACTTTACATCAAGCTCTTATACATGTGTAGTACCTTTTTGATTATTACAATAGCAATATTGTTGTAACATAAGACTTGTTTTTTAATTGCATTACAATGGAGTTTACATAAGTCACTATTCCTCGTGTATAGTAGTTCCAAAAACTCTCAGCTCATTGCTATGCAATTAAAATGCAATTACTAAAGTATTATGTAACAAAATGCTAAAAAAAAGGTTGCCCCAAAAGTAATTACATATTTATTACACAGGCACAAGAACAGTTTAATGTTGTGTTACTGAGAATGCTAACAGTAACACAATATGGTGGCTACTATGTGTCGAAAGGAAACTAAATATCCCAAAACTGCCTTATTGAATCAACTACAGCCAAGGTAGGTTGAAAATAATTTTAGTTTGTATGTGCAAACTATCCCTTTAAAGATGGTATAGTGTGTGTTTGAAACAAGAACACAGCCTCAGATGGACAAAGAGGTTTGAAATTGTTTTTACTAAGCATCCAACTGGCTTTTTGTAATGTTTGGAAATGGCTTTGAATTACTCTGCAGTATTTTCAGGAATCAGCATTCAACATTCAGCATTAAACCTTTTCAGTGGCATGTTGAATGAGTCTTACAGTAGTTGAGTGTCACAACTTATTTATACTTATCTGTACAACATGTAATTGGTTTGACTCGATTGTGTACACCGGGGGCAATGGACCATCAGACATACTTTTTTTGTGCAGATCAAACTAAAACTATCTTTCCAAAACATTATATGCATTTTCAGAAATGTTGGTAAATAATCTTTCATTATTTAAAGAACTTCTGAAATAGATTGGTGTGTTTTTTCACCATCTAATCATGGAATGGGGTTGTTCAATTTGTTTGAAATCTATCACTTAAATTCATTTCAGAGAGACAAATAATCCCGTTTTCTTGCAAAACCTCACTCTCAGAGAAATAGCTAGTACTGCTTGTGTTTTACACAGTTAAATGTGATGAATACATTGATACATTTGTGACATCAATATTTGAAAACATGTTAAAATAAATGAATAAATACAGTAACATGGTATATCTATGTAAAATATTTACATTTGACATTTTAGTCAAATGTAGCAGATTCTCTTATCCAGAGCGACTTACAGTTAGTGCATTCATCTTAAGATAGCTAGGTGAGACAATCACATATCACAGTCAAATATACAGGATACCAACATTCCATTTCAGCAAAACAATGGATATACATTATAGCGTTTTGCAACAAAACCCATTTTAATACACATCTAAAATCTATTAATAAAAATAAAAGAATCTGATGAAAAACACTAATATGAAAATTGTGTGTATATAGCATTTGGGAACAAAAAAATACAATATGATGGTCAAATAGATTAGAATACTGTGTGCTCTATTCATTATATTTCTAGCTTCAACATGCAGTTCCAGATACCGCCCTGCCCATTAGTTGAAGGCAGCCAATCCAATAGTTTCATTTCCTGAGATCTGTATTTATCTGTATAATTTTAAAAAAGTAGTTGCTTTCTCTGATATGTATTCAAATAGTTTACAAAAGTAGTTACTTTCTGAGTTCTGTATTCAAATAGTTGTTGCCAAAGTAACTATTTATTCCCTTTTTACTTTCCACAAAGCATAGTTAAAACTATAGCTATCCCAGATCTGGATTCTTTCCAATTGGTTGTTCTGAAGGCGTAATGTATAAAGACATTGTAGTCTTTAAAATCAACCCAGCAGCACTCAATCAAGCCAAATTGATTTGTGTATTGCCTGCTTGAGTTTTTCTACATGCATGTGGTTCTTATATCTCTGCATCAGTGCATAGGCTGAAGGGGAGCTTGTCTTATTGAAATGTTTGTATTTTCTCGCTGTGTATTTGATTACAAGGACAGAGTGGCTTAGACATGATGTCCTTTGCTACAAGTAAGTGTCTTCTACCTCCTTAGATGTTTTCAGAGTAATCTTCTAATCAATTCTAAGCCCTCAGCGTATGCACTTGCAATGCATGTCATTCAGGGAGAGAACGAGGGAGAGAAACGGAACCAAAAAGCCCCCTTTCCCTTTGCCGTCTTATAGACTTGACTTGTCACTTAGTGTCCCATCTCTCCACTTTGGGAAGCACACCTGTCACCCGCTGTCTGTGAATGGGGTTGTCACAGAGCACGCCTTTTTGATCAGGTATCTGCACTGGTTTTATGTTTATTTAATGGTGGTTGCGGTTATATTGATGGGGTGTGCCGCACGCCCCGTCAGAATTAATTTGCGCGGGGCCTCTCGATGTCTCCTCCTCCGTGGGTGTTGAGACGTTATTATCTCCCTGTCACAATCCTTTCTTCGCTGTTCCCTCTCCATCGGGTTGTGCTATTTTGTCGCTCCCTCAGTGCTTATGAATGCACTGCCCTTCAAGAGAATGGAGAGAGGGGGAAAAACATCTCAATATAAGCCAGCCTTCAAACCTGCCCACACTGAAAAGCAAGCGCACCATGACGCTAGAAAGGCTTGGGCTAAGAAATAGCTTGGGCTAATGTTCCTAGTAAGGCCAGCAGGCTAGTGTCTTTTTATTGGTATGTAACTGTTATGAAAGTTGTATTGTCAATTTGTTTGTATTTAAACGGCACTTTAAACGTGTACATGACACTGCAAGAAAATGTCCCCATGGGAACAATAAAGTCATTAAAGTAAAGTAAAGGCTACCCAATGGGTGCAGACGTCAATTCAATGTCTATTCCACGTTGGTTCAACATGACGTGGAAACAACATTTATTCAGCAGTGTGTGCCCAGTGGGTATGCTCCACTGTTTCAGAGGTGTCACTGAGCTGTGTATACTTGTCAGGAAGTATCATTCACATTCAAAATTTCACCTACCTAGCCCAGCTCAAGTATATTTCTCACCAGGCAGTATATTGTTGAATAATTACCGTTTGGAGAATGCTAGTTATCGAGTTACATACACTTCCATTCAAAAGTTTGGAGCTACTTAGAAATGTCCTTGTTTTTGAAAGAAAATATTTTTTTCATCATTAACATCAAATTGATCAGAAATACAGTGTAGACATTGTTAATGTTGTAAATTACTATTGTAGCTGGAAATGGCTGATTTTGTATGGAATATCTACATAGGCATGTTGTAGAGTGATTCAATTGGTTTCAGAAAAGTAACTGCTTTTGACCAGCATGTGAGGCAATCTCAGATGTGAGCAAATCATAGCATGCAAATATAGTTCGGCTGTCTCCAGAAGAAGGAAAGATCTTATAAACCTAAAGTTGGACAATCAAAAACTTCTTCACATGTTTATTAAATATCAAGTTTGAGTGCAAAATGATACCAAGATACCTGAAGTTAGAGACAACTTTCAGATTCTCACCATTAACAAGAACAGCTCAAATCAATGGTTTTCTTAGAGAAGTACATACAAACAGTCTTGACGGTATTTAAATGCAGGCAATAATTAGTCATCCATTTAGAAACATGTACCATAGCTTCAGTTAGCTTGTTAATAACTAGTTGTCTATTTTTTTGAGTGTACATACAGAACTGTATCGTCTGCTTATATCTACATGTTAAAACCTCTTAAGGATACGCCCCTTTTTTTCAATTTTCACCTAAAATTACATACCCAAATCTAACTGCCTGTAGCACAGGAGCTGAAACAAGGATATTAATATACTTGAACATTTTTGAAAGGAAACACTTTGAAGTTTGTGGAAATGTTAAATTAATGTATGAGACTATAACACATTAGATCTGGTAAAAGATAATACAAAGAAAAACATGTTTTTTTTATCATCATCTTTGAAATGCAAGAGAAAGGCCATTATGTATTATGCCAGCCCAGGCGCAATTTAGAATTTGGCCACTAGATGGCAGCAGGGTATGTGCAAAGCTTTATACTGATCCAATGAACCATTGCATTTCTGTTCAGAATTTTGAATCAAGACTACCCAAAAGTGCCTAATTGATTTATTAATACATTTTCAAGTTGATAACTGTACACGCTCCTCAAACAATAGCATAGTATTCTTGCACTGCAATAGCTACTGTAAATTGGACAGTGCAATTAGATTAACAAGAATTTAAACTTTCTGCCAATATCAGATATGTCTATGTCCTGGGAAATGTTCTTGTTACTTACAACCTTATGCTAATCACATTAGCCTACGTTAGCTCAACTGTCCCACTGATCCTGTAGAGCTATTAACTTGTGGGAAAGAAAGTGAGAGATAATTTATATTGATGGTAAACAGAAGGGGACCTAATATTGACCCCTGTGGGACCCCAATGTTATAGTAAAGAGAGTCTGACTGAGTGTTCCCCAAACAAACCCTTTGATTTCTGTTTTTCAGATACATCCAACTAATGACTTCAGTGGACACATTATGGGAGGATAGTTTGGATAGGAGACCCTCATGATTCACAGTATCAAAGGCATTTTTAAGATAAAAAATACTGCGCCGACTTCACCACCTATATCCAGTTTCGTTTTAAAGCACTCCAGAAAATAGCAATTGGCTGTTTCGGTAAAATGGTTAGTTCTGAATCAAAATTACATTTGATGTAGGGAGTTTCCCTAAATGAGGTGATCCGTCAGATGATCAACCACCCATCTTTCAGCTACTTTTGATAGCACTGGAAGAATGCTTATAGGTGTTGGGTCAACAGATTTTAAAACAGGTATCACTGCAGCAATCTTCCAAGCATTGGGGTAGAACCCATATTTGATAGACAGAATAACTAGACGTACAATATGGGCAACCAGAGAATATTTGTGTCTCTTCAGGAATACAGTGTAGACTCTAGACCAAATAGATATTTTCTTCTAGAGCTCCTGAAGAAACTAATAAAACTGTCCACGTTTCAGATATGACCCAGATGCAGACAGTGTCGAAGAAACAAAAGTTTATTTCTAATACAGGCAGACAAATGACAGGTCAAAGGCAGGCAGGGGTCAATAATCCAGAGTGGGTGCAAAGGGTCCAGAATGGCAGGCAGGGGTCAATAATCCAGTTCAGCGGGGCAAGGTACAGAACGGCAGGCTCAGGATCAGGGCAGGCAGAACGGTCAAAACCGGGAAGGACTAGAAAACAGGAGCAAGAAACAGGCAGGAGCAGGGGAAAAAACGCTGGTAGGTATCACAAACAAAACGAACTGGCAAAAGATAAACAGAGAACACAGGTATAAATACACAGGGGATAATGGGGAAGATGGGAGACTCCTGGAGGGAGGTGGAGACAAGCACAAAGACAGGTGAAACAGATCAGGGTGTGACAATTATCTATGGGAGTGAGAACTGGGGTTTTGGTTGAAATCTTTGTACAAGTTCCCTGACAGAGTCAACAAAAAATGTGTTAAAGGTGGTGGATATGAAATCGGAGTCTTGAATTAGAATCCCATTAATTCAGGATGTGTTTTTTTTTACTTTTCAGACCTTTAGTTTGTTGAGATTTTCCCAAATCACTTTGCCATTTCCTTTTGCTTCATAGATCACTCCAAGAAATTACTCTGCTTTTGCTTTTTTTATATACCTGACCAAATTATTTATCTGTGCTGTAAATATACATCTGTCATCATTCTGACCAGAGTTCAGGGCTTTTTTCAAGGAAAGATCCCGTTCTCTCATCTGCCTCTAGAGGTCCTTGTTGAGCTATGCTAGAGAGGTTTTCCGTCTTGGCTTACGTTGAAATTTCCTAGTAGAAGAGGTATCCACTTTGTCAATAGCTGACAGAAATGTTCTGTATCCAGAAGTTGGGTCTTCATTGCTTAGCAGATCAGACCAGTCAATTTGACTTATAGCTGCATCGTAGTTACTCTGCTCACTTTTTGGGATTTTTTGTATCATACTGTTGCACATTAATATGGTTGTTAAATCTATTTTTAGTGAGCTTTCTAACCACCAATGTAGCATTGTGGTCAGATATGCCAATTAGTAAATTAATGGACTTAGTTATTCGATCAGGTCTGTTAGTAAACACCAGATCAATTTGAGTCTGGGAAGACTGTATTAGTCTGGTTGGACCTTGTATTATTTGAGTCAGGTTGAAATATTCTGTGATCTCTGAGTTTTTTCCTGTAAGTTAAGTTTTCCCAGTTTATATTGAAATCGCCCTTGAAGATGATCTCCTTATGATCACATTCTGTAAGCATGGCATTTAGATGGTCATAAAACAATTGATCAGATGTTGGTGGTCAATATAATCCAATAATAGTGAGAGACATGAGGGGAGAGGAAGACATTGAGCCCCATACATTCAAGGTCATTGACATTGATCAATATGATACGATTGCTTTTAAAGTTATGTTTCATGTACATAAGCAATCCACCCCCCCTGCCCTGTCCCTCCTGAATATGGAATATCCAGGGACATTAAAGGCTGAAATAGGAGAAGATTTCTTCAGCCATGTCTCAGAGAAACAGAAAAAAAATCAAGATTAGAGTCATTCAATAAATGTTCTACCTGTTCACTCTTAGAAATAATGTTACGAATATTCAGATGACCTCCAATATTCCTCTAGGCTTGGAACGAGGGTCTCAGAGCATTTTAGCCTGGTTAACAGTTTATAATATTTTCTAAAACCTGGGTTAAGGGAATTGAGTTTCTGTCTCGAAGGCGGTTTTTGTTTGGGACATGTATCGACTTGACATTAAAATTAAATGATCAGCAGATTGCTTATTCTCTTGAAAAGCCATGCTAACAACAGAGGTTATGCTCACATACACAGAATGTCCTTCTCTGAACCAGATAATATACTGTAGGTTACTCAAATATAAATTATTGCAGTCATTCATGTTCCACCATTCCTCAATGATTCAGTCTGGATGGCTATTTAGGAGGACTTCTCTACTTCTCCCAGAATTACATCCTCCATATCAGTCTTTTTTTCTGCAGGTGACCTAACTCCAGACTCTGATGGGGAGCTTGGTACCCTGGGCCGCTTGGGTGTTTGTTGATTCCGGTTTGTTTGAATGAAGGCCAGCATTGATGTTAGGCTGCCTTCTTTTATATTCTGCAGAGAGTTGCACTGCCTTTGTGGTCTCTTATTATCTTTAGAGTTTTCTATTGGGTTGATTGTCAGTGGTCTCAGTAGCCACTTTCCCAGATTCATTTTTGGAAATTTTTTCATTTTCTTTTTCTTATTTTTCTTGGAATGAGAGGTTACTGTTGTAGACTCTGGCTCACCAGGTACCAACTTCAAAGTTTCATTCACTCCGTCCTTGTCCTTGGGAGCCGAGGAGTTCTGTCATTTGAGTTGAGCTATGTCATACGTCTGCCCTACTCATTGGGACAGGATTGTTGTCCTGCACAGTGTGAAAAAGTTTCCTCTATGCACCTTAAGTTGTCCAGTGTAGTAGGACTGTACTCTATCATCTCCTGACCCCCTCTAGCGTGGGATTGTGTCAGCCATTCCTGTCTACACGCAGGACCTTGTCCATCATAAAATACTTTGATCCAGTGATGGCCCATTTTTACAAACTGTGTTATGGGAATGATGGGTGCTGCTTCAACATATACAAAATGATCTCCATTGGAGCAGATTGTAAGTTGACCCTTGTATTATATCATGCGTCTCTTCACTCTCCGCACCACCTGTCATGTCCTGACCAGTAAAGAGGTTATTTGTTATTGTAGTTTGGTCAGGACGTGGCAGGGGGTGTTTGTTTAATGTGTTTCGGGGTTTGTTGGGCAATGTTCTATGTTAGTCTATTTCTATGTCTGTGTCTAGTTTATCTATTTCTATGCTTAGCTTATTGGTTTGACCTTCAATTGGAGGCAGCTGTTTCTCGTTGCCTCTAATTGAAGGTCCTATTTAGTAGGGGTGTTTTTTCATGGGTTTTTGTGGGTAGTTGTTCCATGTGTAGCTGTGTGTCTCATAGGACTGTTTTGTCGTCATTGTTGTTTTAATTAAGTGTTTTGTTTCGTTTTCTTCTCAATAAAGAAGAAGATGAGCATACACATTCCCGCTGCGCCTTGATCCCATCTTTACGACGAACGTGACAGAACTACCCAACACCAACGGACCAAGCAGTGGGCCCAGGAAGAGCAAGGATCCTGGGCCAGGGAAAGAAGGGAGTGGAGGACATCATGGACATGGGAGGAGGTAATGGCAGGGGACAAGACCCTGCCATGGAAACAGGTGGAGACATCGAGAGGAGGAACGGCGACAGTACGAAGAGCATGCCCAACGACGGAAGCACGAGAGGCACCCCCAATAATTGTTTGGGGGGGTACACGGGTAGTTTGGCTGGGCCAAGGGTGAGCCCTAAGCCAACTCCCCGTGCTTATTATGGGGAGCAGCGGATCAGAAGAGCGCCGGTCTATGCGGAAGTGTGCACGATCTCGCCCATGCGCACGCACAGTCCGGTGCAAGCGATTCCAGCCCCTCGTAAGTGTCGTGCTAGAGTGGTCATCCAGCCAGGTAGGTGTATGCCTGCGCAGTACATCTGGCCACCAGTATGTCTCCTAGGCCCAGGCTACCCTACACCTGCTCTACAAACGGCAGCCATCAGGCCTCTGCACAGCCCAGTTCGCCCTGTGCCAGCACTCCGCCCGTGCAGGGCTACTGTTACGACCCAGCCAGGATGGGTTGTGCAGGCTGTGTGCTCCAGATCTCCAGTGCTTGTTCATGGCCCGGTGTATCCAGTTCCTGCTCCTCGCACTAGCCCTGAGGTGCGTGTCTCTAGTCTGGCGCCTCCAAAGCCAGCACCACGCACCAGGCCTCCAGTGCGTCAGCCCAGTCCAGTATGTCTTGTTCCTGCTCCTCGCACTAGCCTTGAGGTGCGTGTCTCCAGTCTGGTACCTCCAGTACCAGCCCCACGCACTAGGCCTTCAGTGCGTCAGCCCAGTACAGTTCGTCCTGCTCCTGCTCCTCGCACTGGCCTTGAGGTGCGTGTTACCAGTCTGGCGCCTCCAAAGCCAGCCCCAGCCCCACGCACTAGGCCTGTAGTGCGCCTGTCCAGTCCAGAGCTTCCGGCGACAGTACCCCGTCCAGAGCTTCCGGCGACAGTACCCCGTCCAGAGCTTCCGGCGACAGTTCCCCGTCCAGAGCTTCCGGCGACAGTTCCCCGTCCAGAGCTTCCGGCGACAGTTCCCCGTCCAGAGCTTCCGGCGACAGTTCCCCGTCCAGAGCTTCCGGCGACAGTTCCCCGTCCAGAGCTTCCGGCGACAGTTCCCCGTCCAGAGCTTCCGGCGACAGTTCCCCGTCCAGAGCTTCCGGGGACAGTTCCCCGTCCAGAGCTTCCGGCGACAGTTCCCCGTCCAGAGCTTCCGGCGACAGTTCCCCGTCCAGAGCTTCCGGCGACAGTTCCCCGTCTAGAGCTTCCGGCGACAGTTCCCCGTCTAGAGCTTCCGGCGACAGTTCCCCGTCTAGAGCTTCCGGCGACAGTTCCCCGTCCAGTGCTTCCTGCGACGTCCCACAGTCCGGAGCCTGCAGACGGCCCACAGTCCGGAACCGGCAGACGGCCCACAGTCCGGAACCGACAGACGGCCCACAGTCCGGAACCTGCAGAGACGGCCCTCCAATCCGGAACCGGCGCAGCCAGAGTCGCCCTCCAGTCCGGAACCGGCGCCCTCCAGTCCGGAACCGAGCAGGTGACACCACCTTACATCCAGATTTAACCAGAAACTCAGTCACAACACTCTGCTGATTCAGGTAGTTCTTTAATTGTAAATTGAATTGAGTTCTGGTCAGCCATCCGTGACTTCAAACTGAACGGATTATTCTCTTTGAACAAAACATGTTTTCCTCTCAAAGTTATTTTTCTGATCATAAGCTTTGCCCTTTCTTCCTTACTGAGAATATATATATATATATATATATATATATATATATATATATATACCAGAATGCACATACTCTCTGTACAGACCTCAAGTGGTTTAGATAGTAGAGCTCCTCCTCCTTAATGGGATTGGCGATGGCCTCCTCCTTTATCAGGATTTCTCTCTCCATGATAAATATAGGTAAAACAGTCGCCTTTGGTGCATTTTGACCCAAAACCTTACTCCAGATCTCATTTTCCTTGACATCAATTTTTGCATCGCTGGAAATAGCCAAACAACAGCAGCCATTTTAATTGTATTGTTAATGATTAAAGTAATTTGTTTAACATTGAAATATACTGCTCAAAAAAATAATGGGAACACTTAAGGGGAAACATTTAAATGTCTTGGCCTAGTCAAAAGCCCAGACCTCAATCCAATTGAGAATCTGTGTTATGACTTAAAGATTGATGTACACCAACAGAATCCATCCAACTTGAAGGAGCTGAGACAGTTTTGCCTTGAAGAATGGGCAAAAATCCCAGTGCCTAGATGTGCCAAGCTTATAGAGACATGCCCCCAAGAGACTTGCAGCTGTAATTCCTGCCAAAAGTGTCTCTAACAACATTTTTGCTGCCTTATTTTGTGTTTGTTTCCCAATAAAACATATTTTGCATCATCAAAGTGGTAGGCATGTTGTATAAATCAAATGATACAAACCTCCAAAAAAATCTATTTTAATTCCAGGGTAGGAAATAGGAAAAATTCCAAGGGAGGTGAATACTTTCGCAAGCCACTGTATTATGTGACTTGTTAAGAACATGTTTATTCCTGTTATTTAGGTTATTAAGGCTTGGCACAACAAAGAGCTTAAATACTTATTGACATTATGGGGTATTGTGTATAGTCCCTTTCTGAAGGCATGGTGAAGTCATAAAGCTTTTCACATGTACCAACAGGTGTGATCATTCTATGGTGGACTCAACAGTGTACGCTCAAAGTTTGATTAGAACGCTTATTTAGAATGTCCAGTTTCGATTGACGCAACAGTTAGCATTTGAGCTGGCCACACTGTTTTTCCACAGAAACATTTAGCAGAAACATAATTTGTAAGGACTATGTCCTGAATATGACACGTTTATTTTTGGATGCACTGTTCAGACATTCCCAGAAATAGGAATAGTGTACACAATCATCCAAACCTTAAAATGTAAGCTACATTAGTCCTTGTGCTAACTGAGGAAATATTGACGTAACACAAGTGGCCATATTTAGATAACTCTCAGCTGATATAAACCTCAATATGAATGAGCTAATAGCAATTACTATTTATAATTCATCACATCATGGGTGATCTCAAAATAATTCAGTAAAACACTTTCTAGAAATCTTAAGTAATCTGATGATGGGTAGTTTGTGCACACGCCATGTTTGTTTTTCGCGTCAACCAAAGATAAGTGGAGACAAGAGGAGTTTGGTCTGTTTGCAGTATGCATGTTGAAGGGGGTGTGTCTTCTACAATCAATTAACCTCCCTTCATTCACTTCCCGAAGTTTACCCGAAAGATGATGTAACCATTCCTTCACCTCATTATAACATATTTGGTCTGACAGATGTTTACGTGACACCCAGAATTCATTCTATAATGTCAACAAACATGGCCCCTCACATAGCTGGCAAATAGCTTAGCATTAGCATATTATAATTAGTACAACCTTCAAAAAAGTATTTTACACACAAAGGTGTCCATTACAATCTATGCAATAATCGGAATGCATTATTTGTCACCAGAACTTAAACTGTAAATACATTATGCTCCATACATACATACATACTTCATGCTACAGTAGAAACAACAACACAATATACAGATAATAAGGCACTTACTTTCATAGGAATGCACACATGCCCAAAGTTATTATTTGTAAGGAAAACAACAATGGAGTCAAATGCGAATACCCTTGCCTGTTTTCTGGACTCTGTACACACCTGCCTGACCATTCTGCCTGCCCTGACCTCGAGCCTGCCTACCACACTGTACCTCCTGGACTCTGAACTGGTTTTGACCTTTTGCCTGTCCAAGACCATTCTCTTGCCTACCCCTTTGGATTATTAATAAATATCAAAGACGCAAACCATCTGCCTCCCTTGTCTGCATATGGGTCTCGCCTTGTGCCCTTATAGTTACTACATGATTCCATGTGTGTTATTTCATAGTTTTGATGTCTTCACTATTATTCTACAATGTTGAAAATTGTAAAAATAAAGAAAAATCCTTGAATGAGTAGGCGTGTCCAAACTTTTGACTGGTACTGTATGCCTAGCTTTAGGGAGTGATAAATCACTGGCCAGTGTTGGTTACAATTGAGATGAGCTGTGTGGGAGATTTTAGCACGTATTGATGGTTTATTGTGATATCAGCTGGTGATTAATCTAGTGGCTTTCGATTGTTGCAATTTGCCCATAAGGTATTTTTCTCTGAGTCTCCTCTTTCTGATGTGGTTCTTTACTTTACAGTAGACTACAGGAGACTTACAAGTACCAGAGATTTACAAGTAGGCCAATCGGATGTCAATGGGTTAAATGCAGTATGCCAGAGCCAGCTAGTCGAGTGTTACTGTGAAAGAGTCTGTCACATTTCTGCTGCACCCTTGGCACCCATCTGACCAGCCATGCTCTAAGTGCCACAGGGGGTAATAAAAACCAAGGACATTCACCACACCATCCGCATCCCCCTTTTCATACCCTCCCCACTCACAATGAGGAAGGAAATTATGTGTTAAACACTGCAGGCTACTCGTTCTGTAAAACTCACCATGAAGGAGAGGAGATCGTGCCAGTGGGCAGACAGAGATGACAAATCGTTATTCCTGAGGTTTAATAAGACGTGTGTGAATGAGTGCTATAACGAAATATCTTTGTAAAGAAAATAATCAAAACAAGACGTTATGGGTCACATTTCTGGTCAAATGTTATACTTCCATGGCCAGACAGCCCTTGACCTCCACAAGGGAAACTATACTTTCACAGACAACACCCATTCAAACTCCCTTCTCCATTTAAAAAACCTTTACATTACTATTGTACATTACATTTAAAACAATGACCAAACTGAAATATAATCAGGAATAACTGTTGTATTCTGTTACAGATTAAAAATCTCCCATCTTGGATGTGTATCCCCTATCCTAAAACTGCATTTAGGCACCACACAACCTTTGCACAAAGTTACTTTGCAATAGTATTCTGGATTTGAACCCAACACCACATTGACAGAAAGATTAAAGGAAAGGATGCACGATAAACTGTATATTCCACAAATCTAACAACATAGATTGATTATTTGCAATCTAAATGGTCTTTATGCTAAAGTTTATTAAAAGTAAAATATTTATACACTTTTACTAATTGAATTACTTTTATCAAAAACTCATATACCAACAATACATTGCGGATTTGACGTCAAGAAAGGAACAGCCCGCAGGTGGCGACTCGGGGAAGTAGGTACTAAAGGGTCCAAAGAGTTTTGTCATGTTATGTTGCTAGTAGATGATAAAAACAAAGACAGCTGACTATCTAAGTGCACCAGACCATGCACAACTAACTGGCCCACTTGATTCTAGCATGGTGTGAAGGGATGGAATAAGCGAGCAAGCAAGCTACAAAAACTCTCAACATTGCACGTTTTGCAGAAATGAATGGTCAAATACCAATCGGATTAATGCCATTATTTATTTCAAGGTACATGACCAAACGTATGTGGACACTTGCTCGTCGAACATCTCATTTCAAAGTCATGGGCGTTAATGTGGAGTTGGTCCCCACTTTGCTGCTATAACAGCCTCTACTCTTCTGGGTAGGCTTTCCGCTAGATGTAGGAACATTGCTGCGGGGACTTACCGCAAGAGGGTTAGTGAGGTCGGACACTGATGTTGAATTGGAATGCCTGGCTCCCAGTCGGCATTCCAATTCATCCCAAAGGTGTTCGATGGGGTTGAGGTCAAGGCTCTGTGCAGCCCAGTCAAGTTCTTCCACACCGATCTAAACAAAGCATTTCTGTATGGATGTTGCTTTATGCACAGTTGCATTGTCATGCTGAAAATGAAAAGGGCCTTCACAAAACTCTTGCCACAAAGTTGAAAGCACAGAATCGACTAGAATGTCATTGTATCCTATAGCGTTAAGATTTCACTTCACTGGAACTAAGGGGCCTAGCCTGAAACATGAAAACCAGCCCCAGACCATTATTCCTCACCAAACTTTACAGTTGGCGCTACGTATTCGGGCAGGTACCGTTCTCCTGGCATCCGCCAAACCAAGATTCATCCATCAGACTGCCAGATGGTGAAGTGTAATTCATCACTCCATGAACGCGTTTCCACTGCTCCAGAGTCCAATGGCGGCGAGCTTTACACCACTCCAGCCGACCCTTAGCATTGCGCATGGTGATCTTAGGCTTGAGTGCGGCTGCTCGGCCATGGAAACCCATTTCATGAAGCTGCCGACAAACAGTTTTTGTGCTGACATTGCTTCCAGAGGCAGTTTGGAACTCGGTAGTGAGTGTTGCAACCGAGGACAAAAGATTTTAAATGCTACGCATTTCAGCACTCGGCGGTGCCGTTCTGTGAGCTGGTGCGGCCTACCACTTCACAGCTGAGCCGTTGTTGCTCCTAGACATTTCCACTTCACAATTACAGCATTTACAGTTGACCGGGGCAGCTCTAGCAGGGCAGAAATGTGAAAAACTGACTTGTTGGAAAGGTGGCATCCTATGACGGTGCCACATTGAAGGTCACTGAGCTCTTCAGTAAGGCCATTCTACTGCCAATATTTGTCTATGGAGATTGCATGGCCATGTGCTCGATTTTATACACCTGTCAGCAATGGGTGTGGCTGAAATAGCTGAATCCAGTAATTTGAAGGGATGTCCACATACTTTTGTATATATAGTGTATGTCTTATTTTTGCTGGCCTGATTGCTCTTTATTGGTCGATATAATTTGCAGGATATCATGGTAGCCAATGTTTATTTTAGCCATTATACCTGGATATACTGTTACTGCTGCTAGTAACGTTAGCACTCAGGTTAGCATGTGGCTAGCTATAGCTCCCGTCAGCCAACAACAGAGTTTTAGCCAGTTTGGTTATAGACGTTCAATGTATACTATGATGGTAAAGGTTAATCTTGATTTTGTGTAACAGTACTTGCATTTTTTAAATGTTATTTAACTAGGCAAGTCAATTAAGAACAAATTATTATTTACAATGATGACCTACCAAGAGGCAAAAGGCCTCCTGCAGGGACTGGTCTGTGATTAAAAATGTAGAACAAAATATACATCATGACAAGAGAGACACCACAACACTACATAAAGAGAGCTAAGACAACAACACAGCATGGCAGCAACACAGTAGAAACACAACATGAGAGCAGCACAAACATGGTATTTACATTATTAGGCACAGGCAACAGCACAAAGGGGAGAAAGGGATAGACAACGACACATCACTTAAAGCAGCTACAAGTAAGAGTGTCCATGATTGAGTTTGAATGTGAAGATGGAGATAAAACTGTCCAGTTTGGGGGTTTTTTCAGCTCGTTCCAATGTTCTAGCTGCAGCGAACTGAAAAGAGGAGTGACACAGTGATGTGTGTGCTTTGGGAAACTTTAACAGAATGTGACTGGCAGAACGGGTGTTGTATGTGGAGGATGAGGTTTAGGGATAGGGGGGAGTGCAGCCTAAGAGGGTTTTATAAATAAGCATCAACCAGTGGGTCTTGTGCGGGGTATACAGAGATGGCCAGTTTACAGTACAGAGCACAGAGTGCAGTGATGTGTCCTATAAGGAGCATTGGTGGCAAATCTGATGGCCGAATGATAAAGAACATCTAGCCGCTCAAGAGCACCCTTACCTGCCGATCTATAAAACCTTAATGTAGCATGAGTAGGATTTTCATCTGAATCAGAGTTAGTTTGGCAGCTGGGGTGAAAGAGGAGCGATTACAAAAGAGGAAACCAAGTCTAGATTGAACCTTAGCCTGCAGCTTAGATATGTGCTGAGAGAAGGACAGTGTAATGTCTAGCCATATTACTTGTTTTATTTGACTACCTCAAGCTCTAAGCCCTTAGAGGTTATCACGTTTGAGGTATGACCCAGATGCAGACAGAGTTGAAGAAACAAAAAAGTTTATTCCTGAAGGGCAGTCAAATGACAGGTCAAGGCAGGCAGGGGTCAATAATCCAGAGAAGGTATAAAACGGCAGGCAGTCTCAGGGTCAGGGCAGGCAGAATGGTCAAAACTGGGAAGGACTAGAAAACAGGAGCAGGAAAACATGCAGGAGCAGGGAAACAAATGCTGGTAGGTTTGACAAACAAAATGAACTGGCAACAGACAGAGAACACAGGTATAAATACATAGGGAATAAAGGGGAAGATGGGGGTGGATACAATCACAAAGACAGGTGAAACAGATCAGGGTGTGACAGTACCCCCCCCCCCCAGGGGCGCCACCTGGCGTCCTGCCTTGGCGCATACCTGGTAGACCAGGGTGTCGGTGTTGGAAATCCGCAATGAGGCTTGGGTCCAGGATGTCCAGCACCTCTCCTCCAGGCCATAACCCTCCCAGTCTACCAGGTACTGGAACCCCCTGCCCCGAGGTTGAACCTTCAGAAGACGCCTTACCATTTACACCGCTTGGCAGTCGATTAGACGGGGAGAGGGGTGGGCCTGGAAACAGGAGACAAAGAGCTGTGAGACATGGGTTTAACTCTGGAAACATGAAAGGTGGGATGTACAACAAAGGGTACGGGGCAACAGAAGACAAACAGCAGAAGGGCTAATAATTTTGGAGATGGGAAATGGGCCAATAAACCGGGGGGAGAGTTTAGCCATACCTTCTGCCCAAGATGATACCGGGGAGCTGGGGTCCGGTGGCGATCTGCTTGTTGTTGATACCTGGAGGTGTTCTTGAGGAGGGCTGACCGGGCTCTCCTCCATGTACGACAACACCGGTGGACAAACATCTGGGCAGAAGGTATGCAGACCTCTTCTTCCTGCTAACCCTAACCCTAACCCTAACCCTTACAGTGAAATGCTTACTTACGAGCCCCTAACCAAGAATGCAGTTTAAAAAAAATGCAGATAAAAATAAGAGATTCAAGTAACAAGAAATTAAAGAGCAGCAGTGAAAACACAATAGCGAGACTATATAAAGGGGGGTACCAATGTGCCAATGTATGTAGCAAACAATGTGCGGGGGCACCAGTTATTTGAGGTAGTATGTACATGTAGGTAAGGTTATTAAAGTGACTATGCATAGATGACAACAGTGAGTAGCAGAGGTGTAAAGAGGGGGTGAGAGGGGGGCACTGCAAATAGTCTGGGTAGCCATTTGACTAGATGTTCAGATGTCTTATGGCTTGGGAGTAGAAGCTATTTAGAAGCCACTTGGACCTAGACTTGGCACTCCGGTACCGCTTGCTGTGCGATAGAAGAGAGAACAGTCTATGATTAGGGTGGCTGGAGTCTTTGACAATTTTTAGGGCCTTCCTCTGACACCGCCTGGTATAGAGGTCCTGGATGGCAGGAAGCTTGGCCCCAGCGATGTACTGGGCTGTTCGCACTATCCTCTGTAGTGCCTTGCGGTCGGAGGCTGAGCAGTTGCCATACAAGGCAGTGACGTAACCAGTCAGAATGTTTGAGATGGTGCAGCTGGACCCATGCCAAATCTTTTCAGTCTCCTGAGGGAGAATAGGTTTTGTCGTGCCCTCTTCACGACTGTTTTGGTGTGCTTGGACCATGTTAGTTTGTTGGTGATGTGGACACCAAGGAACTTGAAGCTCTCAACCTGCTCCACTGCAGCCCCGTTGATGAGAATGGGGGCGTGCGCTGTCTTTTTTTTCCTGTGGTCCACAATCATCTCCTTTGTCTTGATCATATTGAGGGAGAGGTTGTTGTCCTGGCACCACCACGGCCAGGTCTCTGACCTCCTCCCTATAGGCTGTCTTGTCCTTGTCGGTGATCAGGCCCACCACTGTTGTCATCAGCAAATTTAATGATGGTGATTGAGTTGTGCCTGGCGTGCAGTCATGAGTGAACAGGGAGTACAGGAGGGGACTGAGCACGCACCCCTGAGGGGCTCCTGTGTTGAGGATGAGCGTGACGGATGTGTTGCTAACTACCCTTACCACCTGGGGGCGGCCCATCAGGAAGTCCAGAATCCAGTTGCAGAGGGAGGTGTTTTGTCCCAGGGACCTTAGCTTATTGACGAGCTTTGAGGGCACTATGGTGTTGAACGCTGAGCTGTAGTCAATAAATAGCATTCTCAAATAGGTGTTTATTTTGTCCAGGTGGGAAAGGGCAGTATGGAGTGAAATGGAGATTGCATCATCTGTGGATCTGTTGGGGTGGTATGCAAATTGGAGTGGGTCTAGGGTTTCTGGGATGATGTTGATGTGAGCCATGACCAGCCTTTCAAAGCACTTCATGTCTACAGACGTGAGTGCTACGATTCGGTAGTCGTTTAGGCAGGTTACCTTGGTGTTCTTGGGCACAGGGAATATGGTGGTCTGCTTAACTTCCACGGGACGGTTGAGCTAACATAGGCTAATGCGATTAGCATGAGGTTGTAAGTAACAAGAAAATTTCCCAGAAGATATACATATCTGATATTGGCAGAAAGCTTAAAAAAATATACAAAATAATTTTTCTTTGTATTATCTTTCACCAGATCTATTGTGTTATATTCTCCTAAATTCAATTCACAGTTCCACAAAATTCAAAGTGTTTCCTTTCAAATGGTACCAAGAATATGCTTATTCTTGCTTCAGGGCCTGAGCAACATGCAGTTCGATTTTGGTATGTTATTTTAGGCGAAAATTGGGGGGGGAAAGGGGCGGATCCTTAAGAGCTAGAAGAGGAAGTTGGTATTACAGACTCAGACAGGGAGAGGTTGAAAATGTCAGTGAAGACACTGGCCAGTTTGTCAGCGCATGCTCGCAGTACATGTCCTAGTAATCCGTCTGTCCCTGCGGCCTTGTGAATGTTGACCTGTTTAAAGGTCTTACTCACATCGGCTGCGGAGAGCGTGATCACACAGTCTTCCAGAAGAGCTGGTGCTCTCATGCATGTTACAGTGTTATTTGCCTCGAAGCGAGCATAGAAGTAGTTTAGCTCATCTGGTAGGCTGGTGTCACTGGGCAACTCTCGGCTGTGCTTCCCTTTGTAGTCTGTAATTGTTTGCAAGCCCTGCCACATCCGACGAGCGTCCGAACCCGTGTAGTATGATTCGATCTTAGTCCTGTATTGAAGCTTTGCCTGTCTGATGGTTTGTCGGAGGGCATAGCGGGATTTCTTATAAGCTTCTGGGTTAGTCCCGCTCCTTGAAAGCGGCAGCTCTAGCCTTTAGCTCAGTGCGGATGCTGCCTGTAATCCATGGCTTCTGGTTGGGGTATGTATGTACAGTCACTGTGGGGACGACGTCATCAATGTACTTATTGATGAAGCCAATGACTGATGTGGTGTACTCCTCAATGACATTGGAGGAATCCCGGAACATATTCCAGTCTGTGCTAACAAAACAGTCCTGTAACATTTCCTCTGACCACTTTTTTATTGATCTAGTCAATGGTGCTTCCTGCTTTATTTTTGCTTGTAAGCAGGAATCAGGAGGATAGAATTATGGTCAGATTTGCCAAATGGAGGGTGAGGGAAAATGTTGTATGCGTCTCTGTGTGTGGAGCATAGATGGTCCAGAGTTCTGTTTCCTCTGGTTGCACATTTAACATGCTGATAGAAATTTGGTAAAACGGATTTAAGTTTCCCTGCATTAAAGTCCCCGCCTACTAGGAGCGCCGCCTCTGGGTGAGCATTTCCTTGTTGGCTTATGGTGGAATACAGCTCATTCAATGCTGTCTTCGTGCCAGCCTCTGACTGTGGTGGTATGTAAACAGCTACAAAGAATACAGATGAAAACTCTCTCTGTAGGTAGTGTGGTCTACAGCTTATCATAAGATACTCTACCTCAGGCGAGCAATAGCTCAAGACTTCCTTAGATATTGTGCACCAGCTGTTATTTACAAAAATACATAGACCGCCGCCCCTTGTCTTACCAGACGCCGCTGTTCTATCCTGCTGGTATATCGTATAACCAGCCAGCTGTATGTTGATATTGTTGTCGTTCAGCCACGACTCCGTGAAGCATAAAATGTTCCAGTTTTTAATGTCCTGCTGGTAGTTTAATCTTCCCAGTAACTCGTCGATTTTATTGTCCAAAGATTGCACGTTTGCTAGCAGAATTGAGGGAAGAGGGGGTTTATTTGATCGCCTACGAATTCTCAGAAGACAGCCCGACCTTCACCCCCTCTTTTTCCGCCTCCTCTTCACGCAGATCACAGGGATCAGGGCCTGCACCTGAGGAAGCAGTGTGTCCTTCGCGACGGGCTCATCAGAGTCATGAATGAAAAAAGAGGATTCTGCAAGTCCGTGGTGAGTAATCGCATGTCTAGATGTTATTTCCGGTCATAAGAGACAGTAGCGGCAACAATATATACAAAATAAGTAAAAAAGTTATTGAGAAATAATGCTAATAAACAAACAAAAAACACAATCGGCTGGGCGCACATAAAAGGTCTCCAGCGCCATCTCTCCGGTGCCATCTCCAGCCAAGCAAGGAGGGATGGCTGAGTGAAATAAGAATCCTGACTTAATAATGAAGTGGTGACTAAAGAGCTCAACCATACATTCCTTGTCAGTAACAACCACATCATCAACATTAAGGGACAAAGTGGAAGAAAAATTGTAACATTTGGAAAAAAGAAAAGAAAACACTAATATATCTTGATTAGATAAGTATTCAACCCCCGAGTCAATACATGTTAAAATCACCTTTGGCAGCGAACACAGCTGTGAGTCTTTCTGGGTCTCTAAGAGCTTTCCACACATTGATTGTGCAACATTTGTACATTATTCTTTTCAAAACTCTTCAAACTCAGGTCTTTCCATAGTCTTAGTCAGTAGTCCAACTGAATGTATTGAACTGAAATGTGTCTTTCACATTTAACCCAACCCCTCTGAATCAGAGAGGTGCAGGGGGCTGCCTTCATCAATATCCTCATCTTCAGCACCCAAGGAACAGTGGGTTGACTGCCTTGCTCAGAGGCAGAATGACAGATTTGTCAGCTCAGGGATTCGATCCTTCAACCTTCCGGTTACTGGCCCAACACTCTAACCACTAGGCTACCTGCGCCTCTTATCAAGTAGATTTGGGGTCAAAACTGTAACTATGGCCAGTCAGGAATATTCACTATCTTCATGTGTTTTGCATTATTCTCCTGCTGAAAAGTGTCTGATGGAAAGTAGACAACCAGGTTTTGCTCTATCCTGAAAAAGCTCCCCAGTTCTTAACAATTCCAAGCATACCCATAACATGATGCAGCCACCACTATGCTTGACAATATGGAGATTGGTACTCAGTAATGTGCTGTATTGGATTTGCCCCAAACATAACACTTTGTATTCAGAACAAAAAGCTTTGCCTAATCTTTTGCTTTATTACTTTAGCATTCCTTCTTTTTTCCTTCTTTTCACTCTGTCAATTTGATTACTATTGTGGAGTAACTACAATGTTGATCTATCCTCAGTTTTCTCCTATCACAGCCATTAAACTCTTGCCTAATGGTGTAATCCCTGATCGGTTTCCTTCCTCTAAGGTAACTGAGTTAAGAAGGATGCCTGTAGCTTTGTAGTAACTGGATGTATTGATACACCATCCAAAGTGTAATTAATAGCTTCACCATGCTCAAAGGGATATTCAATGTCTGCTTTTTGTTTTGTTTAACCCATCTACCAATAGTTGCCCTTCTTTGCGAGGCATTGGAAAATTTCCTGATTTTTGTGATTGAATCTGTATTTAAAATTCAATGCTCGACGGAGGAACCTTACAGATAATTGTATGTGTGGGGTACAGAGATTAGGTAGTCATTTCAAAATCATAGTAAACAATATTACTGCAGACATATTGAGTCCATGCAACTTATTATGTGACTTGTTAAAGGTGCAATATGCAGGAACCTTTCGTAGCTGCTAAAATTCTGATAGTTTGCCACAGTTAATGTGACAAAACAAGCAATGTATAATGTAGAGAATCATTGTACCATTTAAACCGCTGTGAAATATATTTTCAATAAGACAAAATATTGTATTTTCAGCTGTTTGAAGCTAGAGTACAGAACCGAAAGTAAAAGATGCAAAAAGGAAGCATAGAAATAGCGCACATAGAACAGATTTACCGCTTCTTAGGCTTGCTTTAATGAGAATGACAGAACTATAACTCATTTCTATGTGAATTTGGTCCGGTTGTACAAAAAGTTATGTTTTGTAGCTTTAAGTCGATCTAGATTGATTGTCTGGGGTCAAGTTAACCTCCCCTTTCATGTCAGAAAGTCATGACCTTTATGCTTTTAGGGAAAGAGGATCATTTTGTACATGTATTAAACTGCGAGTTTGACCAATTCCAGTCCCCTTGCTTAGAGAGACAGATTATCCCGCATCCTCCCCGGGATTATTTTTATGTAGCAGGACTGAGAAGCTCAGTACTAGTGACTTTTTAAAAGGACATTCTACTCCAAAATGAATGCTGACACCATCTAAAATATAATTTCCTTTTATATTGTAGCTTTAATTTTTACTGCTGAACTTATTTAGGCTTGACAAAACAAAGTGGTTGAATACTTACTGACTCAAGACATTTCAGCTTTTCATTTTTTATTCATTTGTAAATATTTCTAAAAAACATAATTCCACTTTGATATTATGGGGTATTGCGTGTAGGAAAGTGACAAAAAAATCTATATTCAATCCATCTTAAATTCAGACTGTAAAAACAAAATGTGGAAAACATCAAGGGGTATAAATACTTTATGGCACTGTATATAGCAAGTAACATGCTTGCTGTCACACTTGAAGTCTTTCGTCAACATTGAAGCCCCATGAAAATAATCCAGGCAATGGGTTTCAATCTGCATTATTATTAACATGTCGCTTCAGACAGTCACACGGCCCTCCCAGTGGAGTCAAAGTGCAGCACAAAAAGAAACTTTTAAACTTGAAATTACATTCTTGCACCTCATCAACCAAACCAGCTCAAAGAAAAAAACAAAGACGAGGGAAAATGAAGGTGAGGACATTGGTCCAAGGAGGTGAGTACAATCTGTTGTGTACCTCAATGGGAGATTTGGGTAGGGTAGTGCCATTTGCTACCTGGAGCTATAGCCTTCTTGTTAGGCTTAGTGACGTGTTCCACTTTGGAAAATAGTTATTTTGTTTGTTATTTTATTTTTGTGTCGTGTCCATGGACGGAGCAGTTGCCTCGGGAGCACATCTGTGGCTCCGGGGGGGTCCGCCAGCGTGCTGGGGATCCTTGTGAATAACTTGGCTGGTGAGTGTGTGTGGCCTGTCGTGTCTCCACCTCTAGTGTTTTCTGCTAAGCCATCGTTTGTAGGGATTCCCGATGAGAGTTTCCCAGAGGTGTTCTCTGCCTGCGCAGTGACGCATTCCATGAGCCGCGGTGACCTGGTCACTGCGCTGGCTAACGATAATGTTACAAAGAAATCTGTCACTACTTTCCCTGTTATTCCGTTATCTGTGCCCTGCTCCGATCTAATCAAGGAGCAGTGGGCTGATACCACATTAGAAGAGTTGCATGACCAAATTGTGCCTATGGAACAGTTGGGCAATGTCGTCTTTGGCTATGTTCTCCAGGATGATGTCCTGATGAGAAAATGGGTGCCTCATAGTAGTTGTTTTGTTGGGGACGCTATTATTCAGGTTTTTGAACCAGTTAAGTTTCGTGAGTTGGTGTTAAACTTTCAACAATGATGTTGCTGGACATTTGGGTGTGAGGAAAACCTATAATCATATACTGAGACATTTATTTTGGCCTAGGTTAGAGGGATGTTTCTTCTTTCATCAAAACCTGTCAATTAACGGGTAAACGTAATCAAGCTAGGAAGCCGATACTGCTGTTTCCTATTCCCCTAGTCAGCCAGCCTTTTGAGTATCTGATTTTTTTACTGTGTTGGCACTCTGCCTCGCTCTAAGAATGGTAGTAGTTACCTGTTCACTGTGATGTTTCAGACCAGTAGGTTTCCAGCTGCACGACTAAGTCCGTGCTAAAAGCTTTGACTCAGTTTCTCACTTTTTGGAATCCCTAAGATTATTGAGAGTGACCAAGGTTCTAATATCACCACTTAACTGTTTGGTCAGGTTCTCCAACAGCTCCATATTAAAAACAATTTGGTTAGCGCCTATCACGCGCAGAGTCAAGGAGTGCTGGAATGTTTCCATCGAACACTTAAGAGAGCTTATTGTATGGAGATGGATAAGGATTGGAAGGAGGGGTTGCCAGGGTTACTATTAGCCACCACGGAGGTTTCACAGGAGAGCACAGGTTTCAGTGCAAATGACCTAGTGTTCTGACAGTGTACATGGGCTTCTAGCAGTGCTCCAGGGTGACTGGAAGTCTCCCAAGCCACCTCAGTCCCTGTTATCTTATGTGTGTGATTTCCGGTGATGCTTGTACGCCGCTGGTGAGAGAAGCTGTCATCTTCACCGGGGAGGATGAAAGGAATATTTGATTGGCGAGCTGAGCCATGCCATTTTTGTCCAGGTGACCAGGTTCTTGCTCTACTGCAAATTGTTGGTTCTCCTTTTCAACCCAAGTTTCAAGGTCAATATAGGGTTGTGCGCCAGTGCACTGAGCAAAACTATCCTGTTGCCACTCCAGAACAGTGCAAAGCACATCAAGTTGTGCCATGTAAATCTACGAAAACCCTATATGCACGTTCTTCTGGGATCGAACAGTGGGAGTCCGCAGAGGACATTAAACCTCTTCTTTTGGCCGGTACTGTCTTTTTGTCATGATGTGTCCGAGCGTGGTGAGGAGGATGTCACTTGTCCCGACAATTGCGTACTACAGGGTAGATTGAAAAATTCATAGTCACTGGATGTTTTGGATAGCCTTCTCGCTCATCTACTTGCTGATAGGCGAGATGAGTTTTCCAGTTTTGTTTTCTGATACGCCTACATGTAAAAACTTAACAGAACACGATATTGACGTTGGGGATGTTGACCCCATCCGTCAGCGGTTCTCTAGAGTTTCTTCAGAAAAACGTAGTTGTCTGGATGCTGAGATCAGATACATGCTGGAGAATGATATTGCAGAGCCTTGTTTCTCCATCTGGGCTTCTCCCTGTATCTTGGTCAGTAAACCGGATGGGATAAACAGATTTTGTATGGACTACCACAAGGTAAACAGTGGCGTGTTATTCAAATACCTTAGAAATGCTATTACTTCAATTTCTCAAACATATGACTATTTTACAGCATTTTAAAGACAACTCTCGTTAATCTAACCACACTGTCCGATTTCAAAAAGGCTTTACAACGAAAGAAAAACATTAGATTGTCAGCAGAGTACCCAGCCAGAAATAATCAGACACCCATTTTTCAAGCTAGCATATAATGTCACATAAACCCAAACCACAGCTAAATGCAGCACTAATCTTTGATGATCTTCATCAGATGACAATCTTAGGACATTATGTTATACAATACATGCATGTCTGTTCAATCAAGTTCATATTTATATCAAAAACCAGCTTTTTACATTAGCAGGTGACTAGCATGTGACTAGCATTCCCACCGAACACTTCCAGTGAATTTACTAAATTACTCACGATAAACGTTCACAAAAAACATAACAATTATTTTAAGAATTATAGATAAAGAACTCCTCTATGCACTCGATATGTCCGATTTTAAAATAGCTTTTCGGTGAAAGCACATTTTGCAATATTCTAAGTAGATAGCCCGGCATCACAGGGCTAGCTATTTAGACACCCAGCAAGTTTAGCACTCACCAAAGTCAGATTTACAATAAGAAAAATGTTATTACCTTTGCTGTTCTTCGTCAGAATGCACTCCCAGGACTTCTACTTCAATAACAAATGTTGGTTTGGTCCCAAATAATCCATTGTTATGTCCAAATAGCGGCATTTTGTTCGTGCGTTCAAGACACTATCCGAAAGGGTAAATAAGGGTGACGAGCACGACGCATTTCGTGACAAAACATTTCTAAATATTCCATTATTGTACTTCGAAGCATGTCAACCACTGTTTAAATAAATTTTTATGCCATTTTTCTCATAAAAAAGCGATAATATTCCGACCGGGAAATCGTTTTTTAATACAAAGAGAGTGAAAGTAAAAGCATGGTATCCCCTCATGCACGAGCCTCAGTCTGATGGCCCTCTGGTAGAGCACTTGCCAAACGCGCTAGTGTGTTTCAGCCTGGGGATGGAATTACATCATTCAGCTTTTTCCCGCCTTCTGAGAGCCCATGGGAGCCGTAGGAAGTGTCACGTAACAGCAGAGATCCCCTGTTTTGGATAGAGATGATCAAGGAGGGCAAGAAATGGTCAGACAGGCCACTTCCTGTAAGGAATCTTCTCAGGTTTTTGCCTGCCATATGAGTTCTGTTATACTCACAGACACCATTCAAACAGTTTTAGAAACTTTAGGGTGTTTTATATCCAAAGCCAATAATTATATGCATATTCTAGTTACTGGGCAGGAGTAGTAACTAGATTAAATCGGGTAAGTTTTTTATCCGTCCGTGCAAATACTGCCCCCTATCCCCAACAGGTTAAAATGAATCACTTACGTTTGATGATCTTCATCTGATGGCACTCCCAGGTCTCCATGTTAGACAATACATGTTAGTTTGATAAAGTTAATCTTTATGTCCAAATACCTCCTTTTTGTTTGCGCGTCCAGTAATCCAAATGAACAAAGCGCGGGCACAAAGTCTAGACGAAAAGTCAAAAAAGTTCCATTTGAGTTCGTAGAAACATGTCAAATGATGTTTCTAATCAATCCTTAGGGTGTTTTTATCAGAAATATTCAACAATGTTTCAACAGGACAATACTATTTTCATTAGAAAGGAAATGGAACAGAGCTTGCGCCCACGGCCACGCATGTGACTAAACTAAAGGCTTTGACCTGGGCCATCTGCTAAGAGTGCTCTAATTCACTCCCCTTTCACAATAGAAGCCTGAAACAACTTCTAAAGACTGTTGACATCTAGTGGAAGCCTTAGGAAGTGCAATCTGACCCCACAGACACTGGATATTCGATAGGTATTCACTTGAAAACTACAAACCTCAGAATTCCCACTTCCTGGTTGGATTTTTCTCAGGTTTTTGCCTGCCATATGATTTCTGTTATACTCAGACATTATTTTAACAGTTTTGGAAACTTTTTAGTATTTTCTATCCAAATAATTGGTAGATTTGGATAGAAAACTCTAAAATTTCTAAAACTGTTAAAACCTCTTGGGGCTATGTGGGACGCAAGCGTGCCACCCGTGGTGCACCCTATCAACAACAGGTGAAAGATCAAGAGCGGCAAATTTGAAACCAATTAAATGTCAAAATTCAAATTTTTCAAACATACAACTATCTTACACCCTTTGAAAGATAAACATCTCCTTAATCTAACCACGTTGTCCGATTTCAAAAAGGCTTTACGGCGAAAGCATAAAGTTAGATTATGTTAGGAGAGTACATTGACAATAGCTGTGTGTAATGTTTTGTCAATTCAAAGACAGGCGTCACCAAAACAAGAAAATCAGCTAAAATTATGCACTAACCTTTGACAATCTCCATCAGATGACACTCCTAGGTCATTATGTTAGACAATACATGCATTTTTAGTTCTATCAAGTTCATATTTATATCCAAAAACAGCGTTTTACTATGGCGTTGATGTTCAGGAAATCGTTTCCCTCCAATAATCGGCAGTCAAGTCAGCACAACAAATTAAATAATTACTATTCGAAAACATTGGTAAAATATTATATTGTCATTCAAAGAATTATAGATTTACATCTCTTGAACGCAACCGGCTTGCCAGATTTAAAAATAACCTTACTGGGAAATCACACTTTGCAATAATCTGAGCACTGCGCCCAGAGAAATACGCTTTGCGATACAGACTAACCGCCATGTTGGAGAGATCTAAAATCAAAAATACCATGTAAATAATCCATTACCTTTGATTCTCTTCATCAGATGTCACTTCCAGGAATCCCAGGTCCATAACGAATGTAGTTTTGTTCGAAAAAGCTCATCATTTATGTCCAAAAAGCTCTGTGTTGTTAGCACATGATCTATGCCCGCCGGACTTCACTTCATGAACGAGGGGAAAAAAAATATTTACGTTCGTTCGAACATGTCAAACGTTGTATAGCATAAATCATTAGTGCCTTTTTTAACCAGAACATGAATAATATTCAAGGCGGACGATTGCGTTCTCTTTTAAAACGTATTGGAACGAGAGTACCCAACATGAACTCGCGCGCCAGAGTCTAATCGGCCATCACCGTTCCATGGCTCTTGTTCGGTCAGATCTCACAGTAGAAGACTCAAAACACTTTGTAAAGACTGGTGACATCTAGTGGAAGCAATAGGAAGTGCTCAAAGATTAATAAGCCCCTGTGTGTTTCAATGGCATAGGCTTAAAGGTAATTCAACACATCAGGTATCCACTTCCTGTCAGAATTTGTCTCTGTTTCTAGCTTCTGAGTTGGTGTAGGAGGCAGTTAAAAATGGGCACATATTTTTTTCAAAATTCTCAATACTGCCCCCTAGCCCTAAGAAGTTAACTTGTTATGGATAGGGGGCAGTATTTTCACGGCCGGATAAAAAAACGTACCAGATTTAATCTGATTATTACTCCTGCCCAGAAACTAGAATATGCATATAATTATTAGCTTTGGATAGAAAACACTCCAAAGTTTCTAAAACTGTTTTAATGGTGTCTGTGAGTATAACAGAACTCATTTGGCAGGCCAAAACCTGAGAAGATTCCAAAAAGGAAGCGCCCTCTCTGACCATTTCTTGGCCTTCTTGATCATCTCTATCCAAAACAGGGGGTCTCTGCTGTAACGTGACATTTTCTAACGCTCCCGTAGGCTCTCAGAAGGCGCCAGAACGTTGAATGATGACTTTGCAGGCCATGGCTGAAAAACAGTAGCGCATTTGGATAGTGGTCGATCTGAGAACAATGAGACTGGCGCGCGCGTGCATGAGAAGAGTCCATTTTACTTTCTCTGTCTTTGAACGAAAACAACAACTCCTGGTCGGAATATTATCGCTTTTTTACGAGAAAAATTGCATAAAAATTGATTTTAAACAGCGTTTGACATGCTTCGAAGTACGGTAATGGAATATTTTGACATTTTTTGTAACGAGATGTGCCGGCGCGTCACCCTTCGTTACCCTTTCGGATAGTGTCTTGAACGCGCGAAAAAAACGCCGCTATTTGGATATAACTATGGATTATTTGGAACCAAACCAACATTTGTTGTTGAAGTAGAAGTCCTGGGAGTGCATTCTGACGAAGAACAGCAAAGGTAATCCAATTTTTCTTATAGTAAATCTGAGTTTGGTGAGTACCAAACTTGGTGGGTGTCAAAATAGCTTGCCTGTGATGGCCAGGCTATCTACTCAGAATATTGCAAAATGTGCTTTCACCGAAAAGCTATTTTAAAATCGGACACTGCGATTGCATAAAGTAGGTCTGTATCTATAATTCTTAAAGTAATTGTTATGTTTTTTGTAAACATTTATCGTGAGTAATTTAGTAAATTCACCGGAAGTGTTCGGTGGGAATGCTAGTTCTGAACGTCACATGCTAATGTAAAAAGCTGGTTTTTGATATAAATATGAACTTGATTGAACAAAACATGCAAGTATTGTATAACATAATGTCCTAGGAGTGTCATCTGATGAAGATCATCAAAGGTTAGTGCTGCATTTAGCTGTGGTTTTGGTTTTTGTGACATTATATGCTAGCTTGAAAAATGGGTGTCTGATTATTTCTGGCTGGATACTCTCCTGACATAATCTGTTTTGCTTTCGTTGTAAAGCCTTTTTGAAATCGGACAGTGTGGTTAGATAAAGGAGAGTATTGTCTTTAAAATGGTGTAAAATAGTCATATGTTTGAAAATTGGAAGTTTTCGGATTTTCGAGGAATTTGTCATTCGCGCCATGCCCTATCATTGGATATTGGAGCGGTGTTCCGCTAGCGGAACATCTAATGTCTGTGAGTATAACAGAACTGATATGGCAGGCGAAACCCCGAGGACAAACCATCCCAAAACCAAAAACAATTCAGCTTACCACTATTTTTAATGGCTATCACTTTTATTATAAGGCCAAGTCCTCCCAGATTGCAGTTCCTATGGCTTCCACTAGATGTAAACAGTCTTTAGAAAGCGTTTCAAGCTGGTACCTAAGGTTTGATTATAAATGTTGTTTTACTTGTTTGGAAAAGTTTATTAGTAACGTTTGAGATTCATTTTGTAAACATTTTGATGGAGGGGAAACTGGGTGGATTATTGACTGAAGCGCGCCAGCTAAACTGAGTTTTTACGGATATAAAGAAGGACATTATCGAACAAAAGAACATTTGTGATGTAACTGGGTTCTTTTGTAGTGCCAACAGAAGATCATCAAAGGTAAGGCTTTTATTATATCGCTATTTCTGACTTTCGTGTCGCACCTGCCTGGTTGAAATATGTTTTCAATGGTTTTGTATGCGGGGTGCTGTCCTCAGATAATCGCATAGTTTGCTTTCGCCGTAAAGCCTTTTTGAAATCTGACACAGCAGCTGGATTAACAAGAAGTTAAGCTTTATTTTGATGTATTACACTTGTGATTTTATGAAAGTTAAATATTTATGATACTATAGTTTGAATTTTGCCCTCTGCAATTTCACCGGATGTTGTTGAGGTGTCTCGCCAGCGGCACGCCTTTCCTAAAGAGGGCAGTATGTTTGTGTTTATGTGTATATATAGAGTACCAGTGAAAGGTTTGACACATCTACTCATTTCAGGATTTCCTTTATTTTTACTATTTTCTACATTGTAGAATAATAGTGAAGTCATCAAAACTATGGAATAACACATGTGGAATCATTTAGTAACCAAAACAAGTTTCAAAAACCTAAATGAATCCAACATTTGCCTTTGACAGCTTTGCACACTCTCAACCAGCTTCATGGGTTGTGTTTCAATTAACAGGTGTGCCTTCTTAAAAGTTAATATGTGGAATTTCTTTCCTTCTTAATGTGTTTGAGCCAATGAGCTGTGTTGTGACAAGGTAGGGGTGGTATAAAGAAGATAGCCCTATTTGGTTAAAGACCACGTCTATATTATGGCAAGAACAGCTCAAATAAGCAAAGAGAAACGACAGTCCATCAAACTTTAAGACATGAAGGTCAGTCAATTCAGAAAATGTCAAGAATTTTTGAAGTTTCTTCAAGTGCAGTTGCAAAAACCATCAAGCGCTATGATGAAACTGGCTCTCATGAGGACCGCCACAGGAAAGGAAGACCCAGACTTACCTCTGCTGCAGAGGATAAGTTCATTATAGTTACCGGCCAAAGAAATTGCAGCCCAAATAAATGCTTCAGAGTTCAAGTAACAGACACTTCTCCACATCAACTGTTCAGAGGAGACTGTGTGAATCGGAAACCACTACTTAAGGACACCAATAAGAAGAAGAGACTTGCTTGGGCCAAGAAACACAAGCAATGGACATTAGACTGGTGTAAATTTGTCCTTTGGCCTGCAGTCCAAATTGGAGATTTTGGTTCCAACCACCGTGTCTTTGTGAGACACGGTGTAGGTGAACGGATGATCTCCACATGTGTTTTTCCCACCATAAAGCATGGAGGAGGAGGTGTTATGGTGTGGGGGTGCTTTGCTGGTGACACTGTCTGTGATTTATTTAGAATTCAAGGCACACTTAACCAGAATGGCTACCACAGCATTCTACAGAGATACGCCATCCCATCTGGTTTGGGCTTAGTGGGACTATCATTTGTTTTTCAAAGGGACAGTGAACCAACACACCTCCAGGCTGTGTAAGGGCTATTTGACCAAGAAGGAGAGTGATGGAGTGCTGCATCGGATGACCTGGCCTCCACAATCCCCTGACCTCAACCAAAATTGAGATGGTTTGGGATGAGTTGGACCACAGAGTGAAGGAAAGCAGCCAACAAGTGCTCAGCATATGTGTGAACTCCTTCAAGACTCTTGTAAAAGCATTCCAGGTGAAGTTGGTTGAGAGAATGCAGAGTGTGCAAAGCTGTCATCAAGGCAAAGGGTGGATATTTGAAGAATCTCAAATATAAAATATACTTTGATTTGTTTAACACTTTTTTGTTACTACATGATTCCATATGTGTTATTTCATAGTATTGGAGTCTTCACTATTATTCTACAATGTAGAAAATAGTAAACATAAAGAAAAACCCTTGAATGAGAACTTTTGACCGGTAATGGAGAACGTTCTAGAACTTTTGACCGGTAGTGGAGGTATTTACTATTCTGCATATTATTTAAATGTAATTACAAAAGTTTACGACTCCTGGTTGCTTAAACACCCTCACCAGTAGAAATGTTTGATTAGCAGATGCAATTAACGGAAGATGGCAAAGTCGAAGATAGGCCAATAGTTTCCATCTGAGGTGAAGTTTTCCCTGAATCAAAGCTTATGACAGATCCAGCTTCAGAACCTGCCTAATCTTTTGAATACGGTGTAGTAAAAAAAAACAGCAACAGATAACATTAACTAGCTAGATAATGTTAGCAAGCCAGCTAGCTAGATAAGGTTAGCATGCTAGCTAGCTACACTGACAGCTGTCAGTACCCTATTTGTTGATGTTTATCAACTCCACTTCAAAATTCCCACACCAATTCTTTGGAGGTGGAACCTAAACTTGCTTTTCCACTCTATTATGTTGAAATAGTGGCAGCAACTTCCTCTGGGGGGATCGATCCTTTAACATATTGAATAACATAGGTAATTGGGAGCATGGGGGCCTTTCTGTTCTTTTCAAGAAGTATACTTCATTAGCCCAGCACCTACGTTTTTTAACACTAGAATCGCTGGGGGACCCCCTTCGAGCTAATGTGCAGTAATTCTGACCACGACATTCTATCAGTGTAATTACTACATTTCTTATATGCTATTGCAAAAATAATCATTTGGTTGTGTTTATGAAGTTCTTGGGCAAAATTACAATATACATTTTTATTTATTTCAAATAACACTATAATTTTAATTTGTTTATGTTACTGTATGCTATATGTAAAAAACAAAAAACAAATTCAAGTGTTCAATAATTTGATTTGTGGAGTGCCTTTTTCACAATTATGAAACAGAAGGCTGTGTTGAAACGAGGCAACAGCATTTTTTTTATAACGACAAAATAAAAAAAGACCCCAACCACCAAGACGCACAGTCAGCCAGAAGCGCAGTGAAATGATCAAAACATCTGTAGCCTAAACATCAACACTTAGTGTGTTTGATAAATAGTGAAAATCAGCACAAAAGTAATAATGGCATTATAATGAATATAAGTGTTGATATGACATCAGTCAATAATTGTAAATTATTGTTAGCTCGTGCTTACATGTTGTGCATCTTCACACAATGACATCAGTTGGAGCATGTCCATGTCACAAACAACCAATGCTGAGCACCCGCCCCTACATTTTAATTATCACTAAAATGGGAAAGAACCCTTTTTTTGAACTGCAAAGGGTTCTTTGGGTCAGTATGGTTCCACAAAGAACCATCACCCTTTTCCAAAGAACCCTTGTGGAACCCACATTTTTTTGTGTATATCCAAACGGTGCCATTACTTCTTCTCTCCTGTCTCACGTATCATTTGGTGGTGGCGCGGGCACTTGCTAAGGGCGCAGCTTTCCGGCTTTTTTACACTTAGGCAGAGGTGTAGGTTTCCAGCTGAGGCTCAGAATAAGAAGAATAATCAGAGATGTCATCATGATTCATCTTTTCATTCAGATTTTGTAGCAATGCTAACGTGCATCCATCCGTTTTGGTCTGGGTTTAAAGTTGTCTTTCACTGTGATAGATTTCCGTCGTATGGATTCTGGAGAGGTTCTTTTTGAGATCAGTGTAGGTCCGCAATAAAAATCTCAGGGGGGATGGGGGGTCTGGTTTGAAGATGACATAACCTTATATATTCAGAAGCATGTCTGTTCTACGAAATATATTCCCAAATAAATGTATTCTCAATTTTATTTTTCTCTTTTACACTGTGTGCACTTAACTGACATGCATGATTGTGGCTGCCACTCTGATGTTAAGGAAATTAAATAGTCTATAATGCACACCGCTGTGGTGCTCAACTCAAACAGCAGGTGTGTAGCCTACTGTACAGTGCATTAAGAAAGTATTCACACCTCTTTAATTTTTACACATTTTGTTGTGTTTACAGCCTGAATTTAAAATGGATTAAATTGAGATTTTGTGTCTGATTTACACACAATAGGCTATAATGTCAAAGTGGAATTTTGTTTGTATATCATTTTGTTTTTATTAAAAAATAAAGTTGAAATGTTAGTAAGTATTCAACCCCTTTGTTATGGCAAGCCTAAATAAGTTTGGGAGTAAAAATGTGCTTAACAAATCACATAATAAGTTGCATGGACACATTCCGTGTCCAATAATAGTGTTTAACATATTTTTTTTTAATGACTACCCCATCTCTGTACCCCACACATACAAGGTCCCTCAATCGAGTAGTGAATCTCAAATACAGATTGAACCACAAAGACCAGTGAGGTCGCAAAGAAGGGAGCGGATTGGAGCATGGTGAAGTTATTAATTAGGCTTTGGATGGTGTATCAATACACCCAGTCACTACAAAGATACAGGCGTCCTTCCTAACTCAGTTGCCGGAGAGGAAGGAAACTGCTAAGGGATTTCACCATGAGGCCAATGGTGATTTTAAAACAGTTACATAGTTTAATGGTTGTGATATGAGAAAACTGAAGATGGATCAACAACATTACAGTTACTCCACAAAATCCTACAGCACAACCTAGTTCAGTCTGCTTTCCAACAGAGACTGGAAGACAAATTCATCTTTCAGCAGGACAATAACCTAAAACACAAGGCCAAATCTGCACTGGAGTTGCTTACTAAGACAACATTGAATGTTCTTGAGTGGCCTAGTTAAAGTTTGGACTTAAATCGGCTTGGAAATCTATGGCAAGACTTGAAAATATCTGTCTAGCAATGATCAACAATCAACTTGACAGAGCATAAAGAATTTAAAAAAGAATAATGGAAAAATATTTTACAATCCAGGTGTGCAAAGCACTTAGAGGCTTACCCAAAAAGACTCACAGCTGTAATCGACGCCAAAGGTGCTTCTACTAAGCGTTGACTCAGGGATGTGAATACTAATCAATTAGATTTCTGTATTTCATTTTCAATAAAATTACTAAAAATATCAAAACATGTTTTCACTCTGTCATTGTCACGTCCTGGCCAGTATAAGGGTTAATTGTTATTGTAGTTTGGTCAGGACGTGGCAGGGGGTATTTGTTTTATGTGGTTCAGGGTGGTGTGTTAGTTAGGAGGGCGTTTGATTTATTATTTCAGGGTTTTGAGTTGTGGTCTATGTTTATGTATTTCTGTGTGTAGTCTAGTGAGTGTGTTTCTATGTTGGGTTAATTGGGGTGGACTTCCAATTGAAGGCAGCTGTTTGGTGTTGCCTTTCATTGGAAGTCCTATATTAGTTGGGTGTGTTTGTCTGTGCATTTGTGGGAGATTGTCCTTGGATTGCTGTGTTGCCTTCAAGGCTGTTATTTTGTCGTTCATCGTTTTGTTATTTTTGTATACGTGTTTGTTTTTTTCCCCTTCTTTTCCCATAAATAAAGAAGATGAGTATACATGTCCCTGCTGCGTTTTGGTCCTCCATTTCCAACGACAAGCGTGACAGAATCTCCCACCAACTAAGGACCAAGCAGCAGAGGAAAGGGGATTTTGAGTTGGACTGGCGGGAGAGATGGACCTGGGAGTAAGTTCTGGACGGGGCTGGACCTTGGCACCAGGCTGGGGAGTACCGTCGCCCACAGGTGGAAATTGAGGCAGCCAAGGCAGAGAGGCGGAGGTACGAGGCCTTGGACGCGCTGAGGGAGAAGCACGAGAGGCACCCCCAATAATTCTTTTTGGGGGGGCACACGGGTAATTTGGCTAGGCCTAGGAAGAGCCGGAAGCCAGCTACCTGTGGTTATATGGAGGAGCGTATGAGGTGGAGAGTGCCATGTTTCGCTGAGGAGCGCACTCTCACCCATACGCACGCACAGTCCGGTGCGGGTTATTCCAGCCCCTCGCAGGTGCCGTGCTAGAGCGGGCATCCAGCCTGGTAGGAGGATGCCTGCGCAGCGCATCTGGTCGCCGGTACGCCTCCGAGGACCAGGCTACCCAACTCCCGCTCTACGCACGGCTACCATCAGGCCCCTGCACAGCCCAGTCTGCCCTGTACAAGCACCCCGCTCGTACAGGGCTACTAGTTCCATCCAGCCAAGACGGGTTGTGCAGGAGGTAAGATCAAGACCGACTGTGCGCCTCCATAGCCCTGGGTTTCTAGCTCCTGTCTCTCGTGCGGACCCGGAAGTGCGTCAACCCAGTCCGACTCATCCTGTTCCCGCTCCCCGCACTAGCCTGGAGGTGCGTGTTCACAATCTGGTACGCCCAGTACCAGCACCACGCACCAGGCTTCAAGTGCGTGAACCCAGCCCCGCCAGTCAACAGTCGCCAGAGCTGCCCGCCAGTCAACAGTCGCCAGAGCTGCCCGCCAGTCAACAGTCGCCAGAGCTGCCCGCCAGTCAACAGTCGCCAGAGCTGCCCGCCAGTCAACAGTCGCCAGAGTGGCCAGACTGCCCCGAACGGCCGGAGTGGCCAGACTGCCCCGAATGGCCGGAGTGGCCAGACTGCCCCGAACGGCCGGAGTGGCCAGACTGCCCCGAACGGCCGGAGTGGCCAGACTGCCCCGAGCTGCCAGACTGCCCAGACTGTCCCGAGCTGCCAGATTGCCCTGAGCTGCCAGACTGCACCGAGCTGCCAGACTGCCCTGAGCTGCCAGACTGGTCAGACTGCCCCGAGCTGCCAGACTGGCCAGACTACCCCGAACTGCCAGAGTGGCCCGACTGCCTGGAACGGCCAGAACCGGAGCCACCTCCTGATATAGGTGGGTTGGGGAGGGGGGGTGTAGCACAGTGCCGTCGTTGACAGCAGCCACCCTCCCTTCCCTCCCTTTTAGTAGAGGGGAAATTTGTTTTGTTGTTTGGGGTTGTGGTTTTTTGTTTTTTTTAAGGTGCTTTCGGGGTTAGCACCTTTGAGGGGGGGGGGGTACTGTCACGTCCTGGCCAGTATAAGGGTTAATTGTTATTGTAGTGTGGTCAGGACGTGGCAGAGGGTATTTGTTTTATGTGGTTCAGGGTGGTGTGTTAGTTAGGAGGGCGTTTGATTTATTATTTCAGGGTTTTGAGTTGTGGTCTATGTTTATGTATTTCTGTGTGTAGTCTAGTGAGTGTGTTTCTATGTTGGGTTAATTGGGGTGGACTTCCAACTGAAGGCAGCTGTTTGGTGTTGCCTTTGATTGGAAGTCCTATATTAGTTGTGTGTGTTTGTCTGTGCATTTGTGGGAGATTGTCCATGGATTGCTGTGTTGCTTTCAAGGCTGTTATTTTGTCGTTCATCGTTTTGTTATTTTTGTATACGTGTTTGTTTGTTTTTTTTCCCTTCTTTTCCCATAAATAAAGAAGATGAGTATACATGTCCCTGCTGCGTTTTGGTCCTCCATTTCCAACGACAAGCGTGACAGTCATTATAAGGTATTTTGTGTAGATGGGGAGCCAGGCCCAGCCAATCAAAATTAGTTTTTACCAACAAAGGGCTTTATTACAGACAGAAATACTCCTCAGCACCCCTCCCACACCTCAGCCAGATGATCCTGCAGATGAAAAAGCCAGATGTGGAGGTCCTGAGTTGGCGTGGTAACACGTGGTCTGCGGTTGTGAGGCCAGTTGAACGTACTGCCAAATTCTCTAAAACGACGTTAGAGGCAGCTTATAAGAAATTAACATTAAATTATCTGGAAACAGCTCTGGTGGACATTCCTGCAGTCAGCATGCCAATTGAACGCTCCCTCAAAACTTTAGACATCTGTGGCATTGTGGTGTGTGACAAATCTGCACATTTTAGAGTAGCCTACTATTGTCCCCAGCACAAGGTGCACACGTGTAATGATCATGCTGTTTAATCAGCTTCTTGATATGCCACACCTGTCAGATGGATGGATTATCTTGGCAAGGACAAATTCTCACTACAAGCGATGGAAACAAATTTGTGCACAACATTTTAGAGAAATAAGCTTTTTGTGCATATGGAACATTTCTGAGATTTAAATTTGTTAGCTCATGAAACATGGGACCAACACTTTACATGTTGCTTTTATATTTTTGTTCAGTATAATAATAATAACAATCAGGATGTGTCCAATGGGGTAAATGCAGATGGACAAACCCCATGCTTCAGCCTGTGCACATTTTATAGCCACTACGCAGCAGTTGGGCAGCAGGTGATAATGGTTATTCCTAATAGCACATCTGATCATTTGGAGTAGAATGTCATTTTCAAAAGTCACTAGAACTAAGCTTCTCAGCCCTTCTACATAAAAGTTATCCCAGGAAAGAACCCCAGACCAGCTAAACAAGGGGACACACCCTGATCTGTTTCACCTGTCTTTGTGATTGTCTCCACACCCTTCCAGGTGTAGCCCATCTTCCCCATTATTCCCTGTGTATTTAGACCTGTGTTCTATGTTTGTCTGTTGCCAGTTTCTCTTGTTTGTTCAAGTCAACCAGTGTTTTGTGTCTCAGCTCCTGCTTTTCCTGTTTCTTTTCTCGCCCTCCTGGTTTTTGACCCTTGCCTGTCCTGACTCCGAGCCCGTCTGCCTGACCACTCTGCCTGAGCCTGCCTGCCGACCTGCACCTTTGCCCCCCTCTGGATTACCGACCTCTGCCTGAGCCTGCCTGCCACCTGGTACTGTGGCCGCACCTCTGGTTTTCTGACCCCTGCCTGCCTTGACCTGTCTATTGCCTGTCCCTGTTGGAACATTAAACTATTGTTTATTCGATGTGGTCTGCATCTGGGTCTTACCTTCACACCTGATAGGACTGGAATTGGTCAAACTCACAGTTTAATACTGCCTTGTTAAATTTAAATTAAAATACATGTACAACATGATCCTCTTGCCCTGAAAACATGGTCATAACTCTTAACTTGACCACAGACAATCGATCTGAGATCGACTAAAAGCTGCAATATGTAACTCTTTGGGCGACCTGACCAAGATCTGTCATTCTCATTGAAAGGAAATCTAAGAAGTGGTAGATCTGTGTGAGCTATTTCTATGCTTCCCATTTTTAAGATTTGTTTTTGCGTTTTTAACTTTAGATTTTCTACACCAGCTTCAAACAACTGAAAATACAATATTTTTGGTAATTGGAAATATATTTCACAGCGGTTTAGATGTGAAATATATTTCCAATTACACTATAGTTGCTTGTTTTGTCGCATAAACTGAAATTAGGTGAACTATTAGAAATTTAGCAACCAGGAAATGGCAAAGCAATTTTTTTTTGTTGCTTTAACCCCTGGTCTTATTGCCATTGTAAATGATTCAGGCTTTCACTGTTTACTCCAAGTAGGCCAGAGTAGATTGATAAGACTGTTTGGATTCGGTGGACAGTTACAGGGTAATACCATTTTGAAATTAGAATAGATCAATACAATAGAATGGCCTGCTCTGTTCTTTATTCACAATTGGTGATTACATTATTATGCATTGTTTGCTTCCCCTTGCTCATCATCTCCCCCTTTCTCACCATTATACTTTAAGATTGACTTTGTCTGTTGATATATGTGTGAAATTAGTTTCGGTTTAGGTTCAGTTTTGAGGCAATTATCGGGGTGATTATAAACTGGGCATGGCACCTTCAACTGCTGGGAGAAGGAGGGTAGCAGACATTACTGTTGGAGGGGCAACGGGGGAAAACCATTAAAATCACATGCCCTCCTGAAACTGGTTATAACTACAGATATGTTTGTCATATTAAGATTCTAACAAATACAGTGTGTTGTTATACAGTATAGACCTATAGTATTTGGGAAAAGTCAAGGATGGAGGGGGGCATGACTTAAAAAATGGCAAAGTAATAAATGTTTAAATTCATGAGCAGTCCAAATGACTGCTTTAGTAATTCTAGTGTTAAGGATATGCATATTGTCACGCCCTGACCTAAGAGAGACGTTTTTCTCTGTTTAGTTAGGTCAGGGTGTGATATGGGGTGGGCATTCTATGTGTTGTGTTTCTATGTTTTGGCCGGGTATGGTTTCCAATCAGAGGCAGCTGTCTATCGTCTCTGATTGGGAGCCATACTTAGGCAGCCTTTTCCCACCTGGTTTGTGTGGGTAGTTGTTTTCTGTTTTGTGTATGTAACCTGACAGAACTGTTGGCTGTCGTTTCGTTTTCATTAAATATAATTATGAGCACTCAACACGCTGCGCCTTGGTCCCTCTATACGACGCCCGTTTCACATATGACCACAAACTTTGCGTAACATAGTCCCATTACTAATTCCATTTAAGAATATAGTGTTCTATGAAGAACTTCTATGTTCTGAGTGTTTATGACTATACGCAATAGGACAGATTCACTACACCAGAGCTTTTCCCTCCCAGGTTGGAGAAGTACTAAGTGGCCGCCATGCAGCTCACTAGTGGTTGTTGTTTGATCCATGTTCTGTCAATTTCAATAAGGACCTCCCCGAGCCATTAAACTATTCAGATGAAATCACCTTCCCTGTGAGATAAGGCCCATTGGCTGTGATGTAACATGTAATAAAACTGCTTTATGTTGAGTATATTTGGAATTTAATAGATCACCGGTGGGGCTCACACCTGCCTGAGCGATGACCATGTGGCTCTTCCTGTGCAGTATCCTCTTTTTTATGGTTTTGTCAGAAGCATAGGAAAAATAAGCAAATAAATAAGACAAATATTCCTAATTGCCTGCAGCCGTGGTAATAAAGAACAGCCCTGCCGCCACACTGTCCTCTGTTTTGCCTGAAGGCCCCACCATCGTCAATCAGCCATGAAGAGGCCGTGTTATAAAAATTATGCACAAACTCACTCTGACGATTGATGAATCTAGACTGGGCTGGATGCCTCCACAGAGGCAGGGCATATTTTTTGGAAGTCTGTCAGCTTCTGTCTGGGCACTGGAAGCAGATATCGTTCAAAGAGAGGGAGGTAAAGGATTTCTAACCTGGTCACTCACTCTCATCACTCATGCTATGTCACTCTGAAAATTGGGGAATTTAACAGCTCTGAAAAATGTCATAGTCGTTTGGATCCTGCGAGAGAGCACCCACGCACACAGTTCCTGTAGAGTGCAGACGCTCTATTAAGATACCAGGATATTTTGATGAAATTTCAATTCAGAGACTGTTTTCAGAGTTGGGTGGGACAGATTGGCTGGTGCCTCCAGACAAGCAAGGTACATGAAAGTGAGCTTGTTTGTTGTGCAGACAGAGATAGCGTCAGGGTCTATTGATTTAGCAGGCAGCTCCTGGCATAATGAAAGCCATCCCAAAGGCATAGCCGTCACTGGTCCACTGCACTCCAATCATATTTGTGGTTGATCATATCCCGAAGAGCTTGTCACCGCAGTGCTTTGTGGCACTTAAACCCAATATATTTCCCCCAGCTCGTAAAACGGAAGTTGACCTTCTCCTACTTAGATAAGTGTTATTAGCTGCAGGCTTCAGTGCCTTCCGAGTGTGGAGCAGGTTTCGCTGGGGGAAGCACAAGGCCTGGTAATGGTGTGCGATACACTGCTAACCCCCACATCTGCCATAAATGACATGGAACAAACCCGATCCAATGTGGCAATGTTTAGCAGGTGAGCTTTTGGATGTAAAGATGTAAGGTTATCTAATTGGCATTTACACCGTGTTCACAGGAGACGTTGTCAGCCAATTCCCAAATCGCAACCGGGGAAAGGTAGACAAAAAAATCTACAACAGAGGGGAAGACATCTATGGCAGAGAGGTCTACTGATAAGCTAACTGAAAGGCAAGAAAGTGTGGTGTGCAGCCTGTGGTGCACAGATTGAGACGAGGGAAAGAGCTAAGTGAACAGACAAAATAAGTCTTGAATAAACTATGAAAACAATGTTTGCAGAACTTATGCATTTCTTTGTTATACGCTTTCCAAGGTTCAATAATGAATGTGTTTACTTTTCATAGATGTTTACTACATCATTATTGGCCAACATCCAATATTCTTGCTCCCAGATTTTTGTACTCTTTGTTCCAGACTGCAAACATTGTCTTGGGATCCAAGGGAAGGGGCGCAGGCTGAGAACTAGATTTGTTCAGAGTTAGCTCAAGCTGTCCAGATTGTTCAGCATCAGTGAATTCCAACCAGGAAAACTCCTCAGAGACAAGGCAGTATCCCATCTCCTGTCTACCTGCTGCCCAGGCCTAATGATATTTACCTTCTGGTTGAAGTATCCGTGGTTGACTGTCTGATCACATAGTCCTCTACTTCAATCTGCATGAACGGCCAGTAGAATCTTTCCCTGACTAGATGCGCCACTTTGTCTGCTCCAAAGTGTCTCATGCAAGTTCTTCAGCAACACTGGTTTCAGCTTGCTGGGTAGCACCACTACAGGATTCCTTTGTCCATCACCAACTTGTTCTGCTTTTTCTCTTTCTCATATGGATTCCATCCTTTGTTTTTCAACTAGATGCTTTTTCTGATAGCAGCTAGCTAGGGCTATGGCGTTCATGACATTTTGTTAGCCAGTTATTCTCATGAAAATGGCTGATTGTGTCGTGGTAATTGACCATTATTTAACATAAACATGTTTAGCATCTCCAGGCCATCACACATACAAGCCGCTGATGCGTGCCTTTTGAATATCTACATTGATAAATGCATTTAATATACACCACCGAAATAAATCTATTATATATTTTAGGTAGGTCTCAAAAAACATATGAATAAAAAGTATTTCAGAAGAACCGAATATGAGTATGCCTACTGTATGCTATCTGGCTATGTGCCATGCCATAGGCTGTAGGCTAGGTCATTTAGCAGACAAGAAAAGCTTTAAGTCCTTTGCCATTATTTTATATTATAAACTGGGTGGTTTGAGACCTGACACATTTAATGAATCTGTTGACAGCCCCCATCTCTGTGTGCTTGAGAACGGAATAAAGGAGAGAGAGGTAGAGATGGAAACGCACGTGGTGATACATTATGTAGCTAAAAGTAATGTGACAGTATATTCATTATGGGTAAAAAAAAGCCCTATTACTAGGCTACACAAAATACAAATTCACTATAATTGTAGGCTAACTCTGTAAGCCACCCTGCACAATAAATGAACCAACAGCATCTTCAAGGCCCACAGTATATTTCCTCTCCCAGACTCAAGGAACGAGCATTTGGAGCGTAGGATAAGGTAACCAGTCCATCCAGTATGCATGATAACAGTCCACACTCAAAGGCTATTACTAGAATTGTTTTAATTTTGGAGTATAGGCTAGACCAATTACATAACAAATCTTGAATCTGTTTTTCTGCCAGGCTATTAGGCTCTGTATTGTATAACTGCACAATCAGTGTTTTATTTCAAGTTTTCGGAAAGTGATCAGATCCCTGGACTTTTTACACATTTTGTTATGTTACAGCCTTATTCTAAAATGGATTACATTTTTTAAATCTAATTTATCTACACACAATACCCCATAATAACCAAGCAAAAACAGGTTTTTTAAAATATTACATTTACATAAGTATTCAGTCCCTTTACTCAGTACTTCGGGACCTTCAATGCTGCAGAAGTTTTTTGGTACCCTTCCCCAGATCTGTGCATCGACACAATCCTGTCTCGGAGCTCTAAGGACAATTCTTTCGACCTCATTGCTTGGTTTTTGCTCTGAAAAACACTGTCAACTGTGGGACCTTATATAGACAGGTGTGTGCCTTTCCAAATCATGTCCAATCAATTGAATTTACCACAGGTGGGAATCCAATCAAGTTGTAGAAACATATCAAGGATGATCAATGGAAACAGGATGCACCTGAGCTCAATTTTGAGTCTAATAACAAAGGGTCTGAAAGCTTATGTAAATAAGGTATTTCTGTTTTTTATTTTTAATACACTTGCAAAAAAAATCCCAAAACCTGTTATCGCTTTGTCATTATGGGGTATTGTGTGTAGATTGATGAAGAAAATAATTATTCTATCATTTTTATAATAAAGGCTGTAGTGTAACAACATGTGGAAAAAAGGAAGGGGTCTGAATACTTTCTGAGGCACTGTGTAGGCCTATGCGTACGCATAAGCTCTAATATGCGTATAAGTGTTCTACATCCAATATCTTAAATGCTTTGAATAAATCATCACCTTAGAAAGTGCTGCCCATTTCATTGTGATTGGCTTTTAAACAACATCCACAATGAACAGGGTTTCAACCTGTTGTTGAATTTCTTTCTTCAAATTGCTAATCACAGTGCGGTAAAAAAAAAAGTTTGCCTCGCGGTGAGTTTTAAAAGCATAATACTGTTTTGATGATAAGTGTGATTTTCAATTGCATTTGCATTGATGTCAGAGTGGTTACAGGGACAATAGAGCTCTGATTACCAGGCCATTAGCCAGTCGTTAGCGATTTGTTGTACTACCAATGCATGCCCAGAGTGCATAAGGGGAGAATACTGTGACTCAACAGTCAAGTGAAATTTGACTGAGGTCATGACTCATGACTGCCGGTGTGGCGGTAATAAACTCAGTAAAAAAGAAACGTCCTCACTGTCAAGTGCGTTGATTTTCAGCAAACTTAACATGTGTAAATATTTGTATGAACATAACAAGATTCAACAACTGAGACATAAACTAAACAAGTTCCACAGACATGTGACTAACAGAAATTGAACAATGTGTCCCTGAACAACGAGGGGGGGTCAAAATCAAAAGTAACAGTCAAGTATCTGGTGTGGCCACCAGCTGCAATAAGAACTGCAGTGCATCTCCTCCTCATGGACTGCACCAGATTTGCCAGTTCTTGCTGTGAGATGTAACCCCACTCTTCCACCAAGGCACCTGCAAGTTCCCGGACATTTCTGGGGAGAATGGCCCTAGACCTCACCCTCTGATCCAACAGGTCCCAGACGTGCTCAATGGGATTGAGATCCGGGCTCTTCGCTGGCCATGGCAGAACACTGACATTCCTTTCTTGCAGGAAATCACGCAAAGACAGGGTCCTGAAAAAGGGATGTTTCTTTTTTTGCTGAGTTTATGTTCACTGCAACAGCCCTCAATGCAGTGTGCTGTGCCACTTTGATGTGCTCCAATGTGATGGCTGGCACACCTCCAGGTGACACACCCCCGCCTGTAGAATTGCAGCACAGCCACTCATGGAACAACCTCATTTTTCACTGCTTTGCTTCCTTGCCTATACAGCTAAGACATTGTCTGTTTGCATAGCTAATGCATATTCCCCCACGTGGCTGTGGAGATTGACAGAACAACGTGACCTTGTGTCAGCATCTGCATTCAGATTGGAAGTGGAAGTCAGCCAACTCCCCGACCCAGCGGTGACCTACTGCATTGTCTTGCTGTGCTCAGAACCGAGGTCAATGGGTTGTTGTCTGTGTATATGGTAAAGGTTGGTGCATCGCATAGATAGTCTAAACTTGTCACAGATTGCAGACTTGAGTTAAAATCTCAAGTTTGTCAGGGTGGAGGTGGTAGTTTTTCTCTGCTGGACCCATACCCTTTTCACATAGTTTCCCGTTCTGATGTTGGTAAAGCACAGCCCCTAGAAGCCTCAAACTCAACTCTGGACCTGGAAGCCAGTTCCATTGTGTTTTTTCATTGTTCCCCTTTAAATCAGGGACTGATTTAGACCTGGGACACCAGGTGGGTGTAGTTAATTATCAGGTATAACCAAAAACCAGCCAGCCCCCTGGACCTCGTAGGATAAGAGTTGAATACCCCTTCCCTAGACCGTCATTGGAAGTCACAGTCTGGGTATGCTAGTATGGGTGGATGGGTTAGCATGTCCACAAACTTAGCTATGATGGCTCTGTGTACAGAGGTCCACTGGACTAGAGTCTTGGGATGCAGTTATCCATTGCTCTTCTTTTTGGCTTGTGTTTTCCTTCTGCTTGGTTTGGGCTTGGCAGTTTACCCCTTGCTTCTTCTGGAGTTTGACCAGCCGGGAGAAATTCTGGTTGAACGACCTGTAGTAGCCGAGGACTCCCATCAGTGTTCGAACCTTCCAACTTTCCATGGCTCCTTGTCCTTTAGCAGCAACAGTGCGTCCAAGTCTTTTGGGTCAATTTGGATTCCCTCGCCGGATACCATCCGACCTATCTATCTCACTTGCCGTCTGGAGATTTCACACTTTTTTTTATGAAGAACAGCAGTCGTCCCTCATGCCCTCTAGAACTCCTTCCATACACCTCTGGAAAGTGGCTGGGGCATTGGTCAGGACAAAGGGGATACTGTGGTATGTCTTGAGCTTTCATCCACAAAGCCTCGATGGTAATCAAATTGTATTTGTCACATGCGCCGAATAGAACAGGTGTAGACCTTACAGTGAAATGCTTACTTACAAGCCATTATCCAACAATGAGGTTTTAATTTTTTTTTATTATCTATCATATATATATAGCAATATAACAAATAATTAAGGAGCAACAATAAAATAACAGTAGCGAGGCTGTATACAGGGGGTTCCGGTACAGAGTCAATGTGCGGGGGCACCGGTTAGCCAAGGTAATTGAGGTAATATGTACATGTAGGTAGAGGTAAAGTGACTATGCATTGATAATAAACAGAGAGTAGCAGCAGCGAAAAAACTGGGGGTGGGTTGGGGACAATGCAAATAGTCTGGGTAGCCATTTGATTGACTGTTCAAGAGACTTATGGCATGGGGGTAGAAGCTGTTAACCTCTATGGGCTAGGTTGGATGCTTGCGTCCCACCTACTCAACAGCCAGTGGAATCCCGTGGCGCGATATTCAAATACCTTAGAAATGCTATTACTTCAATTTCTCAAACATATGACTATTTTACACCATTTTAAAGACAAGACTCTCGTTAATCTAACCACACTGTCCGATTTCAAAAAGGCTTTACAACGAAAGCAAAACATTAGATTATGTCAGCAGAGTACCCAGCCAGAAATAATCAGACACCCATTTTTCAAGCTAGCATATAATGTCACAAAATCCAAAACCACAGCTAAATGCAGCACTAACCTTTGATGATCTTCATCAGATGACACTCCTAGGACATTATGTTATACAATACATGCATGTTTTGTTCAATCAAGTTCATATTTATATCAAAAAACAGCTTTTTACATTAGCATGTGACTAGCATGTGACTAGCATTCCCACCGAACACTTCCGGTGAATTTACTAAATTACTCACGATAAACGTTCACAAAAAACATGACAATTATTTTAAGAAATATAGATATAGAACTCCTTTATGCAATCGCTATGTCCGATTTTAAAATAGCTTTTCGGTGAAAGCACATTTTGCAATATTCTGAGTAGATAGCCCGGCCATCACAGGCTAGCTATTTTGACACCCACCAAGTTTGGTACTCACCAAACTCAGATTTACTATAAGAAAAATTGGATTACCTTTGCTGTTCTTCGTCAGAATGCACTCCCAGGATTTCTACTTCAATAACAAATGTTTGTTTGGTTCCAAATAATCCATAGTTATATCCAAATAGCGGCGTTTTGTTGTGCGTTCAAGACACTATCCGAAGGGTAAAGAAGGGTGACGCGCCCGGCGCGTTTCGTGACCAAAAAATTCAAAATATTCCATTACCGTACTTCGAAGCATGTCAAACGCTGTTTAAAATCATTTTTTTTATTTTTCTCATAAAAAAGCAATAATATTCCGACCGGGAAACCCTGTTTTCGTTCAAAGACTGAAAATGTAAACATGGTGGAGTCTCGTGCACGCGCGCCCCAGTCTCATTGTTCTCAGATCGACCACTTACCAAATGCGCTACTGTTTTTCAGCCATGGCCTGCAAAGTCATCATTCAACGTTCTGGCGCCTTCTGAGAGCCTATGGGAGCGTTAGAAAATGTCACGTTATGCCAGAGATCCCCTGTTTTGGATAGAGATGATCAAGAAGGCCAAGAAATAGTCAGAGAGGGCGCTTCCTGTTTGGAATCTTCTCAGGTTTTGGCCTGCCAAATGACTTCTGTTATACTCACAGACACCATTCAAACAGTTTTAGAAACTTTAGGGTGTTTTCTATCCAAATCTACTAATAATATGCATATTCTCATTTCTGGGCAAGAGTAGTAACCAGTTTAAATCGGGTGCGTTTTTTATCCGGCTGTGAAAATACTGCCCCCTATCCCAAACAGGTTTTAAACTGCTGTGAGTGAAATCAGACCCAGAATCAGAGATTTGACTAGCATGTATCTTAAAGTGTCTACGGGGCAGCAGTGCTGCTACATCAGTAACCCTCACCAACCTAGATACCTGTTCTGCAACAAGGGGTACTGCAGGCTCTGTACAATTGCTCACAATGTCTTTGGTTAGTGTCGTGTTGTTGTTCTCAGTTGGTGTAGTCTCATTGTCTTTGGTTGATAACAGTTCCTCAAGGTGATCATGCAGGTGAAGCAGGCAGGACAGGCCCTCATCCTCCAACTTCAGCAGCTTCTCACCCTTAATATAGTCAGTGATGTAGTCGAAGAGTTCTGGTTTGTTGGGCTCAGATGCCTCTGGAATGTCTCTCTCGCTCTCTCTGTCTAGTGCCACTGCTAGTGTGTGCAGCTGGCTTCCATTCAGTGATGTTAACTGTTTCTGGATGTTGCAGATGATCTTGCGACGTGTTGCCATCTTGACTGGATGCCTGATGTCGTACTCTGCTCTCTGATGACTCTCAAAGTCCTCTCTGCAGCTCTGGCGTCAGTATCTCTGTGTTGTAGGATCAGCAACCTGTCAGATGGCGTCGCGATTCCAGACGAGCCCTCAAATGTTACCAGCCTGAATCTGAAGGTTGCCTGTAGTGATGAATAGAAATGGACAGAAAACCTATCTTCACAGTTCTGACGCTATCTTTATTCTGAAGAATGGTATGCGTGCTTGGCCAGAACTTGTTGTTTCCCCCACTACTACAATGCAACATCGCCATCAATTGGACGGATGGACTAACTTCTGCTTAAGCATGTAGAAAATAAATGTTGATAAGACAAATGTTTCTTTTAAAAAATAAAGGGTTGTCTGTTTCTAGTGACTTGAGTTTTTCAACACATTACACGAACATGGACAATGGTTGGAAATGTTGGCATGTGTGGATCTGTAGGACACAATGTAAAACCCCTGCCAACAGAACCCAGACATGGAGAAATTGTTATTTTATCCAGTCAAAGTTTTCTCAGTAATTTTTATCATATTTAGCCTGCCCGGTTGGAGCCCTGGATTTTCCCTCAGTCAAATATGGTGGACAACATCTGAGATTTGGAAAGATGTACGGTATGGAGAGATGTTTAATGATGGTTGTGATGCTTAAACCACTAGGAAAAAACAGTGGAAACTTTGACAGGAACAGTTTCTCCATGTCTGGGACCGGTCTGCTACACTATACAAAACAAGGCTTGCAGAGTAGCTAGATATTAGTAGTATAAAGATATTACATTTTTGAGGGAAAACCTACTGACTCTGCCTGCCTCTGCTTACTTGAGTGTGGAGAAGAGTCACACTCATCTTGGCAGGACAATTTTTTGCCCTGTCTGCCAGGCATGCCAACTGGCTCATCAGTTCCCGTGGCCTAGTGTTATGTTGCCATCTGCCTGAAATGTAGAAATGTTCCATTCTTGTCATTCTCTGTTCATATCGCTATTCATATGAACTCATCTAATGTCACATCCCTTTAATAGATTGATAGTTGTTATTCATTTCCATAAAGTGCTTCTAAAGACAAAATACTTTTCGGGCATACCTTATATAGCACTTTCTGGCCAACTAGTGGTTTAATTCAATCTGTCCTTCAGGTGACAGGTAAGAAAATTGAGCCTGCTGTCCAGACCTGACCCTTTAAAAGTAATTGAATGATTGATCGATGGCCAGGGTGCTCTGGAGACCAGTCCGTCTAGACATACTTTGGCAAATAGTTTACGCATCGCCTCCAACTGGCAAAGCAGTGATGGAAGCCGTCAGTCTGCTTCATCTCATCACCCATTCCCTGCCAAATCCCACTGTTGCCACCGTTGTGCGAGTCCGTCTCTGCAGCCCTGACAGGCCAGACTGAGATGGGCTCCGACAATGAGACTAAGGCTCATTCAATGAGTCTACACCCACAACATCTGGCCCTGCAATACCCCTGAGAGACCATGACGACATTCGGACATTCAGACATTCCATCATTGTCCTCAGTGCATGCACCTGTTGGGGAAGCTGACCGGTGGCTGTGGAGAGTTCCGTTATTTTGGCATGTTAAAGCATCCCTTCCCACTGGGCACAGACGTCAATTCAATGTCTATTCCATGTTGGTTCCACATCATTTAATTGAAATGACGTGAAAACAACGTTGATTCAACCAGTGTTGAATGGCAGCAGGTAGCCTAGTGGTTAGAGCGTTGGACTAGTAACCGAAAGGATGCAAGATCAAATCCCTGAGCTGACAATGTAAAAATCTGTTGTTTTGCCCCTGAACAAGGCAGTTAACCCACTGTTCCTAGGCCGTCATTGAAAATAAGAATTTGTTCTTAACTGACTAGCCTAGTTAAATAAAGGTAAAATACAATAAGTGTGTGGCCAGTGAGTTGTCTTGTATGAAGAGAGAGAGTGTGTCAGTGGCAGGTGGAATAGTAGTGCTGTTGTACATTCTGTGGAAGGAGCTTTAAGGTTGAAAGTAGTGTTACCAGGGTGATGAGTGGGCACTTTGAACGTCATTATTTAATTAAACTGAATGAGATCACAGCGCTCGAGATTCACATCAGAGAGTAGTTTTACTTTAATTTTGCCTGCAGAGTTGCATGCAGACACGCTGATACGAAAGAACTGGTTGCTTTCAGTCTGAAAATATGCCCATAGAAGCAGATGACCCATAGATTTACACATAATCAATGAGGGCAGTGAGACAGACAAAGAAAGATCACTGGTTTAATGTCCTAACATCAAAGTAGTGCATATAGATTGAAATGTGCCACGCTGAGGTTTTCATCAGGCACTAAATACTGATGAAAACACCACTAACATGGTCGACAGCTCATAAAAGGAAAACATCTGTTTAGGCCATAAACATGGTTAGACTTTGTACATTTATATGGCACTAGAGATGCTGATACTGCATTCACCCCTTTTTTACCATTCAACTCTATCCCATATTCCCAAAACTCAGGAGGAGACATATGCTCTTCGTAGCGTTTTTTATCTTCTACCTTACAAATGTGACTTGTTTCAGGAACTAGGCGTACATCTCGCATCACTACTTCACAGGAGAGGCATTTGAACGTAAGCATATATCTTTTTTTTATTACTGTGAAAAAATGCTATTCTATTGTTTGAGGAGAGCTCCTAACAACAAAACACTTTTTTTTATCGTGATAGGTTTGATAAATTCACCTCGAATGTGAAATGTGTACTTACATTCTGAAATCTTGTTCTGATTTATCATCCAAAGGGTCCCAGAGATAACATGAAGTGTCGTTTTGTGAGATAAAATCCTTTTTCATATCCTAAAAAGGTCCATATAGCATGCACGATCAATTTTTATTTCCACTCGTTCAATTTGCAAAGAAAGGAATCTGTGAAGATCTAACCCTAAACGTTGTTTCAACCAGTCAAATCACATTAGTATTTATTCCTCAGAGATCCTAGAACGTATCCAGACTTCACTATATCATTAGGAGTGTAGTATATCTTATAGGACACCAAATTTCCTCAGAGAGCGACGCCTTTATGGCACGCCGATGACGCGAGCGGTCTTCACTTGTTTGACTAACTTTGTCAAATAAGTACGAATCGGGGTCAAACAAAGCTAGCTAGATAGCCAATGAGCTGGGCTTTGCGGGAGTATAAATATTGCTGCTAACATTGTGCGACATCAAGCCTTTTTGTTTTGGACAAAAATTATAAGAATATGGAGAGATATGAAGTTCTGAAAACGGGGTGTTTGCAAATGTTGAACTTATAATATGGCTACTAATACCGAAAAAGCTAAATCAAAGTATACAGATTTGACGATATTCTTGCAGAAAAATGTAATGTGAATGTAAATGTCTCCTTCACGATTTGCCCAAATGTACCTGGGTGACTTCACGCTAAATGTCATGTAGTTTGCTCATAGCTCAAGTTATCCATCTGAAACTTTGCACATACACTGCTGCCATCTTGTGGACACCATCGGTATTACAACCAGAGTGATGGCTCGATTTGGGACCTTTCTGTTGCATTTCAAAGATGGTGGTAGAAAAAAGGTTGTTTTTTTTCTTTGTATTTTCCTCTACCAGATCTATTGTGTTATATTTTGCCATATTCACATTTCCACAAACTTCAAAGTGTTTCCTTTCAAATGGTACCAAGAATAGGCATATCCTTGCTTCAGGGCCTGAGCTGCAGGTAGTTAGATGTGAGTACGTCATTTTAGGTGAAAATTGAAAAAAAGGGGGCTATCCCTAAGAATTAAAACACCTGTCTCCGGATTACATCTTCAAACTAAGGACAACTATGGCATCCATGACAGAGAGTGAGAAGTATTCATCCATGTATAGGAGTAAAAGATTCTAGCTAGCTACATTTTCAGATATTATACAGTTCTAATTTTGTGACGAAGTCGTTTTCATTGCAAGTTAAAGCATACTGATAATTAGCCAGCTAACGTTAGCTGGCTAGCTGGCTGGCTCGATAGCTAACGTTACGTGTATGATCTGTGTATTATTTGTATCTCAGAGCCATTTACATTGCTAGTCATAGCCTAATGTTAGCTAGCTAGCTAACATTGAACCTAGTTGGTTAGCTTTAGCTACCTGTAGATTCATGCAGGGTAGTAACATTATGAATTGGGATTATGGTTCATTGTTTAGCTAGCTAGCTAGCTACATGTCTAAATGAAAGACCCCATGCCTTTTACTTCATCACCATCACAACCGTAAGCTATTTTCTGTAATTAGCTCGCCATTAACTTGTAACTAAAGATATTGCTTTGAGTTTATTTTCCTGTACAAATGTTTTTTTTATAAAGTTAAGACGTTGTCAGCTATATGATATGGTCATTACTTGCCTAGTTAAATAAAGGTTAAATAAAACATTTTTTTAACTGGCTAGCCAACTAACTTAACTTTAGCTAGCTAGCTATAATGCTAGAAGCAAACTAAAACATTGTTTAGAAAGTTGCTTTCAGTTGCCTGGTTTGCTAGATTGACATATACTATATTCATTACTTAACTGATGGGAATATTGGTGTTAAAATACACCAGTAATGCTATTTTGGACCTCCAGGCTTCTGATGTCATGCAGCCTGTCATTTTTGTGTTTATACTTTTTGATAACGACAAGGACAAATCTAATGTCGGACGACAATAGAATGTCCATGTTTTCATAATGACAACTGTATACAGACATGTTGATAGACGTAGTGAAAATCAGCCTTTAGTCTTGAAAAATTTGGTTGTTGAGCACATGGCCTCATGTGAATCCTTAACCTCTCTACGGTCGGCGGGACGAAATCGTCCCACCTACGTAACAGCCAGTGGAATCCTGTGGCGCGTTATTCGAATACCTTAGAAATGCTATTACTTCAATTTCTCAAACATATGACTATTTTACAGCATTTTAAAGACAAGACTCTCGTTAATCTAACCACACTGTCCGATTTCAAAAAGGCTTTACAACGAAAGCAAAACATTAGATTATGTCAGCAGAGTACCCAGCCAGAAATAATCAGACACCCATTTTTCAAGCTAGCATATAATGTCACAAAAACCAAAACCACAGCTAAATGCAGCACTAACCTTTGATGATCTTCATCAGATGACACTCCTAGGAACATTATGTTATACAATACATGCATGTTTTGTTCAATCAAGTTCATATTTATATCAAAAAACAGCTTTTTACATTAGCATGTGACGTTCAGAACTAGCATACCCCCCGCAAACTTCCGGTGAATTTACAAAAAATTTACTAAATTACTCACGATAAACGTTCACAAAAAAACATAACAATTATTTTAAGAATTATAGATACAGAACTCCTCTATGCACTCGATATGTCCGATTTTAAAATAGCTTTTCGGTGAAAGCACATTTTGCAATATTCTAAGTAGATAGCCCGGCATCACAGGGCTAGCTATTTAGACACCCAGAATGCACTCCCAGGACTTCTACTATAACAAATGTTGGTTTGGTCCCAAATAATCCATAGTTATGTTCAAATATCCTCTGTTTTGTTCGTGCATTCAAGACACTATCCGAATGGTAAAGAAGGGTGACGAGCACGACGCATTTCGTGACAAAGAAATTCTAAATATTTCATTACTGTACTTCGAAGCATGTCAACCGCTGTTTAAAATCAAATTTTATGCAATTTTTCTCGTAAAAAAGCGATAATATTCCGACCGGCAAAGCGTGTTTACGTTCAAAGAGAGAGAAAATAAAAGCATGGGATCCCCTCGTGCACGAGCCTCAGTCTGATGGCCCTCTGATCGACCACCATCCAAACGCGCTAATGTTTTTCAGCCAGAGGCTGGAATTACATCATTCAGCTTTTTCCTGGGTTCTGGGAGGCTATGGGAGCCGTAGGAAGTGTCATGTTACAGCAAAGATCCTCAGTTTTCAATAAACAGAGCCAAGAAGAACAAGAACTTGTCAGACAGGCCACTTCCTGTGAGGAATCTTCTCAGGTTTTGCCTGCCATATGAGTTCTGTTATACTCACAGACACCATTCAAACAGTTTTAGAAACTTTAGGGTGTTTTCTATCCAAAGCCAATTATATGCATATTCTAGTTACTGGGCAGGAGTAGTAACCAGATTAAATCGGGTACGTTTTTTATCCGGCCGTGCAAATACTGCCCCCTATCCCCAACAGGTTAAAGAGATGGATGCGGCTACAGCTTAAGGGGGTGTGAACGATGCTGAATGGGTGTAGACAAAGAAGAGCTCTCCAGTAGGTGTACCAAAACATTCAAGGGCCATTTTCTCAAAAGTGGAGTTACAAGTTTCTAAACTTTCAAAGCAGAATTACTTCCCCATTGTTATTCAACTGTAGTGTACAATATACAATTTTTAAAGCTCTGAGTCTACTTTTATCCAATGTAAAAACAACAACATTTCAAATTTTGCTACATAAGACTGAATGTCTCTGCTATAAAACATGGTGTTCTGCTCACTGTCTGGTGGAAGCCATCTATAATGTATCAACCATATAAACTCTTATCAACCATAACTGCTGTTTGGAAAACTGCAACAACACAGGCTTTCAAACCACCACAACGACAACAAAAAAATTCCACCCCATCTGGTGGCCAGCAACGTAATGTACAATGAGGGAAAAAACGTATTTGATCCCCTGCTGATTTTGTACGTTTCCCCACTGAAAAAGATATGATCAGTCTATAATTTTAATTGTAAGTTTATTTGAACAGTGAGAGACAGGTGGAAACATTATGCTTTGGGGGTGTTTTTCTGGTAAGCGGACAGGACAACTTCACCGCATCAAAGGGACGATGGACGGGGCCATGTACCGTCAAATCTTGGGTGAGAACCTCCTTCCCTCAGCCAGGGCATTGGAAATAGATCGTGGATGGGTATTCCAGCATGACATTGACCCAAAACACACGGCCAAGGCAACAAAGGAGTGGCTCAAGAAGAAGCACATTAAAACCTGTTAGGGACAGACGTTCCGCTAGCGGAACGCCTCACCAGTATCCAATGGTAGACCGTGGCGCGAAATACAAATACCTCTAAAATGCAAAAACTTCAATTTTTCAAACATATGACTATTTTACACTTTTTTAAAGACAAGACTCTCCTTTATCTAACCGCATTGTCCGATTTCAAAAAGGCTTTACAACGAAAGCAAAACATTAGATTGTCAGGAGAGTACACAGCCAGAAATAACCACACAGCCATTTTTCAAGCTAGCATATAAGTCACAAAAACCAAAACCACAGCTAAATGCAGCACTAACCTTTGATGATCTTCATCAGATGACACTCCTAGGACATTATGTTACACAATACATGCATGTTTTGTTCAATCAAGTTCATATTTATATCAAAAAACAGCTTTTTACATTAGCATGTGATGTTCAGAACTAGCATTCCCACCGAACACTTCCGGTGAAATTACTAAATTACTCACGATAAACGTTCACAAAAAACATAAATTATTTTAAGAATTATAGATACAGAACTCCTTTATGCAATCGCTATGTCCGATTTTAAAATAGCTTTTCGGTGAAAGCACATTTTACAATATTCTGAGTAGATAGCCCGGCCATCATGGCTAGCTATTTTGACACCCACCAAGTTTGGCACTCACCAAACTCAGATTTACTATTACAAAAACTGGATTACCTTTGCTGTTCTTCGTCAGAATGCATTTCCAGGACTTCTACTTCAACACCCAATGTTGTTTTGGTTCCAAATAATCCATAGTTATATCCAAATAGCTGTGTTTTGTTCTTGCGTTCAAGACACTATCCGAAGGGTGACGCGCCGGCGCGTATCGTGACAAAAAAATTCAAAATATTCCATTACCGTACTTCGAAGCATGTCAAACGCTGTTTAAAATCAATTTTATGCGATTTTTCTCGTAAAATAGCGATAATATTCCAACCGGGCAAAGTTGTATTCATTCAAAGACTGAAAGAAAAAAATGGAGAAGTCTCGTGAACGCGCATCCCCAGTCTCACTGTCCCCAGGCTGACCACTTACAAACTCTGCTCCGTTGTATCCGTTCAAACACTGAAAATAGAAAATGGAGTCGTCACATGCACGTGCGCACCAGTGTCATTGTTCTCAGAATGACCACTTTCCAAAACCCCTACTGTTTTTCGCCCAGGGACTGCAGAGTTATCATTCCACATTCTGGCGCCTTCTGAGAGCCTATGGGTGCCTTAGAAAATGTCAAGTTACAGCAGAGATCCTGTATTTTCGATAAAGAGGCTACAGAAGGCCAAGAAATGGTCAGACAGGGCACTTCCCATATAGAATCTTCTCAGGTTTTGGCCTGCCATATGAGTTCTGTTATACTCACAGACACCATTCAAACAGTTTTAGAAACATTAGGGTGTTTTCTATCCAAATCTATTAATTATATGCATATTCTAGTTTCTGGGCAGGAGTAATAACCAGATTAAATCGGGTACGATTTTTATCCGGCCGTGAAAATACTGCCCCCTATCCTAAACAGGTTAAGGTCCTGGAGTGGCCTAGCCAGTCTCCAAACCTTAATCCCATAGAAAATCTGTGGAGGGAGCTGAAGGTTCGAGTTGCCAAACGTCCGCCTCGAAACCTTAATGACTTGGAGAAGATCTGCAAAGAGGAGTGGGACAAAATCCCTCCTGAGATGTATGCAAACCTGGTGGCCAACTACAAGAAACGTCTGACCTCTGTGATTGCCAACAAGGGTTTTGCCACCAAGTACTAAGTCATGTTTTGCAGAGGGGTCAAATACTTATTTCCCTCATTAAAATGCAAATCAATATATAACATTTTTACATGCGTTTTTCTGGATTTTTTTGTTGTTATTCTGTCTCTCACTGTTCAAATAAACCTACCTTTAAAATTATAGACTGATCATTTCTTTTTCAGTGGCAAACGTACAAAATCAGCAGGGGATCAAATACTTTTTTCCCTCACTGTAATGTCTCTACCCTAAGTTGCCTCCAATGTAGTTTTAGAGAATTTGACTGTACGTCTTACCAGCCTCACAACCACAGACCACGTGTAACCATGCCAGCCCAGGACCTCCACATCCGTCTTCTTCACCTGCGGTATCATCTGAGATCAGCCACCCGGACATCTGATGAAACTGTGGTTTTAAACAACCGTAGAATGTATGCACAAACTGTTAGATACCGTATCAGGGAAGCTCATCTGCATGCTCGTCGTCCTCACCAGGGTCTTGACCTGACTGCAGTTCAGCATCGTAACCGACTTCAGTGGGCAAATGCTCACCTTCGATGGCCACTGGCACGCTGGAGAAGTGTGCTCTTCTTGGATGAATCCCGGTTTAAACTTTACGGGGCAGATGGCAGACAGTGTGTATAGCATTGTGTGGGTGAGCGGTTTGCTGATGACAACATTGTGAACAGATGGCTTCATGGTGGCAATGGGATTCCTGAGGCCCGTTGCTGTGCAATTCATCCGCCACCTTCACATCATGTTTCAGCATGATAATGCACGGGCCCATGTCGCAAGGATCTCTACACAATTCCTGGAAGCTGAAAATGTCCCAGTTCTTTCAAGGCCTGCATTCTCACCAGACATGTCACCCATTGAGTTTGTTTGAGATGCTCTGAATTCAACGTGCACGACAGTGTTCCAGTTTCCGCCAATATCCAGCAACTTCGTAGAGCCATTGAAGAGGAGTGGGACAACATTACACAAGCCACAGCCTGATTAACTCTATGTAAAGATGTGTCGCGTTGCATGAGGCAAATGGTCATCACACCAGATATTGACTGGTTTTCTGATCCACGCCCCTACATTTTTTAAGGTATCTGTGACAAACATATTGATATCTGTATTCCCAGTCATGTGATTAGGGCCTAATGAATTTATTTTAATTGACTGATTTCCTAACTCAGTAAAATCTTTGAAATTGTTGCATGTTGGATTTATATTTTGGTTCAGTCTAGTTTTTGTTCTCCTTAAAATGACCATGAGTGTTGCATTGTAGGCTACATATTTTAAAACAGAAGGATTAAAAAAAATATATTGGATCTCTTTTTTGTCATTTAAGTGTTTGTCATGTTAATCAGGCATTTTGATTTGAATATATGGATGTTTAAGATTTGTTGGCTAGGCTACCTATTTCATTATTTAGTTTATGGATCAAGCCTTAGCAGACATTTGTGATGCACCCGTCTGTCCACATTTTTCTGTGCAATAACCTTTTGATTTGAACATTTGAAAAGTTTAGGTGTGTGTAATAGGCTATTTGCTTTAATTTACATGTTACAGCACTTTGGTTTCAATAATTTATATGTTGAGATGGAACGAAATTATATGTTTCTGTCTTCAGTCCTTATTAAAGAGGATAGATGGGCTTAAGTCTGGAACAGTGGACACGTCATAAAATCCACAAAACCTAGTGATCAAACACAAAAATGGTTCCAATTGTTTTTCACCATTCATTTTTCACATCATGAATTTTACAATACTTCCAACTAAGTTATGGGTTTGCTGTAGGCTTACTTTGGTGTGCCGTTTTGATTCATTTGTGACTCTTTCTCGGACAAGATGAGGTTGATCAATATATTTCCCTCAATTTACTCTCAAAAACTGTTCCCAATTAGCATTTAGAAAAGACCTCAGCAAGACGACAAATTCCTGCAGGAAGCTCCTCTGGGTCATCTCTAGCCGACACTGTCAGCTACCATTCACCAGTGCGATCAGAGACCTGTGCCCAATCCATGATGAATCCATGTGCTGTATTGAAATTAAATTAATAAAGTGTTGAACGTCTTCCATCCCCTTACTCTGTCTTAGCTAGCAAACTGACTACACCTTAGCTAGATAATTAGCAGAGTAGTACAGTGGCTTGGGAAAGTATTCACCCCCTTTGCATTTTGCCTATTTTGTTGCCTTACAACCTGGAATTTGGGGGGTTTGTATCATTTGATTGAAAATATATTTATTGTGAAACAAACAAGAAAATAAGACAAAAAACTGAAAACTTGAACGTGCCTAACTATTCACCACCCAAAGTCAATACTTTGTTAGAGCCACCTTTTGTAGGATTTACAGCTGTCTCTTGGGGTAGGTCTCTATAAGCTTGGCACAAGTCAAAACTGCTGGATGTGTTGCGCTGGTGTACAGCAATCTTTAAGTCATCCCACAGATTCTCAATTGGATTGAGGTCTGGGCTTTGACGAGGCCATTCCAAGACATTTAAATGTTTCCCCTTAAACCACCCGAGAGTTGCTTTAGCAGTATGCTTAGGGTCATTGTCCTGTTCGAAGGTGAACCTCCGTCCCAGTCTCAAATCTCTGCAAGACAAACAGGTTTCCATCAAGAGTTTCTCTGTATTTAGCGCAATCCATCACTCCTTCAATTCTGACCAGTTTCCCAGTCCCTGCCAATGAAAGACATCCCCACAGCATGATGCTGCCACCACCATGCTTCACTGCGGGGATGATATTCTTGGGATGATGAGAGGTGTTGAGTTTGCACCAGACATAGCGTTTTCCTTGATGGCCAAAAAGCTCAATTTTAGTCTCATCTGACCAGAGTACCTTCTTTTATATGTTTGGGGAGTCTCCCACATGCCTTTTGGTGACCACTAAACATGTTTGCTTATTTTTTTCTTGAAGCAATGGCTTTTTTTCTGGACACTCTTCCGTAAAGCTCAGCTTTGTGGAGTATACGGCTTAAAGTGGTCCTATGGACAGATACTCCAATCTCCTCTGTGGAGCTTTGCAGCTCCTTCAGGGTTATCTTAGGTATCTTTGTTGCCTCTCTGATTAATGCCCTCCTTGCCTGGTTCATTAGTTTTGGTGGGTGGCCCTCTCTTGGCAGGTTTGTTGTGGTGCCATATTCTTTAATTTTTTTAATAATGGATTTAATGGTGCTCCGTGGGATATTCAAAGTTTCTGATACTTTTTTATAACCCAACCCTGATCTGTACTTCTCCACAACTTTGTCCCTGACCTGTTTGGAGAGCTCCTTGGTCTTCATTGTGCCGCTTGCTTGGTGGTGCCCCTTGCTTAGTGGTGTTGCAGACTCTGGGCCTTTCAGAACAGGTGTATTTATACTGTGATCATGTGACAGATAACATGACACTTTGATTGCACACAGGTGGACTTTATTTAACTTCTTATGGATCCCTTCGCACGCCAGTCACTTTAGCGGGATTGATTTGACAACACCCAGTGAAATTGAATCCCTTCGCGCACCAAATTCAAAAACAGAAATACTCATAATAAGAATTCATAAAACATACTAGTGTGATACATCGGTTTAAAGATTAACTTCTTTTTAATCCAGCCGCAGTGTCAGATTTCAAAAAAGCTTTACGGCGAAACAGACCATTATCTGAGGACAGTGCCCAGCATACCAACACATGAAAATCAGATTTCAACCAGGCAGGTGCTACACAAAAGTCAGAAATAACGATATAATTCATGCCTTACCTTTGAAGATCTTCTTCTGTTGGCACTCCAAAATGTCCCATAAACATCACAAATGGTCCTTTTGTTCGATAAATTGCTTCTATATATCCCAAAATGTCAATTTATTTGGCGCGTTTGATTCAGAAAAACACTGGCTCCAACTCGCCCAACATGCCTACAAAGTATCTAATTAGTTACCTGTAAACTTTGTCCAAACATTTCAAACAACTTTCCTAATCCAACTTTAGGTTTTTTAAAACGTAAATAATCAATAACATTTAAGACGGAATATACTGTGTTCAATAGCGGATAAAATGAAAGTGGAGCGAGTTCCAGGTCGCGCCAAGCAAAAAAGTACACTTGGCTTGACACTCAGAAAGGAAAGGGCTACTTCTTCATTTCTCAAAGAAAAAACATCAACCAATTTCTAAAGACTGTTGACATCTAGTGGAAGCCATAGGAACTGCAAGTATATTTCCATTATAAAGGGATTGCCATAGATACCTAATGGTAAACAGATTGTGCTCAAAATACATTTTCCCTGGATGGATTGTGCTCGGGGTTTCGCCTGCCAAATCAGTTCTGTTATACTCAGACATTATTCAAACAGTTTTAGAAACTTCAGTGTTTTCTATCCAAATCTACTAATATTATGCATATCCTAGCTTCTAGGCCTGTGTAGCAAGCAGTTTAGGCAGGCTTTTCATCCGGACGTGAAAATACTGCCCCCTAGCCCAAAGAGGTTTTAACTAATTATGTGACTTCAGAAGGTAATTGGTTGCACCAGATCTTATTTAACGGCTTTATAGCAAAGGGGGTGAATACATATGCACTTACTGCTTTTCAGTTTTTTTGTTTTTTAATTCTTTGAAAAAATAATAATATATATTTTTTTACTTCACCAATTTGGACTATTTTGTGTATGTCCATTACATAAAATCCAAATAAAAATCAATTTAATCCATTTTGTTGCATTACAGGTTGTAATGCAACAAAATAGGAAAAACGCCAAAGGGGTGAATACTTTTGCAAGCCACTGTAACCAGCCTGAATAGGCCTATAACTCCATTCCTATTCTATTCAGAGTAGAGAAATTAATCGAAATGGAAATGAGCTATTATCAGGCTGGTTAATGTGATGTATGTCTGTTGAATTTGGAAAGATCCACCTGCACTCAGCCCCGCTCTACCTACTCATCCAGTAAGGAGCTGCGACTGCGTTGTGGCCGTGGCATACTGCATACTTTTTACTAAACGGTACGTGCTAAATACTATGCGACAATGAGTACATAGTTAAATTGCATACTATGTAGTACGTTAGTATGGGTATTCGGACACGACCACTCACAGAGCACCCCCACCACACACACACACACACACACACACACACACAGCCTGATACAGACACACACAGCCTAATACTGAATACTACTAGTCTAATAACATAGCTTACTTCTAAGGTATGCCCTGCGTTGGGTTACATTGCAATGTTCTTTTTGGTGTTGATGAGTTACTCTGGTGATGGGAGGATAAACTGCAGCAAAGAATTAGCCTAGGCACAGAAGAGACAGAGTGCTAGCCAGCTGCACAGAAAGATACTGTAGATGGGACACATTTTCAATTAACTGGTATTTAGCTATGTTTTTATCGATTGTACGGCTGCAGCCACTGAATTTTGGTAGTTTTTACTTGAAATAATAAAATCATCAATCACAAAATGTGCCGCTGTCATAATACAGCCAATTCTGTGCAGCGCTGCCTCTAGCCCAGCTTGTTTCCTCAGCGAACGACGTCAGCTAGCAAGCTAGTGCTCGTCCACACAGCTAGCTAGCTAGCACTCATCATGGAAATAGGGATGGCGAAACGTGAATTTGGACCAATCCTTGACAACCCATACATCAAAACCTAGCTACAAAGCTCTACTGTGTAACCTGCTATGTTTTTTTCCTTGTCTCTGAAACCATCTGAATGACAGAAGTGAAGGAAAAACATGTTACCCTATATTTGACCCTTCGGACTTTACCATACATCTTGGCAATATCACAATGTACTCTTAACAGGTTTTAAGAAATACCCATTTGATTTCATTTCACTTCACCAATTTGGACTATTTTGCTCAAAGAGCAAAAATGAACACACTGATTTCACAGGTTTGACAATGACCCTATCAACAGGGCATGAGTGGTCACTGAATAGTATGATATGGATGAAAACAATGTAAATAATATGCCAGGGCCATCTCAGTCATCAGATCTCAACCAAATTGAAAACTAGTGGGAGATTCTGGAGTGGTGCTTGAGACGGCATTTTGTAATCAACAAAACACCAGATGATGGAATTTCTCATTGAAGAATGGTGTCGCATCCCTCCAATAGAGTTCCAGACACTTGCAGAATCTATGCCAAGGTGCATTGAAGCTGTTCTGGCAGCTCGTAGTGGCCCAACTCCGTATTAAGACACTTTACTTCCGAGTGGCGCAGCGGTCTAAGGCACTGCATCTTAGTTTTAGAAGCATCACTACAGACCCTAATTCGATTCCAGGAGGTATCACAACCGACCGTGATTGGTAGTCCCATAGGGCGGTGCACAATTGGCCCAGCATCGTCCGGGTTAGGGTTTGGCCGGGGTAGGCCGTCATTGTAAATAATAATTTGTTCTGACTTGCCTAGTTAAATAAAAAAATAAACATTTACAGTGCATTCAGAAAGTATTCAGACCCCTTCACTTTTTACACATTTTGTCATGTTAACGCACTATTCTACAATTCTAAAAAGTGGCTTCCATCATTCTTCAATGGAAGAAGTTTAACCACCAAAACTCTTCCTAAAGCTGGCCGTCTGGCCAAACTGACCAAGAACCCAATGGTCACTCTGATAGAACTCTAGAGTTCCTGTGTTGAGATGGGAGAACCTTCCAAAAGGACAACCATCTCTGCAGCACTCCACCAGTCAGGCCTTTACGGTAGAGTGGCCAAACGGAAGACACTCCTCAGTAAGAGGCCCATGACAGCCCGCTTGAAGTTTGCTAAAAGGTACCCGAAAGACTCTCAGACCATGAGAAACAAGATTGTCTAGTCTGGTGAAACCAAGACTGAACACTTTGGCCTGAATGTCAAGCGTCACGTCTGGAGGACAGTGGCTGCATCATGCTTTGGGGATGTTTTTCAGTGGCAGGGACTGTGAGACTAGTCAGGATCGAGGGAAAGATGAGTGGAGCAAAGTACAGAGAGATACGTAATGAAAATCTGCTCCAGACTTCTCAGGACCCCAGACTGGGGCAAAGGTTCACCTTCCAACAGGACAACGACCCTAAGCACACAGCCAAGACAGCGCAGGAGTGGTTTCGGGACAAGTCTCTGAATGTCCTTGAGTAGCCCAGACAGAGCTCGGACTTGAACCCGATTGAACATCTCTGAAGAGACCTGAAAATAGCTGTGCAGCTACACTCCCTATCCAACCTGACATAGCTTGAGTGGATCTGCAGAGAAACATTTGAGAAACCCCCCAAATATAGGTGTGCCAAGCTTGTAGGATCATACACAAGAAGACTTGAGGCTGTAATCGTTACCAGAGGGGCTTCAACAAAGTACTGATTAAAGGGTCTGAATACTTATGTAAATGTGATATTTCATTTTTTTTAAATAAATTTGCAAAACCTGTTTTTGCTTTGTCATTATTGTGTGTAGATTGAGGGAAAAAAACAATTTATACAATTTTAGAATGAGGCTGTAACATAACACAATTAGGAAAAAGTCAAGGGGTCTAAATACTTTCCGAATGCACTGTATGTTAGTGTTTCCTTCATTATGGCAGCTGCCTGTATAATATGCTTGAGATGACAACTGCTTCTCTAACAGTTTGTGAGACAACCTGTCCAAATCGAGTAGAAGATGCACAAAACATTAGGAAAACCTACTGATTCCAATAACACTAGAACCGCATGGTCTTTCATCATATAAGTACCCGCGAGAGAACGTTGCCAGGCATTTCCTTTAGCATATGCATCAGATGCATATCAGCCTGCAAGGTGCGCAAATATGCTTGATAAATAAACTATTGTAAATGATTAACTGCATGAATACATTTTCAAATAAAAAAAAATAACAACAATAGTTATTTGTTCAGATAGAGTTAAGGATATGTTTGTATAATTCTACAAAAAATATGACATTGTAATTTTATCAACTTTATTTGTGATTAAATTAGTAATAGTAATTAATAAAGTCCAGTGACAGCTTCTTTTGACAAAGTAGAAACAATAATATTATAATAATAATATAACCAGCCAGGTGCGCAGGTGAAATTATTTGCTGTATTCCTAAACAAAAGCATCAGTGTATGAACACTTGTAAAGAATTAATTGCATTAATAAATATTTGTGGAAATATATTAATGACAAGATATGTAAACAGTCATTTGTTGATTGTATCAGACACTGTTTTGTGCCCTTATACCCGTGCCTTTACTCAAGAATCTATAACGTCTTCTTTTTATGATTCGGGTCCAAAGCCAGCACACAGCTTTGGGGCTTTGTGTGAGCAAGCCCCACAAACAAATTGGTTGCACCAGAAACACAGTTTCCATGTGCCTGGTTTCGTGTGCACCTGCCAACTTGACATTGTGACTTATTTTTACTGAGTGGGAGCTGTGGTGCTTGGGGAAGAGGGAGAGCAGGACCTGTGGCCTGCTTGGCGGCTGTAGCTTCATTCTTGGCATTCATGTGGATTTCTCAAAGCTCACATGCCAGATCAAGTGCGATGCATGTTGCTGAGGATGCAAACACTCTTATTTATTTCACATCTGTTCACATTTACATTTACATTTAAGTCATTTAGCAGACGCTCTTATCCAGAGCGACTTACAAATTGGTGCATTCACCTATAATATCCAGTAGAACAAAGTTCTAACTTGTTCACCGTGAGTGTTGCTGTACAGTTCCGCTGGTATTGTTTTGCGCTTGGGTGGCAGCTCCCACCTTTGTTTGTTCACTGTTCTGAGCAGGCTATTCTTCTTTGCTATCAACTTGTCTGCCAGGGAAATTGATGTGAAGAAGTTGTTCATGGTCACATTTCTTTCTTTGCCCATGTAATGCTCCATGAGTTGTAAAACCACAGTCTCAGACAGTCGCTCACCTGCTGGCCTGGTTTAATTTTTCTCCAGATGTGGAAAGCCATTGAGCAAGTACTTGATTTTGACATTGGCGCCTAACCAAAACTTAACCGAAGTCACATGCATCATTATCAGTTTCTATCTGGTTTCTAGCGCCCATTCATCCATTGACGACAGAATAACATATTTTAATGTAGGTTTATTATGTTACTATTTTTTTCTTATAGTAGCCAGAGTAATGCTCCCACGCGAGTGGTCTTGTGCTGAATGCATTGACAGCACAGATATTCTTGGAAAAAGAGCTGCACATCTTGAATTTTGAGAGTTATTTGACAAAGGTAAGTGTCATAGAAACTGCAGAATATACTATATAGAAATCACAATGTCTCACCTGCATGTGACTCTGAAGAAGGATTTGATAAAGCGATGCTCTTTTCCCTGCATCTGTCAATTACAAGATGCACCCATCTTTTCATGTACAATTTGATAACTGATAGGCCTAATATTGTCACTCATCAGATTATTGTCAATTTAATCTTGTCTACTGTAGGCTAACTCTTATTATGTGTGCAATTTGTCTTGGTATAGTTCAGGTGTAGTTTCGATGGGCCGGCTGTGCAGGTTGACTTGCATTGTTTGTTTTCCGCTCATCAACTTGTATAGAGTCAAGGACATGTTTTGCATTATTCTAAAGGCCGACTGCAACACATAGCATATTTTGACTGGTAATAAAGTTACAGTAAATAAAACAGTCCTCTAACAGCTTCTTTTTACAAAGTCAAATATAAAAGAGAATGGTATCAAGCCGGAAGGCGTGCGGTCACATTTTTTTAATTAGCACCAATGCTGATAAATAGGCATAACACAAACTCATCATTAGACTATTGATGTTCTAAATTAAATCAACCTCTTCACCCTCGTCATTCGGTTAGACCGAACTGAAATTAGATTGTACAGTAACTTAAACAATTATCGGCCATTCCACCCATTTGTAATTCATTCAGTGGGCTGGCATCGTTTGCTTTGCTGGATAGAGTCAAGGATATATTTTGCTTTATTCTAACGGCCTACAGCAACATGAAGCATGTTTTCAATTCCCTTACAATAAATGCGATTAGTAATAAAGTTATAGTACATAAAACAGTCCCTTAACAGCTTATTTTTACAAAGTAAAACATAAAAGAGAATGGTATCAACCCTCAAGTCAAATTATTTGCTGCTGATAAATAGGCATAACACAAACTCATCATTATACTATTGTCTTTATCAATTAAATCAATTCATCCTTGTTATCATTCAATTAGGCCTAATTTAAATTCAATTGTGAAATATCCATTTGTCATTCATTCAGTGAGGAGAGACAGCACATTGTCTTGGCAGATTAAGTTAGTATTTTTAATATAATTTTTTTTAACTAGGCAAGTCAGTTAAGAACAATTTCTTATTTACAAGGACGGCCTACCCTGGCCAAACCCAAACCCGGACGACGCTGGGCCAATTGTGCGCCGCCCAATGGGATTCCCAATCATGGCCGGTTGTGATACAGCCTGGAATCGAACCAGGGTCTGTAATGACGCCTCTAGCACTGAGATGTAGTGCCTTAGACCGCTGCGCCACTCAGGAGCCCTAAAAGGGAATAAGTGTGAAAAAAACAGGTAAAAAGGCAATACTTTTCTGTTTGGGATTGAACAATTCTGACAAGTGAGCAGTGTAAAATACAAACATTTAGGAAAAGTCAGGGAAGGAGCAGGACATAGCATTTTCTTGGGGCAGATTTTTCTTATTTACAAAATCAAACGTCAGTGGCCATTGGCCTATGGCAGTTCTAGTGTTAACTTTTTTGGGATAGGGGGCAGTATTCAGAAATTCAGATGAAAATGTGCCCAAATTAAACTGCCTGCTTCTCGGGCCCAGAAGGTAGGATATGCATATAATTAGTAGATTTGGATAGAACACACTCTGAAGTTTCTAAAACTGTTTGAATGATGTCTGTGAGTATAACAGAACTCATATGGCAGGCTGAGAAAAAATCCAACCAGGAAGTGACTTGTAGTTTTTCTATCCAATCCCTATCGAAACTACAGTGTCTGTGGGGTCATTTTGCACTTCCTAAGGCTTCCATTGGCTGTCAACAGCCTTTAGAAACTTGTTTCATGCGTCCACTGTTACTGGGCAGAGAATAGGAGCTCAGTCAGTCAGTGGACTGCCTGGGACCAGTGAGTTGTTTACTGCGCGGGCACATTGGCGCGCCGCTCCTTCTTTTTCCTTTGTAATGAATAAGCTATTGTCCGGTTGGGATATTACCAACGTTTTATGTTAAAAAGACCCTAAGGATTGATTGTAAACATCGTTTGACATGTTTCTACGAACGGTAATGGAACTATTTGACTTTTTGTCACGCTCGCACGTTATGCCTTTGGATTAGTGATCTGAACGTGCGAACAAAACGGAGGTATTTGGACATAAATATGGAGTATTTCAAACAAAAAAAACATTTCTTGTGGGAGTCCTGGGAGTGCATTCCGACGAAGATCAGCAAAAGTATGGGAATATTTATAATACTAATTCTGAGTTTAGTTGACTCCAGAACTTGGCGGGTAACTGTATAGCTTGCTTTGATGGCTGAGCTCTGTACTCAGAATATAGAAAAATGTGCTTTCGCCGTAAAGCTATTTTAAAATCTGACACAGCAGTTGCATTAAGGAGAAGTGTATCTATAATTATTTCAATAACTGTTGTAAATTTTATCAACGTTTATGATGAGTATTTTTGTAAATTGATGTGCTCATTCACCGGAGGGTTTTGGTGGGAATACATTTTCTGAACATCACCCGCCAATGTAAAATGGGGTTTATGGATATAAATATGAACTTTATCAAGCAAAACATACATGGATTTTGTAAAATTGAGTCCTGGGAGTGTCATCTGATGAAGATCATCAAAGGTTAGTGATTCATTTTAGCTGTATTTCTGGTTTTTGTGACGCCTCTCCTTGCTTGGAAAATGGCTGTGTGGTTTTTCTTGTCAAGGTGATGTGCTAACATAATCTAATGTTATGCTTTCGCCGTAAAGCCTTTTTGAAATCGGACAATGTGGTTGGAATATAGAGAATCTTATCTTTAAAATTTTGTATAATACTTGTGTGTTTGAGAAATTTGAATGATGAGATTTTTGTTGTTTTGAATTTGCCGCCCTGCTATTTCACTGGCTGTACTGCGGGTGGGTCGCTAGCGTCCCACATGTCCCAGTTAACAAGACTGACCAGGTGAAAGCTGTGATCCTTATTGATGTCACCTGTTAAATCGTTGAGACATGGGTGAATGGGTATGACAAGATATTTAAGTGCCTTTGAACGGTCTATGGTAGTAGGTGCCAGGTGCACCATTTTTTCACACTCAACAGTTTTCTGTGTGTATCAAGAATGGTCCACTACACAAAGGATATCCAGCCAACTTGACACACAAGCTAATACAACACAAGCTAATACTTACGTATCTGATGCCATTAACATTGTTATACAGAACTAATATAATGTAGCAACATAAACACAATTGAGTAGAACACCATAAAGTTTATGAAATTAGTAAAGTACATGTTTGCAACTATAAAGGAATACACACATAATACATACATTAAGTGTGCAACAGTAGAATTGACAAATAACACGTTATGCAGAAACTGTATAAGCTAATAAGGCAACTTACTTTGATAGGAACACACATTATTAGTAAGGAAAACATCAATGAAGGTAATACAGGCACCAGCCAGACAATGCTCAAGAGGGAAAAATGTGGGCAGGCTCTGTTCTGATTGGAGATGCTCAAATGTGACCGACCACCTCGATTCGGTCTTATGTACCAACATTTGAAATTGTGTTTTTTACATTGGATAAAAGTAGAGACTCAGAGCTACAAAATGGTGTATAATACACTACAGTTGAGGAACAATGGGAAAGTAAATCTGCTTTGAAAGTTGATACATTTGTATCCCCACTTTTGAGAAAATGGCCTTTGAATATTTTTGGTACATCTACTGGAGAGCACTTTTTTTGTCTACACCTATTCAGCAATTATCACACCCTCTTAAGCCTTAGCCCCACCCATCTCTTTAACCTGTTTGGGCTAGGGGGCAGTATTGAGAATTTTGGAAAAAAATATGTGCCCATTTTTAACTGCCTCCTACACCAACTCAGAAGCTAGAATATGCATATTATTGTTCAGGTTTGGATAGAAAACACTCTGAATTTTCTAAAACAGTTTGAATGGTGTCTGTAAGTATAACAAAACTCATATTGCAGGCAAAAACCTGTGAAAAATAGATTTAAAAAAAAAGTGAATTTTGTGACTGTACTATTTAGTGTCATTGTTTTATAGATACCATAGTGAGAAAGGATTCAGTTCGCAACTCCTACGGCTTCCACTAGATGTCAACGATCTTTATAAAGTTGTTTGAAGCATCTGTGATGAACCGGGAGCAAATTAGAATGCAAGGAAGTTGACACGTCATCACTTCATTTTTTGCGCCTGCGCATAAATCTGAGAAGAGTGTCTTTGTCATAATCGTTTATTCTAGACACTTGATAGGTTGTGTGAAAATATTACTGATGTTTCAAGTTAAAAATGGACCAAAAGATTAATGCTAAACAACGTTTGACATGTTTGAACAAACGTAAATAGATTATTTACTAGTTTTTTTTTTAGCTTTTCGGCGTGACTTTACACCTACCAACTCGTTTTGTGGGAGCCTACTGAACGCTAACTATTTGGTGTTATTTGGACATAAATTATGAACTTTGTCAAAAGAAACCACATTTGTTCTGGACCTGGGATCCCTGGCACTGCCTTCTGATGGAGATAATCAAAGGTAAGGGGATATTTACAATGTTATTTATCAATATTAGATGATGCTAACTGTATAGCTTAGCTTATAGCTTAGCTTATTGTTCTTAGCATAGTACCCAGTTTATTGCAAAATGTGATTTCCCAGTAAAGTTATTTTGAGATCTGGCCATTCGGTAGCAATTACGAGATGATAATATATTATTCTTTGAATGACAATATTATAATTTACCAATGTTTTCGAATAGTAATTCCGTGATTTGTAATGCTGGATTCACTGGGAGCATTCAAGCCGGAAAAAATTCTGAATTTCACCGCGACTGTAAATGCTGTTTTTGGATATAAATATGAACTTGATGGAACTAAAAATGCATGTATTGTATAACATAATGTCCTATGAGTGTCATCTGATGCAGATTGTCAAAGGTAAGTGCATAATTCTAGCTAGTTTTCTGTCTGTTGATGCCCTTCTTTGAATTGGCTAAACATTACACACTGCTATTGTCAATGTACTCTCCTAACATAACCTAACTTTATGCATTCTCCGTAAAGCCTCTGAAAATCGGACAGCGTGGTTAGATTTAGGAGATATATCTTTCAAATGGAGGAAAATAGTTGATTATTTGATTATTTGAAATGATTATTCTTGCAGTTTTGTATTCCCCGCCATGGTCACATGACAATGAATCCCAATACCGGGATAAGATCGGGATAAGATCCTCAACAGAAGGGATACTGGTCTGTAGTTGTTGACATTGGAGGGATCGAGTGTAAGTTTTTTGAGAAGGGGTGCAACTCTCGCTCTCTTCAAGACAGAAGGGACGTAGCCAGCGGTCAAGGATGAGTTGATGAGCGAGGTAAGGGAGAAGGTCTCCGGAAATGGTCTGGAGAAGAGAGGAGGGGATAGGGTCAAGCGGGCAGGTTGTTGGGCGGCCGGCCGTCACAAGTCGCAAGATTTCATCCGGAGAGAGAGGGGAGAAAGAGGTCAAAGCATAGGGTAGGGCAATGTGAGCAGGACCAGCGGTGTCGTTTGACTTAACCTGTCTGGGCTAGGGGGCAGTATTGAGAATTTTGGAAAAAATATGTTCCCATTTTTAACTGCCTCCTACACCAACTCAGAAGCTAGAATATGCATATTATTGTTCAGGTTTGGATAGAAAACACTCTGAATTTTCTAAAACTGTTTGAATGGTGTCTGTGAGTATAACAGAACTCCTATGGCAGGCAAAAACCTGACAAGGTTTCAAGCAGGAAGTACCCTGTCTGACAAGGAGTCGTGCGTCTTGCATCTTTTTATTGAAAAGTAAGGATCTTAGCTGTAACGTGACAATTCCCAGGGCTCCAATAGGCTCTCAGAGCCCGCGAAAAACCTGAAGGTTTACGAGGGAGCCTCAGGTTGAAACAGATTATCGCCTTTTGTAAGTGGATGCTCAGAGGACCTTTGAATGAGGTGCGTGCACGAGTCGCTCCCGAGGAGAAATTTTATTCGGCTGTTTAGGCTCAATGCATACTCCCGGTCGGAATATTATCACTTCTCTACGACATAAATGGCATAAAAATTGGTTTTAAACAGCGGTTGACATGCTTCGAAGTACGGTAATGGAATATTTAGACATTTTTGACACGCCAATGCGCCATGCGCGGGACCGTGAAGAAGCATTCTAGAACTCACGAACAAAACGTCGCTGTTTGGATATAACGATGGATTATTTGGGACCAAACCAACATTTGTTATTGAAGTAGAAGTCCTGGCAGTGTATTCTGATGAAGAACAAGCAAGGTAAGAACATTTTTCTTATAGGAAATGTGATTTTGGTGGAGGCTGACCTGGGTGGGTATCTAAATCGCTAGCCCTGTAATGCCGGGCTATGTACTTAGATTATTGCAAAATGTGCTTCATCCGAAAAGCTATTTTAAAATCGGACATATCGAGTGCATAGAGGAGTAATGTATCTATAATTCTTAAAATAATTGTTATGCTTTTTGTGAACGTTTATCGTGAGTAATTTAGCAAACTGTTAGTAAATTCAACGGAAGTTTGCCGGGGGTTATGCGTTTTCTGAACGTCACATGCTAATGCAAAAAGCTGTTTTTTGATATAAATATGAACTTGATTGAACAGACATGCATGTATTGTATAACACAATGTCCTAGGTGTGTCATCTGATGAAGATCATCAAAGGTTAGTGCTGCATTTAGCTGTGGTTTGGGTTTGTGTGACATTATATGCTAGCTTGAAAAATGGCTGTCTGATTTTTTCTGGCTGGGCACTCTGCTGACATAATCTAATGTTTTGCTTTCGTTGTAAAGCCTTTTTGAAATCGGACAGTGGGGTTAGATTAACGAGATTCTTGTCTTTAAATAGCTGTAAAATAGTCATATGTTTGAGAAATTGAAGTAATAGTATTTCTAACGATTCAAAAATCGCGCCACTGGAATTTCAGTAGCTGTTACGTAGGTGGGACGAAATCGTCCCACATACCCCAGAGAGGTTAACAAACGAGGATCGGATGTCATCAGCCTTCTTTTCAAAATGGTTGACAAAGTCGTCCGCAGAGAGGGAGGGGGGGAGGAGGATTCAGGAGGGAGGAGAAGGTGGCAAAGAGCTTCCTAGGGTTAGAGGCACATGCTTGGAATTTAGAGTGCTAGAAAGTGGCTTTAGCAGCAGAAACAGAGGAAGAAAATGTGGAGAGGAGGGAGTGAAAAGATGCCAGGTCCGCAGGGAGGCTAGTTTTCCTCCATTTCCGCTCGGCTGCCCGGAGCCCTGTTCTGTGAGCTCGCAATGAGTCGTCAAGCAATGGAGCAGGAGGGGAGGACCGAGCCGGCCGGGAGGATAGGGGACATAGAGAGTCAAAGGATGCAGAAAGGGAGGAGAGGAGGGTTGAGGAGGCAGAATCAGGAGATTGGTTGGAGGAGGATTGAGCAGAGGGAAGAGATGATAGGATGGAAGAGGAGAGAGTAGCAGGAGAGAGAGAGCGAAGGTTGCGACGGCGCAATACCATCTGAGTAGGGGCAGAGTGAGTAGTGTTGGAGGAGAGCGAGAGGGAAAAGGATACAAGGTAGTGGTCGGAGACTTGGAGGGGAGTTGCAGTGAGATTGGTAGAAGAACAGCATCTAGTAAAGATGAGGTCAAGCGTATTGCCTGCCTTGTGAGTAGGGGGGGACGGTGAGAGGGTGAGGCCAAAAGAGGAGAGGAGTGGAAAGAAGGAGGCAGAGAGAAATGAGTCAAAGTTAGACATAGGGAGGTTTAAGTCACCCAGAACTGTGAGGGGTGAGCCATCCTCAGGAAAGGAACTTATCAAGGCGTCAAGCTCATTGATGAACTCTCCAAGGGAACCTGGAGGGCGATAAATGATAAGGATGTTAACCGTTACATCTAGATGTTCCGCTAGCGGAACGTCTGCTCCAATATCCAATAATGGGCGTGGCGCGAAATTCAAATTCCTCTAAAATCCGAAAACGTCCATTTTTCAAACATATGACTATTTTACAGCTATTTAAAGACAAGACTCTCGTTAATCTAACCACACTGTCCGATTTCAAAAAGGCTTTACAGCGAAAGCAAAACATTAGATTATGTCAGCAGAGTACACAGCCAGAAATAATCAGACACCCATTTTTCAAGCTAGCATATAATGTCACAAAAAACAAAACCACAGCTAAATGCAGCACTAACCTTTGATGATCTTCATCAGATGACACACCTAGGACATTATGTTATACAATACATGCATGTCTGTTCAATCAAGTTCATATTTATATCAAAAACCAGCTTTTTACATTAGCATGTGACGTTCAGAACTAGCATACCCCCCGCAAACTTCCGGGGAATTTACTAAATTACTCACGATAAATGTTCACAAAAAGCATAACAATTATTTTAAGAATTATAGATACAGAACTCCTCTATGCACTCGATATGTCCGATTTTAAAATAGCTTTTCGGATGAAGCACATTTTGCAATATTCTAAGTACATAGCCCAGCCATCACAGGGCTAGCTATTTAGACACCCACCCAGTTTAGCCTTCACCAAAATCACATTTCCTATAAGAAAAATGGTCTTACCTTTCCTGTTCTTCGTCAGAATGCACTCCCAGGACTTCTACTTCAATAACAAATGTTGGTTTGGTCCAAAATAATCCATCGTTATGTTCCATCAGCGACGTTTTGTTCGTGCATTCTAGACACTATCCGAATGGTAAATCACGGTCGTGCGCATGGCGCATAACGTGACAAAAGAATTCTAAATATTCCATTACCGTACTTCGAAGCATGTCAACTGCTGTTTAAAATCAATTTTAATGCAATTTATCTCGTAGAAAAGCGATAATATTCCAACCGGGAATCTGCGTGTCTGTAAACAGAGGGAAAAACCGAAAGGCGGGGGCGGGGCAGGTCACGCGCCTAAGCCTTTGTCCTCTGATAGACCACTTAGCAAAAGCTCTCGTGTGTTTCAGCCAGGGCTTTGAATTACGTCATTCAGGTTTTTCCCGGGCTCTGAGAGCCCATTGGAGACGTGGGAAGTGTCACGTAACAGCAGAGATCCCTTGTAATAGATAGAGAGAATCAACAAGGGGAAGAAATGCTCAGACAGGGTACTTCCTGAACAGAATCTTCTCAGGTTTTGGCCTGCCAAATGAGTTCTGTTATACTCACAGACACCATTCAAACAGTTTTAGAAACTTTGGAGTGTTTTCTATCCAAAGCTAATAATTATATGCATATTCTAGTTTCTGGGCAGGACTAATAATCAGATTAAATCGGGTACGTTTTTTATCCGGCCGTGAAAATACTGCCCCCTAGCCATAAGAGGTTAATAACCTCTTACATCTAGACGTTCCGCTAGCGGAACACCTGCTCCAATATCCAATGATGGGCGTGGCGCGAAATACAAACTCCTCTAAAATCCGAAAACTTCAATTTTTCAAACATATAACTATTTTACAGCATTTTAAAGACAAGACTCTCGTTAATCTAACCACACTGTCCAATTTCAAAAAGGCTTTACAGCGAAAGCAAAACATTAGATTATGTCAGCAGAGTACCCAGCCAGAAATAGTCAGACACCCATTTTTCAAGCTAGCATATAATGTCACAAAAACCCAGAAGACAGCTAAATGCAGCACTAACCTTCGATGATCTTCATCAGATGACACACCTAGGACATTATGTTATACAATACATGCATGTTTTGTTCAATCAAGTTCATATTTATATCAAAACCAGCTTTTTACATTAGCATGTGACGTTCAGAACTAGCATACCCCCCGCAAACTTCCGGCGAATTTACTAACAATTTACTAAATTACTCACGATAAACGTTCACAAAAAGCATAACAATTATTTTAAGAATTATAGATACATTACTCCTCTATGCACTCGATATGTCCGATTTTAAAATAGCTTTTCGGTGAAAGCACATTTTGCAATATTCTAAGTACATAGCCCGGCATCACAGGGCTAGCTATTTAGACACCCACCCAGTTTAGCACTCACCAAAATCAGATTTACTATTAGAAAAGTTTGATTACCTTTCCTGTTCTTCGTCAGAATGCACTCCCAGGACTTCTACTTCAATAACAAATGTAGGTTTGGTCCAAAATAATCCATAGTTATGTTCCAACAGCGACGTTTTGTTCGTGCGTTCTAGACACTATCCCAATTGTAAATAACTGTCGTGCGCACGGCGCATTGTGACAAAAGATTTCTAAATATTTCATTACCGTACTTCGAAGCATGTCAACCGCTGTTTAAAATCAATTTTTATGCCATTTTTCTCGTAAAAAAGCGATTATATTCTGACCGGGAATCTGCAATTAGGTAAACAGCCGAAAGAAAATACTGCACGGGGTCGAATCGGGCACACGCCTAATTCCATTGTCCTCTGATAGACCACTTGGCAAAGGCGATTATGTGTTTCAGCCTGAGGCTGCCTCGTCATCGTTCAGGTTTTTCCCGGGCTCTGAGAGTCTATTGGAGCCGTAGGAAGTGTCACGTTACAGCTAAGATCCTGACTCTTCAATAAACAGAAGCAAGAACAACAACACCTTGTCAGACAGGCCACTTCCTGCATGAAATCTTCCCAGATTTTTGCCTGCCATAGGAGTTCTGTTATACTCACAGACACCATTCAAACAGTTTTAGAAACTTTAGGGTGTTTTTATATGCAATTATATGCATATTCTAGTTACTGGGCAGGAGTAGTAACCAGATTAAATCGGGTACGTTTTTTATCCGGATGTGAAAATACTGCCACCTATCCCAAAGAAGATAACCACCTCCCAGCCACATCTAGCTAAGTGGATGGGTCACTATTGTCTAGACATGTACACATGTTCATGAAATACAATATATGGCCATAATCAACCCCAGACACACCTGGCTAACGTGATGGGTCATGTAATCAGAATAACAATCTATCCCTCAACGTAACCAAGACTAAGGAGATTATTGTGGACTACAGGAAAAGGAGGACTGAGCATGCCCCCATTCTCATCGACGGAGCTGTAGTGGAGCAGGTTGAGAGCTTCAAGTTCCTTGGTGTCCACATCAACAACAAACTAGAATGGTCCAAACCCTCCAATACAGTAGTGAAGAGGGCACAACAAAGCCTATTCCCCCTCAGGAAACTAAAACGATTTGGCATGAGATCCTCAAAAGGTTCTACAGCTGCAACATCGAGAGCATCCTGACTGGTTGCATCACTGCCTGGTACGGCAATTGCTCGGCCTCTGACCGCAAGGCACTACAGAGGGTAGTGCGTACGGCCCAGTACATCACTGGGGCTAAGCTGCCTGCCATCCAGGACCTCTACACTAGGCGGTGTCAGAGGAAGGCCCTAAAAATTGTCAAAGACCCCAGCCACCCCAGTCATAGACTGTTCTCTCTATGACCACATGGCAAGCGGTACCGGAGTGCCAAGTCTAGGACAAAAAGGCTTTTCAACAGTTTTTACCTCCAAGCCATAAGACTCCTCTTTTTATGCTGCTGCTACTCTCTGTTTATCATATATGCATAGTCACTTTAACTATACACTCATGTACATACTACCTCAAATGGGCCGACCAACCAGTGCTCCCGCACATTGGCTAACCGGGCTATCTGCACTGTGTCCCACCCACCACCCGCCTACCCCTCTTTTATGATACTGCTACTCTCTGTTCATCATATATGCATTGTCACTTTAACCATATCTACATGTACATACTACCTCTATCAGCCTGACTAACCGGTGTCTGTATGTAGCCACGCTACTTTTATAGTCTCGCTACTGTATATAGCCTGTCTTTTTACTGTTGTTTTATTTTTTTACCTACCTATTGTTCACCTAATACCTATTTTGCACTATTGGTTAGAGCCTGTTAGTAAGCATTTCACTGTAAAGTTGTATTCAGCACACGTCACAAATAAACTTTGATTTGATTTGATCAATCATCTGGCGAAGCAGCGTCCTTTGTTTAGACATCTAGCTAGCTATATAATGAACCATATCCCCAACCCATACTACTAGCAATACAAACTGATTGTCATTGCTAGCCACCATGCATGAAATGCTGTAGTAACTAAGTTCAATGTTAGCTAGCTAGCTAACATTAATGCAAATGGGTTCCTGAGATACAAATAATATTACTACACAGATGATACACGTAACGTTAGCGAGCCAGCAAGCTAACATTTGCTAGCTAGCTAACAGCACACTTTAACTTGCAATGAAAACAACTTTCTTCCAAAATTAGAAACGTATAATATCTGAAAATGTAGCTTGACTCTTACCCGTATACATGGATGAATGCTTCACGGCAGACTAGAACCCTTTCAACTCTGTTTTGTTTGTACAGTTAGTTTGGCCCGCATTGTGTCAAGTCACTCCAGTTCACACTGACCGTGTGTGCAGAAAGTAGTCCATCGCAACTTTTTCCAACTGATCTTTGTTGATAGCGCCTGCTAAATTCAGGGCAGCAATGTTGTTGAGAGCCGTAGCAACACTTTTGCAGTTCTCCATGACTAATGTTGTATCTTTCAAAAGAAGCCACTGTAGCAAGGATTATCTACACATACTAAGCAGCTCACGTTACAGACAGAAACATGATTACATGGCAGACCAATCTCTCGGCATGTCCAGCCCATCCATTATCTCAGACAGTCATGACTAGCGGGAAGGTTCCTCACTTTTTCCGTGGCTAAACCAACTAGGCTTGTAATATAACAATTGTATTCGTATTTACAGATGGCATAGAAGTTTGTTATTAAGGCACATGAAAGTTCACATGTTCCAGAAGGCATTTCAACCAAGCAATGCATTTTGATAAAAAATTTAATAAAATTTAAATAAATGTAAAATGCCTCTCCTTTGAAGTAGTGACGAGCGACCGACATACGCCTTGCTTCTTGAAACGTGTCACAAATGTCTGCATACTTGACCAGGGGAAACACTAGGGTATTGCTTGGGCTCTCATCAAAGAGAGAAGTTTGTCCGGCTCACCTTACATTAGCATGCCTCAAACCTAAATTGTCCGCTACAGTGAAATGGGCTACTCCTATGTGAATTAATGAGGAGGCAGAACGCACCTCATTTCAATCTGTTGTTTGAAAATCCGTTGAATTTGACAAGTTGAAACATAGCCTTTAGATAATTAACAGGTAGCGTGCCTTGGTTTGAGGGCAGCATGGGTTAAAGTAGCAAAGGGGGAAAAACTCCATATTAATGCCCATGTGTCACGTCCTGACCATAGAAAGATGTTATTTTCTATGGTAGAGTAGGTCAGGGCGTGACAGGGTTTTTTTTTTCCATGTTTTCTATTTCTATGTTTAGGTTCTAGTTTTGTATTTCTATGATGGGGTTTTGTTTGGGATGATCTCCAGTTAAAGGCAGCTGGTCCTCGTTGTCTCTAATTGGAGATCATACTTAAGTAGTTGTTTTTCCACCTGGGTTTTGTGGGTGATTGTTTTTGAGTTGTGTATGTTTCACCTCTGCGTCACAGTTTGTTGTTTTGTTCTTTAGTTTATGTATTGCATAGTTTCTGTCACGCTCATCGTAGTGATGGGACCAAACTGCAGCGGGTATGTGAATCATCTTCTTGTTTTATTGAAAGAAAATGAACACTGAACAAAAGAACGACGAAACCAGTCCTGTAATGTACACTGACTATACACGGAGACAACCACCCACAAAACACAAGCTGAAAACCTCTACTTAAATATGGCCTCCAATTAGAGGGAACGAAGAACAGCTGCCTCCAATTGAAGGCCAAACCAAAACCCTGAACATAGAAATAGAACAACTAGATAACCACATAGAAATAGATGACATAGAACATTACCCAAAAACCCAACAACACAAAACAAACACACCCCTGCCAAGTCCTGACCAACTATAATAACATAATGACCCCTTTACTGGTCAGGACGTGACAGTTTCACAGTGTAAATAAAATGTGGAACAACACACACACTGCACTTTGGTCCGCTTCTCCTTTCGACAACCTTGACACCATGAGTTTGGAATTAGATGTTCAACGAGCAGGTGTCCACATAATTTTGGTCATGTAGTGTAGTTCTGAAACTTGGAAAATGTGAAATCATGTGCCAATATTAAATTAATTATTTGTAGGCATTACTACTAGCTGCTATCAAAATATTGCTAACTCATTGGAATGTAATTCTTATGTAATAAGTAACTTAATTTAACCATTAACTTAATTTAACCATTGGAGTCAAAATATAATTAACACAACTCCTACATTTTCACAAGCTTACGGTCTTTGCCTGTGGGGAAAAGGTGTTGGGTTGTTTGTCCAATGAACAACATTACTTAAATAACAATATTAATTTAATGTTTCACCCTGGAACATGTATTATCTGGAGATGATACCTGCCCCGACCTACTGAACCTCCATGTTTATGCACTAACCAAACCATACATTTTTCCTCAGGTATGGGCTAAACAACTTTGGCTGTGAAGAAGTTTACTGGCAAGTTTTACTGCAATCAATAGAAGACAGGATTCCATCAGGACTTCGGCTGGGATGATTAAACCGGGCTTCAAAGTAAAATATGTTCCTGTAAAGCTAATGCCTTTCATGGGCCGAAGGGAGCAAGGAAGGCACTGATTAATGTAAGTGCTACCTTGCTGACACATAATCACATAGCCATTGTGAAGTAGAGAGGTATAAAGCCAAGAGAGGAGTTGAGCGAGAGAGACTAGAGGTGCCCTATGCCTAAGTTAATGGACGTGTGAATGAGTAGTGAAGAGGGTGAGAGTGGTAGATAGTAGTAGAAAGAGAGGGGGAATGAGAGAGCGAGAGCAGGGAGAGAGCACAGAGGGGTTCCCTGGTTCCCAAGTGATGCATCATCATTACAACCTAACGACAATCAAGGTAATCAACTGTTATGAAACATTATGACATGCTTATGGTGGCCTAATAAAGGCATTATGTCAGCATAAAACAAGTAGTGTTAATAAGTCATTTGACTGCCAGTCAATTTCTATGTGACATACAGTTGAAGTCGGAAGTTTACATAAACTTAGGTTGGAGTCATTAAAACTCGTTTTTCAACCACTCCATAAATTTCTTGTTAACAAACTATAGTTTTGGCAAGTCGGTTAGGACATCTACTTTGTGCATGACACAAGTCATTTTTCCAACAATTGTTTACATACAGATTATTTCACTTATAATTCACTGTATCACAATACCAGAGGGGCAGAAGTTTACATACAATAAGCTGACTGTGCCTTTAAACAGCTTGGAAAATTCCAGAATATTATGTCATGGCTTTAGAAGCATCTGATAGGCTAATTGACACCATTTGAGTCAATTGGAGGTGTACCTGTGGATGTATTTCAAGGCCTACCTTCAAACACAGTGCCTCTTTGCTTGACATCATTGGAAAATCAAAAGAAATCAGCCAAGACCTAAGAAACAAATTTGTAGACCTCCACAAGTCTGGAATTTCCAAATGCCTGAAGGTACCACGTTCATCTGTACAAACAATAGTACACAAGTAAAAACACGATGGGACCACGCAGCCGTCATACCGCTCAGGAATGAGACGCGTTCTGTCTCCTAGAGATGAATGTACTTTGGTGCGAAAAGTGTAAATCAGTCCCAGAACAACAGCAAAGGACCTTGTGAATATGCTGGAGGAAACAGGTACAAAAGTATCTATATCCACAGTAAAACGAGTCCTATATAGACATAAGCTGAAAGGCCGCTCAACAAGGAAGAGGCCACTGCTCAAAAACTGCCATAAAAAGCCAGACTACGGTTTGCAACTGCACATGGGGACAAAGATCGTACTTTTTGGAGAAATGTCCTCTGGTCTGATGAAACAAAAATAGAACTGTTTGGCCACAATGACCATCGTTATGTTTGGAGGAAAATGGGGGAGGCTTGCAAGCCGAAGAACACCATCCCAATCGTGATGCACGGAGGTGGCAGCATCATGTTGTGGGGGTGCTTTGCTGCAGGAGGGCAGGTGCACTTCACAAAATAGATGGCATCATGAGACAAGAAAATTTTGTGGATATGTTGAAGCAACATCTCAAGACATCAGTCAGGAAGTTAAAGCTTGGTCGCAAATGGCTCTTCCAAATGGACAATGACCCCAAGCATACTTCCAAAGTTGTGGCAAAATGGCTTAATAAGGATAACAAAGTCAAGGTATTGGAGTGGCCATTACAATCCCATAGAAAATTTGTGGGCAGAACTGAAAAAGTGTGTGCGAGCAATGAAGCCTACAAAATTGACTCAGTTACACCAGCTCTGTCAGGAGGAATGGGCCGAAATTCACCCAACTTATAGTGGGAAGCTTGTGGAAGGCTACCCGAAATGTTTGACCCAAGTTAAACAATTTAAAGGCAATGCTACCAAATACTAATTGAGTGTATGTAAACTTCTGACCCACTGGGAATGAGATGAAAGAAATAAAAGCTGAAATAAATAATTCTCTCTACTATTATTCTGACATTTCCAATTCTTAAAATAAAGTGGTGATCCTGACTGACCTAAGACATGGGATTTTTACTAGGATTAAATGTCAGGAATTGTGAAACACTGAGTTTAAAAGTATTTGGCTAAGGTGTATGTACACTTCTGACATCAACTCTATGTTTTTAGAGATGTCTGATTGATCCAGAGACTGAGCCAGAAAGGACAAATGGGGTGTAACCTGTACAAGTGTGGTGTGAAATGGAAATGTTTTTTTTTGCATATCCCACTCTCTTTGAGACACCCTCTGAGACTGGGGTCACGGCCAGGGATCAGCCATTATTGACGGCGACCGAAGCACAATTAGGATTAAGTGCCTTGAGGGCAGATCAACAGATACAGTATTTCACCTAGTCAATTTGGGGATTCGAGCTAGTGCCCAATGCTCTAACCGCTAGGCTACCTGCCGCCTTGAGGGCCTGCATAACATGTTGTAACATGCTTGTGACGGCCTTATGAATGGCTTAGGTCAGCCCATTCCAAGTAAGGTGTTATGGAGTCCTCTGACCTATTCTGCAGTGCCTGTCAATTTTACGCTTATGTGGAATGTTTGTGGAGATGCCTCCTGCCCACAGATTGATATATGTAAAGCAAGAAGAACAGGACGGAGGGGCCTACCACACTGTTTCAAAAGGACATATTTAATTCTATTGATTTGAGTGGAGTCTGCCAAGTCTCGTCTGCATATCTTGCCATTCTTGTCTTATGCTGAGAGAACCTATATTCAACCCTGTCCTGTTGTGTATTTAGCATACAAATCAGCAGTCAGAAAACTGCAGACAAGAAAGATAGAAATTGCTTCTTGTGGACTCAGTTTTTCACCCACGGGCGGACTGTGACCAGAAATTGTCCTGGGCATTTGTAACACACCCGCCCATATTTTCCTAAATTAGCCAAATATTGATAATTCTGTGAGGAAAAAAAAAGTTTGGTCAGGCCCACTGGGCTGAAGATGGACAAGCCCATCTGTCATTTGCCCGATCTTCTCTATGGCTAGTCCATTTCTGTTTTCACCCATCTCCCTCAGTATCAGCAATAACATCCATGACATCACTCTCGGTCCAAGTGCCTAACCCGGACCACAATAACATGTTCAAACAACAATAACGAGCAAATCAATCTGTTGTCTCTGATGTGTGGTCCATTCAACTTTATACATCCTGTGATTCCAGCTGCTTATAGCTCCAACAAAAACCCTGTTATGAAAACCGATCAGACATGCTAATTCCACAGGGAAATCCTTTTTATTTCCATTTTAATAGCCATTAATGTCATTGTCAAGGTTACAGCTGTAGCCTCTCCCGGAGCCACTGTGTGCACCATCGCAGTTATTAGATTCCTGGCCAAATGTATGTTTTAATCCCCAATGACAAAAGTCACTAGAGGGAACAGGAGTTTATAAACAACCATATCTGCTGAAAACAGCCAGTCCAGAGAGGGGGGAGAGAGTGTGGACTAATGAGTCCTATGTTGACAATGTCTAAGGAAGTCTCCTTCTTTCACATATACAGTACATTCAGAAAGTATTCAGATCCCGTCCCTTTCTAAAATGGATTAAATGATTTTTTCACATAATCAATCTACATAAACTAAGCAAAAAAAGAAACGTCAGCTCACTGTCAACTGCGTTTATTTTCAGCAAACTTAATAAATATTTGTATGAACATAACAAGATTCAACAACTGAGACATAAACTGATCAAGTTCCACAGACATGTGACTAACAGAAAATGAATAATGTGTCCCTGAACAAAGGGGGGTCAAAATTAAAAGTAATAGTCAGTCTCTGGTGTGGCCACCAGCTGCATTAAGTAATGCAGTGCATCTCCTCCTCATGGACTGCCCCAGATTTGCCAGTTCTTACAGTGAGATGTTACCCCACTCTTCCACCAAGGCACCTGCAAGTTCCCGGACATTTCTGGGGGGAATGGCCCAAGCCCTCACCCTCTGATCCAGCAGGTCCCAGACGTGCTCAATGGGATTGAGATCCGGGCTCTTCGCTGGCCATGGCAGAACACTGACATTCCTTTCTTGCAGGAAATCACGCACAGAACGAGCAGTATGGCTGGTGGCATTGTCATGCTGGAGGGTCATGTCAGGATGAGCCTCCAGGAAGGGTACCACATGAGGGAGGAGGATGTCTTCCCTGTAACACACGGCATTGAGATTTCCTGCAATGTCAACAAGCTCAGTCCGATGATGCTGTGACACACCTCTCCAGACCATGACGAACCCTCCACCTCCAAATCGATCCTGCTCCAGAGTACAGGCTTCGGTGTAATGCTCATTCCTTTGACGATAACCGCAAATCCAATCATCATCCTTTTTGAGGCAAAACCGCGACTCGTCAGTGAAGAGCACTTTTTGCCAGTCCTGTCTGGTCCAGCAACGGTGGGTTTGTGCCCATAGGCAACGTTGTTGCCAGTGATGTCTGATGAGGACCTGCCTTACAACAGGCCTACAAGCCCTCAGTCCAGCCTCTCTCAGCCTATTGCGGACAGTCTGAGCACTGATGGAGGGATTGTGCATTCCTGGTGTAACTCGGGCAGTTGTTGTTGCCATCCTGTACCTGTGTGATGTTCGGATGTACCGATCCTGTGCAGGTGTTGTTACACGTGGTCTGCCACTGCGAGGACGATCAGCTGTCCGTCCTGTCTCCCTGTAGCGCTGTCTTAGGCGTCTCACATTACGGACATTGCAATTTATGCCCTGTCAACGTCTGCAGTCCTCATGCCTCCTTGCAGCATGCCTAAGGCACATTCACGCAGATGAGCAGGAACCCTGGGCATCTTTCTTTTGGTGTTTTTCAGTCAGTAGAAAGGCCTCTTTAGTGTCCTAAGTTTTCATAACTGTGACCTTAATTGCCTACCGTCTGTAAGCTGTTAGTGTCTTAACAACCGTTCCACAGGTCCATGTTCATTAATTGTTTATGGTTCATTGAACAAGCATGGGAAACAGTGTTTAAACCCTTTACAATGAAGATCTGTGAAGATATTTTGATTTTTTACGAATTATCTTTTTTTTACTGAGTTTACAATACCCCATAATGACAAAGTGAAAACTGTTTTTTATACATTTTTGCAAATCTATAAAAAATGCCTTTTGCTTTTGCTATAGCAAAATACCTTTTGCTATGAGACTCGAAGTTGAGCTCAAGTGCATCCTGTTTACATTGATCACCCTTGAGATGTTTCTACAACTTGATTGGAGTCCACCGATGATAAATTCAGTTGATTGGACATGATTTGGAAAGGCACACATCTATCTACAGTTGAAGTCGGACGTTTACATACACCTTAGCCAAATACATTTAAACTCAGTTTTTCACAATGTCTGACATTAAATCCCTGTAAAAATTCCCTGTCTTCGGTCAGTTAGGACCACTTCATTTTAAGAATGTGAAACGTCAGAATAATAGTAGAGAGAATGATTTATTTCAGCTTTAATTTCTTTCATCACATTCCCAGTGGGTCAGAAGTTTACATACACTCAATTAGTATTTGGGTGCATTGCCTTTAAATTGTTTAACTTGGGTCAAACGTTTCGGGTAGCCTTCCACAAACTTCCCACAATAAGTTGGGTGAGTTTTGGCCCATTCCTTTTGACAGGGCTGGTGTAACCGAGTCAGATTTGTAGGCCTCCTTGCTTGCACACGCTTTTTCAGTTCTGCCCACAAATGTTATGTACATTTGAGGTCAGGGCTTTGTGATGGCCACTTCAATAGCTTGACTTTGTTGTCCTTTAGCCATTTTGCCACAACTTTGGAAGTATGCTTGGAGTCATTGTCCATTTGGAAGACCCATTTGCGACCTAGATTTAACTTCCTGACTGATGTCTTGAGATGTTGCTTCAATATATCCACTAAATTTTCTTGGCTCATGATGCCATCTATTTTGTGAAGTGCACCTGTCCCTCCTGCAGCAAAGCACCCCCACAACATGATGCTGCCTCCTCCGTGCATCGCAGTTGGGATGGTGTTCTTTGGCTTGCTAGCCTCCCCTTTCTTCCTCCAAACATAACGACGGTCATTATGGCTAAACAGTTCTATTTTTGCTTCGTCAGACCAGAGGACATTTCTCCAAAAAGTACAATCTTTGTCCCTATTTGCAGTTGCAACCCGTAGTCTGGCTTTTTTTATGCAGTGGCTTCTTCCTTGCTGAGCGGCCTTTCAGGTTATGTCGATAGAGGACTTGTTTTACTGTGGATATAAATACATTTGTACCTGTTTCCTCCAGCATTTTCACAAGGTCCTTTGCTGTTGTGTCTGACGGCTCCTTCCTGAACAGTATGACGCCTGCTTGGTCCCATGGTGTTTATACTTGCGTACTTTTGTTTTATACAGATGAACGTGGTACCTTCAGGTGTTTGGAAATTGCTCCCAAGGATGAACCAGACTTGTGGAGGTCTACAATTTTTTCTCTGAGGTCTTGGCTGATTTCTTTTGATTTTCCCATGATGTCAAGCAAAGAGGCACTGAGTTTGACAGTTGGCCTTGAAATACATCGACAGGTACACCTCCAATTGACTCAAATGATGTCAATTAGCGTATCAGAAGCTTCAAAAAGCCATGACATCATTATCTGGATTTTTCCAAGCTGTTTATTAAAGGCACTTATTGTATGCAAACTTCTGACCCACTGGAATTGGGATACCGTGAATTATAAGTGAAATAATGTGTCTTTAAACAATTGTTGGAAGAATGACTTGTGTCATGCACAAAGTAGATGTCCTAACTGACTTGCCAAAACTATAGTTTGTTAACAAGAAATTTGTGGAGTGGTTGAAAAATGAGTTTTAATGACTCCAACATAATTGTATGTAAACCTCCGACTTCAACTGTGTATAAGGTCCCACAGTTGACACTGCATGACAGAATAAAAAATTCTGTGGTCTGATGAAACCAAGATTGAACTCTTTGGCCTGAATGCCTAGCGTCACGTCTGGAGGAAACCTGTCACCATCCCTACGTTGAAGCATGGTGGTGCCAGCATAATGCTGTGGGCATGTTTTTCAGCGGCAGGTACTGGGAGGCTAGTCAGGATCGAGGAAAGACGAATGGAGCAAAGTACAGAGAGGTCCTTGATGAAAACCTGCTCCAGAGTTCTCAGGACCTCAGACTGGGGCAAAGTTTCACCTTCCAAGAGGACAATGACTCAAAGCACACAGCCAAGACAATGCAGGAGTGGCTTCAGGACAGTCTCTGAATGTCCTTGATTGGCTCAGCCAGAGACCGCACTTGAACCCGAACATCTCTATATAGACCTGAAAATAGCTGTTCAGTGACTGTCCCCATCCAACCTGACAGAGCTTGAAAGGATCTGCAGAGAAGAATGGGAAAAACTCCCCAAATACAGGTGTGCTAAGCTTTTAGCGTCATACCCAAGAAGACTCGAGGCTGTAATCACTGTCAAAGGTACTTCAACAAAGTACTGAGTGAAGGGTCTGAATACTTATGTATATGTGATATTTCTGTTTTTTTATATCCATTTTCAAAAATGTATAAAACCTGTTTTTGCTTTGTCATTATGGGGTATTGTGTGTAGATTGATGAGGAGAAAAAACACAACTTAATCAATTTTAGAATAAGGCTCCAATGTAATTTTCTTTTAGGAAAAGTCAAGGGGTCTGAATACTTTCCAAACACACTATACTTTATTTTCCAGTGCACTTATTAACGTTGTCATACAGTCAGATCCAAAATTATTTGCACCCTTGATAACAATGATCCAAAAAGACTATATAAAGACTATATTGCATGCAAAAAAATGTATACTATATCATTTTACAAGTTATATTTTTTCTCAAAGATAGGGGTCAAAATTGTTGCCAACCATGATTTCAATACGTCACCTTGCAAGGATAAGCACTGAATACTTTTCAAAAATATTTTACAAGTTTGTAGAACACATTAGGAGGGATTTTAGTCCAGAATTTTTCCAGGTTCTTTATCCTTTGTCTGTGCTTATACCCTCTAAAATTCAAACCACATGTTTTCAAAGGGGTTCAAGTCCGGACTCCGAGACTTGATTTTACGGTCTATTAACCTTTTCTTTGTGGATTTGTATATGTGCTTGGGGTTATTGTATTGATGGACGATCCACTTGAGGGCCAAGTTTCAGGCAACCAGGTTTTTGGCCAAAATGTTTTGGTACTGTGTAAAGACAATGATGCCATTGACCTTAACAAGGGCCCCAGGAACAGTGAAAGCGAAATAGCCCGCATAACTTCAAAGATTCACCGCCATATTTTACGGTAGGTATGAGGTTATTTTCTGCATATGCATTGTTTGTTTTTTTATACACAAAATCCACCGCTGGTCTGCATGGCCTAAAAGCTCTATTTTAATTTAATCTGACCATAGCACTGGTTCCAATCCAATTGCCAATGCTGTTTAGCAAACTCCAGGGATTTACATTTGTTGGATGACAGGATGACAAATAGAGCTCTTGGTTTCAGATTGGTTCCGGGCCGGTAGAACGGGAAATTTTTTAAACATTCTGTGAACAAATGTAAACATTCCAACTGTTCTGGGAACGTTCGTTTTTAGGTTGCAGGGAGGTTCTGAGAACATTTTACTTGAGTACCTTAAATCTTCCTGAAAGGTTTTATTTACCTTCTGAGAACGGAAGTTCTAGGTTATTTGAAGGTAATTAAATAACATTCTGAGAACATTCTCTAAATATTATGAAAGTTTTGCTATGGTTATTATCGAAAAAATTTCCCAACAACAATGACATTTGAAGGTTATTTGGAGTTGTTTTTTTTAATAACTTCCTTAAATCTTTCGCTGAATTTTTCAATAAGGCTTTTAATAACACCACTAGCTTATTTTGGGTAACTTTGTTTTACTCAAAGGACACATGGAAGTGTATTTGCTGAGGCATTACTAATGCGAACCCATTTCTTTTCAAATGTGACACAGCATCAGTGAAATTCAAAACCATGATCTTCTGTTCTCTATCCATCGAATTACTCCACTGTGCCACAAGGATGGATTTCAAACAAGCCCCTTTTCAAAGGAAACAAACACTCATTAAGATCAGGTTTGGCCAATTAGTGGGAGCGGCCAACACACCTGCATAGACTTAACAAGGTAGAGCGAGTTCTGTTGACGCTGAGAACGGAATGTATACGTTTTAAAATAACATTCTCTCAACGTTATTAAAGTTTTCTTGTGGTTTTTGTGGAAATGTTTCTTCATGTTCTGAGAATGGAATTTAAAACATATTGATGTTAATGTGTAGAAATTTTTTTTTTTAATGTTACCAGAATATTGCCAAGAACTGACAAAAGACATTCTCTGAACATTCTGAGAACATCACTTAAGTCACACCATTTTTAGAACATTCCCAGAATGTAGTAAATTATGACATTAAATAGAACCACATGGGAACTTCAACCCACTAACACAAATTATCCGTGAAATAGAAACAAATTACTTGTGCGAGATTTGATACAGACACACAAAGTATATATTTTTGTGTCCACCACACAATTTTGTTTGCTGTGCATTTCAATCACAGAAAAATGCAGTAGGTTACTTAATTCAAAAACAATAGGAGGAAGGTTGGCTGGGGAGGATGAGTGGGCATATAACGTGAAGGTCTAGCAACCCAAGCATTGGGTGTTCAAATCACTCGATGGCCAACTGTAGCATTTTAGATAATTAGCAACTTTGGAACTACTTACTACATCTTAACTACTCAGCTAGCATGTTACCTAACCATAACTCAGCGTTTCCCAAACTCGATCCTGGGGACCGCAAGGGGTATACATTTTGTTTTTGCTCTAGTACTACACATCTGATTCAAATAATCAAAGCTTGATGATTAGTTGATTATTTGAATCAGCTGTGTAGGGCTAGGGCAAAAACCAAAACATGCAACCCTTGGGGTCCCCAGGACCGAGATTGGGTAACCCTGGACACATGCGTTATGAAGAAAATCATGTGGTGGGCACGAAAAGTCATTTGTGTCTGTTTGACAAAAATATGTGATAGTGTGTTGTGTGGAATGTTCTGTGGAAGTGCTAAAATTCCCACAGAAAAACATTGTTTCTTAAAGTTCTCTTAACAATTTCAGAACATGACATTAAATAGAACCATGAGGAAACCTGTATGAAACGTTATGCTCAAGTATTGAAATTCCCACAGAAGAACATTGCTTCTTAAAGTTCTCTGAACAATCTAAGAACATGAATAGAAATAGAACACAGCATAAAATTATTTGTTTCAACGTGCATAAAATGGTAAACGTAGATATGATCGTAACTGTAAAAAGTGAAGCTAATAATTGTCAAAGTAGGGCCTGTGCCAAAATTTGATACATACTGACATTTACATGTTAATACAGTGCCTTCAGAAAGTATTCACACCCCTTGACTTTTTCCACATTCTGTTGAGTTACAGCACAAACTTAAAATTGATTCAATTGATAATTTGTGTCGCTGGCCTACACACAATATCCCATAATGTCAAAGTGGAATTATGTTTTTATAAATTTAGAAAACTAAATAAAAAATTCAAAGCTGTCATTTGTTATGGCAAGCCTAAATAAGTTCAGGAGTAAAAAGTTGCTTAGCAAGTCACACAACACATTGCATGGACTCACTATGTGTGCAATAAGTGTTTAACATGTTTTTTTAATGACAACCTCATCTCTGTACCCCAAACATACAATTATCTATTATCTACATATATTCCAAGATGGCGTAGCAGTTCAGACGTCCTGTCGTGTCCCGTGTATATATATATATATATTTACATATTTTTTTTCTTCACTTATCTTTTTACATTTTTTTATTCTGAATACTCAACCTCAAGGCACTCTCCTGCAACCCGCCTCATCAATTAAAAAAAAAAAAAGAAAGTATTATTTACCTCATCTGAATTCCACGACAGAAGCTAGCCAGAGGTTAGCTATTTTCACAGGCTAACGTTGAAGTTCAGCTAGCTACGGTTAGCTGTCCTCAGCTATCCATTAGCTCGAAAAGCTATCGCCAGTTTTTGTACAGCGCGACTCAGACCAGAGCATATCGGACCTATTCTCTCTCCTTTCCTCGATTTCTACCGCAGGCTCTGGACATTTACACCTGGATCTTGCAGCTAACTAGCTGCTACCTGAGTGACTATTGGCAACGTCGGTCTCGGAATTAACACACACAATTACGGAGCTAGCTAGCTAGCCAGCTGAAGAATTCCGTCAGCCACTCGTGGGCTACTCCTGAGCTAGCCAGCTGAAGTGTCTCCTGGGCTACAACTCACCTATCCTGACCCGTTTTACTGCCGATGCGGAGCCCCATTGGGTCTTCACGACTGGATCACCGACGTTATCTGCCCGAGGGAGTTGTTCCAACTGGCCCCTCCGTCGCGACGTAACCTGATCGCCCATCTGCGGCCAGCTAATCGTTAGCTGTCTTTTCGGCTGCGATCTGAATAGGTCTGTCGGACACTTTTCTTGGGCCACTATAACTAACTATTCTGCCAACTTGGACAGGTCCCCCCTTCCACACGGAACCCCACTAACCCACAGACGGAAACGCACGAGGCGGCTAAAAACAGACCTCCCTCCCATCTTCCACCAGCTTGCTACCTATGGCCCAGCTAGCTGTCTGAATCTCACTGGACCCTCTGATCACTCGGCTAAGCATGCCTCTCCTTAATGTCAATATGCCTTGTCCATTGCTGTTCTGGTTAGTGTTTATTGGCTTATTTCACTGTAGAGCCTCTAGCCCTGCTCATTATACCTTATCCAACCTCTCAGTTCCTCCACCCACACATGCTATGACATCTTCTGGTTTCAATGATATTTCTAGAGACAATATCTCTCTCATAATCACTAAATGCCTAGGTTTACCTCCTCTGTACTCACATCCCACCATACCTTTGTCTGTACATTATACCTTGAAGCTATTTTATCGCCCCCAGATACCTGCTCCTTTTTCTCTCTATTCTGGACGTCACAGACGACCAATTCTTATAGCTTTTAGCCGTACCCTCATACTTATCCTTCTCTGCTCCGCTGGGGATGTAGAGGTGAATCCAGGCCCTTCAGTGCCTGGCTCCACACCTACTCCCCAGGCGCTCTCTTTTGATGACTTCTGTAACCGTAATAGCCTTGGTTTCATGCATGTTAACATTAGAAGCCTCCTCCCTAAGTTTGTTTTATTCACTGCTTTAGCACACTCTGCCAACCCGGATGTCCTGGCTGTGTCTGAATCTTGGCTTAGGAAGTCCACCAAAAACTGTGAAATCTTCATCCCTAACTACAACGTTTTCAGACAAGATAGAACGACCAAAGGGGGCGGTGTTGCAATCTACTGCAGAGATAGCTTGCAGAGTTCTGTCCTGCTATCCAGGTCTGTACCCAAACAATTTGAACTTCTACTTTTAAAAATCCACCTCTCCAAAAACAAGTCTCTCACCGTTGCCGCCTGCTATAGACCCCCCTCGGCCCCTAGCTGTGCTCTGGACACCATATGTGAACTGATTGCCCCCCATCTATCTTCAGAGCTTGTGCTACTAGGCGACCTAAACTGGGACATGCTTAACACCCCAGCCATTCTGCAATCCAAGCTTGATGCCCTCAATCTCACACAAATTATTAATGAACCCACCAGGTACAACCCCAAAGCCGCAAACACTGGCACCCTCATAGACATCATCCTAACCAATATGCCCTCTAATTACACCTCTGCTGTTTTCAACCAAGATCTCAGCGATCACTGCCTCATTGCCTGCACCCGTAATGGGTCAGCGGTCAAACGACCTCCACTCATCACTGTCAAACGCTCCCTGAAACATTTCAACGAGCAAGCCTTTCTAATCGACCTGGCCCTGGTATCCTGGAAGGATATTGACCTCATCCCGTCAGTAGAGGATGCCTGGTTATTTTTTTAAAATGCCTTCCTCTCCATCTTAAATAAGCATGCCCCTTTCAAGAAATTTAGAACCAGGAACAGATATAGCCCTTGGTTCTCCCCAGACCTGACTGCCCTTAACCAACACAAAAATATCCTGTGGCGTTCTGCATTAGCATCGAACTGCCCCCGCGATATGCAACTTTTTAGGGAAGTTAGAAACCAATACACACAGGCAGTTAGAAACGCCAAGGCTAGCTTTTTCAAACAGAAATTTGCTTCGTGCAACTCCAACTCTAAAAAGTTCTGGGACATTGTAAAGTCCATGGAGAATAAGAACACCTCCTCCCAACTGCCCACTGCACTGAGGATAGGAAACTCTGTCACCACCGATAAGCCCACTATAATTGAGAATTTCAATAAGCATTTTTCTACGGCTGGCCATGCTTTCCACCTAACTACCCCTACTGCATTCAACAGCACTGCACCCCCCACAGCTACTCGCCCAAGCCTCCCCCATTTCTCCTTCTCCCAAATCCATTCAGCTGATGTTCTGAAAGAGCTGCAAAATCTGGACCCCTACAAATCAGCTGGGCTTGACAATCTGGACCCTTTCTTTCTAAAATTATCTGCCGAAATTATTGCAACCCCTATTACTAGCCTGTTCAACCTCTCTTTCGTGTCGTCTGAGATTCCCATAGATTGGAAAGCAGCTGCTGTCATCCCCCTCTTCAAAGGAGGTGACACTCTTGACCCAAGTTGCTACAGACCTATATCCATCCTACCCTGCCTTTCTAAGGTCTTCGAAAGCCAAGTCAACAAACAGATTACCGACTATTTTGAATCCCACCGCACCCTCTCCGCTATGCAATCTGGTTTCAGAGCTGGTCATGGGTGCACCTCAGCCACGCTCAAGGTCCTAAACGACATCGTAACCGCCATCGATAAGAAACATTACTGTGCTGCCGTATTCATTGACCTGGCCAAAGCTTTTGACTCTGTTAATCACCACATCCTCATCGGCAGACTTAGTAGCCTTGGTTTCTCAAACGATTGCGTCGCCTGGTTCACCAACTACTTCTCTGACAGAGTTCAGTGTGTCAAATCGGAGGGCCTACTGTCTGGACCTCTGGCAGTCTCTATGGGGGTACCACAGGGTTCAATTCTTGGGCCAACTCTTTTCTCTGTATACATAAATGATGTCGCTCTTGCTGCTGGTGAATCTCTGATCCACCTCTACGCAGACGACACCATTCTGTATACTTCTGGCCCTTCTTTGGACACTGTGAACCTCTTGAATGTCTCATCCCGTTAGCGGGATCATTTTCCAGCGAAAACTCCTAGCGACATTAGCATAACGAAATTCAATATTTTTTTTTTTTCAAATATAGGGCTGTCTCATATCGTTTTATAGATACACCTCTCTTGAATCGACCCTCGTTGTCCGATTTCAAAAAGGTTTTACAGGAAAAGCACAATATTAGATTATGTTAGAGGAGTACTTTGTAAAAATCGCATCATATGAATTTTCCAACCAAGCACACGCATCACATATAGCCAAAAAACAGCTAAATGCAGCACTAACCTTTTACAAACTTCATCAGATGACACACCTAGGACATCATGTTACACACAGCATGCAATCTTTTGTTCAATAAAGGTCATATTTCTATATAAAAACAGCATTTTACATCGGCACCTGAGGTTGACTAACTATTTTCCCATATAATGCGTCCCGGGAAACACTGCTACAATTTTATAAATTACTATTCGAAAACGATTTTTTTAATATATATTGTCAATCTAAGATTTATAGATGAATATCTCTTGAAAACACCAGTCAAAACAGATTTTAAATTAACTTTACAGGGTAATCACACTTTGAGATCAAATGGGATGCGATACCCAGAAATTGAGCTCGAAAACGTAGCTCGGCGCCACCTGTGAACAATAGCAGAAACATCTTATATTGTATAATATCGCCAATAATCCCTCACCTTTAGTTGTCTTCATCAGAAATCACATCCCGATGTCCCAGGTCCATGACAAATGTATTTTCGGTCGAAAAAGTCCATGCTTTATGTTCCATTAGCTTCCTCTTGCTAGCGCGTCCTAAGGCTGTAATCAAATGTTGATCCGTGGGCGGCAGCTGTCTAACGCAAAATGACTGTTTACGGTAAGTGAGGGTCGTTCAAACATGTCAAACGTTGTATCAAGAAATCGTCAGGGCCTGTTTCAACAAGAAAGCCAATCAGATTCAAGTGGGACGATTTCATTGTGTTTCAAAAAACTTCCAAAGGTGGGGGCAGACACGGCCGCCAACGTCACAATGCTCATGGCCCTCCGACTGTGACCAATTGCCACATCGTCTCTTTCACTGAGTTTCTACCGTAGAACCCTCAAAACACTTTGTAAAGACTGGGGACATCTAGTGGAAGCACTGGAAAGTGCTCAATTTTCATTTTTTTACGTTGTGATTTATAGGGAAGGCTGTGAAGTCGAGTCCACAATTCAGATTTCCACTTCCTGGTTCAATCGGTCTCGGGGTTTTGACTGCCATACGAGTTCTGCTATACTCACAGACACCATTCAAACAGTTTTAGAAAATTTAGGGTGTTTTCTATCCATATAAAATAAGTATATGCATGTCTTAGCTTCTGACTTTGATTAGTAGGCCGTTGAAAATGGGAACAATTTTTTTCCAAAATGCGCTGTGGCGCCCCCTATCCTAGGGGAACGGCAAGAAGTTAACAACCCTCCAGACGAGCTTCAATGCCATTCAACTCTCCTTCCGTGGTCTCCAACTGCTCCTAAACACAAGTAAAACTAAATGTATGCTCTTCAACCGATCGCTGCCTCCACCTGCCCGCCCATCCAGCATCACTTCTCTGGACGGTTCTAACTTAGAATTTGTGGACAACTACAAATACCTAGGTGTCTGGTTAGACTGTAAACTCTCCTTCCAGACTCACATCAATCATCTCCAATCCAAAGTGAAATCTAGAATTGGCTTCCTATTTCGCAACAAAGCATCCTTCACTCATGCTGCCAAACATACCCTCGTAAAACTGACCATCCTACCAATCCTCGACTTCGGCGATGTCATTTACAAAATAGCCTCCAATACCCTACTCAACAAGCTGGATGCAGTCTATCACAGTGCCATCCGTTTTGTCACCAAAGCCCCATATACAACCCACCACTGCGACCTGTATGCTCTCGTTGGCTGGCCTTCACTTCATCATCGTCGCCAAACACATTGGCTCCAGGTCATCTACAAGACCCTGCTAGGTAAAGTCCCCCCTTATCTCCGCTCACTGGTCACCATAGCAGCACCCACCTGTAGCACGCGCTCCAGCAGGTATATCTCTCTGGTCACCCCTAAAGCCAACTCCTCCTTTGGTCGTCTCTCCTTCCAGTTCTCAGCTGCCAATGATTGGAACGAACTACAAAAATCTCTAAAACTGGAAACACTTATCTCCCTCACTAGCTTTAAGCACCAGCTGTCAGAGCAGCTCACAGATCTCTGCACCTGTACATAGCCCATCTTTAATTGAGCCCAAACTACTACCTTTTCCCCTACTGTATTTATTTATTTTGCTCCTTTGCACCATATTATTTATATTTATATTTTAACTTTAACTTTCTTCAAACTACAAATCTACCATTCCAGTGTTTTTTCTTGCCATACTTTATTTACTTTGCCACCATGGCATTTTTTTGCCTTTACCTCCATTATCTCACATCATTTGCTCACATTGTATATAGTCTTATTTTTTTCTACTGCATCATTGATTGTATGTTGTTTTACTCCATGTGTAACTCTGTGTTTTTGTATGTTGTCGAACTGCTTTGCTTTATCTTGGCCAGGTCGCAATTGTAAATGAGAACTTGTTCTCAACTTGCCTACCTGGTTAAATAAAGGTGAAATAAATAAATAAAAAAATCTGTAAGGTCCCTCAGTCTAGCAGTGAATTTCAAACACAGATTCAACCACAAAGACCAGGGAGGGTAGCTAGTGGTTAGAGTGTTGGGCTAGTAACCGAAAGGTTGCAAGTTTGAATCCCCAAGCTGACAAGGTACAAATCTGCCGTTCTGCCCCTGAACAAGGCATTTAACCCACTGTTCCTAGGCCGTCATTGAAAATAAGAATTTGTTATTAACTGACTTGCCTAGTTAAATAAAGTTAAAATAAGAAAATATAAATCCAATGCCTCACAAAGAAGGGCAGCTATTGGTAGATGGAAAAAAAGCAGACATTGAATATCCCTTTGAGCATGGTGAAGTTATTAATTACACTTTGTATGGTGTATCAATACACCCAGTCACAATGAAGATACAGGCGTCCTTTCTGACTCAGTTGCCGGAGAGGAAGAAAACCGCTCAGGGACTTAACCATGAGGCCGATTGTGACATTAATGGCTATAATTAGAGAAACTTGAGGATGGATTTACAACATTGTAGTTATCCACAAATCTAACCTAAATAAAAAATATTCCAAAACATGCATCCTATTTGCAATAAGGCACTAAAGTAAAACGGCAAAAATGTGGCAAAGAAAATGACCTCCATCTCCTGAATACAAAGTGTTATGTTTTGGGCAAATTGAACACATCACTGACTACCACACTTCACATTGTCAAGCATGGTAGGAGCTGCATCATGTTATGGGTATGCTTGTGATCGGCAAGGAATGGGGAGTTTTTTAGGAGAAAAAACAATGGAATAGAGCTAAGCACAGGCAAAATAATAGAGGAAAACCTGGATCAGTCTGGTTTCCAACAGAAACTGGGAGATAAATACATCTTTCAGTAGGACAATAACCTAAAACAAAAGGCCAAATATACACTGGAGTTGCTTACCAAGATGAAATTGAATGTTCCTGAGTGACCTAATCATAGTTTTCACTTAAATTGGATTGAACAGCTATTGCAAGACTTGAAAATGGCTGTCTAGCAATGATCAACAACCAACTTGACAGAGCTTGAACATTTTTTTAAATAATAATGTGCCGATATTGTACAATCCAGGTATGCAAAGCTTTGAGACCCAGAAAGACTCACTTCTGTAATCGCTGCCAAGGTGATTCTAACATGTATTTACTCAGGTGTGTGAATACTTATGTAAATGAGATATTTCTGCATTTCATTTTTAATAAATTTGCCAAGATTTCGAAAAACATGTTTTCACTTCAGTATGAGGCATTGTGTGTAGATTGGTAAAAGAGAAAACATATTTTTAATCCATTTTGAATTCACAATGTAACACAAGGGTGGAATACCTTCTGAAGGCATTGTATTTATTCAGATATCCCCAGATTTCCTATACACAACCACACACACCGAATCATCTTAATGCACTGTATAAAAACTCTGAACGTGCGTCCACTTGAGAACATCACCATGTCCACTTAGTGAAATGTACATAAAGTTCATGCAGTCGATTTAAATTCTCGCATAGCGAGAGCTTTCAAAAATGTATATTACAAATAAATGTATCAGCATACTGTAAATTACTGTCAAAATATAACAATACAACGTGTTGCAAACAAACCCTTGAAATGAGAGACAAGAATATTGACAAAAAATTGCCAATATATTGCTAATGGCTACTGTTGTCTGATCTGTTCAAAGTTTACTGCCAAAGAGTGAAGAGACAAATATGACTGGCTTTTTTGTAAAAAGATTGGTTTTGGTTGACATCGTGCAATACAGAGGACACAGACTGTTCATCAGGTGATGAACCTGGACCCCCATCTTCACTTCCCGGGAACATGGGCTGGGTATAAGTGGAGGCTGGGGCCTTGGTGCCATAGGCTCCTGGGGAATTTGGTGCTTGGGATGCAGGGGCATTGCTGGAGGCATGAGCTGTTCGGCCATGTGTGGAGGCATGGGCTGCTGGAACATGTGTGGAGGCATGGGCTGCTGGGCTATGTGTGGAGGCATCGGCTGTTGGGACATTGTTGAATAGACCAGGCATTTGGGGCTGGCATTATTGTTCCTGGGGGAATCCATTGTGGTGTTGCAGGACGTGTTGCATGGCCTGGAGGATACATTGAGAAAATCACAGTTTGCATGACATTCATCCTCGTTTTCTCTCTCTCTCTCTTTCTCTCGGAGGACCTGAGCCCGAGGACCACGCCTCAGGACTACCTGACCTGATGACTCCTTGCTGTCCCCAGTCCACCTGGTGGTGCTGCTGCTCTAGTTTTAACTGTTCTGCCTGCAGCTATGGAACCCTGACCTGTTCACCGGACGTGCTACCTTGTCCCAGACCTGCTGTTTTGAACTCTCTAGGGACAGCATGAGAGGTAGAGATACTCTGAATGATCGGCAATGAAAAGCTAACTGACATTTACTCCTGAGGTGTTGATCTGTTGCACCCTCTACAACCACTGTGAATGTTATTATTTGTCCCTGCTGGTCATCTATGAACATTTGAACATCTTGGCCATGTTCTGTTATAATCTCCACCCGGCACAGCCAGAGGAGGACTGGCCACCCCTCAGCCTGGTTCCTCTCTAAGTTTCTTCCTAGGTTCTGGGATTTCTAGGGAGTTTTTCCTAGCCACTGTGCTTCTACACCTACTTTGCTTGCTGTTTGGGGTTTTAGGCTGGGTTTCTGTACAGCACTTTGTGACATCAGCTGATGTAAGAAGGGCTTTATAGAGTTGAAGTCGGAAGTTTACATACTTACGTTGGAGTCATCAAAACTCATTTTTCAACCACTCCACAAATTACTTGTTAACAAACTATAGTTTTGGGAAGTTGGTTAGGACATCTACTTTGTGCATGACACAAATAATTTTCCAACAATTGTTTACAGACAGATTATTTCACTTATAATTCACTGTATCACAATACCAGAGGGTCAGAAGTTCACATACATACACTAAGTTGACTATGTCTTTAAACAGGTTGGAAAATTACAGAAAATTATGTCATGGCTTTAGAAGCATCTGATAGGCTAATTGACATAATTTGAGTCAATTGGAGGTGTACCTGTGGATGTATTTCAAGGCCTACCTTCAAACTCAGTGCCTCTTTGCTTAACATTATTGGAAAATGTAAAAAAAAAAATCAGCCAAGACCTCAGAAAAAATTGTAGACCTCCACAAGTCTGGTTCATCCTTGGGAGCAATTTCCATACACCTGAAGGTACCATGTTCATCTGTACAAACAATAGTACGCAAGTGTAAACACCATGGGACCACGCAGCCGTCATGCCGCTCAGGAAGGAGACGCGTTCTGTCTCCTAGAGTTGAACGTACTTGGTGCGAAAAGTGCAAAACAATCCCAGAACAACAGCAAAGGACCCTGTGAAGATGCTGGAGGAAACAGGAACAAAATTATCTATATCCACAGTAAAACAAGTCCTATATTGACAGCAAGGAAGAAGCCACTGCTTCAAAACCACCATAAAAAAGCCAGACTACGGTTTGCAACTGCACATGGGGACAAAGATCATACTTTTTGGAGAAATGTCCTCTGGCCTGATGAAACAAGCAAGGAAGCCAGGAAGCAAGGAAGCCTACAAACCTGACTCAGTTATCCCTGCTCTGTCAGGAGGAATGGGCCAAAACTCACCCAACTTATTGCGGGACGCTTTTGGAAGGCTACCCGAAACGTTTGACCTAAGTTAAACAATTTAAAGGCAATGCTACCAAATACTAATTGAGTGTATGTAAACTTCTGATCCAGTAGGAAAGTGATGAAAGAAATAAAAGCTGAAATAAATCATTCTCTCTACTATTTTTCGGACATTCCACATTCTTAAAATGAAGTGGTGATCCTAACTGACCTAAGACAAGCAATTTTACTTGGATTAAATATCAGGAATTGTGAAACACTGAGTTTAAATGTATTTGGCTAATGTGTATGTAAACTTCTGACTTCATCTGTAAATACATTTGATTGATTGGATTAAAATTCATGGCAAACCTATACATTTCTTTGCATACAGTCTCAACCAAAACAAAGAAGGCCAAAACTAAACAATATTTTTATGTAAATGAAAACTTGCATGTAAAAACTCACCATCGTCAACTGATGCTTTCATCTTTATGAATTTCAGGAGATGATGGGATTGGAGCCAGAGGGATTTCAACGCATGACTTGATAATGTTGATTGTGTTACTTGTTAGTCTTGTCCCTAGTATCTTGTCGTTCATCACAGTGGGAACTTAACCTTTGCATCCCCAGAGCTGCCACCTTTCCATATATTCTTGTCGGTGTTCCTAAACTTTGTTTCTTACCACTTTACATGATTTCTATGGAATCCCCTTTCACGTAATTTGTCACTAAACATCTTGAATGTATATAGATTTTATGTTTTCTCTAGCTGCTCTTTTATGTAAATGTCAGCCCATATTTCACATTTCACCTCATTTTCAGTCTGTCATCCCATGACAAATTTTGTTAAAGTGTTTAGTTAGCTTTTTCTAGGCTAACTGTATGATACCGACCACAAACAACATCGAAATTAAGCTCAGGTGCATCCTGTTTCAATTGATCATCCTTGAGATGTTTCTACAATGTGATTTGATCCCACCTGTGGTGAATTCAATTGATTGGAGATGATTTGGAAAGACACACACACCGGTCTATATAAGGTCCCACAGTTGACAGTGCATGTCAGAGTAAAAACAAGCTATGAGGATCTAAGGAATTGTCTGTAGAGTTCCGAGACAGGATTGTGTCTAGGCACAGATCTGGGGAAGGGTACCAAAACATTTCTGCAGCATTGAAGGTCCCCGAGAACACAATGGCCTCCATCATTCTTAAATGGAAGAAGTTTGGAACCACCAAGACTCCTTCTAGAGCTGGACGCCCGGACAAACGGGGGAGAAGGGCCTTGGTCAGGGAGGTGACCAAGGACCCGATGTTCACTCTAACAGAGCTCCAGAGTTCCTCTGTGGAGATGGGAGAAACTTCAGGAAGGACAACCATCTCTGCAGCACTCCACCAATCAGGCCTTTATGGTAGAGTGGCCAGATGGAAGCCACTCCTCAGTAAAAGGCACATGAAAGCCCACTTGGAGTTTACCAAAAGGCACCTAAAGGACTCTCAGACCATGAGAAACAAGATTCTCTGGTCTGATGAAACCAAGATTGAACTCCTTGGCCTGAATAAGTGTCACGTCTGGAGGAAACCTGGTACCATCCCTACGGGGAAGCATGGTGGTTGCAGCATCATGCTTTGGGGATGTTTTCAGTGGCAAGGACTGGGAGACTAGTCAGGATTGAGGGAAAGATGAACAGAGCAAAGTACAGAGATATCCTTGATGAAAACCTGCTCCAGAGCGCTCAGGACCTCAGTCTGGGTTGAAGGTTCACCTTCCAACAGGACAACGACCCTAAATGCACAGTCAAGACAACTCAGGCGTGGCTTCGGGACAAGTCTCTGAATGTCCTTGACTGGCCCAGCCAGTGCCCGGACTTGAACCCGATCGATCATCTCCGGAGAGACCTGAAAATAGCTGTGCAGCAATGCTCCCCATCCAACCTGACAGTGCTTGAGAGGATCTGCGGAGAAGAATGGGAAAAACTCCCTAAATACAGGTGTGCCAAGCTTGTCGCGTCATACCCAAGAAGACTCGAGGCTGTAATCGCTGCCAAAGGTGCTTCAACAAAGTACTGAGTAAAGGGTCGGAATACTTATGTAAATGTGAATTTCACACCATATATTTAATTTTTCTTAACCCATCAGCCCTGGGTCCACAGGGACTTCTGGTTATGAGTCAACCCTCGCATCACTACTGCCTATGATGTCTGACAAATTCACTATTATAGTAGTTCTTCCAAAGTAAGTACATCATACTTTTATGATTGCTGAATACCAACCATCAATCACTTAGGTCATGCACATTCAGGTAGAGGCCTGACGAAGCAACTGCTCTCTATCCCTCTCAATCACAGTCTTTTGTCTCTCTCTCACTCTGTCTTTCCCACACTAACCTAATGTAGCAGGTGTAAAAAAAACAAGCAGAATGGACAAGTAGGCAGGCAACGGATTATGTTCATTGTAGTAAATTACCACGTTTTCTGCACTAAACTTTTGGAAACTACAACTCCATACTGCATTGCACAGTTTGGGCTTGATCTGATTTATGTCTAGAGAAACTGTGCTGTGTGTGCATTGAGCTTACAGAAACAATAACTATGAAATGTAATTCAGATAATTGAATTGACATTTCAGTTAATCGCTCAGCCCTAATTCAGAGCGAATGAGTGGATCTTTTTTCTGTCTTTGAAGGGAATTATCTTTTGTTGTGACGTGACTACCATTAATGTGATGACTGTTATTTTATCAAATCAATTAACAGCATCCCGGAGTCGCCACTTCACTGTTGACGTTGAGACTGGTGTTTTGCGGATACTATTTAATGAAGCTGCCAGTTGAGGACTTGTGAGGCATCTGTTTCTCAAACTAGCAACTCTCATAGAACAGACACGGTTACAATGAGCTGCCCTTGAGAGACCCATTTCACACCCTATACTGCCAACACAGTCATCCCACACTGTGGGTTCTTGCCATAACTACTCTCCAACCCAGATAAGGCAGACAGATTGCACAGGTAAGTAATGAAAGTGAGGTTTCTATGTTAAATCTATTGTGGATTTATTCTCTGTAACTAACATGTTGACGTGTGTTTTAGAAACAAAATGGACCCATGAGGCCACCATCCTCCTAATATCCCTGGTGGGATAATTCACAGAGGAGTTCCAATCTCTAGTCATTAAGAAAAATATGAAGTGTGGAGGAAAGTAGCCATAGAAATGGCTTCAAAATGTCACTTTCACTCAGCAGATGGCTGTCATGGGAAATACAGTGCTTTGATTAAAACGTAGTTTGGAAAAGTTGAACATGTTTCAAACAGGTACATAAACATACATTGTGTCTGACGCTGTCTTTGATTCAAGAATATAAAAAACAAATTGAAGACAGGGACCGGGGCCGTCCCTTGGAAGTACTATGGATCTTTGGAGGATCTGTTGGCCCACGATCCAAGTGTGGAACCGGTGTACTCAGTTTATTGGTCCTCTGTAACTCACTTGGAAAAGCATGGCACTTACAAAGCCAGGATAATGGGTTTGATTGCCAGGACCATCCATTCGTAAAAAGGTATGCAAACATAGCTGTCAGTCGCTTTGGATAAAAGTGTCTACTAAATGGCTCATATTATTATTAATTTACAGGTGAAAATACGTGCAATGTGGTAATTGTATAAAGCTAGCATAGCAGTGAAATATTTAGGGAAGCAGTGAAGTTATTATAAAAATATAATGCTGGTATCACAGGTTGTGATGGCATAATATAATCAATAAAATATCCCCACTCTCCTAGGATCCTCAAAAGACTGCCCCACCCCAGCAAAGCCTCTTGCAGCCTGGGACAAGTGGAAAAGGCCAAGAAATAGGTATGTACCTGAGGCACTGCAATGGTTTCTAGGACCATGCTCAGGAGCAGAGGACACAACTAACCTCACCTATGGAGGTCCAGAAGGCAACATTAAACATAGCCAAAGAACCTAATGACATTTTAAAATATATTGTTTCAACATTTAAATTACAGCAATGATTTTATTTTTTACTATTTATTTTTCTATATTGAAACCTGACATTTATTAAGCAACAAATGTTTATTTTAATGTGTACATTCTGTTAAATACAAATATTTTGGCAAAAATAAATACAATAAAGTCTAAGTAAATTGTCCACAGTATATTTTGGGCCTGTAATCTGAAAGTGCATACAAATCAACATATATAAATCTGTCAAAGAAAATCTATAAAGCAAGATCATTCCTCTTTCTCTGAGCAGGTACATTGACCTCAGCCTCTTCATCACTGCCATCCTGAGGGACCTGAGCATCAGCCTCCTAGTCTTCAGTACCCTCATGACTCAACAGGAGGTTGTGGAGGACACATGCCTGACCACACATTCTACCAAATGCAGAGCCAAGACCAGGAATAGTAACAGTTGCTCTCTTGTGATGTGCTTATTGGTGCAGCACATGTAAACACACATTTGTCATGTTTTGATTAATGTAGAGCTAATCTACCGAATCATGTCCTGCGCATGTGCTACGTCTCTGCCTCATATTTCTGAACAGTTGAAATAAAAACCTTATTGCGATTTGAGCGAATGTTCACAAAAAGTATAGCTATATTTTTGGCTAATTTAGGATGTAGGCTACAACTGTGTCTGTTGTAACTGCAAGACACAGTCTACACATTGCATTGGGGCAAAATAATCTATAAGCATTTCATGAACAAAACAATAATAATAAAACAACATTTGGGGTGGCAGATTCAGAAAAGACATAGGCTCTAATGTTGTTTTTAGTAGGAATTTCTTAGGTCCCCTGGGCTATTTCGTGTCTGCATTGAGTAGTTTGGTGAAGTATGATTGGGGGGAGCCAGTCTCCACACTGGGAGTTCTGCAGGGATTTAGCAAATGTCAGGCAGATCTGCTCTCCAGGGACATGATTCCCAGGGTTTCGAGGGCTTCCTGGTAGCTATTACGGTCTGCTCAGAATTATTCGACAGGCTCTCTTCTGGACACGCTCCAGTTGAGCAGACAAGGTTTGTTTGAGGCCAGCATGCCAGGCTGGGACAGCATACTCTAGTACTGGTCTTACATAGCTGACATAGATGGGCAGTAGGTCTGCTGTGGTGACAAAGAAGGGCTTAATGCGCTTGGGAAGGAACAGCTTCCTGCTGGCGCATGCGGTTATGATTCCAACCTGGCTGCTCCTGCTGTACAGTTTCACCCAGCACTCTGATCTTGGGTGTCTCTAATGAAGATGTTGTTAGGGGAGATACATTTTTGGAGAAGTTGACATGCATAATTACACATTTCTTGTCATTGAGGAGCATGTCATTGTTAGCGGTCCAGGTGCTTAACTCATCCAGTTGTCTCTGCATTGATGATAGTTGCTGCAGTTCTGGAATTAACTCCAAATTCTTAAGGTTGGGCATTAACTCCGAATGGTAAGTTCAGGTTCGGGATAGGCTTAAAACAAAAATATCAAAAACAACATTCTAAAGCTTGGTTGTAACTTGCAATCTTTGGACTCAAAGGAAGATATTTAAGGCCATCCCCGACATCCCAGACTGGGAGGATTGGAAGCTGGTGGGGTGGGGGAGTGTCACATCAAGTGGAGGCAAAGCAGATGAGATCACAGCAAAGTGTTTGTTGATAATGTTTGCCGTTGTAGCACTGTCCTCAGCTTTGGACCCTGGCACACTAATGACTCCTACCACTTTCTTTACATTTTCCATGCCATCTTCTCTTGATGCCAATGCTTGGGGTTTGCGGTCTTTAGCCTAGTGACATTGTCAGTGTAGTAGCTCTTCTTAGCTGGTTCCAGGACTTTTTGTGTTTTGTTTTGGTAGAATTTTAGTCAATGTTTTCCTAGTTTCCATGAAAAATCTGCTGCGGCAATTTACCTTACACATTTTATGAATGGAAAACTCATGTTGGTGTATTTACTTTTTCATAACAAATTTTCTAAAAACCTCTTTTTGCTTTGTCATTAAGGGGTATTGTGTGTGTAGATTGATAAGGGAAAACATTTACTTAATCCATTTTAGATTAAGGTTATAATGTAACAAAATGTGGAAAAGGGGAAGAGGTGTGAACTTTCCAAATGCACTGTATTTCCACATTATTGGAATAATACAGTGAAATTGTGAAAATTACGATGATGCACTTTTGGTGTAAGAGCTGTATGAAAAGTCTGCCTGAAATTTCATCTAGTTTGGCTGGGTGGGGTTTTTGTATAAATTGATAGAACAATAACAAAGATTGTTTGCCCGTCTCTCTGCCAATAGCAGCAGTTCAGGTTACACACCCGACCATTAGGCTCATCCAATTACACCCCTCAGACCACTCACAGACAGTCCTATCAAAATTATTGCTTGAGAAATTGCATTTTTCTCAGAAGCAATTTTTGTTTATTTTTGACCATTATAATTAAAAACAGACAGTAAGGTACTTTATAGTTACACAGAAATTATTTTTGGCAAAAACAGCTGCATTGGACCTTTAAGAAATCCAGCAAGTTGGTTTCAATTGACCATACGAGTGCATTGCAACGAACAAGTAGAACTTCGCAGGTACCACCGTGTTAACGCTGTTTTCCTTGAAACGATACTACCGGGAGATTACACTGAGCTTCATGTTAAAATAACAATGGTTGCAATGAAAAGAACACCGGAGTAAATAGCAGACCAGCTGATCTGACGTTGTTATGGTGTCAATTCGGCTTGATACTAGACTGGGGAAATGGTAATTGTCTGTGTTCAATACTCCCACTGCAATTAAGTAACATCATATCTAGGTTGATTATCTTCAACCTAACATTCTATCAGGAACAATGAAATAGGAAGTAGGAAAAAGATAAATGAAAGAATATGACCAAATAAAATAATATGATTCGACTGGAAATGTAGCCTAAGTCAATTACGATGATTTGTTATAACATGTTTAATTGCAGACAAATACTTAGCCAAATGATGCCTACATCGAGGCTAATCTGCGAAAATAAAGGTGTTGAAGACCAACTTTTACAATTAATTACCACATTGTAAATGAAAGTGATATGGATTGCAGCAGTATGTGTGATAGACAATTTAAATATCAACATAAAATGATGCACTTTACATGTTTCTTTCATCAAGATAACATCAAAATACAATATAATTTACTTTTTTTTAACACAATCACGATTTAGTTTAAAATGTCAAATGTGTAGTCTGCAGTTCAGGAATATTTTCCCCTCTTGATAAGAAATGTCCATATTTTACTTAGACAAATAAAATCATTCATGGATTAAATAAATTACAAAAATTAATAGGAGTACACCAACATAACTTTTCCATTAAATCACTAAATATGTAGTCGGGTAAGCTGTATTGCCATACTAAATTTGACATGCGTTTCAGGAAACTAGGCGTATGTTGCGGGTCACTACTTCACAGGAGAGCCGTTTGAACGTAAACTTTTTTTTAAATTAAAACGTGTCGAGCATGTGAACTTTCATATACCTTAATAACAAACTTGTATGCCGTCTGTAAATATGAATACACATTTTTCATTATGAGCCTGGGTTGGTTTAACCAAAGAAAAAGTGAGCAACCTTCCCGCTAGCGTTGATTGGCTGAGTTAATGAGTTGGCTGGACATGCTGAGAGATGAGTTTGGATTGGTCTGCCATATAGCACGCTTCTGTCTATTTGAGCTGGTCAGTATGTCTAGGTAATCCTGTCTAACACAGCTTTTTTTATTGCCATGTATTAAAACTACATAAGTGTTGCTCTCCACTTTCTGGAGGAATGAGTTTTGAAATCAGTGGAATTCGAGTATGATAGCTTCCAGATTACATCTTCAAACTAAGAGCAACCATGGCATCCGACAGGAGACGCGTCCAACCATAAATGATGTATACGGGTAAGATAGTCTGGCTAGTTACATTGTCAGATATTACATGTTTCTAATTTTGACAGAAAGAGCCATTTACTTGGCTAGCTATAGCCTAATGTTAGCTAGCTGACATTGATCCTGGTTGGTTAGCTACCTGCAGATTCATGCAGGGTAGTGTCGTGACGTGACTATCATTAATCTGATTACTATTATTTATAGAATAATTACCTATTATGTTTAATTATTACTCGTTTAAATGAAACATGTTACATTTAACTCATTGGGAATTTGGGGCACCACGGGAACAGATATTTACTGAGTTACTATCTCCCGACTTAAACTCTAAAGACTATCTAAATATCTCTTACATCATTAACAGTCAATTATTAAGTATCACCTCATCAGTCTCATTCTGAACGTTGCATAATCCTCAGATATCTGCACAAACGCTAACCTAAGTGATGAATCAGCGATACACAAATTGTCTTATTTATTTTCTAAATAACTAAATCATCACACAGAATATGTAAAACACACACAGCATAGGTTATTGATTACATATGTAATACAATGAAAACAGGTCCTTAGTGGACTAACAAAAGCATGACCGTTTGATGATGCAATGGAAAGGGAGGGGTATGTAAGGAGAGGGAGAGACAAAGGGAGTCAACTTATTGTACATACATACAATATCCTTCCAGTATACCCGGGCCAGGTCGATTAGAAAGGCCTGCTCGCTGAAATGTTTTAGGGAGCATTTGACAGGGATGAGTGTCGGTGGTTAGACCTCAGACCCATTACGGATGCAAGTAATGAGGCAGTGATCACTGAGATCTTGGTTGAAAACCGCAGAGGTGTATTTGGAGGGCAAGTAGGTTAGGATGATATCTATGAGGGTGCCCTTGTTTACGGCTTTGGGGTTGTACCTGGTAGGTTCATTGATCATTTGTGTGTGATTGAGGGCGTCAAGCTTAGATTGTAGGATGGCCGGGGTGTTAAGCATGTCCCAGTTTATAGGTCACCTAGCAGCACGAGCTCTGAAGATAGATGGGGGCAATCATTTCACATATGGTGTCCAGAGCACAGCTGGGGGCAGAGGGTGGTCTATAGCAAGCGGCAACAGTGAGAGACTTGTTTCTGGAAAGGTGGATTTTTAAAAGTGGAAGCTCGAATTGTTTGGGTGCAGACCTGGATAGTAAGACAGAACTCTACAGGCTATCTCTGCAGTAGATTGCAACACTGCCCCCTTTGGCAGTTCTATCTTGTTGGAAAATGTTATAGTTAGGGATGGAAATTTCAGGGGTTTTGGTGGTCTTCCTAAACCAGGATTCAGACACCGCTAGGACATCCGGGTTGGCAGAGTGTGCTAAAGCAGTGAATAAAACAAACTTAGGGAGGAGGCTTCTAATGTTAACATGCAAGAAACTAAGGCTTTTACGGTTACAGAAGTCAACAACTGAGAGCACCTGGGGAATAGGAGTGGAGCTAGGCACTGCAGGGCCTGGATTAACCTCTACATCACCAGAGAAACAGAGGATGAGTAGGATAAGGATACGGCTAAAGGCTATAAGAACTGGTCTTCTAGTACGTCCAGAAGAGTGTAAAAGGAGCAGGTTTCTAGGCACGGTAGAACAGATTCAAGGCATAATGTACAGACAAAGGTATGGTAGGATGTGAATACAGTGGAGGTAGGCCTAGGCATTGAGCGATAATGAGAGAGATATTGTCTTTAGAAACACCATTTAAACCAGGTGATGTCATCGCATGTGTGGGAGGTGGAACTAAAGGGTTGGCTAAGGTATAGTGAGCAGGGCTAGAGGCTCTGCAGTGAAATAAGACAATCACTAACCAGAACAGCAATGGACAAGGCATATTGACATTAATATCAATTTTTATGCCATTTTTCTCGTAAAAAAGCGATAATATTCCGACCGGCAAAGCCTGTTTACATTCAACGAGAGAGAAAGTAAAAGCATGGGATCCCCTCGTGCACGAGCCTTAGTCTAATGGCCCTCTGATCGGCCACTTTCCAAACGCGCTAATGTGTTTCAGCCTGGGGCTGCCTCGATATCATTCAGCTTTTTCCCGGGTTCTGAGAGCCTATGGGAGCCGTAGGAAGTGTCACGTTACAGCAAAGATCCTCAGTCTTCAATAAAAAGAGCCAAGATGAACAAGAACTTGTCAGACAGGTCACTTCCTGTATGGAATCTTCTCAGGTTTTTGCCTGCCATATGAGTTCTGTTATACTCACAGACACCATTCAAAATCGTCCCACCTAGCCCAGAGAGGATAAAGGGGGAGATCAAGCTGATCCTAACTGTTATAGGCCTATTTCTATTTTGCCCTGTTTATCAAAAGTGTTGGAAAAACTCAATAATCAACTGACTGGCTTTCTTGACATCTATTGTATTCTCTCTGGTATGCAATCTGGTTTCCACTCAGGTTATGGATATGTCACTGCAACCTTAAAGCTCCTTGATTCTAAGCAATGTTGTGCTGCTATTTTTATTGACTTGGCCAAAGCTTTGATAGGGTAGACCATTCTATTCTTGTGGGCCAGCTAAAGAGTATTGGTGTCTCTAAGGGGTCTTTGGCCTGGTTTGCTAACTACCTCTCTCAAAGAGTGCAGTGTATATAGTCAGAAAATCTGCTGTCTCAGCCACTGCCTGTAACCAAGGGAGTACCCCATGACTCGATCCTAGGCACCACGCTCTTCTCAATTTACATCAACAACATAGCTCAGGCAGTAAGAAGCTCTCTCATCCATTTATATGCAGATGATACAGTCTTATACTCAGCTGGCCACTCCCCGGATTTTGTGTTAAATGCTCTACAACAAAGCTTTCTTAGTGTCCAACAAGCTTTCTCTACGCTTAACCTTGTTCGGAACACCTCCAAAACAAAGGTCATGTGGTTTGGTAAGAAGAATGCCCCTCTCCCCACAGGTGTGATTACTACCTCTGATGGTTTAGAGCTTGAGGTAGTCACCTCATACAAGTACTTGTGAGTATGGCTAGACAGTACACTGTCCTTCTCTCAGCACATATCAAAGCTGCAGGCTAAAGTTAAATCTAGACTTGGTTTCCTCTATCGTAATCGCTCCTCTTTCACCCCAGCTGCCAAACTAACCTTTATTCGGATGACCATCCTACCCATGCTAGATTACAGAGACATAATTTATAGATCTGCAGGTAAGGGTGCTATATAAACTGCTCAAAAAAATAAAGGGAACACTAAAATAACACATCCTAGATCTGAATGAATGAAATAATCTTATTAAATACTTTTTTCTTTACATAGTTGAATGTGCTGACAACAAAATCACACAAAAATAATCAATGGAAATCCAATGTATCAACCCATGGAGGTCTGGATTTGGAGTCACACTCAAAATTAAAGTGGAAAACCACACTACAGGCTGAACCAACTTTGATGTAATGTCCTTAAAACAAGTCAAAATGAGGCTCAGTAGTGTGTGTGGCCTCCACGTGCCTGTATGACCTCCCTACAATGCCTGGGCATGCTCCTGATGAGGTAGTGGATGGTCTCCTGAAGGATCTCCTCCCAAACCTGGACTAAAGCATCCGCCAACTCCTGGACAGTCTGTGGTGCAACGTGGCGTTGGTGGATGGAGCGAGACATGATGTCCCAGATGTGCTCAATTGGATTCAGGTCTGGGGACCGGGTGGGCCAGTCCATAGCATCAATGCCTTCCTCTTGCAGGAACTGCTGACACACTCCAGCCACATGAGGTCTAGCATTGTCTTGCATTAGGAGGAACCCAGGGCCAACCGCACCAGCATATGGTCTCACAAGGGGTCTGAGGATCTCATCTCGGTACCTAATGGAAGTCAGGCTACCTCTGGCGAGCACATGGAGGGCTGTGCGGCCCCCCAAAGAAATGCCACCCCACATCATGACTGACCCACTGCCAAATCGGTCATGCTAGAGGATGTTGCAGGCAGCAGAACGTTCTCCACGGCGTCTCCAGACTCTGTCACGTCTGTCACATGTGCTCAGTGTGAACCTGCTTTCATCTGTGAAGAGCACAGGGCGCCAGTGGCGAATTTGCCAATCTTGGTGTTCTCTGGCAAATGCCAAACGTCCTGCACGGTGTTGGGCTGTAAGCACAACCCCCACCTGTGGACGTCGGGCCCTCATACCACCCTCATGGAGTCTGTTTCTGACCGTTTTAGCAGACACATGCACATTTGTGGCCTGCTGGAGGTCATTTTGCAGGGCTCTGGCAGTGCTCCTCGTGCTCCTCCTTGCACAAAGGCGGAGGTAGCGGTCCTGCTGCTGGGTTGTTGCCCTCCTACGGCCTCCTCCACGTCTCCTGATGTACTGGCCTGTCTCCTGGTAGCGCCTCCATGCTCTGGACACTACGCTGACAGACACAGCAAACCTTCTTGCCACAGCTCGCATTGATGTGCCATCCTGGATGAGCTGCACTACCTGAGCCACTTGTGTGGGTTGTGGACTCCGTCTCATGCTACCACTAGAGTGAAAGCACCGCCAGCATTCAAAAGTGACCAAAACATCAGCCAGGAAGCATAGGAACTGAGAAGTGGTCTGTGGTCACCACCTGCAGAACCACTCCTTTATTGGGGGTGTCTTGCTAATTGCCTATAATTTCCACCTGTTGTCTATTCCATTTGCACAACAGCATGTGAAATTTGTCAATCAGTGTTGCTTCCTAAGTGGACAGTTTGATTTCACAGAAGTGTGATTGACTTGAAGTTACATTGTGTTGTTTAAGTGTTCCCTTTATTTTTTTGAGCAGTATATATATATATATAAGAACGTGTGTGTGTGTGTATATATATTTTTATTTTTATTTTTTTTATCCCAGGCCCTGTCCCCGCATGTAACGGCTGTCTTTAGAGAGAGTGGACCAAAATGCAGCAGAGTTAGTGTTCATCATATATTTAATGATCAAACGGACACTATACAATACAAAACAATAAACAGACAACCAAAATAGTCCTGTCACGTTTAACACAGTAACAAGAACAATTACCCACAAACCCCAAAGGAAAAGTAGGCTACTTATGTGTGACTCCCAATCAGCAATAACCCTCTACAGCTGTGCCTGATTGGAAGCCACACGGCCAAAATAAACGAAACAAACCAACCTACACACTTCTCTTCTGCCACGTCCTGACCCAACTACACCCTCTACTGGTCAGGACGTGACACCGCATGAGTCATTTTGCCTTTTGGTAGGCCGTCGTTGTAATTAAGAATGAGATCTTAACTAACTTGCCTAGTTAAATAAAGGTTAAATAAAATCCTATTTGAAAGTTGATAAAATGGTAAACTCACTTTTGAGAAAATGGCCTTAGAATGTTCTGGTACCTACTGGAGAGCTCTCCTTTGTCTACACCCATTCAGCATTGTTGACACCCTCTTAAGCCAGCCCCACCCATCTCTTAAGGATTCACATGTGAGGTCATGTGCTAAACAGTGAGTAGTGTAGTAAACATTAAGGCTAAAAGTGTAGCCTACAATAAGGAAAAATTCCAGGTAAACTGAAAGTTTCCAGATAAAAAAAATATATATATATTAGATGATACTTACCCAGACACACTTGAAATTGAAGGCTCATGTGAAGAAATGCTATAACCCCCAGCCACATCTTGCCAATTGAATGGGTCTCTACAGAAGGTGTAAACGGTACAGCCAAACGGTTACTTGCATAGTAGCAATATCAGAAATAGATAGTGACATTATAAATAAAATAATATACAGTATGTACAAGAACAATATCAATAACAATATCAGTGATAGATGAGGTAGTTATATGCATACAATCAGGGGTAAAGTGGCTGAGCAGCAAGATAAATAAAATTGTAGCAGCAATGTATGGCGTGTGTGTTAGGAGAGAGTTATTTGAATAGAGGCACTGCAGATATTGCTGATGACTGGTCCGTCCGAACCTGTAACTGCCGTCGTATGGAGTGGACCAAACTGCAGCAGGTGTGGTGAACATCATTTATTGAAGGAACCCAACAAAACACTTACACAAAACAAATGACAAAAACATTCCCATAAGGTGCTCAGACTATACAAGGAACAACCACCCACCAACACAACCTGTTATGGATAGGGGGCAGTATTTTCACGGCCAGATAAAAAACGTACCAGATTTAATCTGATTATTACTCCTGCCCAGAAACTAGAATATGCATGTAATTGTTTGATTTGGATAGAAAAACAACCTAAAGTTTCTAAAACGGTTTGAATGGTGTCTGTGAGTATAACAGAACTCATATGGCAGGCCAAAACCTGAGAAGATTCCAAACAGGAAGTGCCCTCTCTGACCATTTCTTGGCCTTCTTTAGCGTCTTTATTGAAAACAGAGGATCTCTGCTGTAACGTGACACTTTCTAAGGCTCCCATAGGCTCTCAGAAGGCGCCAGAACGTTGAATGATGACTCTGCAGTCTCTGGCTGAAAAACAGTAGCGTATTTGGATAGTGGTCGATCTGAGAACAAAGAGACAGGTGCGCGCGTGCACGTGAAGAGTCCATTTTACATTTTCAGTCTTTGAACAAAAAGGACGTCTCCCGGTCGGAATATTATCGCTATTTTACGAGAAAAATCGCATACAAATTGATTTTAAACAGCGTTTGACATGCTTCGAAGTACGGTAAAGAAATATTTAGAATTTTTTGTCACGATACGCGCCGGCGTGTCACCCTTCGTTACCCTTCGGATAGTGTCTTGAACGCACGAACAAAACGCCGCTATTTGGATATAACTATGGATTATTTGGAACCAAACCAACATTTGTTGTTGAAGTAGAAGTCCTGGGAGTGCATTCTGACGAAGAACAGCAAAGGTAATCCAATTTTTCTTATAGTAAATCTGAGTTTGGTGAGTACCAAACTTGGTGGGTGTCAAAATAGCTAGCCTGTGATGGCCGGGCTATGTACTCAGAATATTGCAAAATGTGCTTTTACCGAAAAGCTATTTTAAAATCGGACATAGCGATTGCATAAAGGAGTTCTGTATCTATAATTCTTAAAATAATTATGTTTTTTTGTGAACGTTTATCGTGAGTAATTTAGTAAATTCACCGGAAGTGTTCGGTGGGAATGCTAGTTCTGAACGTCACATGCTAATGTAAAAAGCTGGTTTTTCATATAAATATGAACTGATTGAACAAAACATGCATGTATTGTATAATATAATGTCCCAGGAGTGTCATCTGATGAAGATCATCAAAAGTTAGTGCTGCATTTAGCTGTGGTTTTGGTTTTTGTGACATTATATGCTAGCTTGAAAAATGGGTGTCTGATTATTTCTGGCTGGATACTCTCCTGACACAATCTAATGTTTTGCTTTCATTGTAAAGCCTTTTTGAAGTCGGACAGTGTGGTTAGATAAAGGAGAGTCTTGTCTTTAAAATGGTGTAAAATAGTCATATGTTTGAAAAATTGAAGTTTTCGGGTTTTTCGAGGAATTTGTAATTCGCGCCATGCCCTATCATTGGCTATTCGAGAGGTGTTCCGCTAGCGGAACATCTAGATGTAAGAGGTTAATATGGCCTCCAATTAGAGGCACCAACAACCAGCTTCCTCTAATTGGAGGTCTCTCCAAAACCCCAACAAAGAAATAGAAAAACTAGATAAACACATAGAAATAGAAAACATAGAACATCAACCAAAAACCCCCGAAACACACTAAACAAACACCCCTGCCATGCCCTAACCATCCGGGGTGCAGACCCCGGATGCACCGAAACACAAAAAACCCCACAAAAATAACCCCACACTTAAAGGGAGGGTGGCTACCGTCACCGACGGCTCCTGTGCTACACCCCCACTCCCCAATCCTCCAACTACGGAGGTAGCTCAGGCTCCGGCTTTATTTCCCATCCTAACCTGCCCACCCCCCTTGAAGGCTCATGGTTGTAGACCAATGCTGAAGGCTCTGGGCTGAGGCGCGTCGCCGGAGACCTCGGGCTGAGGAGCGTCGCCGCAGGCTCCGGGCTGAGGAGCGTCGCCGCAGGCTCCGGGCTGTGGGCCGTCTCTGCAGGCTCCGGGCTTTGGGACGTCGCCGGAAGCACTGGACGGGGAACTGTCGCCGGAAGCTCTGGACGGGGAACTGTCGCCGGAAGCTCTGGACGGGGAACTGTCGCCGGAAGCTCTGGACGGGGCACTGTCGCCGGAAGCTCTGGACGGGGCACTGTCGCCGGAAGCTCTGGACGGGGCACTGTCGCCGGAAGCTCTGGACGGGGCACTGTCGCCGGAAGCTCTGGACGGGGCACTGTCGCCGGAAGCTCTGGACGGGGCACTGTCGCCGGAAGCTCTGGACGGGGCACTGTCGCCGGAAGCTCTGGACGGGGCACTGTCGCCGGAAGCTCTGGACGGGGCACTGTCGCCGGAAGCTCTGGACGGGGCACAGTCGCCGGAAGCTCTGGACGGGGCACTGTCGCCGGAAGCTCTGGACGGGGAACTGTCATCGGAAGCTCTGGACGGGGCACTGTCGCCGGAAGCTCTGGACGGGGAACTGTCATCGGAAGCTCTGGACGGGGACTGCGCACTGAATGCCTGATGCATGGGGCTGGCGTTGGAGGCACCAGACTAGTGACACGCACCACAGGGCTAGTGCGAGGAGCAGGAACTGGATACACTGGGCCATGAATACGTACTGGAGGTCTGGAGCGCACAGCCTGCACAACCCGTCCTGGCTGGATAGTAACTGTAGCCCTGCACGGGCGGAGTGCTGGCACAGGACGAACTGGGTTGTGCTGAGGCATGATGGTTGCCGTGCGTAGAGCAGGCGCAGGGTAGCCTGGGCCTAGGAGACGCACTGGTGGCCAGATGTGTTGTGCCGGTGCACTTCTCCCTGGCTGGATGCCCACTCTAGCACGGCACTTACGGGGGGCTGGTATCACCCGTACCGGACTGTGCGTGCGGATGGGCGAGATTATGCACACTATCGCATAGCACGGTGCTCTCACCGCCAAAAGCTCCCCATAATAAGCACGAGGAGTTGGTTCAGGCCTATTGCCTAAAACAATTTTGGGGGGCTGCCTCCTCACCTCCTGAAATGGAGGATATAGTGCCTCATACCTCCGACCATCAGTCTTTGCTGCCTCCAACTCCTCCTTCGGGCGCCGGTACTGCCCAAGCTGGTGCCGTGATCCCTTTCCATCCATTATTTCCTCCCATGTCCACGACTCTAAGTAGCTCCTCTGTTGCTCCTTCCTCCGCTGCTTGCTCCTCTTATGGTGGGTGGTTCTGTAACTGCCGTCGTATGGAGTGGACCAAACTGCAGCAGGTATAGTGAACATCTTCTTTTATTGAAGGAAACCAACAAAAAACTTACACAAAACAAACGACGAAAACAGTCCCGTAAGGTGCTCAGACTATACAAGGAACAACCACCCACCAACCCACTTAAATATGGCCTCCCAATTAGAGGCAACGACAACCAGCTGCGTCTAATTGGAGGTCGTTCCAAAACCCCAACAAAGAAATAGAAAAACTAGATAAACACAGAGAAATAGAAAACAGAACATCAACCAAACACCCAAAACACACTAAACAAACACCCCCTGCCACGCCCTGACCAAACTACAATAACAAACAACCCCTTTATACTGGTCAGGACGTGACAGAACCAAGCATGAACAAGCAAATCTATGGTCGGAGAGCCTGTTTCTGTCCTGCGCTTGACTTTGGTGCAGGGCATGTGATGTCCATAGCCTCTCCGTCGCAAAACTCCCTGATCTTCTCAAAAACATAAGTTTGTCTAGCTGTGTCCAGTCCAGGTGGTGCATGTACAGACAAACCATCTATTGGAGGAAGGAAGTCAGCTTTGCACAGCAGCTGAAACCTGGTCCCGATTAAGTCCGAACGCTCCTGGTCTGCCAGGCACAATACCAGAGCACAAACTTGTTCTTGTTTTGGCCACTGCAGTTGTGAGGAGTTAAAAAGTAGATGGAACCTGGCTGCATAGGATCAGAAGGATAGTGCACCTGCAAACAACAAAAGAACATTAAGGTAATGAAAAGGTAATGTCACATAAAACATAAAAAATGTAATGCATCATTATCAGGTAAGTTTCACTTACCTACAAATGTGCTGAGCAGAAGCACTGCATACAGAAATATCATATTGGAAACTGAAAGTTAAAATGATAACACACAGCCCAACTACACGTACCTCTGGAAAATACAAAAATGATGTGAGATCAGTAAAAGTAGTGTCAATCATGTTGGAGGTCAATTAAATAATCAAAATGTGTTCTTTAATCTTGACGTTCTCCGTCCCGTATGCGGGATCAACATCCAGCGAAAAATCAAATATAGGACTATTTTATATCGTTTTATAGATACACCTGTCCTGAATCGAACCACGTCGTCCGATTTCAAAAAGGCTTTACAGCAAAAGCAAAACATTAGATTATGTTAGAGGAGTATACCGTAAAAGTAGCCACATAGCCATTTTCCGACCAACCACATGAATCACAAATAACCAAAAAACAGCTAAATGCAGCACTAACCTTTGACAATCTTCATCAGATGACACTCCTAGGACATCATGTTACACAATACATGCATTCTTTTGTTCGATGAAGTTCATATTTATATATAAAAACAGCATTTTACATCGGCGCGTGACGTTGAGAAACTATTTTCCCTCAAATGCATCCGGTGAATCAGCTCTACAATTTACTAAATTACTATTTGAAAACATTTTTAAAATGTAATATTGTCATTCTAAGAATTATAGACTAACATCTCGTGAAAGCACCCGCATTGCCAGATTTAAAAATAACTTTACTTGGTAATCACACTTTGCAATAAAAGGGGATGCTATACTCAGAAAAATAGGCTAGCGTTACAGGTCAGTGCCATCTTGGAACAATCGAATATCAAATCTACTCTTGTATACTATTGTAAATAGTCCCTTACCTTTGATTATCTTCATCAGAAGGCACTTCCAGGGATCCCAGGTCCACAACAAATGTATTTTAGTTCGAAAAAGTTAATAATTTATGTCCCAATAGCTTCTTGTTGTTAGCTCGTTCTGAAGGCTACTCCAAATGTACCGTCGTGCGCGGGACTTCTCTTTCACCAAAATGCAAAAATGTTTTATTTAAGTTCTTTCAAACATGTCAAACGTTGTATAACATAAATCTTTAGGGCCTTTTTCAACCAGAGCTCCAATAATATTCAAGGGGGACGGTTGCATTGTCTTTCAAAACGTTTCGAAAGGGGAGGGTAGCCAGGGGCGCCCGCATCACAATGGTAATGGCCCACCCCGTGACCAAGATCAACAGCCTCTCTTTCAGTCAGTTCGTACTGTAGAAGACGCAAACCACTTTGTAAAGACTGGGGACATCTAGTGGAAGCCATAGGAAGTGCTCAATGAATCCTAACTCACGGTGTGATTTATAGGCAAAGTGCTGAAGTTGAGTCCGCAAATCAGATTTCCACATCCTGTTAGAAACTGTCTCGGGATTTTGACTGCCATATGAGTTCTGTTATACTCACAGACACCATTCAAACAGTTTTAGAAACTTTAGGGTGTTTTCTATCCACATCTATTAATTATATGCATATCCTAGCTTCTGAGTTTGAGTAGGAGGCAGTTTAAAATGGGCACGTATTTTTTTCAAAAATCACTGTAGCGCCCCCTATCCTAGGCGACCGTCAAGAGGTTATGCTTTACATACCAAGTGTTGTCAACGATTCCTTGTAGAGACACCACACTGCTGATTTTGTCACATGGGATGGCAGCAGCTTTCCACCAAAGTGTTTGTGTCCTGGTAATACTATTGCATTATCCTCTGCATAGCTGTTGATGAAGTTCACCACTCGCTGCAAGTCCTCGTGCTTCAGGTGTAACCTGTGCTTGCTTGGGCCAGCTCTCTTTTTGATGGGAGGCATTAGACCATTCTCCTTGTTTGACTGGTGGAGGAGAGTCAGGCATGTTCTACTGATGCTGAAAGACAAATTCCAGATTCAAATATTTTGGCAATATTATACAATAGATAGCCGTAATCGCCGTCAGACACACCGGGCTAACTTGATGGGTCATGTAATCATCTGGCGAAGTGGAGTCTTTTGTTTAGACATGCTAGCTAAACAACGAACCATAATCCTAATCCATAGAGCACTAGCAATACAAACTGATTGTCATAGCTAGCTAAATTAGCCTTTAACTAGCAATGAGAAATGGCATGCGAGATAACATTACTACACACAGATCATAAACGTAATGTTAGCTAGTGAGCCAGCCTTCTAACATCAGCTAGCTAGCTAACAGTAAGCTTTAACTTGAGATATTTTGTTTATACATGTAGCTAGCTAGCTAAACAATGAACCAGAATCCTAATCCATAGAGTACTAGCAATACAAACTGTCATAGCTAGCAAAATTAGCCTTTAACTAGCAATGAGAAATGGCATGCGAGATAACATTACTACACACAGATCATAACAGTTTTGTTAGCTAGTGAGCCAGCCATCTAACGTCAGCTATCTAGCGAACAGTAAGCTTTAACTTGCAATGAAAACAACTTTCTGACAAAATTAGAAACATATAATATCTGAAACTGTAGACTCTTACCCATCGACATGGATGAATGCTTCATGGCAGACTGCAACCCCTTTCATTAAAGAAGACATACTATGTAATTTCAGTTTTCTTTGTACAGCTTGCATGGCCCATTTTTGTGTCAAGTCACTCTGGTTCACACTGACCGTGTGTAATACCATAAGAATCCTCTTGAGCTTCAGCCCCCACCCAAACTCTGACCATTTTCCTTGCCCTAGCAGAGCTGGTTAGGCTGTTTTCATGTTATCCAGAGCATTGGTGACTGTAACTGTGCTCCTGGCAACAATTTAATTACGCCTTTTTTTGCTGACGTTTACTGACACTGGCCATATTCAACGTGTGTTGAGTGTTTGTAAATTCATCAGTTATTCTGCGCTCAGGCACACTCAGATGAGAGTGGTCTGAAACTGTTTTTGCAGTGATGTTCTATTGAAATGGATGCTTGCATACTGGAGTCTTTTGTTAAGTTCTAATACGCAATGCATTATTTTTTTAAAGCTGTGTTAGACAGGATTACCCTACATATACTGACCAGCTCAAATAGACAGAAGTGTGCTATATGGCAGACCAATCTAAACTCATCTCTCGGCATGTCCAGCCCACTTATTATCTCAGCCAATCATGGCTAGTAGGAAGGATGCTGACTTTTTCTGTGACTAAACCAACTAGGCTCGTATTTTAACAATTGTATTTATATTTACAGATGGCATACAAGTTTGTTATTAAGACTCATGAAAGTTCACATGTTCGAGAAGGCATTTCTGCAACAACAACAAAAACATTTGATTAAAAAAATAAGTTTACGTTCAGGCAGCTCTTCTGTGAAGTAGTGACCCGTGACGTACGCCTAGTTTCCTGAAACGTGGCGTAAATAGTTAACCAAATTTCTACCCGTACTATTTGCATTGAACCTCTTTACACTAACTCTTTTGACTCATCACATACTGTATGCTGCTGCAAGTGTTTTCTGTCCTGTTTCCTAGTCACTTTACCCCTACATATATGTACATCGACCTCAATTACCCCGTACCCCTGCACATCGATTCGGTACTGGTACTCCATGTTTATAACCAAGTTATCATTACTCATTGTGTACTTATTCCTCATGTTATAATTTTATTTAAATTTTTCTCTCTAAATTGTTGGGAAGGGCCTGTAAGTAAGCATTTCACTGTTAGTTTACACCTGTTGTTTACGAAGCATGTGACAAATACAATTTGGTTTGATGTCAAAGCCTGTCCCAGAAACATCTTCATATATACGTTTGTGGCCCCCAGTGTCTCACACAGCGCAAGTAAGAAGAAGTATATTGTCATTTTTTGTTGTAGGAAAATTAATACATCTCAATAATTAAATGAATAGCCCTCAATACTCATTTTGTATCACAACTGTATCACAGATACTCAAACATGGCTGTTTATGATTGTACACACAGGTGACACTATCTTTAATCAGCTAGGCTGGCTATCTGTAGAGAAAGGGATTGTATTAACTCAACTTGGTCTTGTCCACAGAATTATTACTGACTCAGCCCCCAGGTACCTATCCAATTATGTTACTATTATACGAGACGTCCACCAGTACAGTATCAGAACCAGAGAGTCAATAAACTACCACAACAACTTAAAGCTATACCAACTTTTAAAATTAGTGTCAAAAGTTTTCTGATGAGTGAAAAATTGAAACATTTTCATGTCTGTATCACTAGCCAATTGGTGACTGATTTCCAAGCAAATATTAAAAAATCTGCATAAAAACAAAATGCACATTTTCCCTCCAAAAATATGTTTCCATCAAATTGACTTGTTGCAGATAAAAGGCTGTGCGTGATGAAGTAACGCACATTAAATATATTCCCATGTACCGAATAAAAAATACAAGTTAAATTGGTTTCCATCGCATTTAACTCTACTGAAGGTTTTCTCACAAAATATACTGCATGCTTTCCCAGCAAGTCATAGTGGGAAAACCACACAACATGTCATCGTGTGGCTCCAAGTTTACTTTGGTATGAGGGTTATTATATCAATATTTACGCATAAAAGCGTTTCCACTGATATTTCTCGCATAATTCAATTTACCGACGCAAAACGATCCCACCGGCATATTTTGTTGTCGACATTTGGAAAGTTTTCCATCCATCAGGCTACCCATCATTACGCACACCTGTCACCATTCTTACGCGCATCAGAGCTTCATTGGACTCACCTGGACTCCATCACTTTATTGATTGCCTCCTCTATATCAGTCTATTCCTCAGTTTGATCCCCGTGTCAGCATTATTGTCGTTATGTATCCCTTGTCCAGACGCTGTCCTTGTTTCGTTTCATGTCCGTTATTTATTAAATGTTCACTCCCTGTACTTGCTTCATCTCCCAGCATCTGTCCTTACAGAATGCTGACACCAATATTGGAAGCATCAGGGAGTTTTTAGTTTTTTATTGGTGACGTCTGGGTGCAGCTGCTGATGGAACCGTGGATGCCTCAGCTGGCTCTTCAGGCTTCCATGGCTTAGCTGGCTCGAGAGGTTTTCTTGGCTCTGTAGGCTCCCATCCCAAGTCATGCCTCTTCCGGCTCGCCAGGCTCCCATGCCTCGGCCCGGTCGCCCGGCTCCCACGCCCGTCTCCCACGGTTCGGCCAGGTGGGATGCCGGGTGTCGCCCCTAGAGGTCGGGGTACTGTCACGCCTGCTCCCTCTCCCCCTCTCTAGCGCTCGAGGGCGCAAGGCTACAATTCATTATGCACACCTGTCACCATCGTTACGCGCATCAGTGCTTCATTTCACTCACCTGGACCGTCACTAAATTGATTGCCTCCTCTATATCTGTCTATTTCTCAGATTGATACCCGTGTCAGCATTAATGTCGTTATGTTTCCCCTGTCCAGACGCTGTCCGTGGTTTATTTCATGTCTGTTATTTATTAAATATTGACTCCCTGTACTTGCTTCTTGTCTCCTAGTGTCTGCCCTCACACAACAGGTCTGTCATGACGTTTTATCCGACGTACTTTAGTCGCATAAAAAGGTTGGATGGAAACCTGGTTTATGCAATGTATATATGTAACATTTTGCACCACGCATTTTAACAATAGAAAAGCCTGGCCTCGAGGGACCCCCCCTACGGACAATTCCTTCGACCTCATAGCTTGTTTCTCTGACATGTACTGTCAATTGTGGGACCTTATATAGACAGGTGTGTGCCTTTCCAAATCATGTCCAATCAATTTAATTTATCACAGGTGGACTTCAATCAAGTTGTAGAAACATCTAAACGATGGTAAATGGAAACAGGATGCACCTGAGATCAATTTCGAGTCTCATAGCAAAGGGTCTGAATGCTTATGTAAATAAGATATTTCAGATTTTTTTTTATACATTTGCAAACATTTTAAAATACTCTCATTATGGGGTTTGTGTGTAGATAGATAGGGAAAAAATATTTAATTCATTTTAGAATAAGGCTGTAACGTAACAAAATCTGGAAAAAGTTAAGGGGACTGAATACTTTCTGAATTCACTTTATATTAAAGACAGAAATGCCGTTACTGAAGTCAGTTTGAGTTTTTATCGAAAGCTGTGGACTTAGATTTGATATGTCATTGATCTCCATCTGCAAAAGTATAATCCCTGGATTCTCTGGCTGAACTACTCAGTTGTTGGGGGAAACATGAAATGCTGCTCATGAGCGATTTAAACTGGGACTGGTTATCTCCAAACTCTGTGGCCATAAGAGGACTGGCAATACACAGAATTTTACTAAATTGATAAATGCAGTCACAAGACCCAATCCAAAAGACATCTGTAACTAACAATTTATTTGACCTTTACTTAACCAGGTAGGACAGTTGAGAACAAGTTCTTATTTACAACTACGACCTGGCCAAGATAAAGCAAAGCAGTGCGAGACAAACAACAACACGTAGTTACACATGGAATAAAAAATCGACATAAATACTCGACCGTTGGTATTTTCCCTAATGATTTAAGTGATAATTGTGCAGTTGCTTGCATTAGAAACACAAAAAGTGCCCCCTAAGTTCATAATCAAACGAAATGTTAAGTTTGTCTGTGAGCAGGCATTCCTGCACAACCTTTACGAATACAACTGGGATAGGATTGTGCTTATTCCAGATATCAAGGAGGCATTATCCTATTTTCATTCAATGTTTCCTACTATCTTCAATAAACACGCCCTTCTCAAAAAGTACCGCGTAAGAGGTAGAGACAATCCCTGGTTTACAGAGGAATTGTCTGATTAATCCATAAACTAAATAAACAATGGGCCAAAGCCAGAAAGGGTATCTCCCAGGCTGAATGGCAGTTATTCAGGGCACTAACAAAAAAAATCGCACCTTGTTAATACGTTAATGCAAATCCAGCTTCAAATAAAAATCTACCAAAGCAAACCTCAATAACCTGACGAAATTATGGAATACTGTTAAGTCCATGAGTGCTAACACAAACTCCTCTGGTCTTCCACTGAAATTGACCTCAAATTCAATGGACATCATGGACAAGAATAAACTGGTGGACATGACGGACAAGAATAAACTGGTTGACATGTTTGATGAGCAGTTTGCTAAGGCTGGGCATTTGAACTCCAACCTAACATCTCAAATGAGGCTGTGAATTAAACTGCCGGCCTACGGTTCATCTATTTCATTTTACAGAGATTGAGCTTTCAATTCTATTGATATCAAGAAAGCGGCTGGCCCAGATGAATTGAACCCTTATATAAAAAAAATTGGTGCAAATCATTGATGCCCCTCTCACTCATTTATTCAAAAGTTTTAGAAAACTGGTGAACTCACAGTTGAAAGACTTTCTTCGTAATTACTCAGTTTTATCTAAATTGCAGTTGGGTTTTAAAGCCAAGCATAGTATCATTACTGTGGTAACTAACTTGTAGGTGATATTCTAGATGCTCAGGACAAGAAACATCACTGTGTTTCACTTTTTATTTACTTAACGAAGGTCTTCGACACTGTTGACCATGTCCTGATGTTGTATACACTAAAAAAGGTTGGTTCAAGTGTTGAAGAATTGGGCTGGTTCCAAAACTACCTTTCTGACACAACACATTGTGTAGCACAGGAGGGTATGAAATCGGAGTTTCGAATGGCTTACAAAAGGAGTTCCCCAGGGCTCAGTTTTTGGTCCAATCCTTTGCACACTGTATATAAAATGATATAGGGAAGACTGTTGACTCTTCAAATCTCCCTATGTATGCTGATGACATAATTACTTATTCTAGAGCATCTAATATTGAGAAGACGAAAAGAAGTTGACATTGGGTTTTTATTTTAGGAACAAATCTTGTTTTTCAATATCAATCAGAAATAACTTTTTTATCGGTGCTGGATTATGGTGATATTGTCTATATGCTGGCCTCAGCAAGTACCTTAACTCTGGATACAGGTGCTCATGGTGCTTTAAGATACAGTGGCAAGAAAAAATGTGAACCCTTTGGAATTACCTGGATTTCTGCATAGATTTGTCATAAAATCTGATCTGATCTTCATCTAAGTCACAACAATAGACAAACACAGTCTGCTTAAACTAATAACACAAACAATTACACGTTTTCATGTCTTTATTGAACAGACTGTGTAAACATTCACAGTGTAGGGTGGGAAAAGTATGTGAACCCTTGGATTTAATAACTGGTTGACCCTCCTTTTTGCAGCAATAACCACAACTTAACATTTTCTGTAGTTGTGATTCAGACCTGCACAATGGTCAGGAGGAATTTTGGACCATTCTTCTTTACAAAACTGTATCAGTTCAGCAATATTCTTGGGATGTCTGGTGTCAACCGCTCTTTTGAGGTCATGCCACAGCATCTCAATCGGGTTGAGGTCAGGACTCTGACCGGGCCACTCCAGAAGTTGCATTTTCTTCTGATGAAGCCATTCTGTTGTTTATTTAATTCTGTGTTTTTTGTCATTGTCTTGTTGCAACACCCAACTTATGTTGAGCTTCAATTGGCGGACAGATAGCCTTACATTCTCCTGCAAAATGTCTTGATAAACTTGGGAATCATTTTTTCCGTTGATGATCGCAAGCTGTCCAGGCCCTGAGGCAGCAAAGCAGCCCCAAACCATGATGCTCCCTCCACCATACCTTACAGTGGAGATGAGGTTTTGATGTTGGTGTTCTGTGCCATTTTTTCTCCACACAGAGTGTTGTGTGTTTCATCTGTCCACAGAATATTTTGCCAGTAGCGCTGTGGAACATCCAGGTGCTCTTTTGCGAACTTCAGATGTGCAGCAATGGTTTTTTTTGGACAGCAACGGCTTCTTCCGGGGTGTCCTCCCATGAACACCATTCTTGTTTAGTGTTTTACATATCGTAGACTCGTCAACCGAGATGTTAGCATGTCCCAGGGATTTATGTAAGTCTTTAGATGACATTCTAGGATTCTTCTTAACCTTATTGAGCATTTTGCACTGTGCTCTTGAAGTCATCTTTGCAGGACGGCCACTCCTAGGGAGAGTAGCAACAGTGCTGAACTTTCTCCATTTATAGACAACTTGTCTTTCCGTGGACTGATGAACATCAAGGCTTTTAGAGATACTTTTGTAACCATTTCCTGCTTTATGCAAGTCAACAATTCTTAATCTTAGATCTTTTGAGATCTCTTTTCTTCAAGGCATGGTTCACATCAGGCAATGCTTTTTGTGAATAGCAAACTCAAATTGTGTGAGTGTTTTTTATAAGCAGGGCAGCTCTAACCAACATCTCCAATCCTGTCTCATTGATTGGACTCAAGGTTAGCTGACTCCTGACTCCAATTAGCTTTTGGAGAAGTCATTAGCCTAGGGGTTCATATGCTTTTTCCAACCTACACTGTGAATGTTTAAATGATGTATTCAATACAGACAAGAAAAATACAATAATGTTTGTGTTATTAGTTTAAGCACAATGTGTTTGTCTATTGTTGTGACCTAGACAAAGATCAGATCAAATTTTATGACCAATTTATGCTAAAATCCAAGTAATTCCAAAGGGTTCACATACTTTTTCTTGCCACGGTATATCACAAATGCTAGTTCACTCAGAGGGGTTGGGTTAAATGCGGTAGACACATTTCAGTTGAATGCATTCAGTTGCACAATTGACTAGGTATCCTGTATGTCATGGTGCAATGGATCTCACTCCACCAGGAGGCTAAAGCACTGGTACACCTTTGTGTACAAAGCATTGATAGGGCAACTCCCTTTGTAGCTCTATTCCTTACTGAACAGATCTGTCACTTAATACAGTCTTCGTTCACAGTCGCTACTGTCCTTGTCTGTTCTAGAACTGAGATGGGGAAATAACATTTTTCCCATAATGGACCTTCATCCTGGAACATGCTTCAAAATATACTAATGTTAGGGGAGTTAGCCTTGCCTGTTTTTAAGACTCTGATCGACCACAATGTTTTTGATAGCTGCAGTTGTTTTTAATCTTCAAATGTATCTGTATACACTTTGTCTTTTTGTGTGTATTTGTATTTTTTTTATATATTTTATATACACGCTGCTATATCCCTGTTTTGCCTTCTTGCCATGTCGCCCCCGCAAAATATGCTTTTAACCTCAATGGGTCTTACCTGGTTAAGCCATAGTGTCCGTCAACAGCCTTTCTTTAAATTACTATAACAGCCGCGAACGGCCTTGTTTTTCCAACAATAATATCTGTGTCAATATTGCAAAATTAACTTGCTAACAACCTGTTGTCATCAACCAGAAACCAGAAACAGGATCTGCTGTCATTTTACATTTCAACTTTACTGAAAATGACAGCATCGAAGCAGACATTACTTTTCACTGTGAAAGAGGCTTTATCTACTTGTATGTTGGTTGGTAATACAGACTGGCACACGTCCTTGCATTTTGAAAAGCGATGATGTCAAGGTGAGTGAAATAAGTAAACAGCAGATATATGTTTGGTGTTGTTGATGTTTGATGCTGTGAAACTTGGGTAATAGCTCACAGATTAGCAAATCCTGTCATGTTATGATAACTTGGTTGGTACAGGCGAGCACATCAGCGGTGGAGTTCGAATGATTTCTCTCTGTCTCATGGAAATAGTTGCAGTGTTTAGCTGTATAACAATCTAGTTGGTTGTTTTGTCTCGTTTCTACCAATGTAAATGGACCAAGCTGCTTGCTATAGCTAGCTGGTTAACTAGTTAGTCTGTCAGGCAAGAAAAGTTGTGTAGTGGTAAATTTGGGCAGTGCTCAAGAAATGTCATCCTTAGCTGTCGCTTTCAATAGCTAGCCATACACACAACCAGCTAACTAGCCACCAAAATGAAGGCTAGAATAATATGTGTTTATCTGTTGGACTTAGGTTTTGGTTTGCCATGTTTGCTAGGTGCAGATATTCATAGGCTATACATTGCCTCGTTTTCCTATTATTTGACAGCTTAGCTGTCATATTAGGGTAGTAGATGCCCACGCAGTGGAGCTCATATTTTGAGTTGGATATTTGTTAACATAGCCAGCTAACAAGTTGCTTGTTTTGCCCTGTTTCTACCAATGCAATTCATTTTGAAACTGTCACAGCTTTGTAACTAATCAGCTAACATTGGTGAACTCTGTAGTTAGTTTGTCAGGCAGGAAAGCAAGAGTTGATTGGAGGAGAGAGAGTGTGTGTGTGTGTGGGGGGGGGGGGCATGTAACTGTATAACACAATTTGTTATGGAAACCCCTTATTAGGAAGAGAGTATGTGTATGGTTGAGAAAAAGAAAGTGCGGAAGGAAGAGAGAGAGAGTGTGTGAGAGAGAGAGAGAGATTATGTTCCTGACTACAATTGTATCCTATTTGTTGCTCCTCTCCCTCTGTCACTATGTGCCTCTAGGTGAGTGAAAATGAAGAAAGTGATGTGGAGAGTAAGGGCTCAGCAGCAAAAAGCAGTGAGGAAAAGGAGTTAGAGATGATTGGAGGGATAGAGATGTGGAGCAAGGTGGGAGGAGTGGAGAGAGAGGAAGAGAAGAGTGAAGAGGAGGGAGAGTAAAGTGAGACAGGAAGAGGAGAGTGAAGGTGAGGATAGTGGAGTGAGAGCGGAATAGGAGAGTGAAGAGGAGGGAGAAAAGAGTGGAGGGAGAGCAACATGAGGAGGCAGAGGACGAAGCAGAAGGAGAGGACGAAGCAGAGGGAGAGGAGGGAGCAGAGGGAAAGCACACCCGATAGCGGAGCCTCCATTTCCATGCCTTGTGTCTGCCATAAGTCCCACCATTCACACTTGTACCACACAGTCTGAGCCTAAAGAGACAGTGGCAGGGGTTTTAGAGTTGATTTTAAAAGTGGTAGGAACGAATATCTGTTCCAGAGCTTGTAGTGGATTACAACAAGAAAATGGGCGGGGTTGACCACCTTGAACAACTAAGGAGCTATTACAATGTCAGATGCACAGGCAGAAAAAGGTGGAAGTATGTGTTTTGAGGAATGCTCAACATTACCATCATAAATGCTTACTTTGTGTTGGGGATCCTGCAAAGGCCCATTACCAGAAACCGCAGGCACTGGTCCCTGAAGGCATTCAAAATGCAGCTTGAGGATTCACTTTATCATACTGCTACAATGGCAGGAAGAGGGGAGCCAAGAGTGTGGCACCAAGGTGTGTGGACCAAGTTGTAACTAATTTGAAAGCTGGTGAAGTTTGAAGGGCACAAGAGAGGGTGTGTGGTGTGCATCCGGAGTGGACACATGGCAAAGAGTGGGAGATGTGTACAAACCTCCTTTTGGTGCTCTATGTGTTCTGTGCCACTTTGCTGGATGGGGCTGTGCTTCCAGAAGTTCCATGACATGTTGTAGGCTAAATGCAAACACTAAATTTGAATTTGTCTTACAAATCTTTTGTCTCTTGTATCTTCTCTCTTTGTCTATCAATATCTAATTGATGTCAAAGTAGGCTACTACTTCTACATTTTGTGTCAGGCCTGGTTGGTACTAAATCTTATTAAGAAAGGTTACCTACAATCATGGCCAAAAGTTTTGAGAATGACACAAATATTAATTTCCACAGGGCGCGCAATTCAAATAAATAATCATACAAATAATGGATATTAAACATTTAGGTACATACAAGTGTCAAATCGGTTGAAAGCTTAAATTCTTGTTAACATGATGCCTTCTAATTGCAGTCGTTGTACTTATAATATACAGGAGAACGATCGCCTTACGGCAAGGATAGCTGTGCTGCAAGCCCAGCTTCAGACGCAATCGTTAGGCAAGGGTAATTTCAGTGTAGGAAAGGATGAAACAGCGTCTGTGCCACCAGTAAGTACAGATAGTAACGTTAGTATAAACCCCTCGCACGGTCCCCGCAGCCGGACAACTTTCTCATGGCTTCTGGAGGGAAATGCTGTAGGAATGCTCAACCGGTGTCGTTTATTCAGCCGACAGAAACTTTCAACCGGTTCTCCCCATTAAGCAGCGAGTCGGAGTCGGAGGCCGAAACTTCTCTGGTCTGTGCTCCTCCCGTTGTGGTGTCTGAGACGCCGAAGGCTCCCACCATTAGCTCTGACAAATTGAAAACCCTAGTCATTGGCGACTCCATTACCCGCAGTATTAGACTTAAAACGAATCATCCAGCGATCATACACTGTTTACCAGGGGGCAGGGCTACCGACGTTAAGGCTAATCTAAAGACGGTGCTGGCTAAAGCTAAAACTGGCGAGTGTAGAGAGTATAGAGATATTGTTATCCACGTCGGCACCAACGATGTTAGGATGAAACAGTCAGAGGTCACCAAGCGCAACATAGCTTCTGCGTGTAAATCAGCTAGAAAGATCTGCCGGCATCGATTAATTGTCTCTGGCCCCCTCCCAGTTAGGGGGAGTGATGAGCTCTACAGCAGAGTCTCACAACTCAATCGCTGGTTGAAAACTGTGTTCTGCCCCTCCCAAAAGATAGAATTTGTAGATAATTGGCCCTCTTTCTGGGACTCACCCACAAACAGGACCAAGCCTGGCCTGTTGAGGAGTGACGGACTCCATCCTAGCTGGAGGGGTGCTCTCATCTTATCTACGAACATAGACAGGGCTCTAACTCCTCTAGCTCCACAATGAAATAGGGTGCAGGCCAGGCAGCAGGCTGTTAGCCAGCCTGCTAGTTTAGTGGAGTCTGCCACTAGCACAGTCAGTGTAGTCTGCTCAGCTTTCCCCATTGAGACCGTGTCTGTGCCTCGATCTAGGTTGGGCAAAATTAAAGATAGCGGTGTTCGCTTTAGCAATCTCACTAGAATAAAGACCTCCTCCATTCCTGCCATTATTGAAAGAGATTGTGATACCTCACATCTCAAAATTGGGTTACTTAATGTTAGATCCCACACTTCCAAGGCAGTTATAGTCAATGAACTAATCACTGATCATAATCTTGATGTGATTGGCCTGACTGAAACATGGCTTAAGCCTGATGAATTTACTGTGTTAAATGAGGCCTCACCCCCTGGTTACACTAGTGACCATACCCCCCATGCATCCGGCAACGGCGGAGGTGTTGCTAACATTTATGATAGCAAATTTCAATTTACAAAAAAAAACTATGACGTTTTCGTCTTTTGAGCTTCTAGTCATGAAATCTATGCAGCCTACTCAATCACTTTTTATAGCTACTGTTTACAGGCCTCCTGGGCCATATGCAGTGTTCCTCACTGAGTTCCCTGAATTCCTATCGGATCTTGTAGTCATAGCAGATAATATTCTAATTTTTGGTGACTTTAACATTCACATGGAAAAGTCCACAGACCCACTCCAAAAGGCTTTCGGAGCCATCATCGACTCAGTGGGTTTTGTCCAACATGTCTCTGGACCTACTCACTGCCACAGTCATACTCTGGACCTAGTTTTGTCCCATGGAATAAATGTTGTGGATCTTAATGTTTTTCCTCATAATCCTGGATTATCGGACCACCATTTTATTGCGTTTGCAATTGCAAATAATAATCTGCTCAGACCCCAACCAAGGAGCATTAAAAGTTGTGCTATAAATTCTCAGACAACCCAAAGATTCCTTGATGCCCTTCCAGACTCCCTCTGCCTACCCAAGGACGTCAGAGGACAAAAATCAGTTAACCACCTAACCAAGGAACTCAATTTCGCCTTGCGCAATACCCTAGATGCAGTTGCACCCCTAAAAACTAAAAACATCTGTCATAAGAAACTAGCTACCTGGTATACAGAAAATACACGAGCTCTGAAGCAAGCTTCCAGAAAATTGGAACGGACATGGCGCCACACCAAACTGGAAGTCTTCCGACTAGCTTGGAAAGACAGTACCGTGCAGTATCGAAGAGCCCTCATTGCTGCTCGATCATCCTATTTTTCCAACTTAATTGAGGAAAATAAGAACAATCCGAAATTTATTTTTGATACTGTCGCAAAGCTAACTAAAAAGCAGCATTCGCAAATGGAGGATGGCTTTCACTTCAGCAGTAATACATTTATGAACTTCTTTGAGGAAAAGATCATGATCATTAGAAAGCAAATTACGGACTCCTCTTTAAATCTGCGTATTCCTCCAAAGCTCCATTGTCCTGAGTCTGCACAGCTCTGCCAGGACCTAGGATCAAGGGAGATACTAAAGTGTTTTAGTACTATATCTCTTGACACAATGATGAAAATAATCATGGCCTCTAAACCCTCAAGCTGCATACTGGACCCTATTCCAACTAAACTACTGAAAGAGCTGCTTCCTGTGATTGGCCCTCCTATGTTGAACATAATAAACGGCTCTCTATCCACCGGATGTTTACCAAGCTCTCCAAAAGTGGCAGTAATAAAGCCTCTCTTGAAAAAGCCGAATCTTGACCCAGAAATTATAAAAAACTATCGGCCTATTTCGAATCTTCCATTCCTCTCAAAAAAAATTTTAAAAGCTGTTGCGTAGCAACTCACTGCCTTCTTGAAGACAAACAATGTATACGAAACGCTTCAGTCTGGTTTTAGACCCCATCATAGCACTGAGACTGCACTTGTGAAGGTGGTAAATTACCTTTTAATGACGTCAGACCGAGGCTCTGCATCTGTCCTCGTGCTCCTAGATCTTAGTGCTGCTTTTGATACCATCGATCACCACATTCTTTTGGAGAGATTGGAAACCCAAATTGGTCTACATGGACAAGTTCTGGCCTGGTTTAGATCTTATCTGTCGGAAAGATATCAGTTTGTCTCTGTGAATGGTTTGTCCTCTGACAAATCAATTGTACATTTCGGTGTTCCTCAAGGTTCCGTTTTAGGACCACTATTGTTTTCACTATATATTTTACCTCTTGGGGATGTCATTCGAAAACATAATGTTAAATTTCACTGCTATGTGGACGACACACAGCTGTACATTTCAATGAAACATGGTGAAGCCCCAAAATTGCCCTCGCTAGAAGCCTGTGTTTCAGACATAAAGAAGTGGATGGCTGCAAACTTTCTACTTTTAAACTCGGACAAAACAGAGATGCTTGTTCTAGGTCCCAAGAAACAAAGAGATCTTCTGTTGAATCTGACAATTAATCTGGATGGTTGTACAGTCATCTCAAATAAAACTGTGAAGGACCTCGGCGTTACTCTGGACCCTGATCTCTCTTTTGAAGAACATATCAAGACTGTTTCAAGGACAGCTTTTTTCCATCTACGTAACATTGCAAATATCAGAAACTTTCTGTCCAAAAATGATGCAGAAAAATGAATCCATGCTTTTGTTACTTCTAGGCTGGACAACTGCAATGCTCTACTTTCCGGCTACCCGGATAAAGCACTAAACAAACTTCAGTTAGTGCTAAATACGGCTGCTAGAATCCTGACGAGAACCCCAAAATTTGATCATATTACTCCAGTGCTAGCCTCCCTACACTGGCTTCCTGTTAAGGCAAGGGCTGATTTCAAGGTTTTACTGCTAACCTACAAAGCATTACATGGGCTTGCTCCTACCTATCTTTCCGATTTGGTCCTGCCGTACATACCTACACGTACGCTACGGTCACAAGACGCAGGCCTCCTAATTGTCCCTAGAAATTCTAAGCAAACGGCTGGAGGTAGGGCTTTCTCCTATAGAGCTCCATTTTTATGGAATGGTCTGCCTACCCATGTGAGAGACGCAGACTCAGTCTCAACCTTTAAATCTTTACTGAAGACTTCTCTTCAGTAGGTCCTATGATTAAGTATAGTCTGGCCCAGGAGTGTGAAGGTGAACGGAAAGGCTGGAGCAACGAACCGCCCTTGCTGTCTCTGCCTTGCCGGTTCCCCTCTCTCCACTGGGATTCTCTGCCTCTAACCCTATTACAGTGGCTGAGTCACTGGCTTACTGGTGTTCTTCCATGCCGTCCATGGGAGGGGTGCGTCACTTGAGTGGGCTGAGTCACTGACGTGGTCTTCCTGTCTGGGTTGGCGCCCCCCCTTGGGTTGTGCCGTGGCGGAGATCTTTGTGGGCTATACTCGGCCTTGTCTTAGGATGGTAAGTTGGTGGTTGGATACATCCCTCTAGTGGTGTGGGGGCTGTGCTTTGGCAAAGAGGGTGGGGTTATATCCTGCCTGTTTGGCCCTGTACGGGGGTATCATCGGATGGGGCCACAGTGTCTTCTGATCCCTCCTGTCTCAGCCTCCAGTATTTATGCTGCAGTAGTTTATTTGTCGGGGGGCTAGGGTCAGTCTGTTACATCTGGAGTATTTCTCTTGTCTTATCCGGTGTACTGTGTGAATTTAAATATGCTCTCTCTAATTCTCTCTTTCTCTCTTTCTGTCTTTCTCTCGGAGGACCTGAGCCCTAGGACCATGCCTCAGGACTACCTGGCATGATGACTCCTTGCTGTCCCCAGTCCACCTGGCCGTGCTGCTGCTCCAGTTTCAACTGTTCTGCCTGCAGCTATGGAACCCTGACCTGTTCACCGGACGTGCTTGTTGCACCCTCGACAACTACTATGATTATTATTCTTTGACCATGCTGGTCATTTATGAACATTTTAACATCTTGACCATGTTCTGTTATAATATCCTCCCGGCACAGCCAGAAGAGGACTGGCCACCCCTCATAGCCTGGTTCCTCTCTAGGTTTCTTCCTAGGTTTTTGGCCTTTCTAGGGAGCTTTTCCTAGGGAGTTTTTCCTAGCCACCCTGCTTCTTTCACATGCATTGCTTACTGTTTGGGGTTTTAGGCTGGGTTTCTGTACAGCACTTTGAGATATCAGCTGATGTACGAAGGGCTATATAAATACATTTGATTTGATTTGTTTTTGTTTTTTGTGACATTATATGCCAGCTTGAAAAATGGGTGTCTGATTATTTCGGGCTGGGTACTCTGCTGACATAATCTAATGTTTTGCTTTCGCTGTAAAGCCTTTTTGAAATCGGACAGTGTGGTTAGATAAAGGAGAGTCTTGTCTTTAAAATGGTGTAAAATAGTCATATGTTTGAAAAATTGAAGTTTTCGGATTTTCGAGGAGTTTGTATTTTGCGCCACGCCCATCAATGGATATTGGAGCAGGTGTTCCGCTAGCGGAACGTCTAGATGTAAGAGGTTAACTTAATTAATCTAACCACATTGTCCGATTTCAAAAAGGCTTTACAGCGAAAGCAAAACATTAGATTATGTCAGGAGAGTACCCTGCCAAAAATAATCACACAGCCATTTTCAAAGCAAGCATATATGTCACAAAAACCAAAACCACAGCTAAATGCAGCACTAACCTTTGATGATCTTCATCCGATGACACTCCTAGGACATTATGTTATACAATACATGCATGTTTTGTCCAATCAAGTTCATATTTATATCAGAAACCAGCTTTTACATTAGCATGTGATGTTCAGAACTAGAATACCCACCGCAAACTTTCGGTGAATTTGCTAAATTACTCACGATAAACGTTGACAAAAAACATAACTATTATTTTAAGAATTATAGATACAGAACTCCTTTTTGCAATCTCGGTGTCAGATTTTCAAATAGCTTTTCTGCGAAGGCACATTTTGCAATAATCGGAGTAGATAGCCCGGCCATCATGGCTAGCTAATTTGACACCCACCAAGTTTGGCCCTCAACAAACTCAGATTTACTATAAGAAAAATTGGATTACCTTTGCTGTTCTTCGTCAGAATGCACTCCCAGGACTTCTACTTCAACAACAAATGTTGTTTTGGTCCCAAATAATCCATAGTTATATCCAAATAGCTCCGTTTTGTTCGTGCGTTCAGGTCACAATCCGAAGGGTGACGCGCGAGCGCATTTCGTGACAAAACATTTATAAATATTCCATTACCGTACTTCGAAGCATGTCAAACGCTGTTTAAAATCAATTTTTATGCTATTTTTCTCGTAAAATAGCAATAATATTCCAACCGGGTGACGTTGTATTCATTCAAAGGCTGAAGGAAAAAAATGGAGTCGTCTCGTGGTCGCGCATCTCCAGTGTCATTGTTCCCAGCCTGACCACTCACAAAAACTCCTTCTGTTTTTCGCCCAGAGACTGCAGACACCCCATTACACTTTCTGGCGCCTTCTGAGAGCCAATGGAAGCCTTGGAAAATGTCACATTACAGCACAGATGCTGTATTTTTGATAGAGATGCCACAGATGGAGAACAAATTGTCAGACATGGCACTTCCTGTATGGAATCTTCTCAGGTTTTGGCCTGCCATATGAGTTATGTTATACTCACAGACACCATTCAAACAGTTTTAGAAACTTTAGAGTGTTTTCTATCCAAATCTACTAATTATATGCATATTCTAGTTTCTGGGCAGGAGTAGTAACCAGATTAAATCAGGTACAGTTTTTATCCGGCCGTGAAAATACTGCCCCCTATCCCAAACAGGATAATAATAGTAATGACAACAAATAATAAAACTCACTGGGTGTGCATAATCAAAATGGGTGTGCACGGTTATGTCTCTACTCTAGGGTGGGTTGGGGCCAAGTCCAGTGGCCAGCTCTTTTTCTTTGATCTTCCAGTTGGCGACCATCTCCTGGTAGATGCTCCACCCCATTGTTACATTGCAAAGATGTTCTTCCCCGTTATTGTAGCTTCACATACTTTACACAGTCAGGCAGGTTGGAGTGGTGCTAGATGGCATTGTTGTTTTTCTGGCAGTGCCAGCAGAAGTCGGTCATTGGTTTCCCAAGGACAATGTTTGTGAGCAGAAATACATCAATATGAGACGACATGATTACAGTTTGTTTATTGGGCAAAAGCATTGCACAATGGCTTATGTAAAACATCCAAGATGGAATAATATGATAGAAATTTAAGTATGAAGATTTTGGAAAACACAGTGACTTGATATCAAATGTTGGTAGCACCCGGATTTCTACCCTCTTAAATCCAGGATCCAACCTGGCAGCAGCATTGCGTGGACATCGGCAAAGTTGTTGACATATTGGACGATTTGCTGAATGTCCTCGTAGGACAGCACCCGTTTAATGATGAGGCAACCACCGCACCTCTTCTTCCTTGGAGCCACACCATATTCCTTGTAGAACTTTATCACTGCAATTGTAAAAACCTTCTTCAGGATGGTTGAGCTAAAGTAGGCTAATGTGATTAGCATAAGGTTGTAAGAAACCCCCAAAAATCCCAGGACATAGACGTATCTGATATGGGCAGAAAGCTTAAACTCTTGTTGATCTAACTGTTCAATTTACAGTAGCTATTAGAGTGAAAGAATATCATGCTATTGCTTGAGGAGAGTGCACAATTTTGAACTTGAAAATGTATAAATAAACCAATTAGGCACATTTGGGCAGTCTTGATACAACATTCTGAATAGATAAGCTTAAGATTTCACCGGATCACTCTACAGTGAGGGAAAAAAGTATTTGATCTCCTGCTGATTTTGTACGTTTGCCCACTGACAAAGAAATGATCAGTCTATAATTTTAATGGTAGATTTATTTGAACACTGATAGACAGAATAACAACAAAAAAATCCAGATAAACGCATGTCAAAAATGTTATACATTGATTTGCATTTTAATGAGGGAAATAAGTATTTGACCCCTCTGCAAAACATGACTTAGTACTTGGTGGCAAAACCCTTGTTGGCAATCACAGAGGTCAGACGTTTCTTATAGTTGGCCACCTCGACCCTTCAGCTCCCTCCACAGATTTTCTATGAGATTAAAGTCTGGCTGGCTTGCTAGCTAAAATGACGTATATGATTTTATTATTCGTATACCAGAGTCGTTTGCTTGGCTAGTTATAGCCTAATGTTAGCGAGCTAACATTGAACCTGTTTGGTTAGCTACCTGCAGATTCATGCAGTGTAGTAACGTCATGAGTTGGGATTATGGTTCATTGTTTATCTAGCTAGCTAGCTACATGTCTTAACTTAAAATTAGAAACGTGTAATATCTGAAAATGTACCTAGCTAGACTACCTTCCCGATGGTCTGAAATCGGAGTAGATAGCCAGTGCGAATTTACCAGCTAACATTATGTCTATCAACATTTGTTGCAGTGACATTCTATTGAAATGGATACTTGCACAGTGGAGTCTTTTGTTAACCTGTTGGGGCTACGGGGTAGCAATGAACGGCGAAAAGTAAAAATAATCTATTTACGTTCGTTCAAACATGTCACCTGGTTGGTTAGCTACCTGCAGATTCATGCAGGGTAGTAACGTCATGAGTTTGGATTATGTTTCATTGTTTAGCTAGCTAGGTAGCTAGCTACATGCCTTTTAACAAAATAATACACAATACAAGTAACCTTATCGGGTGCGTTCGTAAATTCAGTCTGGCCATCTACTCCGATTTCAGAGCACTCTCGTCTGCGTGTGCCAGAGCGCAGAATAAATAAGGAATTTAGGAACGCTCAACACCTGTTGAATATGGCCGGTGTCAGTAAACGTCAGCAAAAAAGTGTCATTAAATTGTTGCCAGCAGCACAGTTACAGTCACCAACGCTCTGGATAACATAAAAACAGCCTAACCAGCTCTGCTAGAGTGAGTAAAATGGTCAGAGTTTAGGGTGGAGGCTAAAGCTAAAGAGGGTGTGAATGATGCTGAATGGGTGTAGACAAAGAAGAGCTCTCCAGTAGGTACCAAAACAAAGGTAGGTAACAAAATGTCAAAGGCCATTTTCTCAAAAGTGAGGTTACAAGTTTATCAACTTTCAAAGCGGAATTACTTTCCCATCATTCCTCAAATGCATTGTATGATATACCATTTTAGAGCTCTGTGTCTCTGCTTTTATCCAATGTAAAAAACACAATTCCACATTTTGCTACATAAGATTTTATGACGGTCTGTCGGTCACATGTAGAAATTCTGAAACCAGAAAATAAATTAAAGTATGCCTTTTTAATATGTGCTGAAATGCACAATTTATTCTCAAATCTTATTTCTATTCAATATTTTAAAGTTCTGTCTTTCTCACTTCAAATTCACACACACACACACACAATCACACACTTGCTAGCTAGTCAATCTACACTGCTCAAAAAAATAAAGGGAACACTTAAACAACACAATGTAACTCCAAGTCAATCACACTTCTGTGAAATCAAATTGTCCACTTAGGAAGCAACACTGATTGACAATACATTTCACATGCTGTTGTGCAAATGGAATAGACAACAGTTGGAAATTATAGGCAATTAGCAAGACCCCCCTAATAAAGGAGTGGTTCTGCAGGTGGTGACCACAGACCACTTCTCAGTTCCTATGCTTCCTGGCTGATGTTTTGGTCACTTTTGAATGCTGGCGGTGCTTTCACTCTAGTGGTAGCATGAGACGGAGTCTACAACCCACACAAGTGGCTCAGGTAGTGCAGCTCATCCAGGATGGCACATCAATGCGAGCTGTGGCAAGAAGGTTTGCTGTGTCTGTCAGCCTAGTGTCTAGAGAATGGAGGCGCTACCAGGAGACAGGCCAGTACATCAGGAGACGTGGAGGAGGCCGTAGGAGGGCAACAACCCAGCAGCAGGACCGCTACCTCCGCCTTTGTGCAAAGAGGAGCAGGAGGAGCACTGCCACAGCCCTGCAAAATGACCTCCAGTAGGCCACAAATGTGCATGTGTCAAATTCGCCACTGGCGCCCTGTGCTCTTCACAGATGAAAGCAGGTTCACACTGAGCACATGTGACAGACGTGACAGAGTCTGGAGACGTCGGGGAGAACGTTCTGCTGCCTGCAACATCCTCCAGCATGACCGGTTTGGCGGTGGGTCAGTCATGGTGTGGGGTGGCATTTCTTTGGGGGGCTGCACAGCCCTCCATGTGCTCGCCAGAGGTAGCCTGACTGCCATTAGGTACCGAGATGAGATCCTCAGACCCCTTGTGAGACCATATGCTGGTGCGGTTGGCCCTGGGTTCCTCCTAATGCAAGACAATGCTAGACCTCATGTGGCTGGAGTGTGTCAGCAGTTCCTGCAAGAGGAAGGCATTGATGCTATGGACTGGCTCGCCCATTCCCTAGACCTGAATCCAATTGAGCACATCTGGGACATCATGTCTCGCTCCATCCACCAACGCCACATTGCACCACAGACTGTCCAGGAGTTGGCGGAAGCTTTAGTCCAAGTCTGGGAGGAGATCCCTCAGGAGACCATCCGCCACCTCATCAGGAGCATGCCCAGGCATTGTAGGGAGGTCATACAGGCACGTGGAAGCCACACACACTACTGAGCCTCATTTTGACTTGTTTTAAGAACATTACATCAAAGTTGGATCAGCCTGTAGTGTGGTTTTCCACTTTAATTTTGAGTGTGACTCCAAATCCAGACCTCCATGGGTTGATAAATTGCATTTCCATTTATTATTTTTGTGTGATTTTGTTGTCAGCACATTCAACTATGTAAAGAAAAAAGTATTTAACAAGATTATTTCATTCATTCAGATCTAGGATGTGTTATTCTAATGTACCCTTTATTTTTTTGAGCAGTGTATTTGTGCCTCATCACACACACAAAAACTGACTGATAGAGACACATGCACACATAACTCACTCACAGCCAACTAAACATAATTACTAATAGTTGAATGGCAAGCCACTTGCCATTGGTGAGTTCATTCATCTGGTCACATCTCTTGACCTTCACCTCAGTGGTAAAATGTAAATAGTAGGGCTTCCCTTTGTTGGACTTGCAAGTGCACCTGACCGACTGAAGTACTGTCATTTACAGATCCACCATTCACGAGTGGTCATCCTTGGTTGCCTCAAGGGGCTCGGCCTTGACTCAATTGAGCTTCTCTGTGTATGTGCCGTCTGAGAAGTTGCTATTGGAGATGCTCTCCGGCACAGGTGTCAAAAAGTAGTCACCACTGAGTTGACACCACTGATTGTCTGAACCAGCTCTGAGTACAACATTACCATTAAGAAATCTAGCGATTTCCATGAAAAAATATCTCTCCCGGGAATCCATCGATTGAGTAGAAAGCTAAGCTAGCTAGCTAGCTAAGGTGTACTGTAGGCAGAGAAACAAGTGAGACTATGTATGATGGGTTTTTGACTGATCTGAAGAATGAGAGACACTGTAGCCTGAGGTAAACTTCTTGTTTTCCCACGGATGATATGCTATGGTAGGTTTGATTGGGCAAACAGGAAAATCATTAGATTAAATAGCCTATTACAGCTTGATACAAAATATATAGCTAGCTAGGGTGTAATTCATGATTTAGGAATAGGAAAGCCTGATGTGTTAACGTTACAAGCTAGCATCCACCGAACTGATGTAAAAGTGCTCCGTTGTTGTTTCATCCTACGTTTATAAGATTTAAAACTATATTTAGACACCCAAACAGCGAAAAATCTATATTCTGCAAATTAGCCATAGTGACTTCTGACTGATTATGATGGTGCGCCTCTCATATGCTGATTTCATCAGCAATAATACCAACTGCTGTCTTTAAAAGGTAAGGATCCAAGTTGTCTGGGCTTGGAGACTTTTGGGTCCATGTCTTTAAGAGCACAAGGAACAGGCTCAATTTTAAAAGGGTTCACATGAGGGCCTATATCAGAACTAACTGAAACAAAGCTTTCATTAGAGGCATGTGCCCCACCATTATCAAAAACTAAACCAGCAGAAAATAAGTGCTTGTTAGACCTCGACAATATCAGCTTTATCCTTCACTTCATTAGTATCCATCCCTCTATGGTCAGGAAGGCCAGAGGATACATCAGTTTCCAGATCTTCAAATCAAATCGTATTGGTCACATACACATGGTTAGCAGATGTTAATGCAAGTGTAGCGAAATGCTTGCGCTTCTAGTTTCAACGAGGCAGTCAAATCTAACAAGTAATCTAACAAATTCACAACAACTACCTTATACACGCAAATACACACAAAAGTAAAGGAATGAATAAGAATATGTACATATAAATATATGGATGAGCGATGGCGTGGGGCATAGGTAAGATGCGGTAGATGGTGTAGAATACAGTTTATACATATGACATGAGTAATGTTGGATATGTAAACATTATTATGTAACATTATTTAAAGTGACTAGTGATACCTTTATTAAGTCTGTTTATTTAAGCAGCCAGAGATTTGAGTCTGTATGTTGGCAGCAGCCTCTCTATGTTAGTGATGATTGTTTAACAGTCGGATGGCCTTGAGATTGAAGCTGTTTTTCAGTCTCTCGGTCCCAGCTTTGATGCGCATGTACTGACCTCGCCTTCTGGATGATAGTGGGGTGAACAGGCAATGGCTCGGGTGGTTGTTGTCCTTGATGATCTTTTTGGCCATCCTGTGACATCGGGTGCTGTAGGTGTCCTGGAGGGTAGGTAGTTTGGCCCCGGGGATGCGTTGTGCAGACCGCACTACCCTCTGGAGAGCCTTGCTGTTGAGGGAGGTGCAAATGCCGTACCAGGCGGTGATACCGCCCGACAGGATGCTCTCGATTGTGCATCTGCAAAAGTTTGAGTGTTTTAGATGACAAGACAAATTTCTTCCTTGAAGAGGCGCTGTTACACTTTCTTCACCATGCTGTCTGTGTGGGTCGACCATTTCAGTTTGTCCTTGATGTGTACGCCAAGGAACTTAAAACTTTCCACCTTCTCCACAACTTTCCCATCGATGTGGATGGGAGGGTGCTCCCTCTGCTCTTTCCTGAAGTCCACGATCATCTCCTTTGTTTTGTTGATGTTGAGTGAGAGGTTATTTTCCTGACACCACACTCCGAGTGCCCTCACGTCTCGTCGTTGTTGGTAATCAGGCCTACCACCGTAGTGTCATCAGCAAACTTGATGATTGAGTTGGAAGCATGCATGGCCACGCAGTCATTGGTGAACAGGGAGTACAGGAGAGGGCTGAGAATGCACCCTTGTGCTGGGCCCAGTGTTGAGGATCAGTGTTGAGGATCAGCAGGGTGGAGATGTAATTTCCTACCTTCATCACCCGGGGGCGGCCCGTCAGAAAGTCCAGGACCCAGTTGCACATGTTGGGGTCGAGACCCAGGGTCTCGAGCTTAATGATGAGTTTGGAGGGTACTATGGTGTTAAATGTTGAGCTGTAGTCAATGAACAGCAGTCTTACATAGGTATTCCTCTTGTCCAGATGGGATAGGGCAGTGTGCAGTGTGATGGCAATTGCATCATCAGTGGACCTATTGGGAAGGTAAGCAAATTGGAGTGGGTCTAGGGTATTAGGTAGGGTGGAGGTGATATTGTCCTTGACTAGTCTCTCATAGCACTTCATGATGACAGAAGTGAGTGCAATGGGGCAATATTCATTTTGTTCAGTTACCTTAGCTTTCTTGGGAACAGGAACATTGGTGGCCATCTTGAAGCATGTGGGGACAACATACTGGGATAGGGATTGGTTGAATATGTCCGTAAACACACCAGCCAGCTGGTCTGCGCATGCTCTGAGGACACGGCTAGGGATGCCGTCTGGGCCGGCAGCCTTGCAATGGTTAACACGTTTCAATGTTTTACTTACATTGGCCACGGAGAAGGGGAGCACCCAGGCTTTGGTAGCGGGCCGTGTCAGTGGCACTGTATTGTCCTCAAAGTGAGCAAAGAAGTTGTTTAATTTGTCTGGGAGCAAGACGTCGGTGTCCGCGACGGGGTTGGTTTTCTTTTTGTAATCCGTGATTGACTGTTGACCCTGCCACATTCGTCTATGTGGCATATTTCTCTGTCTAATTAATTCTGCTAACTTGGTAGAGTTGTTAAGGTTCTCTCTGACTACTTTCAGATAGAATTCTGATTTAAACCTCCTAACAAATCCTATACACTTGTTTTTTATTTTATTTTTATTTTATTTCACCTTTATTTAACCAGGTAGGCAAGTTGAGAACAAGTTCTCATTTACAATTGCGACCTGGCCAAGATAAAGCAAAGCAGTTCGACAACATACAACAACACAGAGTTACACATGGAGTAAACAACATACAGTCAATAATACAGTAGAAAAAAATAAGACTATATACAATGTGAGCAAATGATGTGAGATAAGGGAGGTAAAGGCAAAAAAATGCCATGCTGGCAAAGTAAATAAAGTATAGCAAGAAAAACACTGGAATGGTAGATTTGTAGTTTGAAGAAAGTTCAAAGTTCAAATATAAATAATATGGTGCAAAGGAGCAAAATAAATAAAATAAATAAATACAGTAGGGGAAGAGGTAGTAGTTTGGGCTAAATTATAGATGGGCTATGTACAGGTGCAGTGATCTGTGAGCTGCTCTGACAGCTGGTGCTTAAAGCTAGTGAGGGAGATAAGTGTTTCCAGTTTCAGAGATTTTTGTAGTTCGTTCCAGTCGTTGGCAGCAGAGAACTGGAAGGAGAGACGACCAAAGGAGGGGTGACCTTAGGGGTGACCAGAGAGATATACCTGCTGGAGCGTGTGCTACAGGTGGGTGCTGCTATGGCGACCAGTGAGCGGAGATAAGGGGGGACTTTACCTAGCAGGGTCTTGTAGATGACCTGGAGCCAATGTGTTTGGCGACGATTATGAAGTGAAGGCCAGCCAACGAGAGCATACAGGTCGCAGTGGTGGGTTGTATATGGGGCTTTGGTGACAAAACGGATGGCACTGTGATAGACTGCATCCAGCTTGTTGAGTAGGGTATTGGAGGCTATTTTGTAAATGACATCGCCGAAGTCGAGGATTGGTAGGATGGTCAGTTTTACGAGGGTATGTTTGGCAGCATGAGTGAAGGATGCTTTGTTGCGAAATAGGAAGCCAATTCTAGATTTCACTTTGGATTGGAGATGATTGATGTGAGTCTGGAAGGAGAGTTTACAGTCTAACCAGACACCTAGGTATTTGTAGTTGTCCACAAATTCTAAGTTAGAACCGTCCAGAGAAGTTATGCTGGATGGGCGGGCAGGTGCAGGCAGCGATCGGTTGAAGAGCATGCATTTAGTTTTACTTGTGTTTAGGAGCAGTTGGAGACCACGGAAGGAGAGTTGAATGGCATTGAAGCTCGTCTGGAGGGTTGTTAACACAGTGTCCAAAGAAGGGCCAGAAGTATACAGAATGGTGTCGTCTGCGTAGAGGTGGATCAGAGATTCACCAGCAGCAAGAGCGACATCATTTATGTATACAGAGAAAAGAGTTGGCCCAAGAATTGAACCCTGTGGTACCCCCATAGAGACTGCCAGAGGTCCAGACAGTAGGCCCTCCGATTTGACACACTGAACTCTGTCAGAGAAGTAGTTGGTGAACCAGGCGACGCAATCATTTGAGAAACCAAGGCTACTAAGTCTGCCGATGAGGATGTGGTGATTAACAGAGTCAAAAGCTTTGGCCAGGTCAATGAATACGGCAGCACAGTATTGTTTCTTATCGATGGCGGTTACGATGTCGTTTACGACCTTGAGCGTGGCTGAGGTGCACCCATGACCAGCTCTGAAACCAGATTGCATAGCGGAGAGGGTGCGGTGGGATTCGAAATAGTCGGTAATCTGTTTGTTGACTTGGCTTTCGAAGACCTTAGAAAGGCAGGGTAGGATGGATATAGGTCTGTAGCAATTTGGGTCAAGAGTGTCACCTCCTTTGAAGAGGGGGATGACAGCAGCTGCTTTCCAATCTATGGGAATCTCAGACGACACGAAAGAGAGGTTGAACAGGCTAGTAATAGGGGTGGCAATAATTTCGGCAGATAATTTTAGAAAGAAAGGGTCCAGATTGTCAAGCCCAGCTGATTTGTAGGGGTCCAGATTTTGCAGCTCTTTCAGAACATCAGCTGAATGGATTTGGGAGAAGGAGAAATGGGGGAGGCTTGGGCGAGTAGCTGTGGGGGGTGCAGTGCTGTTGAATGCAGTAGGGGTAGTTAGGTGGAAAGCATGGCCAGCCGTAGAAAAATGCTTATTGAAATTCTCAATTATAGTGGGCTTATCGGTGGTGACAGAGTTTCCTATCCTCAGTGCAGTGGGCAGTTGGGAGGAGGTGTTCTTATTCTCCATGGACTTTACAATGTCCCAGAACTTTTTAGAGTTGGAGTTGCACGAAGCAAATTTCTGTTTGAAAAAGCTAGCCTTGGCGTTTCTAACTGCCTGTGTGTATTGGTTTCTAACTTCCCTAAAAAGTTGCATATCGCGGGGGCAGTTCGATGCTAATGCAGAACGCCACAGGATATTTTTGTGTTGGTTAAGGGCAGTCAGGTCTGGGGAGAACCAAGGGCTATATCTGTTCCTGGTTCTAAATTTCTTGAAAGAGGCATGCTTATTTAAGATGGAGAGGAAGGCATTTGTAAAAAGTTTCTTAGAGCTCTGACGGATGTCCAGTCAGCAGGTGCATTTGTACAGCTAGCATTAGCCCAAGAGACATTTCTGTCTAATTAATTCTGTTAAGTTATCTGAAAACCAGGGATTGTCCCTTCCACTGAGTACCTTTCTTCACAGGGGCATGCTTATCACCAATCGACACAAATTTCATATAAAAATTGTTCCAGGCGGATCCAACATCGGGAATCAGATTTACTCTGTCAAGATTATGGAACAGATGATGCTTGTTCATCAAAGTGCATAAAATGTATTTAAAAATGTAACAGGTTTAGCTTTAACCAGTTATGTATGTCTTACACAAGCGATTGAACAATGATCACTGACATTACAAAATGTCCCAGTAGATGGGTATTTGTGAGGGGTATTCATCAGAATGAGAGCCAATAGCATTGATTTGTTAGGGGCTCTGAGATTTAGTCTTGTTGGCGCATCAATTAATTGCACGAGATTCAAGGTCACACGGTTCTTTAACACTAGAACCGCTGGGCCCCAATGGACCCCCCTTCAAGCTAATAAGCAGTCATTCTGACTGCAACATTCTAACAGTGTAATTAACAGTGGTGGATAAAGTACTCAATTGTCATACTTGAGTAAAAGTAAAGATACCCTATTAGAAAATGACTCAAGTAAAAGTGAAAGTCACCCAGTAAAATGCACTACAAAAAGTCTAAAAATATTTGGTTTTAAATATACTTAAGTATCAAAAGTAAATGGAATTGCTTATTATTATTATTGCTTATTATTATTATTTTATTAACGGATAGCAAGGGGCACACTCCAACACTCAGACACAATTTACAAACATAGCATTTGTTTTTAGTGAGTCCTCCAGATTTGAGGCAGTATGGTTGACCAGAGATGTTCTCTTTGTGTGTGAATTGGATCATTTTCCGATCAAAATGTAACGAGTACTTTTGGGTGTCAGGGAAAATGTACGGGGTAAAAAGTATATTATTTTCTTTAGGAATGAAATGAAAAGTTGGCAAACACATAAATAGTAAAATCAAGTACAGTTACACCAAAAAACTACTTAAGAAGTACTTTAAAATATTTGTATCTTAAGTACTTTACACCACTGGTAATTAATACATTGCATATATGCAATCACAAAAAAATATCGTTTGGTTGTGTTTATGAGTGTTTTAGGTAACATTAGAATATCTTTTTTTTTCATCAAACACAATAGCATTTTCACTAGTATATGTTCTTGTAGGCTATATGTAAAAAATAATAATAAAAACACAGCAATTCAAGTGTTCAATCAATTAATGGAAACGTCAGTAGCCTAAAAATCATAAAAAGCACCAAAAAAAATCTAAATTTTATATGTCGGATACCATGTCGAATTTGTCTGTTTCCAGGTGTCACGGTCTCGTTTGTTTGTCACCCAAAATAGAGGTAAAACATGATCTCTTTGAAGCGATCCTCTGGCATGGTTTCTCCAAAGAAAGGTACATACATGTCTGACCAGAAGCTCACCATATACAGTCCATGCTCTTTCCACCGAAATGTTCCACGAACATACAGAATTGAAATGAACGCTTCTAGCTCATCAACAGACAGATCCCAGGCAGTGTCTCCTTTCTCCCTGTGTGCCACAGTACAGTCCCTGATGTCCATGTCACATAAACAATGAAAGCTGGTGAGTGCGTTAAGATGTAGGGCCTGCTCTCTGTGATGATATTTTGGGCTGATAATTGGCCTATAGTGTTGTCACCGTCTTTTTCTATCCAAACGGTGCCTTCCCTTCCATCTCTCCTGTCTCACAGTATCATTTGGTGTTGGCGTGGGCACCTGCTCAGTGTGCACCGTTATGTATTTTTTGCACTTAGGCCTCAGCGGTGTAGGTTCAGGCTGAGGTTCAGAATCAGAAGAATAATCATTAGAGATGTCATTATTAATTTCTTCTCCACCATTTGATTTGCTTTCAGTCAGATATTGTAGCAGCGCTAATGCAGCATGTGCATTCATTCGTCTTGGTGTTCTTGCCATTGTAAATTACGAACGCTCTCACTGTTTAGTCCAAGTAGGCCAGAGTAGACTGATAAGACTGCTTGGATTTGGTAGACTGATATAGGGTACAAACAATTTTGCTTCCCCTCGCTAATCAACTTACCCATTCTCCCACTTTCTCCCCCATCATATTTTACTTAATTTATTTCACCTGTTTTAATATGTGTAAAATTAGTTTTGGTAGGTTCAGTTTCGAGGCAATTGTGGGGGTGATTATGAACTGGGCATGGCACCTTCCACTGTTGAGAGGAGCGGAACAGAAGGCGGGGCAACTGGGAAAAAACATTGAAAAAATGACATGCCCTCCAGTTCTGGTTAAGATTCTAACAATGTCAGAGTAATACATTTTTTTTAATGGAGCAGTCAGAATGACCGCTTTAGCAGTTCTGGTGTTGAAAGAATCCAATGTAAGCCAGTCGCAGTTCAGATCTCCTAAAATAAATAATTCAGAGTCATTTAGCTTTTAAAAGGCCAGCATCCCGGAGTCGTATCTTCGCTGTTGACGTTGAGACTGGTGTTTTGGGGTACGATTTAATGAAGCTGCCAGTTGAGGACTTGTGAGGCATCTGTTTTTCAAACTAGACACTCTTATGTACTTGTCCTCTTGCTCAGTTGTGCACCGGGGCTTCCCACTCCTCTTTCTATTCTGGTTAGTTTGCGCTGTTCTGTGGGAGTAGTACACAGCGTTGTATGAGATCTTTAGTTTCTAGGCAATTTCTCGCATGGAATAGCCTTCATTTCTCAGAACAAGAATAGACTGACAAGTTTCAGAAAAAAAGGGCATTTTGAGCCTGTAATCGAACCCACAAATTCTGATACTCCAGATACTCAACTAGTCTAAGGAAGGCCAGTTTATTGCTTCTTTAAGCAGAACAACAGTTTTCAGCTGTGCTAACATAATTGCAAAAGGGTTTTCTAGTGATTAATTAGCCTTTTAAAATGATAAACTTTGATTAGCTAACACAGTATTCCATTGGAAGACAGGAGTGATGGTTGGTATTTTTACTTAAAAAAAAAATCCTTTCTTAAAACTTCTTAAACCATTGTTGGTTAAGGGCTTGAAGTAAGCATTTCACTGTAAGGTCTACACCTGTTGTATTCAGCACATGTGACAAATAACATTTGATTTGAAGAATGACTATCCAACGTTAGAAAAGATAAGAGGGTGATTTAACGAGACGGCAAACCCTGCCAGTCTAATTACTGGGTAGAGTCAACACAATTAAAATGAATGTCCTTCCGAGGCTGAATTATTTATTTGAGGTGCCACAAATTGCAATTCCTAATATTTTCTTTAAAGAACTTCAGAGCAGGGCCTCCTGATTGGCGCAGCAGTCTAAGGTACTGCATCGCAGTGCTTGAGGCGTCACTACAGATCCGTCACTACATGAGGCGGCGTACAATTGACCCAGTGTCGTCCGGGTTAGGGGAGGGTTTGGCAGGCCGGGATGTCCTTGTCCCATTGCGCTCTAGTGACTCCTTGTGGCGGGCCGGGCGCATGCATGCTGACTTGGGTCGCCAGTTGTACAGTGTTTCCTCCAACAAATTGGTTCGGCAGGCTTCCGAGTTAAGCGACCAGTGTGTCAAGAACAGTGTGGCTCGGCAGGGTCGTGTTTCGGAGGACGCATGGCTCTCAACCTTTACCTCTGCCGAGTCCGTATGGGAGTTGCACTGATGGGACAAGACTGTAACTACCAATTGGGGAGAAAAAGGGATAAAATGTTACAAATAAATAATAACTTCAGAGCTTGCTTTCTATTTTCATTTGGAATGGAAAGGTTTCCAGAATCTGTGTTAATTACTGTATCTACCATATAAGGCAAGGGGCCTTAGGCTTCCTAAAAGGAAACTATACTATTGGGCAGCTCAGCTCTGCAACTGATGTGTTGCCCCTGGACTTGAATCATGCGTTGGCCTGTAGATTGAAGAATTTGAAATGGGTGGCTGATAATCCTATGAAAATTAACTCAACAAATATATGTGGAAACAGCACAGATTTGTGAAATGCAATAAGCTTATGTCCCCTTGTACACACTGCTAGGGATGACCAAGGAGGCAATGAGAAACATTGAGATTGGGTGCAAACAAATAGGGGTTTTATTATTCAAAATAAACCTAATAGTGTTTTAAAATTGATAAATAGAAACTGAATTGAAATGAAAAACAGACTGTCATAAAAGCCTCAACTTAAAAAAGAATTGAGGTCAAAGGTGCAGGAAAATAATTTACATAAATCATAGCTCAACTGACAAGAAGGGGTTACACAGAGAATATATGGGGAGTGGCCAGTTCCATTCTCTTCCTGAAGGGAGTTTTGCAAAGAATTCATTTGAACCCTTTAGATGCCAATATAGTTGTAGAATACTGGTGTTGTTACTGTCACGGGTACTTAGGGCAGGAGGAAGGAGTAGAGTCAAATGCAGGAGATATCGTCCAGTAGCTCGAAGTTTATTCACACCCAAACACTAGGTGATCAAAAGGCACTGGGAGTGCACAATACCCAAAAGGGAAACAGGTAATCCACAAAGGGAAAATCACGCACGGGGCGCAGCCCGGCGAGAAAATAAATCCTCCAATATAAAAACGATAGAGAAGAGACGGCCACAGCGTAAACCCGCTGACAAACAAACAATCCCGCACAACACACAACCCCAAAGGAACAAACTAAATACCCCCCCACTAATGACAGAAATGACAACAGGTGCGGACCTAGACAGACAAAACACAATGAACACAGAAACACAGATCGGCGGCAGCTAGTAGACCGGCGACGACGACCGGCGAGCGCCGCCCGGCAGAGGAGGGGCACCATTTTCTGTGGATACTGTGACAGTACCCCTCCCTGACGCGCGGCTCCCGCAGTGCACTGACGCCAGCCTCGGGGATGACCCGGAGGGCGAGGCGCCGGCCGGTCCGGACGGAGACGATGGAACTCCTGGAGCATAGTGGCATCCAAAATGTCTTCCACCGGAACCCAGCACCTCTCCTCCGGGCCGTACCCCTCCCAGTCCATGAGGTACTGCAGGCCCCCTACCCAACGTCGGAGTCCAGGATGGCCCGGACTGTGTACGCCGGGGCCCCCCCGATGTCCAGGGGGGGCGAAGGGACCTCCCGCACCTCAGCGTCCTGCAGTGGACCAGCTACCACCGGCCTGAGGAGAGACACATGAAACGAGGGGTTAATGCGGTAATATGAAGGGAGTTGTAACCTATAACACACCTCGTTTATTCTCCTCAGGACTTTGAACGGCCCCACAAATCGCGGACCCAGCTTCCGGCAGGGCAGGCGGAGGGGCAGGTTCCGGGTCGAGAGCCAGACTCTATCCCCTGGATTGTATACGGGAGCCTCACTGCGGCGGCGGTCAGCGCTCTCCTTCTGTCGCCCGATAGCCAGCTTCAGGCACTCCTGGACAGCCCTCCAGGTCTCCTGAGAGCGCTGTACCCATTCCTCCACCACAGGGGGCTCCGTCTGGCTCTGCTGCCAAGGCACCAGGACCGGCTGATAACCTAATGCAACTTGAAAAGGTGACAAGTTAGTGGAGGAGTGGCGTTGAGAGTTCTGGGCCATCTCGGCCCATGGCACGAACCTCGACCACTCCCCTGGCCGGTCCTGGCAAACCTGCCCACAGCCTGGTTGATGCGTTCTACCTGCCCATTACTCTCGGGGTGGAAACCCGAGGTCAGGCTGACCGAGACCTCCAGCCTCTCCATAAACGACCTCCACACTCTGGAGGTGAACTGGGGACCCCGATCAGATACGATGTCCTTGGGCACCTCGTAGTGCCGGAAGACATGGGTGAATAGGGCCTCCGCGGTCTGTAGGGCCGTAGGAAGACCGGGCAACGGGAGCAGACGACAGGACTTCGAGAACCGATCCACAACAACCAGGATCGTCATGTTCCCCTGAGATGGCGGGAGATCAGTTAGGAAATCCACCGAGAGGTGAGACCAAGGTCGCTGTGGAACGGGGAGGGGCTGTAGTTTCCCTCGAGGCAGGTGCCTAGGAGCCTTGCACTGGGCGCATACCGAACAGGAAGAGACATAGTGTCTTACACCCTCAACCAAGGTGGGCCACCAGTACTTCCCTTTCAGGCCTCGCACCGTCCGTTCCACACCCAGGATGACCCGAGGAGGGTAAAGTGTGGGCCCATCGGATCAGGCGATCGCGAACACCAAGCGGAACGAACCTCAGACCCGCGGGACATTGAGGCAGAATGGGTTCTGACTGAACCGCCCGCTCGATGTCCGCATCCACCTCCCATACTACCGGCGCCACTAGACAGGACGCAGGGAGTATGGGAGCGGGATCGATGGTCCTCTCCTCGGTGTCATAGAGACGCGACAGTGCGTCGGCCTTCCGGTTCCGAGAACCCGGAATGTATGAAAGGGTGAACTGAAACCTAGTAAAGAACATAGCCCACCTGGCTTGACGAGGATTCAGTCTCCTCGCTGCCCGGATGTACTCCAGGTTACGGTGGTCGGTCCAGATGAGAAAAGGGTGACGTGCCCCCTCAAGCCAATGTCTCCACACTGTCAAAGCCTTGACCACAGCTAACAACTCCCTGTCCCCCACATCGTAGTTGCGCTCCGCCGGGCTTAGCTTCCTAGAAAAGAAAGCGCAGGGGCGGAGCTTCAGAGGAGCACCCGAACGCTGTGAAAGAACTGCTCCTACCCCAGCTTCGGACGCGTCCACCTCCACCACGAATGGCAAAGAGGGATCCGGATGCGCCAGCACCGGAGCGTCAGTAAACAGAACCTTCAGATGACGGAAGGCCCTGTCCGCCTCCGCCGACCACCGCAGCCGCACCGGACCCCCCTTCAGCAGTGAGGTAATGGGAGCTGCCACCTGACCAAAACCCCGGATAAACCTCCGGTTTAATTGGCGAACCCCAAAAACCGTTGCACCTCCTTTACCGTGGTAGAGGTAGGCCAATTACGCACAGCCGTAACGTGGTCACAATTCATCACCACCCCTGTGGAGGAAATGCGATATCCTAGGAAAGAGACGGCTCGTTTGGAGAACTCACATTTCTCAGCCTTGACGTATAGGTTATGCTCCAGCAGCCGCCCAAGCACTCTGCGCACCAAAGCCACATGCTCGGCATGGGTGGCGGAGTAGATCAAGATGTCATCGATGTACACCACCACCCCCTGTCCGAGCATGTCTCGGAGAACCTCGTCCACAAAGGATTGGAAGACAGCGGGAGCATTCTTTAACCCATACGGCATGACGAGGTACTCATAATGGCCAGATGTGGTACTAAATGCGGTTTTCCACTCGTCTCCCCCTCGGATACGCACCAGATTATACGCACTCCTGAGATCTAGTTTGGTGAAGAAGCGCGCCCCGTGGAATGACTCCACTGCCGTAGCAATGAGAGGTAGTGGGTAACTGAACCCCACTGTGATGGAATTTAGACCTCTATAGTCAATGCACGGGCGCAGGCCTCCCCCTTCTTCTTCACAAAAAAGAAACTCGAGGAGACGGGTGCTTTAGATGGCCATATGTATCCCAGTCTCAAGGACTCTGCGACGTATGTCTCCATAGCCACCGTCTCCTCCTGAGACAGAGGATACACATGACTCCTAGGAAGGACCGCGTCAGCTTGGAGATTTATCGCACAATCCCCCTGTCGATGGGGTGGTAATTGAGTCGCCTTCGTTTTACTGAAGGCGATAGCCAAATCGGCATATTCAGAAGGAATGTGCACGGTAGAGACTTGGTCTGGACTCTCCACCGTGGTTGCACCGATGGAAACTCCTACACACCTACCTGAGCACTCCCTTGACCACCCCTTAAGAGCCCTCTGTCTCCATGAAATCTGAGGGTTGTGAGTGGCTAGCCAGGGGAGTCCCAGTACCACCGGAAACGCCGGGGAGTCGATGAGGTATAGGCTGATACGTTCCACATGACCCCCCCACGTCGTCATAACCAGTGGCACAGTAACCTCCCCCACTTGGCCGGACCCTAGCGGTCGACTATCTAGGGCGTGCACAGGGAAGGGGTGGTCCAGCTGAACCAGGGGTATCCCTAACCTATTAGTGACCCCACGGTCCATAAAACTCCCAGCTGCACCTGAATCGACTAGTGCCTTATACTGGGAGTGAGGGGGAAAAAATCGGGAAAACAAACAGAAGTGTACATGTGGTCGACAGGGGGCTCTGGGTGTGTCTGGTGCTGACTCACCTGGGGGGTTGAAGTAGTGCTCTGCCTGCCCTCCGGACTCCTGGGGGGACCCCTCCAGCACCGGTCCGCAGTGTGTCCTCTGCGTCCACAGTGGAAAGAGGAAAGGCCCCCCCTCCGGTCTTCCTCGGAGCAGCTCCTCCTATCTCCATGGGCAGTGGAGCAGGAGGGCTGGGAGGTGGAATGAACAGACACCGACTAGAGCGTCCCCGGGTAGCCAGTAGGTGGTCCAGCCTGATGGATAAATCCACCAGCTGGTCGAGGGTGATGGCGTGGTCCCTACAAGCCAGCTCCCGACGGACATCCTCATTTAGACTGCAGCGATAGTGATCCATCAGGGCCCGCTCATTCCACCACGATCCCGCGGCGAGAATCCGGAACTCCAAGGCGAAGTCCTGAGCGCTCCTCGTCCCCTGTCTCAAATGAAACAGTCTCTCACCCGCCGCCTTGCCCTCCGGGGGATGATCGAATACCGCCCGGAAGCGACGGGTGAACTCCGGGTAGTCGTCCCGAGCCGAGTCTGGGCCCTCCCAAACCGCGTTGGCCCATTCCAGGGCTCTACCCATAAGACAGGAGACGAGGATGCTCACTTTGTCCTCGTCGGAGGGAGAGGGGTGGACGGTCACCAGGTACAGTTCGATTTGGAGTAAGAACCCCTTACACCCAGCGGCCGTCCCATCAAATTCCCTCGGTGGCGTAATCCGAATCCCACACGAGCCCACTTCAGGGGGTGTCGGTAGGGGCGCCAGCTGAGCCACTGGAGCTGGTCTGGTGGAGGAGGTACTTCTCTCCCAGCTCTCCAGTCGGGTCAGTACTTGGTCCATCGCCGAGCCTAGGCGGTGGAGGAGGCTGGCGTGCTGCGACACCTGCTCAGCTACTGAAGTTGCTTCGGGTCCTGCTGACTCCATAATAATTGGTGGTGCAGGATTCTGTCACGGTTACTTAGGGCAGGAGGAAGGAGTAGAGTCAAATGCAGGAGATATCGTCCAGTAGCTCGAAGTTTATTCACACCCAAACACTAGGTGATCAAAAGGCACTGGGAGTGCACAATACCCAAAAGGGAAACAGGTATTCCACAAAGGGAAAATCATGCACGGGGCGCAGCCCGGCGAGAAAATAAATCCTCCAATATAAAAACGATAGAGAAGAGACGGCCACAGCGTAAACCCGCTGACAAACAAACAATCCCACACAACACACAACCCCAAAGGAACAAACTAAATACCCCCCCACTAATGACAGAAATGACAACAGGTGCGGACCTAGACAGACAAAACCCAATGAACACAGAAACACAGATCTGCGGCAGCTAGTAGACCGGCGACGACGACCGGCGAGCGCCGCCCGGCCGAGGAGGGGCACCATTTTCTGTGGATACTGTGACAGTTACTGAGAATTTTCTAGATATAGCTCATTTTCTCACACATTTCAAACAAACAGACATAGCTCAAAAACAAAGAACAAATTACAAATACAATTTAACTTAGTTTTAAAGTGCACAACCTCTTCTTTAATATGACACCACATTATTGTCAATAGGAATAACACTCATTTTGTCCTCCATTGTGTAGACATTCACTATCAAAAAAACTACACAACACAACAACAAAAAAATTGAGAATTGAATTTGTAGTAAATATGACTAAATTACTCACTCAAAATGTACCAAGGAAAATATATTATACTTATAAATATAAAACATATAATGCAAAATGTGACCAGAGGACAATATTCAGAAAGTATATTATATAGGTCTATGTACAGTCGGAAGATAAAGTACGTGAAACCTTTAGAATTTCCTGGATTTTTGCATAAATTGGTCCTAAAATTGTATCTGGTCTTCATCTAAGTCACAACAATAGAGAAACACAGTCTGCCTAAACTAATAACACACAAACAATTAGAATTTTTCATGTCTTTATTGAACACACCATGTAAACATTCACAGTGCAAGTTGGAAAAAATATGTGAACCCTTGGAGTTAGTAACAGGCTGACCCTCCTTTGGCAGCAATAACCTCAACCAAACGTTTTCTGTAGTTGCAGATCAGACCTGCACAATGGTCAGGAGGAATTTTGGACCACTCCTCTTTACAAAACTGTTTCAGTTCCACAATATTCGTGGTATGTCTAGTGTGACCCATTCTCTTGAAGTCATGTCACAGCATCTCAGTCAGGTTGAGGTCAGGACTGACTGGGCCACTCCAGAAGGCACATTTTCTTCTGTTCAAGCCATTCTGTTGTTGATTTACTTCTATCTTTAGGGTTGTTGTCCTGTTGCATCACCTAACTTCTCTTGAGCTTCATTTGGCAGACAGAAATGTCTTGATAAACTTGAGAATTCATTTTTCCATCAATGACAGCAAGCTGTCCAGGCCCTGGGGCAGAAAAGCAGCCCCAAACCATGATGCTCCCTCCACCGTAGTTTACAGTTGGGATGAGGTTTTTATGTTGGTGTGCTGTGCCTTGTTTTCTCCACACATAGTGTTGTGTGTTCCTTCCAAACAACTCGACTTTAGTTTAATCTGTCCACAGAATATTTTGCCAGTAGCGCTGCGGAATATCCTGGTGCTCTTTTGCAAACTTTAGTTTTTTTGTACAGCAGTGGTTTCTTTCATGGTGTCCTCCCATGAACACCATTCTTGTTTAGTGTTTTACGTATCGTAGACTCGTCAACAGAGATGTTAGCATTTCCAGAGATTTCTGTAAGTCTTTAGCTGACACTCTAGGATTCTTCTTAACCTCATTGAACATTCTGCGCAGTGCTCTTGCAATCATCTTCGCAGGACGGCCACTCCTATGGAGAGTAGCAACAGTGCTAAAATTTCTCTATTTATAGACAATTTGTCTTACCATGGACTGACTTTTGAAGATACTTTTGTAACCTTTTCCAGCTATATGCAAGACAACAATTCTTAATCTTAGGTCTTCTGAGACCTATTTTGTTCGAGGCAATGCTTCTTGTGAATAGCAACATTTTGTAGCAACATTTTTATGGGGCAGGGCAGCTCTAAGAAAATCTCCAATCTCGTCTCATTGATTCGACTCCAGGTTAGTTGACTCCTGACTCCAATTAGCTTTTGGAGAAGTAGTTAGCCTAGGGTTTCACATACTTTTTCCAACCTACACTGTGAATGTTTAAATGATGTATTCAATATAGACAAGAAAAATACAATAATTTGTGTGTTAATAGTTTAAGCACACTGAGTTTGTCTATTGTTGTGACTTAGATGAATATCAGAATCACATTTTATGTCAAATTTATGCAGAAATCCAAGTAATTCCAAAGGATTCACATACTTTTTCTTGCCACTGTAAGGTTTTGAAGTGTCTGTCCTGTATTTATATTTTAATACAATCATCTCGGTTGTCATGTCCTTCACGTGTTTCTAACAATTACAGACATTGGCAACTTGTATTTGTTGTCATATTTGTTCTGAAGTTATCAGCGTTCACAGAAAGACAGATAAACATCTTGATTTTATGTTTAGTAGAAATCTTCTGTGTATAAACTGACGCAGACGGGCAAAAAAGCTAACGACGTACTTAGCTGTTCTACGAGAGGTCTGAGGCAATCGTTAAATAACAACCGTTGTCAAGTGCAACTTTAGTAACGATAGTTTTTGGAAACAGCTCAGAGATTTAATGATGCTCTTACGAAGGTTCTAACGATACATTTAGCCTTACGATGCTCTTGGGAAACCAAGCTCAGGTTTTTAAGTGCAAACACTATTTTAGCAGTACACAACATAAATGTATGTTGATATTAAAATGTAAAATGCCATTTTAATATCATCACGGAAACAGAGTTCTCCTGCGTTGACCAGAAAGTGGGCATTCCCTAACATCCCTCCGGAACAATACTTTAGTACCGGAATTCCGGGCGGACCTCCTTTACCAGAACACATCCAGCTTCCATGCTGCAGACATGGTGCCGGTAACTGCGGAGACACAGGTAAAAAGAAGACATTAAACAGCACATTTACTGTTTTTTTTGTTAATGATATTCATAAAATTATAGTTAAATTATTGAATGAAATTAAACGCATAACTGTATGGAGAAGACATGGGCATTGCATTGTCTGGTGACAAGCTTCTTTAAGACCTTGGCCTTTCACTGTCATTTGAGTTGGTGGTCAGTCATTCCTCAGAAACTAATTTCAAAGCCCCAAAGAGATTAAAAAACTGCAAAGTCATCTGTCAGTCTCTGCAATCTGTGCTTGTGAGTAAAAGCTGGTAATTGTAGTCTGAGAAAAAACAACAGCGCGGCAACATCTGACTCCTGTCTGACATGGAGGGGAGATAAACATTTCATGACACATTTCCATGCTATCATCTCGCTCTGACAGGAAATGGAAGCGCAAGGAGTGGGAGTACTGTCAAATGTAGCACCCCCATATAACATTTAGCCTGACTGTGGCAACATCAGTGAAATATTAAAAGCTGAGACGTGTCAATAGTATGAACGCTCCCCAGACATTTCATCACCCCCCTGAATAGAAATCTAAATCTTTGATGATCAAAGTGGCAAACAAAACATCCAAATGATGCACTGCAACTTGAAACAGAAAAGGGTGGGTTGCGACGAGGTGTGGTGAATGAAACCACTTCACTCATGTTCCTTAGCTTCATGGCATGATGCAACAGAGTGTGACAATGAAACATGATGATGAGATGTTGTCATGACATGTCAAGCAAAGTACAACTGCCAGCCGTTAGACCATACAGACGTGACATAATTGACCACTGTATGGAAGAGGCCATGGATAATCATGTTAGCTTTTGTTTATTATATCCTATACAATAACTTTATTGCAGAAATGGAAAAATACAATCTTGATATTTTATCATCGTTTCTCTATGTTATTGAACTGACAAAGTTCCCCAATCTTTAATTTCCGGCAAGTTTGTGGTTTATCCAAGTCTGTTATAACTGTGTGTTGATAATTGAAGCCGAATTATCTTTGTACCTGGCATTAGGTTCGAGGTTGTGTTTTTCTTAGAACTTCAAGTTGACAGTTTAGTGAAGAGTTTTCAAACCCAGAGTTCCAGCTGGCTAATACTTTCGGAAATGCCTCGTGAAGCTGGCTCGAGAGAACAGACCAGGGTTTGGGAAGTCAATGGAAGAAGTGAAAAATGTGTCTTTATCGAACCAATGTCTTAAGTAGCTGAACATGTAATTTCTACAACCTTGTGAAAGTTACAAACTGTCAAAAATGACTTAAATGTGCACTGTGCAGAAATCGCTCTGCCATTTCCTGGTTGAAAAATTCGAACAGTTCTCCTAATATCAGTTTATTTGACAAAACAAGAAAGTATATTGTGGAGAATCATTGTTCCATCTAAACCGTATACAAAACCAAAAATAAAAGACGCCATCTTTGTGTCAATTTGTGACTCACTGCTTACCACAGGAAACATGACAACCTATGGAGCAATGGCAGTGGAGTAACTTGCAGCATGGTTGGGACATTTCAGGGCAGAGCACTTGAGCACCTCAATGCTCAATGTTTGTTTGCTGAAGACACGTATCAGTAGCACATTTATTTCTGAAATATGATCATTTTTACATTTTAGTTGACTCCAGACCAACATCAACATGGATTGACACTGAGTATGTTTACATGCACACTAATAATTTGATATTCAACAGATTATGGCAATAGGCCAAATATGGCATTAGTCATGTAAACACGCTGATTATATTAGTTTGCGTAAGGTCATAATCGAAGTAAGCATGTGCTGATTAAAACAACTACATTAAAATATTAGGACATGTACCTTAGTCGGAGTTCCAGCGTTGTATTAGATCTGTGAATGTGCTAGCACCAGCAGTGCGAGCATCCATCTTTTGTGCAAGTGAAGTGATTTAGGAGAAACTGAAAGTATGAATCTTAGAAATATTTTATATGTCCGGACTCAGAATCAAATAGGCTTCCCAAAAATAATATGATCCCTATGACAGAATGTTTATTTTGATTAGTGAATTTATGCATTTATCACAGTCCCATCAAGTAGCCTGATTTCATATATGTCCATGTAAACAGGATTATTAGGGAAATAGTCATTCTTGCAAAGCATGTACAAGTGTTTGGTCAAACTATTACATTCATCTATTCAGTGCATGTACACTTACCCACTGACACATCTAGCACATTCAAGAGGTAGGGATAAATACTGGTAGTATACTGGTAGGCATAATGTCAAGATGTCAATGTCATGTAAAAATTGCTATGAAAATGGCAATAGATTTTAGACCATAGGTTCTGTAGCAAGTGGAATCAGTATTGTAAGTTGACCCATGCATCTCATTGAACACACATTACACTCCCCCTGAAACTCAGTTCCCCTCAACCAATTGAAATGTATGCAATGACAAATGACTAACACAAAGGAAAAGTGACAATCATACCAGAGACGGAAAATAAAGCAAGACATCCCACTCAGTGTTTTTTTCTGGTTCATATACAGACAATTAACTAAGCAAACCAGACCTAGCTGTTAAATGGCCTGAGTGAACTATCTTTATTTTTATTTTTTTTCGCAAGTGATTGCTAACTAGTGCTAGCACAATGGCTGGAATCAGCTAGCTGATCCAATAGACTTCCGGTCATTGTGTCAATGCTAGTTAGCAATGGCTCGCGAAACTAACTGCAACTTCCTTCAAACTGCACACAGAGACTTAACAATGTTATCCATGAGTTCAGCTGACTCTGGGTAAGTAGATGATTGCGAAAATCCCTTTAAGTGGATGTCTTGGTCTGAGAGGGTGGCACTCACATTCATTACCATGTCACATTAAATATATTTATGAATCATCTGTGTATGGTGCCTTGTCACACGTGCCATAGAGCTACAGTCATATTAGACTGTAATGTTAGAGTTGTTTGCATATACACTCCGTACATGATGAAAAATGTGCATTACCTGTCATGGAAGAGCACAAAGAAAGTCAAATTCATACATTTTCAATAGGATGTTTTCTAGTATCATCTCAGAAAGTATTTGTTTGTTGGTAGTTATACATCTTTTAACATCTGTCAAAGCTGCAGCTGTGTTGTTTCACCAGAAGTAAATGAATCAACCATTTTTTCTGCATAATGACTTTTTTTTTCATTATGATGCTTGGTAGGGTTACGTCAACCATCTAAGTCTGTTCTTCATTATAACATTACTAAGTAATAATATTTCAATTTAGATGTCTCTGTTCATCTACTACTCATTATTTATAAGTTAACTCATTAAGAGTTCGTGACAGCAAAATATCTGGTCACTATTACTAAAATGTCATGATTAGTTGCTCTGGGGAGGCACACTCAAGCTATAACAAATAAATAAATAGCTATCCCAGTGGGTTACCATTTTAATAATATTGCCTGACCTTTTCATAAAACCAAAATAATTTAAGAAAGATCAGAATGGTTCGGCTGAATGCATGGCTGTTTTATTATCATGCAAATTATGATAACCCCTGGAAAGAGAACACCGTTGAGAGATTAGAACAATTATCATGATTGTGAGAGGGCTCAAATGAGATTGGCAAGAGCGTAGCATTGAAGAGGTGACACACAAAAAAAGGACGGTGGGAAAAAAGCCCCGAAAGTGAGAGCTGTTGAGCCATCTCCATCAGGTAAGTGCTTAAACTCTCGACAATCTGATTGCAAATGAGGTCTGTGCGTTCCATCTGCTCGGCTGTGACAGCCGGTCTCCTCAGACTGAGTCTGCTCAATGTACACCTCGCACCTTCTCCCCCTGTCTGCTCTCACCGTTGTAGACTCTCATCATTGAGCAACAGCTCCCCCTTAGGGCGTCTGAGGAGAGAGGCCATAATGCCTACAGTATGACTCAGATAGAGTCCTGGGCCCATATTCATACAGCAACTCAGAGTAGGAGTGCTGATCTAGGATCAGGTCTTCCCCCTCCATATAATCTTATTCATAAGGATCTAAAAGGCAAAACTACTCTGAGATGCTTTATGGATACAGGCCCGGGTCACCCAAAGGTTGATGCTGCAGTGACGTCTTACTGCCACTACATGTACAGTATGCTCTGCTAGATAATAGTATTCTATGCTACTGCCACTACATGTACAGTATGCTCTGCTAGATAATAGTATTCTATGCTACTGCCACTACATGTACAGTATGCTCTGCTAGATAATAGTATTATATGCTACTGCCACTACATGTACAGTATGCTCTGCTAGATAATAGTATTCTATGCTACTGCCACTACATGTACAGTATGCTATGCTAGATAACTTAACATTTGACTTAACTAAAGATTTTAAGGCAGCAGGATGAGTAATATTTTGTGTAGTTAACGAGGAGCAATTAGATACAATTACTTAGACAGTGGCTTATATGAGGTGTAGGTTATATGACGTAAAAATAATGAAGTGATACAGTGGTTATCGATTTGCCTTTTCTACCTGATGCATGTTTTCTATTACTGTGTAATTGCTGGTGGTGTATGTTTAGTGTACTATTAGAATAGACTGTGACAGTAGACTCCCTCTAGAGCTCTGATTAATGGGTTACCCTAATGAAGTGAAGGAAATTAGGGAGAAATCGTTGAAAGTTCCTTTGGCTACTCTTCAATAAGGATATCATTCGGCATGTATCATACTGTATGTGACATGCACTATTCTAAAAACTCAAGTTGCACTTGATCTGTTTTGGATAAAGTTGATTTACAGGTTTTTTAAGCCAATTTTACAATTTAAACTGGGTTCAGTTGTTTTGAGCGTCAAAGTCATAATGTATGAATGCTTTTAAAGCCTTAAAACGACAAGATGCATAGTATTAACGATGTCGATCGAACAGGAGTTGCCGAATTCAGCTATTATCGCGCCTGTTGCTCGTCACAAATGTATGAAATCAATTAATAAACTAATTTGGAACCAAGATGAGATGAGATTAATTTTATTCTCCATGGGGAATACTGTGTCTTGGACACAACCTCACATTGTGTTCTAAATCTGGTCAAATAGAGATGTATTGCAGAATGTGTTGTCACGGGTGTCGTAGGGATTGGACCAAAACGCAGCGGGAATATGTATACTCATCTTCTTTTTTTATTGAAGAAGGAAAACAAAAATAAACATGTATACAAAAACAACGACGAAACAGTCCTGTAAGGATACTAGGCTATACAAAGAACAACTACCCACAAATCCCATAGAAAAACACCCCTACTAAATAGGACCTTTAATTAGAGGCAATGAGGAACAGCTGCCTCCAATTGAAGGTCAAAACAATAAACTAGACATAGAAATAAAAAAAATATAAAAAGAGCATAGAAATACAAAACATTAGAACACAACCCAAAAACCCCGACAACACAAAACAAACACACCCCTGCCACGTCCTGACCAAACTACAATAACAAATAACCTCTTTTACTGGTCAGGACGTGACATGTGTGCGATAAATGAGGCAATTCAGGTTTCTAGTATATCTTCTCCATCAAATGTGACTTGTTTCAGGAAATTAGGCGTATGTCGCGCGTCACTAGTTCACAGGAGAGCCATTTGAACGTAAACGTTCTTTTTTTTACAAAATGGTAGAAGTGGTAGAAGTTTTTTGGTAGAAATGCCTTCTGGAACATGTGAACTTTCATGTGCCTTAATAACAAACTTGTATGCCATCTGTAAATACAAATAAAATTGTTAAATTATGAGCCTAGTTGGTTTAGCCACAGAAAAAGACAGCAAAAAAGTGGAATTAAATTGTTGCCAGCAGGTCTACACTCGGTTTGTTGTTTACATTAAAACATTTGCATTAAACTGATTTTAATCCGAACTAAAGTTTTGTTACTAAGGATTCCACAACGCGGTTAGCCTTTACGCCTGGGACTGCAAGTTTGTGTTCCTTTTTTGTGCGTGGATTCCGCGAGTGCTAGCTGGCTGTACCACAGACACCTGCCGTTGTTGTGGGAAAGACTCATTGTTATCTTTTCGTAGAACAACTGGTTGCAGTATAGAGCCAATCTGGATACCAATGAGATCCTGAGGGAAATCGACGAATACTAACAGCTTTACGCTATGGAGGAACAACATATTCCTTTGTGGAAAGATCCGACCACCTCACAAAATAACTTTAACCCGACAAAAAAAGAAAAACAGATTCATCTACGAACACGGACAATTTACTTACCATTGAGGTAGAGGCTAGTGCTCTGGCTGGAATCCATGCAACAATGGAAAAGTTGTGTGAGGAGGTAGCAGGGCTGAGGGGGAGTTTGGAGTTCAGCCAGAGTGAAATTCTCAAGCTCCAAAGAGAAAACAAGACACTCACAGCCAAGGTAAAAATACACGATTCCAACATGGATTGTCTACTCAGGGAAAACAGGGTGATGAAGGAGACGCTACTAGACATACAAAGTCGTAGCATGCGTGAAAATCTATTTTTTCTGGTATTCCTGAGGACGCATCCAATAATCCAGAGGGCGCGATCAGAGAATTCATGCAATCCGCATTGAAACTTCCTATAGAGACTGTAAACAAGGTGGCTGTCACGCCCTGACCTGAGAGAGACGGTTTGTTTCTCTATGTGGTTAGGTCATGGTGTGCGGTGGGCATTCTATGGTGTCTATTTCTTTGTGTTGAGCAGAGTATGGTTCCTAATCAGAGGCAGCTGTCTATCATTGTCTCTGATAAGGAATCATATTTAGGCAGCCTTTCCCCACCTGTAGTACCCCCCTTTCACCAGCGCAGCACAGTTTGTCCTGTACCAGCTCTCTGCCCTTGCTGGGCGACAATAACCATCCAGCCAGGACGGGGTGTGCCAGCCCTAAGTTCCAGACCTCTAGTGCGCCTCCATAGCCCAGTACGTCCTGTGCCTGCTCCTCGCACTCTCCCTCCAGTGCGCCACCAGAGCCCAGTACGTCCTGTGCCTGCTCCGCGCACTCTCCCTCCAGTGCGCCACCATAGCCCAGTGCGTCCTGTACCTGCTTCTCGCACTCTTCCTTCAGTACGCCTCCATAGCCCAGTACGGCCGGTGCCTGCTTTGAGCACTCGGTCCTCAGTGCGTCTCCCCAGTCCGGTGAGACCTGTTCCAGCTCCACGAATAAAGCCTCCAGTGATAATCTATGGTTCGAAGCCTGTAGAGATGATCCATGGCACGAAGCCTCTAGTGATGATCCATGGCCCGGAGCCTGTAGGGATAATCCATGGCACGAAGCCTGTAGGGATAATCCATGGCCCAGCACCTGTAGAGATGATCCATGGCACGAAGCCTCCAGTGATGATCCATGGCACGGAACCTGTATTGATGATCCAAGGCATGGAGCCTGCAACAACGGTCCCTAGTCCGGAACCTACAACGACGCTCCTCAGTCCGGAGTCTCCAGTGACGCTCCTCAGTCCGGAGCCTCCAGTGACGCTCCTCAGTCCGGAGCCTCCAGCGAAGCTTTCCAGTCCGGAGCCTCCGGTGACGCTTCTCAGTCCGGAGCCTCTGGTGATGCTTCACAGCCCAGAGTCTTCAACGGCGGTCTGCAGCCCAGAGTCTTCAGCGGCGGTCTGCAGCCCAGAGTCTTCAGCGGTGGTCTGCAGCCCAGAGTCTTCAGCGGCGGTCTGCAGCCCAGAGTCTTCAGCGGCGGTCTGCAGCCCAGTGTCTTCAGCGGCGGTCTGCAGCCCAGTGTCTTCAGCGGCGGTCTGCAGCCCAGAGTCTTCAGCGGTGGCCTTCAGCCCAGAGTCCTCAGCGCAGTTGGCGGTCCTAAGCCTCCGGCGATGGTCCACGGTCTGGTTCCTCCGGCGACACAGAAGCGGGGGGATCAGCGGGCAGTGTGGGGTCTACGCCCCAAACCAGAGCCGCTGCCAAGTAATAGATGCCCACCCGGATCCTCCCCTATAGGTTCAGGTTTGCGGCCGGGAGTCCGCACCTTTGGGGGGGGTACTGTCATGCCCTGACCTGAGAGAGACGGTTTGTTTCTCTATGTGGTTAGGTCAGGGTGTGGGGTGGGCATTCTATGGTGTCTATTTCTTTGTGTTGAGCCGAGTATGGTTCCTAATCAGAGGCAGCTGTCTATCGTTGTCTCTGATTAGGAATCATACTTAGGCAGCCTTTCCCCACCTGTAGTTGTGCGGTCTTATTTTTGTACTGCTTGTTAAGCCTGCAAGACGTGACGGTCGTTATCATTGTTTCTTATTTTGTGTTTAGTGTTCTGATTTAAAATAAATACAAGGATGAACACTTACCACGCTGCACCTTGGTCTACTCCTTTTGACGATCGTGACAGTGGCTTTCCACCGAGTACACAGACTTGGAGCGATAAGACCAAGGGTCCCCGACCGATCATCGCAAAATTTGAACACTACCAACAAAAGGAGCTGATCAAAAGCAGAGGAAGGGACCAAATTCGGTTTCAATGACCATTTTCCAAAGGAGATAAACTAACGTTGTAAGAGACTGTATCCGGTACAAAGACAACAAAGGAAGGATGGTGGGCGTGCCTTTATCATTGTGGACAAACTCTTTATAGATGGACAGCTATTCCGAGACAGCTCCATAACACCGTGGCTGTACTAAATTCTACAGGGACTTCAGGTTACGAAAAAAAATAAGGTATGGGAACTGTTTAAAATATCTTAACATTATGAAGTGGCTATGAACACACACGTACTCAACTACATGCTTGCTTACACATACAGACTTATACATGCATCTCACTCACTCTCTCTTTCTCTCTTTTCTCTTCTCTTCTCTCCCTCTCTATTGTCGAGAAGTGTTTTCTAATTTAATGTGTTTATTGTTTGTCTATTTTTTGTCTATCTTTTTATGTATTTGTCTACAGGTTTATATATGTTTGCAACAAGCAAGGGGAAGATATCGGAATAGGGGCATTGGGGAATAATAACGTGTAGTGCAGAATGCATTTGTGCTGTGGTGAGGCCGTCTCTGGGGTAGTGCAGGGTCTCTTGCATGATCATGTGAAACGTCAATTGCTGTGGAAATGCTGGGATGTGTTTTTCAATTATGTTAAAGGTAATTATGATGCAGCTATGATGGTGATACGATATGGATTGCAATTATGAATGTTAAGGCTATACGCACTACATGTTACACACATGGACACTGAAACATGCAGATTGGCAGAGTTATTGTTTATTTGGACATCACACATTATGGTCTTACTCTTATACAGACATCATACACACTCTCATTATATCATATCCAATATCATACACATCAACCTACTCAGATTTGTTACACAAATAATTTGTCTCAATTTTCTAACATCTGTGGCATTGGCTCACAGGCAAACAGGCAAGGGAATAAAAAAAAATATTGCTAGAACCTATTTCTTGAATTCTAAATATCAGACATTTGAAAGCTCTAGTTTTAACCTTCAAAATAGCTCTGATGGCAGTAACTTTACTGGTGGGGAAATAATTTTCTGTCATGGACAAAGGAACTCAAAGGGTGTGATGTTAATTAACAAAAATGTAGATCTGAATGTGTAAATAATCAGGAATGATTCGCAACGAAGGTGGATCCTTTTGAATATGAAAGTGGACGAAAAAGAGATTTGGCTCATTAATCTATATGGTCCAAATCAGGATAATCCACACTTCTTCGAAAAACATTTATACCAATTTATTGAACTTCCAGGCAACAAATGATCTAATCATTATGGTAGGAGACTATAACACAGTGTTAAGTACCTCAATGGACCGTAAAGGTAATCACTCTACAACTATCATCACCGTGCACTTAAGGAAATCACAAATATTATGGACACATTAGAAATAGTGGATATTTGGAGACTAAAAAACCCCGACCTAGTGAGATATACATGGAGGAGACTTAATCAAGCTAGTCGTCTTGACAACTTTGTTGTCTATTTCTCTCTTGTATCAAAGGTTAAAAAAAGTTTTAATAGGAGACAGAATGCGATCGGATCATCATCTAATTGGCATTCACATAACTCTTAGATTTTCCACGTGGACGGGGATATTGGAAATTTAATCAAAGTTTACTGGAGGACAACTTATTTTTAACTAAGACAAATTCATTTCTAACTGAATTTTTCCAGTATAATATAGGTTCAGCAAATCCCCTTATTGCTTGGGATACCTTTAAATGTACCTTCAGGAGTCATTCAATTCAATATTCATCAATAACAAAAAAGCAGTTTCTGGCTAAAGAAACAAGACTAACAAGGGAAATCCATGAACTAATAGTACAGGGAGATAGCAATAAAAACGATACTACAGAGATGCAAAATAAGTTAGAGGAAAAATAAAAAGAACTTGAGGAACTTATTCCTGAATGATCTAATGTAATATATTACAAAATAAAGCAAACTGGATGGAATATGGAGAAAAATTCACAAAATTCTTGCTGAATCTCCAATACAGGAACGCTAACAAAAAGAATTTGCAGAAACTCGTTACTGAAGACGGAGTCATCTATGATTCTCCGAATTATATTTTTAAAGAGGAAGCTAATTATTTTAGGCAGATGTTCTCTTTTCCATCTCATCCTCTCCCACTGAATGAAGATTACGGTAAGGAATTCTTTCCAAAGAATATGAAAAATGGAAAATTAACAAATGTACAGAAAGATCAGTGCGAAGGCCAAATTATGGAGGAAGAACTTTTTAAATCCTTTCAGTCTGGAAAAACCCCAGGGCTTGATGGCACTAAAAGCTCCATTGTTAGATTGTTTGAACTACTATAGAAAAGGTAGTCTGTCAGGTACTCAGCAGGAAGGTCTGATTTCTCTATTACTAAAACAGACCCAGATGGCAAATATAAAGACCCAGTCTATCTAAAAAACTGGAGGCGCCTTACACTTCAATGTTGTGATGCAAAAATACTAGCAAAATGCATAGCACTCAGAATTAAAAGGGTTTTACCAGGTATTGCTCATCCTGATCAGACAGGTTTATTACATGGACGGTACATCAAATCAAATTCAAATCAAATGTATTTATATAGCCCTTCGTACATCAGCTGATATCTCAAAGTGCTGTACAGAAACCCAGCCTAAAACCCCAAACAGCAAGCAATGCAGGTGAAAGAAGCACGGTGGCTAGGAAACACTCCCTAGGAAAAACTCCCTAGAAAGGCAAAAACCTAGGAAGAAACCTAGAGAGGAACCAGGCTATGAGGGGTGGCCAGTCCTCTTCTGGCTGTGCCGGGTGGATATTATAACAGAACATGGTCAAGATGTTAAAATGTTCATAAATGACCAGCATGGTCAAATAAAAATAATCATAGTAGTTGTCGAGGGTGCAACAAGCACGTACGGTGAACAGGTCAGGGTTCCATAGCAGCAGGCAGAACAGTTGAAACTGGAGCAGCAGCACGGCCAGGTGGACTGGGGGCAGCAAGGAGTCATCATGCCAGGTAGTCCTGAGGCATGGTCCTAGGGCTCAGGTCCTCCGAGAGAAAGACAGAAAGAGAGAATTAGAGAGAGCATATTTAAATTCACACAGGACACCGGATAAGACAAGAGAAATACTACAGATGTAACAGACTGACCCTAGCCCCCCGACACATAAACTAGTGCAGCATAAATACTGGAGGCTGAGACAGGAGGGATCAGAAGACACTGTGGCCCCATCCGATGATACCCCCGGACAGGGCCAAACAGGCAGGATATAACCCCACCCACTTTGCCAAAGCACAGCCCCCACACCACTAGAGGGATGTCTCCAACCACCAACTTACCGTCCTAAGACAAGGCCGAGTATAGCCCACAAAGATCTCCTGTCTGAGCGCCAACCCAGACAGGAAGACCAAGTCAGTGACTCAACCCACTCAAGTGACGCACCCCTCCCATGGACGGCATGGAAGAACACCAGTAAGCCAGTGACTCAGCCCCTGTAATAGGGTTAGAGGCAGAGAATCCCAGTGGAAAGAGGGGAACCGGCAAGGCAGAGACAGCAAGGACGGTTCGTTGCTCCAGCCTTTCCGTTCACCTTCACACTCCTGGGCCAGACTATACTTAATCATAGGACCTACTGAAGAGATAAGTCTTCAGTAAAGACTTAAAGGTTGAGACTGAGTCTGCGTCTCTCACATGGGTAGGCAGACCATTCCATAAAAATGGAGCTCTATAGGAGAAAGCCCTACCTCCAGCCGTTTGCTTAGAAATTCTAGGGACAATTAGGAGGCCTGCGTCTTGTGACCGTAGCGTACGTGTAGGTATGTACGGCAGGACCAAATCGGAAAGATAGGTAGGAGCAAGCCCATGTAATGCTTTGTAGGTTAGCAGTAAAACCTTGAAATCAGCCCTTGCCTTAACAGGAAGCCAGTGTAGGGAGGCTAGCACTGGAGTAATATGATCAAATTTTTGGGTTCTCGTCAGGATTCTAGCAGCTGTATTTAGCACTAACTGAAGTTTGTTTAGTGCTTTATCCGGATAGCCGGAAAGTAGGGAATAGCAGTAGTCCAGCCTAGAAGTAACAAAAGCATGGATTAATTTTTCGGCGTAATTTTTGGACAGAAAGTTTCTGATTTTTGCAATGTTACGTAGATGGAAAAAAGCTGTCCTTGAAACAGTCTTGATATGTTCTTCAAAAGAGAGATCAGGGTCCAGAGTAACGCCGAGGTCCTTCACAGTTTTATTTGAGACGACTGTACAACATCCAGATTAATTGTCAGATTAAACAGAAGATCTCTTTGTTTCTTGGGACCTAGAACAAGCATCTCTGTTTTGTCCGAGTTTAAAAGTAGAAAGTTTGCAGCCATCCACTTCTTTATGTCTGAAACACAGGCTTCTAGCGAGGGCAATTTTGGGGCTTCACCATGTTTCATTGAAATGTACAGCTGTGTGTCGTCCGCATAGCAGTGAAATTTAACATTATGTTTTCGAATGACATCCCCAAGAGGTAAAATGTATAGTGAAAACAATAGTGGTCCTAAAACGGAACCTTGAGGAACACCGAAATTTACAATTGATTTGTCAGAGGACAAACCATTCACAGAGACAAACTGATATCTTTCCGACAGATAAGATCTAAACCAGGCCAGAACTTGTCCATGTAGACCAATTTGGGGTTCCAATCTCTCCAAAAGAATGTGGTGATCGATGGTATCAAAAGCGGCACTAAGATCTAGGAGCACGAGGACAGATGCAGAGCCACGGTCTGACGTCATTAACTTCTTGGGGCTATGTGGGACGTTAGCGTGCCACCCGTGGCGCACCCTATCAACAGCAGGTGCATTTCAAGAGCGGCAAATTTGAAACCAAATAAATGTCAAAATTCAAATTTCTCAAACATACAACTAACTTACACCCTTTGAAAGATAAACATCTCCTTAATCTAACTACGTTGTCCGATTTCAAAAAGGTTTTACGGGGAAAGCATAAAGTTAGGTTATGTTAGGAGAGTACATTGACAATAGCTGTGTGTAATGTATTGTCGATTCAAAGACAGGCGTCACCAAAACCATAAAATCAGCTAAAATTATGCACTAACCTTTTACAATCTCCATCAGATGACACTCCTAGGACATTATGTTAGACAATGCATGCATTTTTAGTTCTATCAAGTTCATATTTCTATCTAAAAACAGCGTTTTACTATGGCGTTGATGTTCAGGAAATCGTTTCCCTCCAATAACCGGCAGTCAAGTCATGACAACAAAATAATTAATTCATATTAGAAAACATTGGTAAAATATTATATTGTCATTCAAAGAATTATAGATTTACATCTCTTGAACGCAATCGACTTGCCAGATTTAAAATTAACCTTACTGGGAAATCACACTTTGCAATAATCTGAGCACTGCGCCCAGAAAAATACGCATTGCGATACAGACTAACCGCCATGTTGGAGAGATCTAAAATCGAAAATACTATGTAAATAATCCATTACTTTTGATTCTCTTCATCAGATGTCACTTCCAAGGAATCCCAGGTCCATAACGAATGTAGTTTGTTCAAAAAAGCTCATCATTTATGTCCAAAAAGCTCCGTGTTGTTAGCACATGATCTAAGCCAGCCGGACTTCACTTCACGAACGGAAAAAATATATTTACGTTCGTTCAAACATGTCAAACGTTGTATAGCTTAAATCATTAGTGCCTTTTTTAACCAGAACATGAATAAAATTCAAGGCGGACGATTGGGATCTCTTTTAAAACGTTTCGGAACAAGAGTACCCACCATCAACTCGCGCGCCAGGGGTCTAATCGGCCATCACCGTTCCAAGTCTCTTATTCGGTCAGATCTCACAGTATAAGACTCAAAACACTTTGTAAAGGCTGGTGACATCTAGTGGAAGCCATAGGAAGTGCCAAAACATTCCTCAGCCCCTTTGTTTTTCAATGGCATAGGCTTAAAGTCAATTCAACACATCAGGTATCCACTTCCTGTCAGAATCTGTCTCAGGGTTTTGCCTGCCAAATGAGTTCTGTTATACTCACAGACACCATTCAAACAATTTTCGAAACTTTAGGGTGTTTTCTATCCATATATAATAAGTATATGCATATTCTAGTTACTGGGTAGGATTAGTAACCAGATTAAATCGGGTACATTTTTTTATCCAGCCGTGAAAATACTGCCCCCTATACCCTAACAGGTTAAAAGGTCATTTACCACCTTCACAAGTGCAGTCTCAGTGCTATGATGGGGTCTAAAACCAGACTGAAGCGTTTCGTATACATTGTTTGTCTTCAGGAAGGCAGTGAGTTGCTGTGCAACAGCTTTTTCTAAAATTTTTGAGAGGAATGGAAGATTCGATATAGGCCAATAGTTTTTATAATTTCTGGGTCAAGATTCGGCTTTTTCAAGGGAGGCTTTATTACTGCCACTTTTTTATTTACTGCCACTTTTACATTGGAGATAATATACGACAACTACTAGAAATAATAGAACATCATGAAACATATAAGAAGTCAGGAATGGTATTTATAGCGGATTTTGAAAAGGCATTTGATAAAATATGACTGGATTTTATTTATAAATGCCTGGATGTTTTCAATTTCGGTAATCCTCTTATAAAATATGTAAAAATAATGTATAGCAACCCCAGGTGTAAAATGGTAAATATCGGCTACTTCTCAGAGAGTTTTGAATTGTCAAGAGGAGTTAAACATGGGTGTCCGCTGTCACCATATCTATTCGTTATGGCCATCGAAATGCTAGCTATTAAAATCAGATCCAATAACAACATTAGAGGATTAGAAATCCAAGGCTTAAAAACAAAAGTGTCCATGTATGCCACTGACTCAAGTTTTATGTTAAGTCCGGAAAGCTAGACCCCTGCAATGTCTCATTAAAGATCTAGATAACTTTTCTGTACTCCCTTGACTAAAACCTAATTATGGTAAGTGTACAATATTACGTATTGGATCCTTAAAAAATACAACTTTTACATTACCCTGCAGCTTACCTATAAAATGGGCTGATGGTGAAGTAGACATACTCGGTATTCATATCACAAAATATATAAATAAGCTCTCCACAATGAATTTCAATAGACTTTTAAAAATAGACAAGATCCTGCAACCATGGAGGTAAATACCTGTCTATTTATGGAAGAAATTGCCCTGATTAACTCCTTAGTCATATCTCAGTTTACTCACTTACTTATGGCGCTGCCTACTCCTGATGATTTGTTTTCAAATCATATGAGCAAAAAATATTTCGCTTTATCTGGGACACAAAACCAGACAAAATAAAACGAGCCTATCTATATATCGAATATGAATTGGGTGGGTTGAGATTATTAAATATAAAAGCACTAAACCTCTCTCTATAAGCTTCACTCATTCAAAAGTTTTATTTGAACCCTAAATGGTTCTCAAGTAGATTAATAAGAAAAGCTCATCCATTGTTTATAAATGTCCTTTTCGCCTTTGTGCAGATTGCAATGTCTCATTTTTGATTAACCTCTCTAGGGTAGGGGGCAGTATTTTCACATCCGGATAAAAAACGTACCCGATTTAATCTGGTTATTACTACTGCCCAGAAACTAGAATATGCATGTAATTTAAACCTGAGAAGATTCTGTACAGGAAGTGCCCTCTCTGACCATTTCTTGGCCTTCTTGATCATCTCTAACCAAAACAGGGGATCTCTGGCATAACGTGACATTTTCTAACGCTCCCATAGGCTCTCAGAAGGCGCCAGAATGATGAATGGTGGCTTTGCAGGCCATGGCTGAAAAACATTAGCGCATTTGGTAAGTGGTCGATCTGAGGACAATGAGACTGGAGGCGCGTGCACGAGCCATCACCATGTTTACTTTCTCTCTCTTTGAACGAAAACAACGACTCCCGGTCGGAATATTATCGTTTTTTTACGAGAAAAATATTACAAAAAATGATTTTAAACAGCGTTTGACATGCTTCGAAGTACGGTAATGGAATATTTTGAAATGTTTTGTCACGAAACGCGTCGGGAGCGTCACCCTTCTTTACCCTTCGGATAGTGTCTTGAACGCACTAACAAAACGCCGCTATTTGGATATAACTATGGATTATTTGGAACCAAACCAACATTTGTTATTGAAGTAGAAGTCCTGGGAGTGCATTCTGACGAAGAACAGCAAAGGTATTCAAACTTTTCTAATAGTAAATCGGAGTTTGGTGAGTACCACACTTGGTGGGTGTCAAAATAGCTAGCCTGTGATGGCCGGGCTATCTACTCAGAATATTGCAAAATGTGCTTTCACCGAAAAGCTATTTTAAAATCGGACATAGCGAGTGCATAAAGGAGTTCTGTATCTATAATTCTTAAAATAATTGTTATGTTTTTTGTGAACGTTTATCGTGAGCAATTTAGTAAATTCACCGGAAGTGTTCGGTGGGAATGCTAGTCACATGCTAGTCACATGCAAATGTAAAAAGCTGGTTTTTGATATAAATATGAACTTGATTGAACAAAACATGCATGTATTGTATAACATAATGTCCTAGGATTGTCATCTGATGAAGATCATCAAAGGTTAGTGCTGCATTTAGCTGTGGTTTGGGTTTATGTGACATTATATGCTAGCTTGATAAATGGGTGTCTGATTATTTCTGGCTGGGTACTCTGCTGACATAATCTAATGTTTTGCTTTCATTGTAAAGCTTTTTTGAAATCGGACAGTGTGGTTATATTAACGAGAGTCTTGTCTTTAAAATGGTGTAAAATAGTCATATGTTTGAGAAATTGAAGTAATAGCATTTCTAAGGTATTTGAATATCGCGCCACTCGATTCCACTGGCTGTTGACTAGGTGGGACGATTTCGTCCCACATACCCTAGAGAGGTTAATTGAAAATTATACTTTTTTCAAACAAGCATTGCAGAGCTGGCTACAATTTCAATTAAATCCCCCTGAGAAGATAGAGCAAATATTACAACAAATACACTGCTCAAAAAAATAAAGGGAACACTTAAACAACACAATGTAACTCGAAGTCAATCACACTTCTGTGAAATCAAACTGTCCACTTAGGAAGCAGCACTGATTGAAAATAAATTTCACATGCTGTTGTACAAATGGAATAGACAACAGGTGGAAATTATGGGCAATTAGCAAGACACCCCCAAGAAAGGAGTGGTTCTGCAGGTGGGGACCACAGACCACTTCTCAGTTCCTATGCTTCCTGGCTGATGTTTTGGTCACTTTTGAATGCTGGCAGTGCTTTCACTCTAGTGGTAGCATGAGACGGAGTCTACAACCCACACAAGTGGCTCAGGTAGTGCAGCTCATCCAGGATGGCACATCAATGCGAGCTGTGGCAAGGTTTGCTGTGTCTGTCAGCGTAGTGTCCAGAGCATGGAGGCGCTACCAGGAGACAGGCCAGTACATCAGGAGACGTGGAGGAGGCCGTAGGAGGGCAACAACCCAGCAGCAGGACCGCTACCTCCGCCTTTGTGCAAGGAGGAGCAGGAGAAGCACTGCCAGAGCCCTGCAAAATGACCTCCAGCAGACCACAAATGTGCATGTGTCTGCTCAAACGGTCAGAAACAGACTCCATGAGGCTGGTATGAGGGCCCAGCGTCCACAGGTGGGGGTTGTGCTTACAGCCCAACACGGTGCAGGACATTTGGCATTTGCCAGAGAACACCAAGATTGGCAAATTCGCCACTGACGCCCTGTGCTCTTCACAGATGAAAGCAGGTTCACACTGAGCACGTGACAGACGTGACGGAGTCTGGAGATGCCGTGGAGAACGTTCTGCTGCCTGCAACATCCTCCAGCATGACCGGTTTGGCGGTGGGTCAGTCATGGTGTGGGGTGTAATTTCTTTGGGGGGCCGCACAGCCCTCCATGTGCTCGCCAAAGGTAGCCTGACTGCCATTAGGTACCGAGATTAGATCCTCAGACCCCTTGTGAGACCATATGCTGGTGCGGTTGGCCCTGGGTTCCTCCTAATGCAAGACAATGCTAGACCTCATGTGGCTGGAGTGTGTCAGCAGTTCCTGCAAGAGGAAGGCATTGATGCTATGGACTGGCCCGCCTGTTCCCCAGACCTGAATCCAATTGAGCACATCTGGGACATCATGTCTCACTCCATCCACCAACGCCACGTTGCACCACAGACTGTCCAGGAGTTGGCGGATGCTTTAGTCCAGGTCTAGGAGGAGATCCCTTAGGAGACCATCCGCCACCTCATCAGGAGCATGCCCAGGCGTTGTAGGGAGGTCATATATGCACGTGGAGGCCACACACACTACTGAGCCTCATTTTGACTTGTTTTAAGGACATTACATCAAAGTTGGATCAGCCTGTAGTGTGGTTTTCCACTTTAATTTTGAGTGTGACTCCAAATCCAGACCTCCATGGGTTGATAAATTGGATTTCCATTGATTATTTTTGTGTTAATTGGATTTTTGTGATTTTGTTGTCAGCACATTCAACTATGTAAAGAAAAAAGTATTTAATAAGATTATTTCTTTCATTCAGATCTAGGATGTATTGTTTAAGTGTTCCCTTTATTTTTTTGAGCAGTATATTATGGCTGAACTCAAATGTGCTGGTTGATAAAATACCTGTATTTATGGGAAAGATGTTTGAAAAGGGTATTTTGTTCTTAAATTATATTGTAAATTGTAATGGTAGAGTTATGTCCTTCATGGAGTTATCAGAATTGTACGGGAAGATCTGTTCAATCCAAGAGTACAAGTGAGTACAAAAAATCCAGAGTAATTGATTACAGCATTGTCCCAAAAATGGAGGAGGCGGGTGGCAGCGGGAGGAGGTAGGGAAATGGTCTGTCTGCCCAATATAAAGGATCAAAACTGGCGGAGGAATAAAAATAGCATAAATAGCATAAATAAGTTTACCAGTTTCATTTGAGGACCAGGATGTTGACAACTGTGCCATACAGATTGCAAAATATTTGGGAAGAGATTCCGATTCCATGGTACAGGGTGTATGAGTTGATATATAAAACAACGCAAGATTCAAGACTTTGTGCTTTTCAGCTAAAATCATTATATAGAATTCTTGCCACCAACAAAATGTTGAATATTTGGGACATAAAATCATCGAAGCTCTGCAGATTTTATTGTGAGGATACAGAATCAATAGACCATTTATTTTGGTATTGCCCTCATGTAGCCTGTTTCTGGTCTCAGGTTCAGGGATGGCTGAAAATGCATAGCACTGATCTAAAGTTGACCCTAGAAATAGTATTGTTAGGAGATCTGGAGAGACCGGGCCACTCAATTACGAATATACTAATACTCTTAGTAAAAGTATTTATCTTCAACACGCAATCTGTAGATTCTATTCGATTAGATAGATTGAAATTATACGTTAAACATCATAGCATAGTTGAAAGATATGTGTTGCGTAGAAACACGAAGTGGGTGGCCAGCAGAGATAGATGGGATGGACTGAGGGAAGCTGAGGGTTGGTATGTGGAATTTGAGACAAGTAGGAGTGGAGTTGCGGTGTGAGAGAGAAAATGATGGTCAAAAATGTCAAAATAAAACATAATAAAAGTGCATTTGAATGACACTAAGTGGCAGTGTTTTTACAACTAATGCCGGTTTGCCTGAGGCTGATGCCGTGCAGGTGTTTGTACTCATGCATATACACACACTCTCAATCAAATAAACACATACAAGAACACACACATACATGTAATAGTGCCAGACATGCACACAAACATATACAGTTGGCATTGCTGTTATGATTTCAGTTGTCCTTGATGTCCTTTGTTTTAAATGTATTATTTTATTAGATTTTTTTTGCATGGTTGTTTGCTGTTTTCTTCTGTCTTTTCTTTTTTTCTCTTTAGTTCATTCTCTTGGGAGGGGTCTCTGTGGGAGGGGTCTCGAATGGTTGAGGGACAGCTATTGGGGAACTGTGGGGGGATCTTGGAGGGTTCGGGTTTCACAAGATTGTGATCAGGAAACTATGACATATATTTTATATCACTATCATGCACATGCACCCTCACACATAAGGATGGCTCTGTTGCGGAAAGACTGATACATGTTTGATAGTGTCTTGATGCTGTATTGTTTGTCTTTCATGTTGTAATACTTTAATGTTACCCCTTCCTTGTGTTTTTTGTAATAAATAATGTAAAAAATTAAAAACATTGTTGCCAGCAGCACAGTTGCAGTCACCAACGCTCTGGATAACATAAAAACAGCCGAACCAGCTCTGCTAGGGCGAGTAAAATGGTCAGAGTGAGGTGTTCTATCATTTGTTTCTGGAAGTAGCTAGCAAGCTAACCTACGTTAGCCAGTTATCTTGGGTGCTTGACTGCTGTTATTAGGACAGAACGCTCGGATCAACCCTACTCCTCTGTCAGAGCGTCCAGTGTGCACCCTGAACGCTCCTAGAGCGAAACACTCTGAATTTACGAAAGGACATATAGCTTAAGAGGGTGTTAACAATGCTGAATGGGTGAAGATAAAGAAGTGCTCTCCAGTCGGTGTACCAAAATATTGAAAGGCCATTTTCTCAAAAGTGAGGTTAAAAGTTGATCAACTTTCAAAGCAGAAATACTTTCACATTGTTGCTCAACTGTAGTGCATTTTCTAGCTCTAAGTTTCAACTTTAATTCAATGTAAATAACACAATTTCAGACCGAATTGAGCTGGTCGGTCACAAAAAAAGCACTGGGGAGCTTATTTTAATGTTCAGTGAAATAAAAGTATATATAGCATTGAAAAAGTGTCACGTACATTCTGATATACCAATTTGATTTACAGTCATTTTCATCTTAAAGGGAAATTGAATCAATGTTGCGTATTTAGATATTTATTTAAAGGCCAAATGCAGTTGTTTTTATATCAATATCAAATCATTACAGGACCTTACTGTAATAGATTTTCAATAAATAAGGACTGTCTGCGAGTGGTCTGAGTGGGGAGGGGTAAATTGAAAACAAGCTGTTATTGTCACAGATGTTTGGAACTCTTTGTTATTGGTCTATTAACCAATTTACCGCATGATTATGTCAACATAGCCTGGCTCCTCTCTAGGTTTCTTCCTAGGTTCCAGCCATTCTAGGGAGTTTTTCCTAGCCACCGTGCTTCTACATCTGCATTGCTTGCTGTTTGGGGTTTTAGGCTGGGTTTCTGTATAGCACTTTGTGACATCGGCTGATGTAAAAAGGGCTTTATAAATAAATGTGATTGATTGATTGAACATGGAAAGCCGACACTCCTGCCCATGCCAACCTGCTGATTAGAAGGTCCTGTGTAGATTGTATTTTCAACCAGCAACTATGAGGAAATTACACCGATCCAATTGTTTAACACTTTTACAGTGTTAGTTTAATCAGCTGTTGTGCAATATGATATAAAGTTTGACTACACTGGGCCTTTAAAGCAAGGAGTGACTGCAAGGAGTGACTGCAAGGAAACCAATATCTAAACATGTAAATTGCTGAATTTCAATTATCAAATAGCTATGAATATCACATAATGCATAAAAATAACTGAATATGTCAAGCTTTATGACACATGATCTCAACTATACTCATAACACTGAAGCAGCTCTGCTTCTGCAATGGCTGTGATTCTGCGGCCAACTGTTTGGTGCCCTCAAATGTCTTCTCCTCTCGACTTCAAACATCACTGGCTGCCTGCAGCAGACAGTGCTTAGTATTCAGCCAGCAACATGACACTGATATTATTCTCGGGACGTTCTTATATGATTCCACTCTTTCCCCTTTGATGATAGATTGAAATGTTGGACTTCTTGACCCCTCATTTCAATATCCATTCATAAGCGGCCCGTGTCCCTGTGGGGAACAATGTATTTATACACTCAGCCCTTGAGCTGGGCAATAGGAGCCGCAAATGGGGTTTTTCTGTCAATGCGGCCCAAGCTGCAGAGTACAGTACCTGGGAGAGACACAACCTCACGGTTACCTCTCGTATGAATAATGGGCCACTAATGCGAGCCCCCTTTGCTCGCTGCTGTCACTATTAGAGGCGTCATGTGGCGAAAGGGTACTCCACATGGCATGGAGGTGAAAAAGGTGAACGCATGAGAGTGCGGAATCAGGAGGGCACGGGAGAAAATGAGGATGGAGGGGGAGGGGGTGTGCAGAGCGAGTAGGAAGGAGGCAGGAGATAGTTGCTTCTTTGCTTTTTTCCCATGTAGTTAAGACCACTACTATCTATTCATTAATGTTTCTAAAGCCCAAACCACTAAGGTGCTGTGCAGGGAGGCGAATCTAGATATCCTATGGCTAGCTTGTTTGTTTTCCCACGCTACACTCAAGTCATTGACTCATCATTACCTCTGACTACCTAGGGCCAGTACAGTTTTTGTTTACCTGTTAGAATGCCAAATGACCAGTGAGCACGTATGTGATTTGTTGACATCACTCCAGAAGGAGAATGAACAAAGAAAACTACACAGTAGCTCATGGCTGCCTTTCATTGCAAAGCTCTCTTTAAAGAAACTGGTGGGCAGGTGGAAAGACGGAGCCCTCGGTTTATCAAGTGCCTCCCATGAGTTTCCAAAAGCCTGCCCACTCCGTCGGTACAACTGTTCCACCCATAGATATTTTATGAGTCTTTGCCGAAAGCATTCCTCCAAATGTTTTTTGTACCTAGGGGAGCCAGGGAGTTTGTGGGACTCTGGAGTACCGTTGTTCCGTATTGTATGAATGTAAAAAAGATAATGATATCATGAATAGAAAGAGGTTTCAGACCCCCTCCCTAAAATAAAAAAAGAGAGAAAAAAGGAAAGTAACCAGGGAATGCATTTTCATCTAGCGCTGAGGAGAAAAATAACGATCTGTCTTCGCCTCCTTGCTAAATGTCTTTCAAGTCTTTTTTCTGAGATCTCAAAGCTGGGAGAAGGGATTAGGAGAGTAATTATTGACTGGTTTGCTTTGAGAAAGAAGACGAGGGAGAAGAACAACAGTGCCTATTTGTCTTTGGGTTGGTTTTATTAAGTGCAAAAGTCCAGCTATTACTTTTTGACTGACCTTGGGGAGACCACTCTCTCTCTCTCTGCTCCTGTGTTTGTTTCTGCATCTGTCTTTCTCTCTCCATGTTTTCTCACTCCCTCTCTTTCTCTGCATTTGTATCTGTCTTATGTATATGTCTTTGTCTCTCTTTACATCTCTCTGCATCTCCTTCTTTCTCTGCCTCTGTATCTGTTTCTCTCTTCCACTAACCTCCCCACACTCTTTATTTATTTGCCTCTTTCTTTCATATTTCTCTCTCACTCTGACTCTTTCTGCAGCCTGAAGAGGTAGGGCACAGCTTAAAACTGCAAGGCATTACTGCAGTACCTTCCCTGAGCAGTGAAGAGCCTTATTAATGCAATACCAACCCAGGCTTCCTAATCCAAGGGGGTCTCTGTGGGGAGAATATCCTCTAAAACAAACCCCTGATGGGGCCTGTGGAGAAATCCTGCGATCAGTCAACCCTGAGCCTCTGAGCCCTTGGAGTGCTTGGGACTCTGCAAGAGTTTTACAACTGGCCTCTGCTCTATGGAGGAGGCCTGATGGTCTGGAAGCACCATCACTCAAACACAGGGACCTGAGTCACTAACTCACCGTCGGTGAATTCCCAAAGTGTAGTGTGAATTCACACGCACCCACTCATACAGATGCATTTACCATGTGTGTACGTGTACATGTTCATATGTACTGTATAAGTGCTCCCGAGTGGCGCAGCGGTCTAAGGCACTGCATCGCAGTGCTAGAGGCGTCACTATGACCCTGGGGTTGTATCACAACCGGCTGTGATTGGTAGTCCAATAGGGCGGCACACAATTGGCCCAGCATCGTCCGGGTTAGGGGAGGGATTGGCCTGGGATCTTTGTGTGAACAGATCTTATTTCAGGTTACGAGGAAGATACATTATAGGCTATCTGAAAGAAAACTATTCATCCTCCCCCTGACAGGTATCAGACCAAAAGCAAAAATGTACATAAACAATTCCCATGCCTCATAGTGATCTGCTGTCTTATAGCTGTTAATGATGACACTAGGCAAGTCAAACACAATCAGTAGTCTAGCTGCCTTACCCGCTGGGCCAGCTTAACATTAGGTTAATGAGAGCAAACAACAACACACAACTATGTGATATGTTTCTATTTCAAGGGTGATGGTGCTCGACCTTCCCCAATTTCAGACAATGACAAAGCCAAAAGACATGACTAATAACACAATTCACAAGTTTTTCATTTATATCTGCTTTCCTTTTGTCTTCAGAAAAATGATTAAATCTACTCTGCTCATACTAAGGCATATTAGTCAGACTTAAAGCCGTACAAGCCATGACTTCCAGCAAACTCCAATTTAGTTTTGCCTGATGTATTCTTCACAGCAATACAAACATAATCAGTTCTTCATATTACTAATACAAAGAGGTAGAATGTGGTGAGAGACATTTAGTTAAAAAAAAGTATATACAACTGAAATTGCAAAGGAGGCAAAAGTATGATGAAGGGTAATGGCAAAGTGAGGATGAATGAAGTGAAAGAACGGGTGCAGCAAGAAGGAGACTGAGCTCCCAGGGGTCGGGCACAGGATCAGACTGCTCCTCAGAATGGACTGTGCACCCCAGTCTGAGAAGAACAGAGGACCTGAGGCTGCCAGGGCTTGTGCTCGCTAGTGGAAACAACAATACGAACAGTGAGTGGGATTCTAACACAATCACGTTTAAACACACAAAAAAACAGTAAATTGTAGGGATGGGTTCTGGGCATCATTGGAAATTATGGAAAAGAAGATTCCCTTTTGGAGAAAAGTCAATTTCAGCAATACATTTACCCTACCATGGGCCGCTGATGGAACTAAATGGGCTATTATCATGAAACTATGAAAGCCTATGTCAGCTCTATTGAAGAACTTAACTTGTCTCCCACACCTGATTTAAAAAGAGTGGGGCAAATGCCAGCTTACCACACATTTGCCAGCAGCCCTGTCTTGTGAACTATTGTGTTAGCTACAGCAGCTTTGCCATGTCAACAACCAGTCTCCAAAAATAATGTCTACAGACAAAAATGATGTCTCCAGTTGTTTACGTTTTACCATTGTGAAACGCACCCATTCATATCCAAACGTATTGAGATGCACCCTATGTGTGGCTTACCTTGGCTTCCTCAACGCCATGGTGGCTCCCTGTGGCTCAGTTGGTAGAGCATGGTGTTTGCAACGCCAGCATGGTGTGTGCAACGCCAGGGTTGTGGGTTCGATTCCCACGGGGCCAGTACAGTACAAAAAATAAAAAATAAATGCATGAAATGAAAATGAAATGTATGTATTCACTACTGTAAGTCACTCTGGATAAGAGCGTCTGCTAAATGACTAAAATGAGGGGGGGATCATGCATCCACCAAGTGCTTGGGCAGATCCAGGGAGACAAAGCTAGAAATAGTTATGGAAACGGATGCATGAATACACAGTGATAAAAACCCATGGCAATGAGTCACATTATTGACCAAGCTGTTTACTAAAATTTAATACATTCCTTCATTTTAAATTGTTGTTCAATTCCACCAGAAGTACACCTGAGGTATGTATATTCAGTGAAATCTCAGGTGAAATGTATAGAATATTTCAGGTACAAATGTAATGAATATAGTTATTACAATTTGCTATTCTACCTGGCAGATAATTATGTATTTTCTAGACAATACATTTATATCTAAATGTTCTGTAATGTTATATCCCTTCTCAAGCTATTTATTAGTTGAATCAGGTGTGATAGGACAGAAATATGCAACGTCTTGGGGTCCTGGAGGAACGGATTGGGAAACACGGGGCTAAGGAATAGGGTGGAGGGATGGGATGATGGGCTAAGGCTGTTGTCTCACCTGGGGCTGTTGTGAAAGACTGGGCCAGGTGTATAATATCCCTGCACGCCAACACATTCTCAGTATTTGACAGGATGCTGTTTTATGAACTGTCTGCTGTCATGACACTGTAGAAGGAACATGATCGAAAATTATTTCTATTGCATATATTTGATACTTTTATTCCATCCAGTGTTTTTTAGGTAGCCTAGTGTGTTAGAGCATTGGGGGCCAGTAATTGAAAGATTGCTGGTTTGAATACCCGTGCCGACAAGGTGAAAAATATGTTGATGTGCCTTTGAGCAAGGCACTTAACCCTAATTTGCTCCAGGGGCGCCATACTACTACAACACATTACAATGCACCTATCCAGTGTCTGTTTTTTTTACCTGGTCCAGGAGAGAACTTTTTTTTTGCCCTAGCACTACACAGCTGATTCAAAGGCCCTGTGATAGACTAGTGTTCTTGTCCAGTTGGTGTACTTGTGCCTCACACTACATGAGACAGGCTCCTGCCCTATGAGCTGTTCTGGCATGCACAAGCCAAGGCTACTTACATCATGATTTTAGCCTTAGCACGGCAAAAAAGGTCCCCAGGAACAGGATTAAGAAACACTGATCTAAACATTCTTTACAAATTATATAGATCAGTGTTTTTACCTTCTCGGTATCTCTGCCTTCAACAGTGCTCTTAGGTCAGCTACAGGGTAAAAATAAATTTGGAGAGTATAAGAGACATGCTACATGTATAAAGGCAATATGAAGAACAATAAGTTTGGCAGTGCTGACAAAGATTGGGGAAGAGCGACAGGGACTCGAATTTGACGCACACTGATTGGAGCCAGTGGAGAGTGTGAAGGAGTTTTACACAGTCTGGTAAGGGGACACAATGGAGTTGTTAACTGTGACAGAGGTCTTGGAGCAGGCAGTCCTTTCCAGGGAGGAAGAGCAGCAGAGTTAAGTGTCTTTTCATCTGGAGGGAGAAGACAGAGACCCCATTTGGGTAACTTAGTGTAACTCAGTGTGATTGCTAACATTGTATTTTTGAAATAACCATTCGCTAGACAACTAGTTGTTTATACTTTGTCTAAAAACAAGCTTTTACATTAATTAATTTAGCTATACAAGCAAGGTAAAACTGCACACCTCTGAGAACAAGCCATCTCAACCAGCTGATAGCTTATTATGCTAGCTACCTAATTCAAGGGCGAGGGAGGGTGAGACGAGCTATCCGCATGAGCGCAGCCATTTACACAGGAGTGTTCACAACTAGCTAACAGGCTCGTGGCTAATGCAGCAATCGCTATGCTAACACAAACAGCTAACGCTCACCATTCCACCCAGTTGCTTTTGTGTGATATCTTTTGTGAACATCACTGACGTACATGGTCCATATACTGGCGTAACACAGTTTCTATGGAACCCCGCAATATAGGAGTTAATTTTCGATGCAACAGCATACTAATCAGCTTTTTTTTAACATAAGTTACAACTGTCCTGTATAGCCTACCTGAACCTGCATGACATGAGCCGTCCTCATGATCTCTCCCAGCTTGGATAGAAAGTTGTGCGTAAAACCAGTCTATTAATGCCAAATAATGCAGTCTACCCTCAAAACACTAGCTTACCAGGGATTGTTTCATTATTTAGTGTAGCCTACTATCTATAGCTACTACCGTTCCCCCCGAAAAATGCTAACCTCCCCTGTTATTGTAATGGTGAGAGGTTAGCATGTCTTGGGGTTTGATATTTATGCCGCTGTAACTTTCTCACTCATCATTATTCACGATTCATTCAGGATTATTCAAAATCATGGTAGCATCCACATTAATGTAGAAGTGTTTACAAACATATTCTACTCTTATTTACAATAAAAGTGACTCCAGAATGACACAATACATTATTAACTATTCATTTCTATTTGGCACAAAATTATCTGAAACACAAAACAAACAGCAAATGCATCCACCAAATTAATAAAGTCATAAGCTTGATGTAGTCATTGCGTGCTATGAATATGGGACCAAATACTTAATACTATGCAGAAATCCGTCCGCCATTTCCTCTTTGCTAAAATTCAAATAGTTTGCCTAATTTCAGTTTATGTTACAAAGCAAGCAGTCATCTTGTAGAGAATCATTGTACCATCTACCTCTGAAATATATTTTCCATAACCAAAAATATTGGTTTGAAGCTGGTGTACAAAACTGAAAGTAAAAGACGCAAAAACGAAACTTCAGAACGGGAAGCATAGAAATAGCATGCAGATCTATCGCTTCTTAGACTTGCTTTCAATGGGAATGAAAGATCTATAACTCACATTTCCATGTGAATTTGGTCGGGTCGCCCAACAAGTTAATTTGTAGGTTTAACTTTTGACTACTTTAATACAAGTGAATTTGTCCCAATACTTTTGGTCCCCTAAAATGGGGGGAATATGTACACAAAGTGCTGTAATTTCTAAAAGGTTCACCCGATATGGATGAAAATACCCTCAGATTGAAGCTGAGCATGTTTTATTCATTTAACCTATATTAAACTAGGCAAGTCAGTTAAGAACAAATTCTTATTTACAATGACGGCCTACACCGGCCAAACCTGGATGACACTGGGCCAATTGTCCGCCGCCCTATGAGACTCCATATCATGTCTGGATGTAATACAGTGATGCCTCTAGCACTGAGATGCATTGCCTTAGACCACTGCGCCACTCAGGAGCCCTATGAGAATGAGAGGCTCAATTAAAGATGTTGCAGAACAAAACTGCTGTTTTTGAAGCACCACTCAATTCTTCCCAGTTTCCCTGATGTTGCTACTGCAATCAAGCTGTTTTTTCCATCCCTGTAACTGTCACTTCTAAGGAGAGATTGTTTTCTAAACTAGAACTAGCGAAAAGAACATTAGGCTCTTGGTCAACAGTCTGATATGAGCTTTTGAACACCTGAGTAAGCTCCACTCATTGCATGGTCAGTGCTATCGGGAATCCTTGGGACGTCCCTACCCTAAACCTTAACCATAACCCTTACCCTAACCATTTTAAATTTCAATTTCAATGGGGTAGTGACGTCCCAAGGAACCAGGATTGCACGGACCCTCATTGCACTAGCGCAGCAGTAGCCTTGACCACGGCATTTGTTCATTGATATCCACCTACTTTCAATCAGTTACATTTTTATTTTTCAAGGCCTTGGGCACCTTTTCAGTAACATTCCTGAAAGTGACAAAAAAATGTGTTTTTGAATGACTTTCTGGAGGGTTAGTGAAATGTATTACATTTACGAAAATAGACTGATGAAAGGCACATGAGCCCCCAGAGCTCGTGGGCCTCCCTGCCTTACGGGTGTGTCAGGTACGCCAGTGGAATCATACTGTTAAATTCACAAATAAATCAGAGCCAATACAATTCAGGCAGTGACAGTCATACAATAGATTTTAAGAATAGATTCACTCTGCAGTGACTCACTGGGTGGCTATGCTGTTATGATGATAGTGTTTGGCCTTTGACCTGAGCTCGCAATTGCAAGGACGTTCTCATACTATCCTCTGAGATGCACTCTTTCCTATCTCTTTCCCAAGGATCATATCATATTTTTCCGACCACTTCTCTATTACTAACTAATCTGTGAATGATAAGCAGGGACGGAAATTACTGTTTATAATTTAAGATACATTTTTTTGGCCTCATTCTTGGGCTTAAATTACATGTAAAGTACTGTTTCGTAAACCATCTTGAATTGAAAGTCTCCCAAGGACAACTTTTCGGATTAGATATTTGGATGAGATGGTCAGCATTGAGCTATGCTATTCATTTTCATCACTACTCTTGAATGAAATATGATATTTACTGGTGCATTGATATGAAAATCATTCAATACTTTCTTATGTACTGCGTAAGAGGATAAAGGAAAGTGTGAGATTGGCACTCTGTAAGGGACATTTGAACCTCCCCCACCAGAGGGCAGTAATTGACAGAATTAGGATGCTTTACTCTATTCCATCACACCACCCTAGTTCCTCTCTATGAATTTAGCAATGTGCCCGTGCCTCTAGCTTGTCAAAAGTTGCTTGTCTGCTTTACTTAATCTACACTGATCTGAAACAACTGGACAAGTGAAAGCACCCTTCTCCACCATATCACATTCACCCATCATTTGATTTCAGATCAGTGCTGGGGGGTTGGGGACACCCCTGGGACAGATATAGACATATTTCTGTGTTTGCAAATATTGCCACATGCAAATTTGGTGGCAGAACACACACATGAGGGAGTTCTCATGACTGCCAGCAAAAAAAGTTACCATTTACATGTTTCTTATGAATGCATTTCACACTACTTTTGGATTATAATTGGATTTTAAGACTTGTATGATTGTCCTGTTTAATATAATGTTTGTGTAATCATCAAAAATCAACTGCATTATACTTAATAAACACTTCAACTTCAACCAGTAAAATGGTTCTCTGGCTAGCTTTTGTTTCAGCCTATGTCAATGAGTGTTAGTTAGCATTCCAAGAGTGTCAATGAATGCTAGCTTCCAAAATAGGCATTTTGCAAAGATCACAACCAAATATGATCTTAGTGACTGTTCAAGCAATAATCAAAACAACATTTACAGTGTATGAAAACCCCCAAAGTTTTTTGTTTGTTTAGAAGTAATAACTATTTAAATGTAGGCTATGTTGAATGTGCACAGATGGTGATGGCCAGCCTTTCTGTGTCCAAAATGGGCTCACATCTGTGCCTGAAGTCAGTGTGTTGTGTACTGAAAAGGGATCTATATACAGTGCCTTGCAAAGGTATTCATCCCCCTTGGTGTTGTTCCTATTTTGTTGCATTACAACCTGTAATTTAAATTGGGTTTTATTTGGGTTTCATGTAATGGACATACAACAAATTCTAAAAATTTGTGAAATGAAATGAAAAAAATAACTGGTTTCAAAAAATTCGAAAAAATATAAAAATGAAAAGTGGTGCGTGCATATGTATTCACCCCTTTGCAATGAAGCCCCTAAATAAGATCTGGTGCAACAATTACCTTCAAAAGTCACATAATTAGTTAAATAAAGTCCTCCTGTGTGCAATCCAAGTTTCACATGATCTGTCACTTGATCTCAGTATATATACACTTGTTCTGAAAGGCCCCAGAGTCTGCAACACCACTAAGCAAGGGGAACCACCAAGCAAGCAGCACCATGAAGACCAAGGAGCTCTCCAAACAGGTCAGGGACAAAGTTGTGGCAAAATACAGATCAGGGTTGGGTTATAAAAAAATATTACAAACTTTGAATAACCCACGGAGCACCATTAAAAAATATATGGCACCACAACAAACCTGCCAAGAGAGGGCCGCCCACCAAAACTCGCGGACCAGGCAAGGAGGGCATTAATCAGAGAGGCAACAAAGAGACCAAAGATAACCCCGAAGGAGCTGCAAAGCTCCACAGCAGAGAATGGAGTATCTGTCCATAGGACCACTTTAGGCCGTACACTCCACAGAGCTGGGCTTTACGGAAGAGTGGCCAGAAAAAAAGCCATTGCATAAAGAAAAAATAAGCAATGACGTTTGGTGTTTGCCAAAAGGCATGTGGGAGACTCCCCAAATATATGTAAGAAGGTACTCTGGTCAGATGAGACTAAAATTGAGCTTTTGGCCATCAAGGAAAATGTTATGTCTGGTGCAAACCCAACACCTCTCATCACCCTGAGAACACCATCCCCACAGTGAAGCATGGTGGTGGCAGCATCAAGCTGTGGGGATGTTTTTCATTGGCAGGGACTGGGAAACTGGTCAGAATTGAAGGAATGATTGATGGCGCAAAATACAGAGATATTCTTGAAGGAAACCTGTTTCAGCCTTCCAGAGATTTGAGACTGGGATGGAGGTTCACCTTCCAGCAGGACAATGACCCTAAGCATACTGCTAAAGCAACACTCGAGTGTTTTAAGGGGGAACATTTAAACGTCTTGGAATGGCCTAGTCAAAGCCCATACCTCAATCCAATTGAGAATCTGTGGTATGACTTAAAGATTGCTGTACACCAGCGGAACCCATCCAACTTGAAGGAGCCAAGCTTATAGAGATACCCCAAGAGACTTGCAGCTGTAATTGCTGCAAAAGGTGGCTCTACAAAGTATTGACTTTGGGGGGTGAATAGTTATGCACGTTGAAGTTTTCAGTTTTTTTGTTTTATTTGTTTGTTTGTTTCACAATAAAAAGATTTTGCATATTCAAAGTGGTAGGCATGTTGTGTAAATCAAATGATACAAACCTCCAAAAATCAATTTTAATTCCAGGTGGTAAGGCAACAAAATAGGAAAAATGCCAATGGGGGTGAATACTTTTGCAAACCGCTGTATACAAAACCCAATATAACAAAAGTATCATTCTCCTATTATGTTCTGTATTCCCTTTCCATAGTATATTTCTAAAGACTATTTCTATCTGCAAATATAATGAATTTTACCCTTGCGTTGCAAGTCATAACCATCACAGTGCATGTGATTTTGATTTCTCAATGGCCAAAATGTAATAGGAGCATGCAAGAATGCATTAAAATATGCTTTTCACTTCTCATCTAGACCAAGTTGAAAGGATTATCATCTGGAGCTCATTTGATTTGGTCAATCAGAGTACTCACTCATTCATATTTCTTAGTGGTGGTCTGATATGAAAAAGTGCTATGTAGGGAAGATTTAAGTGTGTAAGTGTGTGACTACAGCTCCTTCATTCACATAGAGTTGAAAACAACAACTGGATCTCAATAGCCACTTCAGTGGGTAAGTGAGTAGTGGAGTCATTTTTAGCCAGTTGAAGAGAATTACGTCCTGCTGTGATGAGTGAAATATTTGGCCAGAATTCAATGAATTTGGATTGTAGCAAAAAAAGGCATAGAAAAAAAGGTACTTTGGTTCTCATCCCTGAGAGAGATATTCAATTTTTTACCTAGATGTTCAACAGGCCAGTGTCACACCCTGATCTGTTTCACCTGTCTTTGTGCTTGTCTCCACCACCCTCCAGGTGTCACCCATCTTCCCATTGTCCCCTGTGTATTTATACATGTGTTCTCTGTTTGTCTGTTGCCAGTTTGTCTTGTCTTGTCAGGTCTTACCAGGTCTTTCCCATCTGCCTATTTCTCTAGTCTGTTTTCCTAGTTTTCCCCGGTTCTGACTATTCTGCCTGTGCTGAGACCCTTAGCCTGCCTGCCGTCCTGTACCTGCCTGACTCTGACCTAATTATGAACTTCTGCCTGCCCTGACAACCTCTGCCTGCCCCGACCGCGCGCCTGCCTGCCGTCCTGTACCTGCCTGACTCTGACCTGATCACAAACCCATGCCTGTCCTCGACCTGCCCTTTGCCTACCCCGTGTTTTCAATAAATCGTCTGAGAACTGTACTATCCGCCTCCTGTGTCTGCATCTGGGTCATATCCTGAGTCATGGTAGTCCAGTTTATTGTTTAGCCTGCAAGCATTTAGAGGCACCGGGGTCATTACCTGTGTAAAGGACCATTGATTCTCGACAAGAGGGAATTCTGTCCTATAAACCATGCTTGACACACAATTTCCATCAATGACACTGTTTTTCAGGAATGATCAACTTGATAACCAGCTCAATTCTTTGTTGTTTGTGTTTAGATAGATTTGTGTTTACTCTGCCCAAACAAGGGATACATCTAGGTTATTATTAATTAATAAGGTAAATGTTACATATTTACTAGGCCAGTCTCACCGATACATTTGAGTGTCAATGTTTTTTCCCACTACTGCAAGTAAGAAAAAATATACATCACTCAGAATAAAAAATGTAAAAAATGTATATTTTTGCTGATGTACACAGATGATTGATATCCTATATACTGGAATAAAGCTCTGTGAAATGTATTGATAGGTTGCATATCAGATTCACAGCGTCTCTTGCTGTAGGACCCTGGGAAGGTTGATGTAGCTACACATGATGAATTGATATGAACTCTTATTGGCGGGAGTAAATGGATATTTACTTTTCGGAGAAAAGATTCCAACTTCTGAATCACCACAGGCAGCGTTAAATATATTTTTAAATGCTCAATCACTGTTTGGCTTTATGTAAAAATATAAACACAACATGCAACAATTTCAATGATTTTACTGAGCTACAGTTCAAATAAGGAAATCAGTCAATTGAAATAAATTCATTAGGCCCTAATCTATGTACTTCACATGACTGGGCAGGGACTTTATTACAGACATAAAAACTCCTCAATTTCACCAGCTGTCTGGGTGGCTGGTCTCAGACGATCCCGCAGGTAAGAAGCCAGATGTGGAGTTCCTGGGTTGGCGTGGGTACACGTGGTCTGTGCTTGTGAGCCCAGTTGGACGTACTGACAAATTCTCTAAAACAACTTTGGAGGCGGCTTATGGTAAAGAAATTAACATTACCTTCTCTGGCAACAGCTCTGGTGGACATTCCTGCAGTTTGCATGCCGATTGCACACTCCTACAAAACTTGAAACATCTGTGGCATTGTCTTGTGTGACAAAACTGCACATTTTAGAGTGGCCTTTTATTGTCCCCAGCACAAGGTGCACCTGTGTTATGATCATGTTATTTAATCAGCTTATTGATATGCCACATCTGCCAGGCGGATGGATTATCTTGGCAAAGGAGAAATGCTCACTAACAGGGATGTAAACACATTTGTGCACACAATTTGAGAGAAATACACTTTAAGTGCATATGAAACATTTCTGGGATGTTATATTTCAGCTCATGAAACATGGGACCAACACTACATGGTGCGTTTATATTTATGTTCAGTATACATGGAAACAAGTGGGTTGACTTGAGGGATATCCTACAAAGTAAGCTAGATCTACTCAGGGTTTTCTAAAGCTACCCAGCTTCAGTTTACTTCACAATCCAGCTCAGGCTTCATCTGTACTACGACGGTGGATATTTCTCGTCTGCCTGCCTCTAATTTCTGCCGAAATCACTTACAGTATAGTTAATGTGGTCTTGGTGTGCTTATCAGTGCACAAGCACCTTTTTCTCACTCCTATCAGTATTTTTTTAAAGTCATACAAAATTGTTGCATTGCATGAAGTTGAAAATGTTTTCTGTCATTACTAAATGTGTTACGTGATATATTTGAACATTACATTTTTTCCCCCAAAATAAAATACTTAAATCAGTCAAATTAAAGGGATGATGACGTGATTTTTGCAAGAGCAAGGGAATCTGATTTCACTGGTTCTCGAATCATGGCTCAGTCACTTCATTCAGGATAAATGGAGATAGCCGTGAGTTAGCCTGCCCCTGAGCAGGTTAGTTCTGAAGGATTTGCTGCCATAGACATTTATCTGGCTAAAACGTGAGCTGCTTTCGTATGACTGGTTATCCTGAGTTGAACTCAGAGTTGACCAAAGTTACCTCGTTAATTAACTCCTCAAACCTGCTTCATAGGATACCCCTTTGGTCTGCTCTTGTCACGCAGTGCTTGTGCTACTTTAGAGAGTAGAAACAGCAGGGGATATTATAGTGTTTCCCCCCTAGCGCTATCTACAGCCTCCTCCCTGGGCCTTGAGTTGATTGAAACATCTTCAGATTTTTTTTTCATTGGCGTAAATACTATATGTCGATTCCTTTCGCAGATAGCTAAAAGAAGTCCAAACATCTCTTTCAACTCCCGTACTCCAATTAAGTTGTTCCTTTGATATTGGCAAAATTAGAAAACCGGATTAATATGTTATGATGGGCTTTCATGTTTTAAGCTATGCCTTGTTGCGTTGTGCACATGTACCAAAATTGAAAAGGAGTTGAACAGTTCTAACATTTAACATGTTAACTTTTTCTGTATGGTAGAGAAGATTGTTACATTTATCAAACAGTGAATTCTAAGTTTACTTTCACTGAAGGGGAAATTACTTTTGACCTCTTCAGATGTTCCTGTGTTTGTTCTCTTTATCTTACAACTTTGCATTGTCTCTTTATTACAATGAAATTTCAACCAACGCTTAGTTGTTAATCCCTTATTTTCCCTTTTCCACTTATAATACCTGAGGATTCTGATCTATCCACACAGACAATACACCCGGCAGCATGGCATTAGAGATGGAGATTCACAGGCACAAAGCTGTCAGAAGAAAGATAAACACACTGTATGTGATGAGGATTAGCATTTAGTTAGGGATTCCTGTTACCTTTCAGAAGTGAAGGATAATACAGATTACGGCTCAGAAAATGTTGGAAGTTTTTAAGTAAATACCGGGAGGACTGTGAGTGCTTCGATGTTTCACTATCAAGTGGCATCGTTTTTCATGCTGTTAAGCGGTTTGACTGACTGACGGATTCGGGGCATGGATACTTGATAGGATAACACTTCAAAACACTGTCGTGGCACAGTCATAAGAGTGACATCAGTCCTGGGGTGGGGGGGGGTGTAACACTTTACATAACCATGTCAAAATATATTATAACAGCTGACATAACTTGTCATAACCTGTCATAATATGGTCCTAAGACTGTCATGACCCGTATATTTACACCTGTTTTGACATATAGTACAAGTGAAAAGTTTGGACACACCTCATACAAGCGTTTTTCTTTATTTTTTACTATTTTCTACATTGTATTATAAAAGTGAAAACATCAAAACTATGAAATAACAGAAATTGAATCTTGAAGTAACCAAAAAATTGTGAAACAAATCAAAATATACTTTATATATGAGATTCTTCAAAGTAGCCACCCTTTACCTTCATGATAGCTTTGCACACTCTTGGCATTTTCTCAACCAGCTTCATGAGGTAGTCACCTGGTATGCATTTCAATTAACTTCTATGGGCTAGGTGGCGTCCCACCTGCGGGACACAGCCAGTGAAATATCAGGGCGGCAAATTCAAAAACAACAAAATGTCATAATTCAACTTTCTCAAACATACAACTATTTTACACCCTTTTAAAGATACACTTCTCCTTGATGTAACCACATTGTCCGATTTCAAAAAGGCTTTACAGCGAAAGCAAAACATTAGATTATGTTAGGAGAGTACATAGACAAAAAATAATCACACAGCCATTTTCCAAGCAAGGACATGTGTCAATAAAACCCAAAACACAGATAAATGAAGCACTAACCTTTGACGATCTTCATCAGATGACACTCCTAGGACATTATGTTGCACAATACATGTATGTTTTGTTCGATAAAGTTCAGATTTATATCCAAAAACAGCATTTTACATTGGCGCATGATGTTCAGAAAATGTATTCCCACCAAAACGTCCAGTGAATGTGCACATCAATTTACAAAAATACTCATCATAAACGTTGACAAAATATTTAACAATTATTTAAAGAATTATAGATGGACTACTCCTGGATGCAACCGCTGTGTCAGATTTTAAAATAGATTTACAGAGAAAGCACATTTTTCAATATTCTGAGTACATAGCTCAGCCATCACGGTGAGCTATTCAGACACCCGCCAAGTTCGGGGCAACCTAAACTCAGAATTAGTGTTCGAAATATTCTCTTACCTTTGCTGATTTTCATCAGAATGCACTCCAAGGACTGCTACTTCCACAAGAAATGTTGCTTTTGTTCCAAATAATCCATATTTATGTACAAATACCTCTGTTTTGTTCGTGCGTACAGATCACTTATCCAAAGGCATAACGCGCATTACCGTACTTAGAAGCATGTCAAACGCTGTTTAAAATGAATCTTTATGGTATTTTTTACGTAAAATTGCAATAATATTCCAACCGGACAATAGCATATTCATTCAAGAAGAAAAAGAAGGAACAGCGTGCTCGCGTGACTGCGCATATCCAATCCCTTTGTTGCCAGGCAGACCACTCAGTAACTGAGCTCCTATACTCTGCCCAGTGACAGGAGAAGGCTCAAACCACTTTGTGAAGGCTTTAGACAGCCAATGGAAGCGTTGGGAAGTGCAACGTCACCCCACAGACACCGTAGCTTCGATAGAGAATCAAAAGAAGGACTACAATTCTCAGACTTTCCACTTCCTGCTTGAATTTTTCTCAGGTTATTGCCTACCATATGAGTTCTGTTATACTCACAGACACCATTCAAACAGTTTTAGAAACTTCAGAGTGTTTTCTATCCAAATCTACTAATAATATGCACATTCTAGTTTCTGGGCCAGAGTAGTTACCTGTTTAAATTGGGTACGTTTTTCATCCGGCCGTGAAAATACTGCCCCCTAGCCCAGACATTAACAGGTTTGCCTTGTTAAAAGTTAATTTGTGGAAATTCTTTCCTTAATGCGTTTGAGCCAATCAGATGTGTTGTGACAAGGTAGGGGTGATATACAGAAGATAGCCCTATTTGTTAAAACACCAAGTCCATATTATGGCAAGGAGAGCTCAAATAAGCAAAGAGAAAGGACAGTCCATCACTCTTTAAACCTGTTAAGATATAGGGGGCAGTATTTTCACTTTTGGATGAAAAGCGTGCCCAGAGTAAACTGCCTAATACTCGGGCCCAGAGTCAAATATTTGCATATTATTAGTAGAGTTGGATAGAAAACACTTTGAAGTTTGTAAAACTGTTTGAATGATGTCTGTGAGTATAGCAGAACTCATATGGCAGGCAAAAACCTGAGAAAAATCCAACCAGGAAGTGGGAGATCTGACACTTGTAGTCTTTCAAACCATTGCCTATTGAAACTACAGTGTCTGTGGGGTCATTGTGCACTTCCTAAGGCTTCCACTAGATGTCAACAGTCTTTAGAAAGTTGTTTGAGGCTTCTATGGTGAATTTTGAGGGAATAACAGCCGGTTCAAGCAGTGGACTCTAATGTAGTTACTTCATGCGCGTTTTAACACATGGCTAGCATTTTTTATATTTCTTCTGTAATGAATACGCTGTTGGAATATTATCGATTATTTATGTTAAAAGCACCCTAAGGATTGATTGTAAACATCGTTTGACATGTTTCTACAAACGGTAATGGAACTTTTGAGCTTTTCGTCTATTGATTTGCGCTCCCGCATCATGCCTTTGGAATAGTGTTCTGGACGCTCCAACAAAACGGAGGTATTTGGACATAAATTATGGACTTTATCGAACAAATGAACATTTCTTGTGGAAGTGGGAGTCCTGCGAGTGCATTCCGCCGAAGATCAGCAAAGGTAAGGAAAGATTTATAACACTAATTTAGAGTTTTATTGATGCCATGACTTGGCGGGTAGCTGTATAGCTTGCATTGATGGCTGAGTTCTGTACTCAGAATATTGAACAATGTGCTTTCGCCGAAAAGCTATTTTAAAATCTGACACAGCGGTTACATTAAGGAGTAGTATATCTATAATTCTTTAAATAATTGCTAAATATTTTGTCAACGTTTAAGATGAGTATTTCTGTAAATTAATGTGCACATTCACTGGAAGTTTTGGGAGGCAAACATTTTCTGAACATCACGTGCCAATGTAAAATGCTGTTTTTGGATATAAATATGAACTTGATCGAACAAAACGTACATGTATTGTGTAACATGATGTCCTATAAGTGTCATCTGATGAAGATCGTCAAAGGTTAGTGCTTAAATTTAGCTGTATTTCTGGTTTTTGTGACTCCTCTCCTTGCTAGGAAAATGGCTGTGTGGCTTTTCTAATGTTTTGCTTTCGCTGTAAAGCCTTTTTGAAATCGGACAATGTGGTTGCATTAAGGATAAGTGTATCTTTAAAATTGTGTAAAATAGTCGTATGTTGAGAAAATTTTATTATGAGATATTTTATATTTTGTATTTCCCGCCCTGCAATTACATTGGCTGTTGGCTAGGGGTCCCGCTGACGGAACGGGGTTCCGCTGGCGGAGCGTCTGTCCTCAACAGGTTTTAAGACATGAAGGTCTGTCAATGCGGAAAATGTCAAGAATTTTGAAAGTGTCTTAAAGTGCAGTCGCAAAAACCATCAAGCACAATGATAAAACTGGCTCTCATGAAGACTGCCACAGGAAAGGAAGACCCAAAGTTACCTCTGCTGCAGAGGTTAAGTTCATTAGAGTTACCAGCCTCAGAAATTGCATCCCAAATAAATGCTTCACAAAGTTCAAGTAACAGACACATCTCAACATCAGCAGACTGAGTGAATCAGGCCTTCATGGTCGAATTGCTGCAGAGAAATTTGAGATTTTTGTTCCAACCGCCATGTCTTTGTGAGATGCAGAGTAGGTGAACGGATGATCTATGCATGTGTGGTTCCCACCATGAAGCATGGAGGAGGAGGTGTGATGGTGTGGGGGTGCTTTGCTGTTGACACTGTCTATGATTTATTTAGAATTCAAGGTACACTTAACCAGCATGAATACCACAGCATTCTGCAGCGATACGCCATCCCATCTGGGTTGCACTTAGTGGAAGTATAATTTGTGTCATGACAATGACCCAACACACCTCCAGGCTGTGTAAGGGCTATTTGACCAAGAATGAGAGTGATGGAGTGCTGCATCAGATGACCTGATCTCCACAATCACCCGAACTCAACGCAATTGAGATGGTGTGGGATGAGTTGGACTGCAGAGTGAAGGAAAAGCAGCCAACAGGAACTCAGCATAGACTGTTGGAAAAACATTCCAGGTGAAGCTGGTTGAGAGAATGTCAAGAGTGTGCAAAGCTGTCATCAAGGCAAAGGGTGGCTACTTTGAAGAATCTAAAAAATAAAATATATTTTGATTTGTTTAACACTTTTTTGTTTCTACATGATTCCATATGTGTTATTTAGTATTGATGATGTCTTCACTACTTTTCTACAATGTAGTAAAAATAAAGAAAAACCCTTGAATGAGTAGGTGTGTCCAAACTTTTGACTGGTACTGTATATTGTGTTATTCTATGGATGGTTATGACACCTACTGTACATAAAAGTGTGACATTTATTCTAGTTAGTTTATTCCCTTTCAAGAAGTTTGCTTTCGTTTGAAAGTTTGTTGGGGGTCGAGGGTAACCTAATCCCACTGACGGGATTGCTAGCAAGGCGGGAAATTCAAAACATCAAAAATCTAATCATTTCAATTTCTCAGACAATCAACTATTTTAGACCATTTAAAAGATAAACATCTCCTTAATCGAACCACATTGTCCGATTTTCAAAGAGGCTTTACGGTGAAAGCATAAAGTTAGATTATGTTAGGAGAGTACATAGCCAAAAAAGTACACACATCCATTTTCAATTCAAGGACAGGCGTCACCAAAAGCAGAAAACCAGCTAAAATTATGCACTAACCTTTGACAATCTCCATCAGATGACACTCCTAGGACATTATGTTAGACAATACATGCATTTTTGTTCTATCAAGTTCATGTTTATATCCAAAAACAGCATTTTACATCAGCGCGTGTCGTTGAGAAAATGTGTCTCCCCCAAAACTGCCAGTGAATTTACAAAAATTACTCATTATAAAACGTGGTTAAAGTATTAAACTGTTATTCAAAGAATAACGGTTGCATTCAGGAGAATGCAACCGCATTGACAGATTTCAAAATAACTTTACTGGGAAAGCATACTTTGCAATAATCTAAGAACTCTGGTCAGAAAAATACACTAGGCTATACAGATAGCCGCCATGTTGGAATCATCTAAAACCATAAATAACATTAGCAATATTCCCTTACCTTTAATAATCTTCATCAGAAGGCACTTCCAGGAATCTCAGGTCCACAACAAATGTTGTTTTTTTCGATAAAGTTCATAATTTATGTCCAAATAACTCCATGCTGTTCCGTGTTGTTAGCGCATTCGGTAGGCTACTCAAAATGAAGGGCGCGGGAGGGAAAAGTCACGGCGAAAAGTAAAAAAAAAAATCTATTTACGTTCGTTCAAACATGTCAAACGTTGTTTAGCATCAATCTTTTGGTCCATTTTTAACGTAAAACATCAGTAATATTTCAACCCGACCTCTCCTGTCTCTTGAAACACGTTTTGAAAAATGTCTCGCCTCACATGAACGCGCATGCGCACGAAATAATGAAGTGACGACATCCCAGGGACGTCAACTTCCCTTCCTTCTCATTCGGTCTCTGTTCATCATAGACGCTTCAAACAACTTTATAAAGATCGTTGACATCTAGTGGAAGCCATAGGAAGTGCAAAATGAATCCTTTGTCACTGTGTGTTTTATTGGCAATGACATGAAAATAGTACAGCCACAAAATGTTAATTTCCTGCTTGTATTTTTTCTCAGGTTTTTGCCTGCCATATGAGTTCTGTTATACTTAGCGACACCATTCAAACAGTTTTAGAAACCTCAGAGTGTTTTCTATCCAAATCTACTAATAATATGCATATTCTATTTTCTGGGCCGGAGTAGTAACCTGTTTAAATTGGGTACGTTTTTCATCCGGCAGTGAAAATACTGCCCCCTAGCCCCTAGAGGTTAAATCCTTTGTTGTTGTAGTAATACATTCTTTACAGTATAACTTGTAGAAAATACACTTTATGACACTGTCAAGAAGCATTGTGACCATTCTGTGTCACTTTACTTGGACTAAGAAAATACACTTTATGACCATCTTTAGCCTTATGACCATCCTAATCACATAAGCCAGACAAGCATATCACGTACATGCCCTTATATCAGTCATCAGTCGAAAAGATGGTATCTTGTCCTGCTCCTGTATTCATCTCAGTCATCAGCAACAGAGCATTTGGGTAGGTGCAAGTCTTACATAAATGTGTGCGCAATTAGAAAGTGAATTTAATATGGTCAATTAAAAAATATGTACAGATGAAGTCGGAAGTTTACATACACCTTAGCCAAATACATTTAAACTCAGTTTTTCACAATTCCTGACGTTTAATCCTAGTAAAAATTCCCTGTCTTAGGTCAGTTCGGATCACCACTTTATTTTAAGAATGTGAAATGTCAGAATAATAGTAGAGAATCATTTATTTCAGCTTTTATTTCTTTCATCACATTCCCAGTGGGTCAGAAGTTTACATACACTGAATTAGAATTTGGTAGCATTGCCTTTAAATTGTTTAACTTGGGTCAAACATTTCGGGTAGCCTTCCACAAGCTTCCCACAATAAGTTGGGTACATTTTGGCCCATTCCTCCTGACAGAGCTGGTGTAAATGAGTCAGGTTTGTAGGCCTCCTTGCTCGCACACGCTTTTTCAGTTCTGCCCACAAATTGTCTATATGATTGAGGTCAGGGATTTGTGATGGCCACTCCAATACCTTGACGTTGTTGTCCTTAAGCTATTTTGCCACAACTTTGAAAGTATGCTTGGGGTCATTGTCCATTTGGAAGACACATTGGTGACCAAGCTTTAACTTTCTGACTGATGTCTTGAAATGTTGCTTCAATATATCCACAAAATGTTCCTTTCCTCATGATGCCATCTATTTTGTGAAGTGCACCTGTCCCTCCTGCAGAAAAGATACTGCCACCCATTGCTTCACGGTTGGGATGGTGTTCTTCGGCTTGCTAGCCTCCCCCTTTTTCCTCCAAACCTAACGATGGTCATTATGGCCAAACAGTTCTATTTTTGTTTAATCAGAACTGAGGACATTTCTCCCAAAAGTACGATCTTTGTCCGCATGTGCTGTTGCAAACCGTAGTCTGGCATTTTTATGGCGGTTTTGGAGCAGTGGCTTCTTCCTTGCTGAGCGGCCTTTCAGGTTATGTCGATGTAGGACTCGTTTTAATGTGGATATAGATACTTTTGTACCTGTTTCCTCCAGCTCTTCACAAGGTCCTTTGCTGTTGTTTTTGCACTTTTCGCACCAAAGTACGTTCATCTCAAGGAGACAGAGCGCGTCTCATTCCTGAGCGATATGACGGCTGGGTGGTCCCATGGTGTTTATACTTGCGTACTGTTGTTTGTACAGATGAATGTGATACCTTCAGGCGTTTGGAAATTGCTCCCAAGGATGAACCAGACTTGTGGAGGTCTACAATTTTATTTCTGAGGTCTTGGCTGATTTCTTTTGATTGTCCCATGATGTCAAGCAAAGAGGCACTGAGTTTGAAGGTAGGCCTTGAAATATATCCACAGGTACACCTCCAAATGACTCAAATTATGTCAATTAGCCTATCAGAAGCTTCTAAAGCCATGACATAATTTTCTGGAAATTTCCAAGCTGTTTAAAGGCACAGTCAACTTAGTGTATGTAAACTTCTGACCCACTGGAATTGTGATAAGTGAAATAATCTGTCTGTAAACAATTGTTGGAAAAATTACGTGTCATGCACAAAGTAGATGTCCTAACCGACTTGCCAAAACTGTAGTTTGTTAACAAGAAATTTGTGGAGTGGTTGAAAAACAAGTTTTAATGACTCCAACCTAAGTGTATATAAACATCTGACTTCAACTGTAAATACAACATAAACATACTGATACACGTAGGCTATGATGTAATTAAAATGTTTTGGCTTGTGTGGTACGTTTTGGGGGTTTTAACACTCTTATGTAGGTGTCATAACCAGCAATATAATAACGCAATATATGCCACAGTAGGTCTAAATATATTTGACATGACATGTCACGTCCTGACCAGTAAAAGGGGTTGTTTGTTATTGTAGTTTGGTCAGGGCATGGCAGGGGGTGTTTGTTTAGTGTGTTTCGGGGTTTTAGGTTGATGTTCTTTGTTTTCTATGTGGGTTTTCTAGTTTTTCTATGTCTATGTTAGTTTTGTCAATGACCTCCAATCAGAGGCAGCTGTTTGTTGTTTTCTCTGATTGGAGGCCATATTTAAGTGTGTTTGTTTTCACTTGTGTTTGTGGGTGGTTGTTTCCTTGTATAGTCTGAGCACCTTACAGGACTGTTTTTCGTTTGTTGTGTATGAGTATTTTTTTCCCCCTTCTAAATAAAAAGAAGATGAGCACCTTAACCGCTGCATATTGGTCCGATGATTTCTCCTCCTCAGACGACGAAGTTTATGACATGACAGTTATATGACCATGTTATAACAGGTTATGACAATTTATGTAAGCTGTTATAACATATTATTACATGGATATGACCGAGTCGTAACGTGTTATGACACTGGGTGTCAAGTAAAGTGTTACAGAAGGGGTAATTCATAACATGTATTGCTCAAGGTCACAATGGCAGTAGGGGATGGCACCATCCCTGGGTGTAGTATCGTTCAAATACATAAGATAGCTGTGCTGAATTGAACTTGCCTATTGCAGTGGAAGTAATGGAATAGTCCTGAAAGTACAAACCACACCTGCCCATCGGGCACTCCAGTCAGGCTCAACGTTTTTTTAAGATTTCAAATACTATTTGAATCCAGGTCTGGATGCCACCTGAGCAATTGTTTTCCATTGTAATGTGGTAGTCAACATTCTAAGCTGAGACCTGAAGACTTGTATTAGCTACACAAACTAATATTTATTATTGGGGATCCCAAGTGGCGCCGAGGTCTAAGGCACTGCATCTCAGTGCCAAGAGGCATCACTACAGTCCCTGCTTTGATTCCAGGCTGTATCACATCTGACCGTGATTGGGAGTCCCATAGAGCTGTGCACAATAGATCACTAATCACTTTAATAATGACCACTTTAATAATGTTTACATATCTTGCATCACTCATCCCATATGTATATACTGTATGTTTATATCATCTATTGCATCTTGGCTATGCCGCTCGGTCATCGCTCATCCATATATTTCTATGTAGTATTATTCCATTCCTTTACTTAGATTTGTGTGTATTAGGTAGTTGTTGTGGAATTGTTAGATTACTTGTTAAATAATACTGCACTGTCGGAACTAGAAGCACAAGTATTTCGGTAAACACTCGCAATAACATCTGATAACCATGTGTATGTGACCAATAAAATTTGATTTAATATGATTTGAATTGGTCCAGCGTTGTCCGAATTTGGCCGGGGTAGGCCGTCATTGTAAATAAGCATTTGTTCTTAACTGACCTGTCTAGTTAAATAAAGGTTAAATGAAAAATGAAAAAAATTATTCATCAGGCTAACAAAATCTTATGGTGCGCAGGAGACCAGGGCTTGACCCCACCCACCCCACCAGTAACACCATCAACTATCTGGTTCACTAACACTTTTTGTAATATCATGAAAATGTACTTTTATTTTGAAGAACCCTGATGAATGATGTTGAATGAATGTGTTATGAATGTTGTATCCATGTCAATGTAACATTCATAAATCTTTTTGTCACATGCGCCGAATACAAGTGTAGACCTTACCGTGAAATGCTTACTTACAAGCCCTTAACCAACAGTGCAGTTCAAGAAAGAGTTAAGAAAATATTAACCAAATAAACGAAAGAAAAAAAATCAAAAAGTAACAATAAAATAACAATAACGAGCCTATATACAGGGGGTACTGGTACCGAGTCTATGTGCAGGGCTACAGGTTAGTTGAGGTAATATGTACATGTAGATAGGGCTGAAGTGACTATGCATAGATAATAAACAGTGAGTAGCAGCAGGGTACAAAACAAACAGAGGGGGAGGGGGGTGTTAATGTAAATAGTCCGGTGGCCATTTGATTGATTGTTCAGCAGTCTTATGGCTTGGGGGTAGAAGGTATTAAGGAGCCTTTTGGTCCTAGACTTGGCGCTCGGGTACCGCTTGGTTGTGCGGAAGCAGAGAAAACAGTCTATGACAATTTTTGGAAATTTCCTCTGACACCACCTAGTACAAAGATCCTGGATGGCAGGAAGCTTGGCCACAGTGATGTACTGGGCCGTATGCATTACCCTCTGTAGCGCCTTACGGTCAGATGCCAAGCAGTTGCCATACCAGGCGGTGATGAAACCGGTCAGGATGCTCTCGATGATGCAGCTGTCGAACTTTTGGATGATCTGGGGACCCATGCCAAAACCTTTCAGTCTCCTTTGGGGAAAAGGTGTTGTCGTGCCCTCTTCACGACTGTCTTGGTGTGTTTGGACCATGATAGTTCGTTGGTGATGTGGACACCAAGGAACTCAAAACTCTCGACCCACTCCACTACAGTCCCGTCGATGCTAATGTGGGCCTGTTTGGTCCGCCTTTTCCTGTAGTCCACGATCAGCTCCTTTGTCTTGAGAGAGAGGTTGTCGTCCTGGCACCACACTGCCAGGGCTCTGACCTCCTCCCTATAGGCTGTCTCATTGTTGTCATCATCAAACTTAATGATGGGGTTGGAGTCGTGTTTGGCCAGGCAGTTGTGGGTGAACAGGGAGTACAGGATGGGACTAAGTACACACCCCTGAGGGAACCCAGTGTTGAGGATCAGTGTGGCAGACGTGTTGTTGCCTACCCTTGCCACCTGGGGGTGGCCCGTCAGGAAGTCCAGGATACAGTTGCAGAGAGAGGTGTTAAGTCCCTTCTGGTTTAGATATGTACATATGGTCACTGTGGGGACAATGTCGTCGATGCACTTATTGATGAAGACGATGACTGAGTTGGTATACTTCTCAATGCCATTGGATGAATCCCGGAACATATTCCAGTCTATGCTAGCAAAACAGTCCTGTAGGCGTAGCATCCGCGTCATCTGATTACGTCCGTATTGAGCGAGTCACTGGTGCGTTCTACTTTAGTTTTTGCTTGTAAGCAGGAATCAAGAGGATATAATTATGGTCAGATTTGCAAAATGGAGAGTGGGGAGAGCTTTGTATGCATCTCTCTGTGTGGAGTAAAGGTAGTCTGGAGTTTTTTTCCCTCTGGTTGCACATGTGACATGCTGGTAGAAATTATGTGAAACAGATTTAAGTTTGCCTGCATTAAAGTCCCTGGCCACTAGGAGCGCTGCCTCTGGATGACCATTTTCTTGTTTTCTTATGGCCTTATAGAGTTGGTTGAGTGCGGTCTTAGTGCCAGCATCAGTTTGTGGTGGTAAATAGACAGCTACGAATAATATAGATGAGAACTCTCTTAGTAGATAGTGTGGTCTACAGGTTATCATGAGGTATTCTACCTCAGGTTAGCAATACCTCGAGACTTCTTTAATATTCGACATTGCGCACCAGCTGTTATTGACAAATAGACACACACACCCGCCCCTTGTCTTTCAAGACGTAGCTTCTCTGTTCTGCCGGTGTGTGGAAAATCCTGCCAGCTCTATATTATCTGTGTCGTCGTTCAGCCACGACTTGGTGAACATAACATATTACAGTTTTTAATGTCCCGTTCATAGGATAATCTTGTTCGTAGGTCATCAATATTTTTATTGCACGTTGGCCAATAGAACGGATGGCAGTGGGAGTTTACTCGCTCGCCTACGAATTCTCAGAAGGCAGCCCGACCTCCGCCCCCTTTTTCTCTGTCTTTTCTTCACACGAATAATGGGGATTTGGGCCTGTTCCCAAAAATGCAGTATATTTTTCGCATTGGACTCGTTAAAGGAAAAAGCTTCTTCCAGTTCAACGTGAGTAATTGATGTTCTGATGTCCAGAAGTTATTTTCGATCATAAAAGACAGTATCAGCAACATTATGTACAAAATAAGTTAAAAAAACAAGTTACAAACAACGCAAAAAAACTAACGAAATAACTCAGTTGGTTAGGAGCACGTAAAACATCAGCCATCCTCTCCGGCGCCATTCTACAATTCATGACTGTTTCATAAAGGTGTTATGAATGCCTTATGTATACACATATAAGTGTTACCAAATATTGGTCATGCATTTCAGGTGTCACAAAAACAACATGTTTGTTGTCAGAAGTGTGAAGGCTGTTGACAGTTACTCTGACATCTTATGACATGCGTTCTATGTGAACATAGTCCCACTCATTATGGGTAGTGTATTCCGGTTGGAATACTTATTATCGAAGTATGTCATATTCCAGTGGCCTGTCTGAGTAGCCACTTGTCTCTAGATGATAGGAACTCTTCTAAGACACCATGTACTCTTTGAGTTGTGCTGAGAATTGCCAAACCATCTGGATGACTCCAGGCACACATGAACTCTGCTTCTCAACACTACTGCTTTGTCTCACTGAGACTCATGAAAGTGTGAGCTGTAGCCGTTACACTGACAAGGGTGTGACCCCCTCCAAATAATTTTCCCTCTATAAAAATCTGGCCTCTCCACCCACACTGGAGGCAGACCACTGTGTGGTGAGGAGTGAAGTTACACAGGTGGCTTGGAGGTGACTCCCGCTTTTCTTAATGCCTGCTTATGGAGAGAAGCTGGCATGAGGTCATAAAGTGATACTTCTCTAGAGGGTAAATGTTTTGGCATGAATTTTGAATCATTATCATGTGGGACTTTTGAATCATGCCCAAAGCCAGAAGAATGTAGAGCAAGGATGAAAACAGAGATAAGACATTACAATGAAAGCAAATGCAATGTTTAGTCCATTTGCTAAATATTATCTCAAATGCAGTATGGAAATTCTAAACCATCCGATTTTATGTCTTATTTATGTTGATGGTCACAAGCCGCATGGTGTCTGGAATCTGGTCCACTGCAAAATAAACTTAAACACATTTTATGGGTATGTTATCTTGATTTTTTTGCTCGTTTGCTTCCATTTGGGTGCAGAACTGCAGCAAATGTTTACAGTATACTGTATTAGACCTTGTTCAAGGGGGCACTTGAATGTATATTTAAACACAGAAAAAAAATACAGTGATGATTATTTACCTTTTGTGATTATCTGGCAATTGGTGCTGGGTTATTACCCAAAAGTGGAAAAAGGTCTAGAATAACATTGACAAACCAGGCTGTGGTTAATCAAGTCTTAAGCTTTAAGAGTGAAGAGGTGGTCTGGGCCTGGAGTGACAGCAGTAGCAACACAGAGAGATGATATCCTAGCTTGTTTGTGGTGAAAACTGAGCCGTACTGCTTTTTCCTGAGGAGACGTGTGAGGTATTCCTTGGGAGAACTATCCCAGTCTTCTGCATATTACAGGGTGTGTGTTTAGGGATGACACACATCAACTGTAAGGAAAATGAGAAGTGTTTAGTCTGCTTGACCTGGCTCCTTATTATTGATGTTCAAACGAAGCCAAACAGAGGATCAAGTCCAGTGCAAAAGGGAGTGGTAGGTGTGAGGTTTTCACTATTGTGCGCAATGGCTAGGTGCTTGGGCCCAAAAAGTGGTCCAGTAGCAACAAGATATTCAATGGCAGAACGCAAATTTTTGGAAAATACAAAATTGCAAGAAGTGACATCATTTCCACTTATTCAATGTGAGCATGTCTGCTGATACCGTTCAGCTAGTTTTTTAACCCTCCACAGATAATTTAGTTAATAAGTTCATTAGACATTTTGTGGCTCAGTCAGTATGGCATGGCACTTGCAATGCCAGAATCATAGGTTTGATTCCTGCTGGGGCAACCCATATGAAAAATGGATACACGCATGACTGTAAGTCGCTTTGGATAAAGGCGTCTGCTAAATGGCAAATATTATATTATTATAAACTGGGTGGTTCGATCTCTGAATACTAATTGGCTTACAGCCGTGGTATATCAGACTGTATCTCACGTGTATGATAAAATATGTATTTTTACTGCCTAATTACGTTGATAACCAGTTTATAATAGCAATAATGCACCTCGGGGGTTTTTGATATACGACCAATATACTGCCTAAGAACAGCCCTTAGCCATGGTGTATTGGCCATATACCACAGCATTGTTGAATACTCGGTTTTGATTGGCTAGAAGGGCATTCTAGAATAGACATTAAAAACAGATAACGGGACAGTTGGAATTTATATCGGGACATCTTGCAATCATGACGCAATATTCCCCTACATATGCAGACCGTACTTGCTAAACAGTTTAAAAAGTTACAGAAAGTTAGGCCAACAACCACACAAACTGAAATTGGATGCATTGTAAACGCAGGTCCAACAAGGGAAAAACGTAGCTAGTTAAATAAGCTAGTATTGATTTGTTTTTGCAGAGACATATATTTTTTTAGCATCTGATGACGTAATGTGGTGAGTGATGAACATGTGGTGAGTGATGAACATCCAGCGTACAGAGGTTAAGTTATATAAGAAACCAATATGGAAAATTGAATAATTGAATTCAATAACCGCTGTTTTTTATTGAGTTTACAGAAAAATGTCTGGATATGAGACATAGACACACAACAACAAACTGTTTGTTGTGAATCTGTTTTATAAACCGCCACACAATTGACTCACCACACATCATGTGAAGTGGTTTGAAGCTGTCCTGGATGTGAGGTGAACCTCATTTGAATGAATGTCTGTGGCTTTGTGCCCTCCCATGCGAAGAGAACCCACTCATATCTGTGAGTGGCATCCCTCCAGGCAAATTACCAAGCCCAGGGGAACGAGCCTCTGTGTCTTGGGACCATGTGGCGTGCTATGATTCATAAAGACATTATTGATGCTGCACAAGCTTCCGTGAAATTATCAAGGGAGCCGAGTCAAAAAGATTTGTCTCGTAAGTGATGTCACTAAAGTCACTTAAAATACTGTTCATGAATAAGACCCATTGACCCATTCCTTTAATTTCTATACACAGTAAAAACATCTCCTATGGAGTCAAATTCAACACTATTTTGAGGTTCATATGGTTCCACCCCCATTTTGAGGTAAAACTACTCTGGTCATGGTGTTTATATTTTTGGAGTTAAAACAACACTAAATTGAGTATATCTTCAACTCATAGAGTTGATTAAACTCCCTTGCCATTTTGCACTTTTCTGTGTTGTTTTTCATTAACAATCAACTGTCAGAGTAAACATTTTCTCTGTCGATTTACTTCCTTTGAGTTATGAAGGTGTAAAGTCTCATTTACATATTTCTAAAAGTGTCACATTACAGTGGCTTGCAATGTGTAATCCAATCTCTGTTGGAATCCAACTAGTAGTAGGAACTTCACCCATTACAATCAGAATGCCTGCCAAAGTAGGGTGATATAGTGCAGTTGGAGACTACGTACAGTACATCTGTCACGTCCTGACCAGTATAAGGGGTTATTGGTTATTGTAGGTTGGTCAGGACGTGGCAGGGGGTATTTGTTTTATAGGGTTCGGAGTGTGTATGTATGTAGAGGGGTGTTGGATTTATGTGTTCCGGGATTTTTGGTTTATGTTCTTGTTTTGTATTCTAGGGTTTCTATGTTGTGTATTTCTTTGTTGGCCTGGTGTGGCTCTCAATCAGGAACAGCTGTACATTGTTGTTTCTGATTGAGAGTCATACTTAGGGAGCTTGTTTTCCACCTGTCCCTTTGTGGGTAGTTGTTTTTTGCATTGCTTTTGTGTAGCCTGCAAAACTGTAGTTTTTTCATGTTCACCTATAAATAAAATAATGATGAGCACACAACCCGCTGCGCCTTGGTCTAATCCCTTTGAATACCGTGACAACATAATGTAAACTGGAACAACTATCTCAGTAATGGATGCAATAAATCCAACCACTGACAGATTGGATTCGTTTTAAAAATGTTTTACTTATATTTGTGAAGCATAAGATTAAAAACAATCAATGCAAAATCATAGATATTGAAACAAACTCTTTAAAAAAATCTACCTACAACAGAGCATGCTGGGAAATATGACAATGAGGCCCCTCCCAAATATGTAGATATTCCATAGATTTCACTCCATGTCTCTGGTGGAGTTAAAAGTACTGTTATCAGCACCAAATCCAGAGAGTGTATCACTCTGTTAAGATAACTCCAGTAGAGTTAAGATAACGCCAGTAAAGTCAATTTAAACCTAAAATGTTAACACTGATTTTAACTCTCCTTGATTTACTGTGTACTCTTTTCAGAAGTAATTCCATTGAATTCAAGTGTAGGATTTGTATGTGAATACCATTATTACTACCAAGTAGTAACAGAGACACTGCCTCCAGACTTAAGAGACAAAAGCAACAGAGAGTGAAACAACCTTGATTTTCATCTTTAATTAAAAGCAAAAGGTTTATCCCTGCAGCACCAGCCTGCAGTCTCTGAAGGCCATTCCAATTACTGGCAGAAGACATAAAGAGCCCTTCAACTTTGAGTGGCCAGCCTCAGTAATTTGAGAGAGAGGGAGGGAGAGAAGGGAGAGAAAGGGGCGAGGGAGAGTTGTGTACTTTTTTCCACCAGGGGCGGCGTGGCTCTCTCTGGGAGTGTGCTGGGCAAAGGGCTGAAGGGAGGCGTAGGCAGGGCTCTTGTGGCTTTTTGGGGGGTTGCAGGAAGGAGGGCGTTTACTTCGGGGGCCCAACCCCTTCCATAGAGTAGAGATGCAGAAGCAACTCGACTCCCAAAATTAACTGGAAGACCGTTCCCTTTGAATGGAGAGTGAGTTGCAGAGGACTACACCGGCAATATGAGAGCCCTACGTTTGGTCCTGCTGAGTGCCTTCTTGCCCCTGCTCTGTCTGCCCAGCCCCAGCCATGGAGGTAAGTGCAACAAGCCAAATTAGTTTGTCAAGCTATTAGACGCCCAGCTGACCGACCCCCTGTTATGTCAGAAAGTCACAGCTGTAGCTATGGGAGTCATTGAAGTCAACTCTCACTTTCAGGGGCTTCCCTCCTATACATACCAATCATAATTACTTGGGATTCCGGGTTGAAGTTGCCTCTAATCACTGATTTAGGTTCAGCACCCTCCTCACTTTTGGGAGGTAAAAAAGAAAAACTGACATCGGACCCGGGCATAGGGGTAAATTCATCCTACGCCATTAGATATCGATCAGTCAGGTTTCTTTCAAACACATTTTACTGCTGTTTTACATGAAATTACATAGACCTGGAGAGATCTGCTGTAGGTGTTGTGCAGTGCTATAGGTCTCAGACAGCAGATGTTGAAGTTTATGTGTAATGTTTGCTCAGGAACAGTTTTGTGGGAGCAGTGTGTTGGTAGAGGGTACAGTCAGTGGTTAGATAGCTGACTTTAAAGGGAGGTGAGTTTGACGTCCCCTTCTCGAGCTCTGAAAAGCTCTTTCAGAAGCAGCCCAGGGACAGGGGAGGCGAGGTTTAATTACACCCATCCAGAGAAGTGAGCTTAAGGGGGTGGAGGGTCAAGAAAGAGCTGGCTTCCTCTCTCCCTCCCTTCTCCTCTATCTCTCCCTTCTCCTCCCTTGGCCCCAAAGTTCTGAGTTTGATTGAATCAGGAGCAGCAGCACCTCAGTTGTAACAATGCAGTTCCCGGCCACGAGGAGTTTCGGAAGTGTATGTTTGTGCGATCTCGTCCGTGCATGCGTGTGCATGTGTGCACAAGTTGGGGGAAGGCAAATCTGGTGTTCGCCCAGAATCCGGTGAGGGAATGAAACGATGCCTTTCAAAAGCTCACTGGATTCTACAGAAATCTGTACACATGGCAATTTGGCAGGAGTAGCCCCGGCCCCATTGCACAGATGTTTAGTTTATTGTTTGTCCCAGGCTCTTAGATCTTTCAAATCACATTGGAAATTTTACTCCAATTAAACTCCAATGGGCAAACAGTGATGAGCCCCAGTCTGGGGTTGGGAATGCCACTTGGTCTAGGTGGAAAACTGCTTGTTAAGTCTAGTTTAGGGAATCATTTCAACCTTCAAAGCCTGTGTAGTGAATGTCATCTGTAGCACTGTAATGCGATGTTATCACGTGATAGCATTGATATCAATTGGCACCACAGTCTGTAGTGTTAAACTGCGGACCCGATAGCGCTAATGCTTAACAGATGTTCCAGAGTCTGCGCCTTTCTCTCCCACACACACACACACACACACACACACACACACACACACACACACACACACACACACACACACACACACACACACACACACACACACACACACACACACACACACACACACACACACACACACACCTCCCTGTCACCCTCACCCTTCCGACCACAAGCTGTCAGGAACACCTCACAAACTACCTGGAATGTGCATCTCTGACCTCACCTCCTCTGTGTTTGCGTCTTGTTCCTGTGTCACGGGGTGCTACATTGCTCCCAGCTGGAACTGGACGAAGTTGTACGTCATTGTACGACAGCAGAATGCTATGGAAAAGTCACTCTAATGATTGCTCTGGTCTGTGGAGGTGATACTAAATGACTCGGGTTCATAAACCTAATTCTCCTTAACTGCTACATTAATTATCCTAACCTGCTACAAAAAGTCTAATCTGACAAAAGCTCTATCCTTTCTAGTCAAAACTACTACATCTCATTCTCTACCTCTGTGTATTATGTGGCTATGGTAACAGAGCTAAACAAATATGGATTTTGATGCTGGGCTTCTTGAAGCTTCTATACAAGGAGCCCATGTGTTCTGTGTGAGTTGCCAGAAGGGTAAACTGCACTGACTGCAAGTGTCTGCACATTACATTAATGAATCCAATACTTGTTTTAGGGAATTGACGAGATGAGTCCGTTGGTGGCTGGAGCTCTCTGACTAATGCAGCCAGCGACCCTGAATTCACCCCCCCACTTTAAACAGTTTACTAACTAAAATGTGATGATACACTGTAAATGCACATTATGTAGATCCAGCATACAGGGCTTGCAAAGTGTATAAATACGGTGCAAATCACACAGCACTTATTTCGGCCCTTTGGACATCATCATAGAATAGAATGGCAACAATGTACAGTGCCTTGCAAAAGTAATCATCCCCCTTGGCGTTTTTTCCTATTTTGTTGCATTACAACCTGTAATTTAAATTGATTTTTATTTGTATTTTGTGTAATGGACATACAAAAAATAGTCAAAATTGGTGAAATTAAATAAAAATAAAAACTAATTAAAAGAAATAAAAAAATGGAAAAGTGGTGCGTGCATATGTATTCAGCCCCTTTGCTATGAAGCCCCTAAATAAGATCTGGTGCAACCAATTACCTTCAGAAGTCACATAATTAGTTAAATGAAGTCCTCCTGTGTGCAATCTAAGTGTCACATGATCTGTCACATGATCTCAGTATATATACACCTGTTCTGAAAGGCACCAGTGTCATGATCGTCGAAATGAGCGGACAAAGGCGCAGCGTGAGTTTGATTCCACATATTTATTTCCAGTGAAACTTAAACAAAAAACAATAAACATACAACGAACGTGAACTTCGTCGTGCTGAATGCACTCACAAAACAATATCCCACAAAACAGGTGGGAACAAAGGACAACTTAAATATGTTCCCCAATTAGAGACAACGATAATCAGCTGCCTCTAATTGGGAACCATACACAAAAACAAACATAGAAATACAAATACTAGAAGAAAAAAAGCCTAGTCACACCCTGATCTAAAACACCATGGAGAACCCCGAGGGCTTTCTATGGTCAGGGTGTGACAACCAGAGTTTGCAACACCACTAAGCAAGGGGAACCACCAAGCAAGCAGCACCATGAAGACCAAGGAGCTCTCCAAACAAGTCAGGGACATGGTTGTGGAGAAGTACAGATCAGGGTTGGGTTATAAAAAAATATCTGAAACTTTGAAAATCCGACTTAGCACCATTAAATCCATTATTAAAAAAATGTAAAGAATTTGGCATCGCAACAAACCTGCCAAGAGAGGGCCGCCCACCAAAACTCACGGACCAGGCAAGGAGGGCATTAATCAGAGAGGCAACAAAGAATACAAAGATAACCCTGAAGGAGCTGCAAAGCTCCACGGCAGAGAATGGAGTATCTGTCCATAGGACCACTTTAAGCCGTACACTCCACAGAGCTGGGCTTTACGGAAGAGTGGCCAGAAAAAAGCCATTGCTTAAAGAAAAAAATAAGCAAACATGTTTGGTGTTTGCCAAAATGCATGTGGGAGACTCCCCAAACATATAGGAGGTACTAGGGTCAGATGAGACTGAAATGTAGCTTTTTGGCCATCAAGGAAAACGCAAGTCTGGTGCAAACCCAACACCTCTCATCACCCCGAGAACACCCCGAGATGTTTTCCATCGGTAGGGACTGGGAAACTGGTCAGAATTGAAGGAATGATGGATGGCGCTAAATACAGGGAAATTCTTGATTGAAACCTGTTTCAGTCTTCCAGAGATTTGAGACTGGGATGGTTTACCTTCTAGCGGGACAATGACCCTAAGCATACTGCTAAAGCAACACTCGAGTGGTTTAAGGGGAAACATTTAAATGTCTTGGAATGGCCAAGTCAAAGCCCAGACCTCAATCCAATTGAGAATCTGTGGTATGACTTAATTATAGATTGCTGTACACCAGCAGAATCCATCCAACTTGAAGGAGCTGGAGCAGTTTTGCCTTGAAGAAGGGGCAAAAATCCCAGTGGCTAGATGTTCCAAGCTTTAGAGACATACCTCAAGAGACTTGCAGCTGTAATTCCTGCAAAAGGTGGCTTTAACAAAGTATTGACTTTGTGGGGAGAATTGTTATGCACGCTCAAGTTTTCAGTTTTTTTTGTCTTATTTTGCATCTTCAAGGTGGTAGGCATGTTGTGTAAATCAAATGATACAAACCTCCAACAAATCCATTTTAATTCCAGGTTGTATATATCAACAAATATGAAAAATTCCGAGGGGGGGGAATATTTTCGCAAGCCACTGTACATGTAATTATGTAGTACAGACATCTATGTACAGACATCGATGTTAGAGACGTGGTTTTGCATTCCACTTAATCACAAAGGTTGCAACCCAAATGGCAACCTATTCCCTATGAACAAAAGTATAGATGCATCATACAACAATTTAAAATATTTTACTGAGTTACAGTTCACATTAGGAAATCAGCTAATTTAAATAAATGAATTAGGCCCTACTCTATGGATTTCACATGACTGGGAGTACAGATATGCATCTGTTGGCGACAGATACCTTTAAAAAAATGTAGGGCCGTGGATCAGAAAACCGGGCAGTATCTGATGTGACCACCACTTGCCTCATGCAGCGCGACACATCTCCTTCACATAGAGTTGATCAGGCTGTAGATTGTGGCCCAAGGAATGTTGTCCCACTCCTCTTCAATGGCTGTGCGAATTTGCTGGATATTGGCGGGAACAGGAACATGCTGTCGTTCACAGCAACCCAAACGTGCTCAATGGGTGACGTGTCTGGTGAGTATGCAGGCCATGGATGAACTGGGACATTTTCAGCTTCCAGGAATTGTACACAGATCCTTGCGACATTGGATATTCAGCATTATTATGCTGAAACATGAGGTGATGGCAGCGGGGGAATGGCACGAACAATGGGCCTCAGGATCTCGTCACGGTATCTCTGTGCATTCAAATTGCCATAGATAAAATGCAATTGTGTATGTTATCCATAGCTTATGCTTGCCCATACCATAACCCAACGCCACCACGAGGCACTCTGTTCACAACGTTGACATCAGCATACCGCTCACCCACACAACGCCATACATGCCGTCTGCCATCTGCCCAGTACAGTTGAAACCAGGATTCATCCGTGAAGAGCACACTTTTCCAGCGTGCCAGTGACCATCGAAGGTAAGCAGTTTCCCACTGAAGTCAGTTACAACGCTAAACTGCAGTCAGGTCAAGACCCTGGTTAAGACGACGAGCACACAGATGAGCTTCCCTGAGATGGTTTCTGACAGTTTGTGCAGATATTCTTCGGTTGTGCAAACCCACAGTTTCATCAGCTGTCCTGGTGGCTGGTCTCCGACAATCCCGAAGGTGAAGAAGTCGGATGTGGAGGTCCTGGGCTGGAGTGGTTACACGTGGTCTGCAGTTGTGGGGCCGGATGAACGTGCTGCCAAGTTTTCTAAAACGGCATTGGAGGTGACTTATGTTAGAGCAATTAACATAACATTTTCTGGCAACAGCTCTGGTGGGCATTCCTGCACTCAGCATGCCAATTGCACGCTTCCTCAAAACTTGAGACATCTGTGGCATTGTGTCATGTGAAAAACTGCACATTTTAGAGTGGCCATTTATTGTCCCCAGCACAAGGTGCACCTGTGTAATGATCATACTGTTTAGTCAGCTTCTTGATATGCCACCTGTCAGGTGGATGGAAACATGGGGCCAACACTTTACATGTTGCGTTTATCATTTTGTTCAGTGTAATTCATTTGTTTTGACAAGGGCCATGGGGTGACAGTCGTGATAGGATCAACCTCTTACATTAGTTCTTGATCTTCGCTATATCTGCTGTAGGCTGTATACCCAAACTTCCTGATATTGTATATCTGCTGTAGGCGCTATACCCAAACGTCCTGACATTGTTTATGAATGGTATGTGCACTGAGCATTGTTATTTGCATTGGATAAGTGCCCTCCTCTGGCTAAGACTAGTACTGCTATTACTACAATCAGAATCAGCCCCAAAAGACACATCATTTTATTACAACCTTTTGCTTGAAACCAGGGGCGTAGGCACGGCTGGGTCTGGGTGGGCGCAGGCACAGGCACAGGCATAGGGGATCCAGGCCCACCAAATAGGTTTGAGCAAAAAAAATGCTTTACTCGTCAGTGTTCCAAACGGGACGTTATTTGTCTTTACTTGACTTGCACAGTACTTGACTTGGGCAGGATCTAAACGGAACTGAGTACCGGCACCTTTTCTTCTGCTTGAGTTCCTGCACCTCCTATAGAATACTAGTTCAAAACTATTGAGGAGTTCCTGCAACTAAATATAAATGGTACCGGCACTCGAAATGAGTACTGGCACCTATTTCCGTCCAAGTCAAGCACTGGTCTAAACATGCATACTCCATCAGATAGAATTCCTAGCAAGCAGTAGGGAGGGGGTGGGAAAATGAAAGGGATATACGAAAGGGATATTGACAATAACAATAATAATAATACAATAATAATACATGGTATTTGGCAGATGCCTTTCAGGACACTAAAGGCATTCTTACATAAAATCTAGTGCTTTACATTAAATCCATTTCAGTTAGGCCTATGTAGTGAATATGAATTATTCTTTATTTACCAGGGGGAAAAAAACAAATTGTAAAAAAAATGAAGAAATCAGTTCCTGAGTGGCACAGCGGTCTAAGGCACTGCATATCAGTGCAAGAGGTGTCACTGCAGTCCCTGGTTTGAATCTAGGCTGTATCACATCCGGCCGTGATTGGGAGTCCCATAGGGCGGCACACAATTGGCCCAGCATCGTCCCGGTTTGGCCGGGATAGGCCGTCATTGTAAATAAGAATTTGTTTTTAACTGACTTGCCTAGTTAAATACAGGTTAAATTGATTAATTTCCAAATAATGTGTGGGCTCTGGCACGTGTCACTTTGCGCTGATACCATGTGCAGTAAACAGCAGCTATCACTGTGTTGGCTAGCTAAGACTCTCTAGCCAACTTGGCTAGCAAAAACAAGTAAATGTGATGTTGGAGCATTTGCCAAGTTACTTGATATCAGTGATTTTGCCATGAAGGACTTCCAGTACATTCAGAGACAATGATCAGCACTACAAACAATTTTTATTAAACATTCTTAGAAATCATGAAACACGCTTCTCCACTTCGACACACACTCGATCCCTCCCTCCGCTGAGACATGACATGAAATAAAAAATCTAGTTATTGAAATGTATGCTCTGTTGTGCCTTGCAAGAAATAGGATACAACAACTGACCCTTTACCAGTGTTATCATATAGCCTAGCTTGAGACTCGAGTTTTGAAATATAAGGGACTCTACGTTATTCTGAAAGTAGGCAAATGCATGGGGAATTTAATTTAATTGGAAATAGAACTTTGTCCTGTGCTTCTCCGCCCATGCACTTTAGTTAGGCCCTATAGGCTATTGATAATTTAACTGATATCACACAATGCATTGTAGGCACACTTGATCTCCCGCACCCACAGAGAATAGCATTCTACTTGCATTATGACTCATAAAGCGATCTTGACTAAGAAAAGGTTGTGGACCATGTTCTGATATATAGGCGACGGCCTATTATGAGGTGCATTAGCATACTGTTTGGCAAAAATGTTTGCTGTGATTGTGTCTCACGCAAACCTGATCCAATTCGATTAGCCGACATGCTAGTGATTAACACTAGAAAAGCCTGGCCTTGTTGGATCCCTTCGGGCCAATGACTTGTCTTTCGAAAGTCAACAGTCTAATAAATACATTTCATATATGCTATCGGAAGAATGATCATTTGGTTGTGTTTATGAGGGTCTTCGGTAACGCTATACAAAATATAAAGTATTTCAAAGAACACAATAGAATTTTCATTAATTTATGTAACTGTAGGCTATATGTAAAAAATAAAAAACACAAAAAACACAATTCAGGTGTTAAAATCCATTAAATAAACACCATCACAAAGATCAGAAATTACTCATTAGTTAAGGGCAGTTCTTAAGGAATGAATTAATGAAAAAAAAATGTATTTCAAAAGAACAGAATGGCACATCTGTTTAAATATATTACTGTGCTTTGAGTGTTGCAAGTGCATACTTGAATACTGAATACTTTCCGAATGAGTTCTGTGTTATTAATGATCTTTCTGACTGTGGCTGGGGGCAAAATCCGTTGTGAGAATCCACATTTCTTAATTTGGATATTCTCTATGCCTTCTCCCGCTCTTCCCCCACCAGGCGGAATAAGTGTAACTTAATAACCCTAGTAAAACTTGCCATATGATAGGGCTTGCCATATGATAGGGCTTGCCATCTCTGCTTGTACTTATTCCCGCATGGTGGGGGAAGAGCGGTAAAAGGCATAGGGAATGTCCAAATTAAAAAATGTGGATTCACACATCGGATTTTGCCACTGACCACAGTCAGAAAGATCATTAATAACAAAGAACTAATTCGGAAAGTATTCAGACCCCTTGACTTCTTACAGCCTTATTCTTAAATGGATTAAATAAAAACAATGTGCGCTGAGAGACTCTTCCTAGAGCTGGGCGCCCCACCAAACTGAGCAATCGGGGGAGAAGGGCCTTTATGGTAGAGTGGCCAGATGGAAGCCACTCCTCAGTAAAAGGCACATCACAGCCCACTTGGAGTTTACCAAAAGGCACCTAAAATACTCAGACCATGAGAAACAATATTCTCTGGTCTGATGAAACCAAGATTGAACTCTTTGGCTTGAATGCCAAGCATCACGTCTGGTTTTTCAGCGGCAGGGACTAGAAGACTAGTCAGTATCGAGGAAAGATGAATGGAGCAAAGTACAGAGAGATCCTTGATGAAAACCTGCTCCAGAGCACTCAGGACCACAGACTGGGGTGAAGGTTCCCCTTCTAACTGGACAATGGCCCTAAGCACACAGCCAAGGCAATTCAGGAGTGGCTTCGGGACAAGTCTCTGAATGCCCTTGCCTGACCCAGCCAGAGCCCGGACTTGATCCCGATCAAACATCTCTGGAGAAACCTGAAAATAGCTGTGCAGCGACACTCCCCATTCAACCTGACAGAGCTTAAGAGGATCTGCAGTGAAGAATGGGATAAACTCCCCAAATACAGGTGTGCCAGCTTGTAGCGTCACACTCAAGAAGACTCAAGACTGTAATCGCTGCCAAAGGTGCTTCAACAAAGTACTGAGGAAAGGGTCTGAATTCTTACTGTACGTAAATGTGATATATATACACTACCGTTCAGAAGGTTGGGGTCACTTAGAAATGTCCTTGTTTTTGAAAGAAAAGCAATTTTTTGTCCATTTAAAATAACATCAAATTGATCAGAAATACAGTGAAGATATTGTTAATGTTGTAAATGACTACCGTAGCTGGAAACGGCAGATTATTAATGGAATATCTACATAGGCGTACAGAGGCCCATTATCAGCAACCATTACTCCAGTCTTCCAATGGCACGTTGTGTTAGCTAATCCAAGTTTATCATTTTAAAAGGCTAATTGATCATTAGAAAACCCTTTTGCAATTATGTTAACACAGCTGAAAACTGTGTCCTGATTAAAGAAGCAATAAAACTGGCCTTCTTTAGACTAGTTGAGTATCTGGAGCGTCAGCACTTGTGGGTTCGATTACAGGCTCAAAATGGCCAGAAACAAAGACCTTTCTTCTGAAACGCGTCAGTCTATTCTTGTTCTGAGAAATGAAAGCTATTCCATGCGAGAAATTGCCAAGAAACTGAAAATCTCGCACAACGCCGTGTACTACTCCCTTCACAGAACAGTACAAACTGGCTCTAACCAGAATAGAAAGAGGAGTGGGAGACCCCAGTGCGCAACTGAGCAAGAGGACAAGTACATTAGAGTGTCTAGTTTGAGAAACAGACGCCTCACAAGTCCTCAACTGTCAGCTTCATTAATAGTACCTGCAAAACACCAGTCTCAACATCAGCAGTGAAGGGGCGACTACGGGATGCTTTTTTTGGCCAGTCTGAGATATGGCTTTTTCTTTGCAACTCTGCCTAGAAGGCCAGCATCCCGGAGTCGCCTCTTTACTGTTGATGTTGAGACTGGTGTTTTGCAGGAACTATTTAATGAAGCTGCCAGTTGAGGACTTGTGAGGCATTTGTTTCTCAAACTAGAAAGTGCATTTGTGAAGATACCCAAGTCAAAGCCTGTGTTTCTATCCCCGAAAGCGCAATCGTTACATTTTCTCCCTCAGGGTAGTAGGAAAAACAAGTGTAACACAAAGTGAAACAGCACCACCAAGCATATATTTATTGTTGATAAGAACTGTTCAGGAATTTAATGGCGTGGATTTCATGATCAGGCCAGCGTGACCAACTGGGTTTGAATAGACTGTGTTAGCCCGATCAGCTAAGGTCAAGGAATTACATTTCCCCTTTGGAGACCAATGAAGTACTGGAAAAGATCTTATCATATCTGGTTTTGAAGAAGTCTGTGTTAGCCCATTGAGCTGAAGATTAGGCATGAGATCAGGGAGCTAACCAATGTCTTCAGTTCTCAGGCGAAGTTAGCATTTTAAAACATTCATTTTCTGATAAAAACAGTATCTGATTTGACCAATAGGCCGCACAAATCTGCTTCTCTAAGCTAATGTAACAGTGTAAATAAGTTGTTCAATTCCTGCATAAAATGGGTAATACACCACCTCCTGGCAGATGAGTGTTCTTACATTGTCTAATGCACTCAGTGGTAATGGTATGGAATTCTGGGTAATCCACAGCAGATCTATGGAGATGGATGTGGATAAATATGGCACCCCCATGCACTTACCACAAATGCCTTGTTTGCCGTATTGTACTTTCCTCTCCGGTACTTTTTTGTTGTATCGTCAATAACACATTATCTACAAGACGACGGCAATTTGAAAAACTGAAAAATTTGATTACGCATTGAACCATGATGTATGCTGTAGTTTCAAAACTCTGTGGATAGGGCTAAAATAATGATGCAATATCTGAATTCCGACATCTTTATGCACCTTTGCCATTGTTGTAGTTGAGTTGGGTGTCCTGGGATAAAAACTGTCATTAAGTTGTCATAAAATGTATGTTTTGTATCATGCATTAGCAATTTATGTTATCAGCAACTACCATTGTTTATTTGGCTTCAAATAAGCCACTCTTTACATGTCTATTTCTGAATCTAAGAATATCGTTTCCTTGTGGGTTTTATGCTCGCTAAGGTTGCCCTTTTTTAGGAGTGCTGATAATATCTATTTTATAACTGAACATTCATCTATACCGTGTCCCATCATTGCAGGTAATTTATTGTTGACGATTGTACAAGGTATAAATGTTTTATAAGCTCATGAGCAGCAGCTAGCTTGTTAGCGTGGTTGTTAGCTCAGAAATATGTGGTGCATTCTATTTCTTCGCCACTAATGTGACATCGAGTCACTTTTCAGGTACATTTGACATATTTTGATGATAGTAGTTTATTGTAATGTTGTAGACATGAGATTACGTTTGAAAACGATTTATTTATTTGTATTATTAGAAATAGGATTTTTTTTTAAAGTATCTACTATACAATCACCAGGACCTTTATAGACATTCAAATTGTCTTTTTGTTAGTATATTATACAGCAGATCTATGGAGAAGTGTTGTTGGAGTGCTGTTAATATGCCTTTGATGACTAAACATTCATCTATACTGTGTCCCATCAGCTTGGTAATAAATAAACTATCCATCCACAACTCCATCGTGTGCTGACTCACTGACGAGGGATGGGACCGAGAGTTCACACTGAGAAAATACAATTTTCATATAAATAAATCAAATCAAATTGTATTTGTCACACAATACAACCTTACAGGGATATCCTTACTTACAAGCCCTTACCTAACAATGCAGTTTTAAGAAGAAAAAACGTGTTAAGAAAGTATTTACTAAAATTAACTGAAGTAAAAAAAGTTTTTTTTAAATTTAATTTAAATAAAATAAGAAAAATTGAAAAATAACAAATATTTAAGGAGCAACAATAAAATAACAGTAGCGAGGCTATTTACAGGGGGTTCCGGTACAGAATCAATGTGCGTGGGCACCGGTTACTCAAGGTAATTGAGGTAATACGTACATGTAGGTAGAGGTAAATTGACTATGCATGGATAAAAATTGTCTCCAGTGTTGGGATGATTCAATGGGGGAAGTGTGATAAAAGAGCCTGGTCTGATGGTTAGCAACATGGCAATACCTTGATCAAAATATCTGTTTATTCCCCATCCTTATATAGACAAAACTGCTTCTGTAAGAGGCTTAGAAAATGTTCCGATTGCCATCTCAATATTTCCTGATTTCAAGTATGCCTACTATTTGACTGTATGTTTTTGTTCTTTCGATTAGGATGAGATAGTAATAGAGATAAAAAAAAGGACTTGTAAGAGAGCAATTCATTGTTATACCAAGAAAACGTTTTCGTTATTTTATTTCAGAACCCATGAGAACCTTTGTAACAATATACCGGCTTGGAGCCAAGCTTTACATCAGCTATGGCCAAATCTACATTAATGATCATACAAGGGAATACAAGGGAAAATACATTCCTTAAAATGACTGAATATCTGTTATGAAAATATGTCAACATACATATCTTTGAAGACATACTTGTGAGGCTTTGTAATTTAAACCCTCCATGAAACTTTCCTTCTGTTAATAATATAAACATAGACAGCCTTGGTGGTCGCTCACATGTTTTAGTGAGTCATCGGCTACTTCCAAAATGGCACACTTGAGTCGAATGTAGGAGACACCAGTCTAGTGCTGCTGGTCTGTGTGAGTTCTCTCAGGTCCACAGAGTGTCTGAGTCATACACTCATGAGGCCACTGTGGTTAAATCATGGGATACTGTATCTTACAATAACACAACCAACACATTTTGAGTCCTCTCAATGGTGCTTGTTAGAAATGTTGTGGTAGCGTTTTTGGGAAAACTCTCCCTTTTAACTATCTCAAAACCAATGGAAACCCGACATGAATTTCCCTCTAACATCCTTGTATGTTCTATCTAGAGAGAATTCCTTTTCAGCAACCTTGCACAGAAAATATGACATGATTGTCTGTGCAAGTTGACCTGAATATGCAGTTTGAATATCTCCTGCCATTTGACTTTCGCAACATGGCAGGCAGACGGCAATATGCAAGGAGGGTGACACAGAGGCATATCAATGCCAACTTCTGTCCTGCTGAAATCTTCTTCAGGCCTGATAAAACCCTGAAGTGTTTCTGGGTAATTTGTAGCCTGCCTGTTCTCGTCAGAGGCTGGATCCTATGGGAGAAAATCAAGGGGCCTGCTGGGGTAGCTTGGTTCTGCTCTTGCAGCTGACAAGACGTGACTAAATTGCGCTGGATAAATATGGATAAGTGTAGCCCGACCCAGTAGCGTATTGCTTCACATGTTGCAGAGAGGAGAGGGGGTGTGAGAGGGGCTGCTTGGAAGCTCTGGGGAGCGGAGAGGAGGAACGGGGTGCAGAGTGGTGGTTCACACAGATTCCAGTGTTCAGGGGCTAGAGCATTTCGTCATCTCCCAGTCACGGCAGATTGAAATAGACAGAGGAAATGGTTTGTTCCATGGAGCTGGGCCTGACTGACTGTAACGGCTTCTTCAGTAGCTGCCTTGGGTGCTGAGGGGACTTGCCAGGAGACCAAGCCCTTGTCTGAGCTGACATAATAGCCAAGGCTAATACAGTTAGGTCTTTATTGTGTGTTTATTTACAGCACTTGAGATCATTGCTGTTTAATGCACATTATAAAGCAAACAAATGGGTACTGTCTTACACAGCATTCTGAAGCTCTTGAATGTTTATTTGGTACATAGGGATACATACTGAATGTAATAAGACAACAAGTCTCAATAAAATGTTATTGTATAACAAATTGTTGTCCAATGTTGCTCAATAACAATCAAATGGTGAACAATAATGCTAGCTAGATTATCGGTTTTGGCAAAACAGTACAACTCGCAAAGTAGACAAATCATAGGCTAAATAGAAAAACACTATCAAATGGCAGCAGAATCAATGTATAATGACAAGAACTACCCAGTATTTTGTGGTGAAAGTATTAGAATATGCTTCCACAGCCACATAACCAGTGCATCAGGTCACATACACTATATATACAAAAGTATGTGGAGTCCCCTTCAAATTAGTGCATTCGGCTATTTCAACCACATCCGTTGCTGACAGGTGTATAAAATCGAGCACACCGCTATGCAATCTCCATAGACAGAAATAGGCAGTAGAATGTTTTTACTTGAGAGCTCAGTCACTTTCAACGTGGCACTGTCATAGGACGCGTCTAGGAGCAACAACAGCTCAGACGCGAAGTGGTAGGACACACAAGCTCACGGAATGGGACTGTTGAGAGCTGAAGTGCAGAAAACTCATCTGTTCTCGATTGCACCACTCAGTATCGAGTTCCAAACTGCCTCTGGAAGCAACGTCAGCACAGGATCTGTTCGTCGGGAGCTTCATGAAGTGGGTTTCCATCAGTGGAGGCTCCTCAGATGAATAACGGGAGGACCATCCTCCTCAGTGAACTTCATAAAAATAACAAAAATTTAACATTTAAAAAGTTATCCGTTTTAGATTAAACTATACTAAATATATTGACATTACGCCAAATAATTGATTGAAACACTGTTTTGCAATGAAGGTGTACAGTAGCCTCAATATCACTCTGTAGGGTAGTACCATGGTGTAGCCGGAGGACAGCTAGCATCTGTCCTCCTCTTGGTACATTGAAATCAATACAAAACCTAGGAGGCTCTTGGTTCTCACCCCCTTCCATAGACTTACCCGGTAATTATGACAACTTTCGGAGGACGTCCCCCAACCTATCAGAGCTCTTGCAGCATGAACTGACATGTTGTTCACCCAATCAAAGGATCAGAGAATGAATTTAGTACTGAAAGCATAAGCTACAGCTAGATAGCCCAGCAGTGGATAAAATGCGGTGAGTAATTGACTCAAAGAGAGAGAAAGACAATAGTTGAACAGTTTTTAACAAATTCATTTCTTTAAAAATGAAGGAGAAGCAGGAGAAAGAGAGATTTTGTCATTTTTTTCACTTTCAGTTTCACTTAGCTAGCAAATGCAGCTAGCTTGTTTAGCCTACTCAAGCACCCAGCTCAAACAGAGGGATGCTATGTTAGCTAGCTGGCTATGACTATCCAACGCAACACTGGAACACTTCCAAGTCAAGGTAAGCTTTTGGTTTTATTAATTTATTAGCACCGGGGCCCACCGGTGTAACTTCTTACTGACTAAACACTGTAACGTTACTGTATGATTGTAGCAGGTTAACTAACACATTTATAGTTAGCTAATGCACTTTTGTACATCGCGCTGTAATGTACAATTAACCTTATTTTAGCACCCAAAAAGTGTAGTATGAATACCATTGTAAAGCAAAATTTCTCCCCGTTCCAGCTAAATCAATGATGAGACCTTCATGCTGCCTGATTGAAGAAGGCAGTGAGCTCCATCGGGTCTTTTTAAAAATGGCGGGTTGGGAAGTGAAACCTACTGCGTGACAGGGAAATGGGGAGATAAGCTGTGTGGGCAAATTGCTTTTTACACCCGATCCGTCCAACTTATCACCTCTAAAATGTAAATAAAACACTATAAAGAGTTTATATAATGTGTCATTACATACCTATTTGAATCAGGCTTTTAGGGTGGCGCTAAAGTTATCTTCAGAAGTAAACAGTGGCTGTCGCGGCTTTTGAGAGTCATGATGGCTTGCAGTGATGACGTAAGAAATGAATGTATTCAATTGTACAATTGATTAGGTATCCCCCTTACCCTGTCCCTTTCTTGTTTTTAATCTGCCAGAGAAGTGCAACACCTGGTTGAGAGAGGCAGTATGACCCAGAATGAGTTGCATTATGCATGCTGTACATAACATCATGACACGTCACAATTTAACATACAGTGTCAGAGGGGTCAGTTTTTTCAACTTTTCAACTCCAATACTATCGGTCCATTACCATGTCAATCAACGCTTGAATAGAAACGTAGTTCACACCCCAGATTTTGATGCCAACACAGTCACTACAATCCCATTAGTTTTCATTGCAGCCTTGTTTGAATGCCGCGGTTGCGCAAATTTGTACGGATTGGGGTTAGTCAACAATAGATGTATTAGCTATGTTGACTAGGACGTTACTTTAGCTAATATGGGGACAACGATGTAGGCTGTGTGTAGCGGTTATGACATGGTTTGGCTAGGAAAGTTTTTTTTGCCTGGTCACATACAGCTGATATGTTGTGCATTGAAGTCCACAAAGGAAAGGAAATGGTGGAGGAGAGTGCATAGAGGAGAGAAGGAATACAACGTGGTGTTTACATGTGACAGGGGTGTATTCATTCCGCCGATTCTGGTAAAAACATTTCTTAAACGGAATCAAACGAAACGGGATAAAAAATACCTGAATTTGTCAAATAGAAACTCTCGTTTGCAACTGTTGGACTAATGATTACACCCTAGATAAGCTAGATGCTCTCGACTTGTATTCACCTATGTTGTAAACTTTCATTCACAGGCTAGGCTGCTGCTAGGCTATACCCTCATGATGGGTATAGGGAAAATTTGAGTATCATGTAGTAGCCTAAACCTATTGATGTCACATTGAACTGGGTGAATGGAATTTGAATGTCATCCAATATGCTGTAATATAAATAAGGCCATGCTCATAAAAAAATTGTCCTCCCTCATCATTAACAGCACTGACCGTCACTGGTTTCCATGGCCGAGTAGCCGCACACAAGCGTAAGATCACCATGCACAATGCCAAGCCTTGGCTGGAGTGGTGTAAAGCTCGCCGACATTGGACTCTGGAGCAGTGGAAACACGTTCTCTGGAGTGATAAATCACGCTTCGTCATCTGGCAGTCCGACGGACAAATCTTGGTTCAGCAGATGCCAAGAAAACGGTACCTGCCCCAATGCATAGTGCCATTTGTAAAGTTTGGTGGAGGAGGAATAATGGTCTGGGGCTGTTTTTCATGGTTTGTGCTAGGCCCCTTAGTTCCAGTGAAGGGAAATCTTAACACTACAGCATACAATGACATTCTACAATGACGATTATGTGCTTCCAACTTTGTGGCAACAGTTTGTGGAAGGCCCTTTCCTGTTTCAGGATGACAATGCCACTGTGTACAAAGCGAGGTACATACAGAAATGAACAGTACTTATTTTTACTGAAAGGAAACTAAATTAACTAAATTCTTGTAGGCCGATTATACAGCTGTCTTTTTCTCTTGAACAATTTATTGAACAATTAGGATACGCTTTTCTTGAACTATTGAAAATGCTTAGGCGTATTGAACAGTAGCCTATAATTTTACTGAAACGAAACAAAATGTAAAACAATAAATGGACATCTTGTAGGCTGAAAATATCTAGGCTATAACACAACATAAATGGCTGGGTCTAATCCTGAATGCTGATTGGTTAAAACCACATTCCAGGGGCCTCCCGAGTGGCGCAGCGGTCAAAAGCACTGCATCGCAGAGCTTGAGGCGTCACTATAGACCCGGGTTTGATCCATGGCTGTATCACAACTGGCCATGATCGGGAGTCCTATAGGGCGGCGCATAATTGGCCCAGTATCGTCCGGGTTAGGGGAGGATTTGGCTGGGTGTGCTTTACTTGGCTCATTGTGCTCTAGCAACTCCTTGTGGCAGGCCGGGCACCTGCAGGCTGACCATGGTCATCAGGTGAACGGTGTTTCCTACGACACATTGGTGCAGCTGGCTTCCGGGTTAAGCGGGCAGGGGTTAAGAAGCGTGGTTTGGCAGGTCATGTTTTGATGGACGCATGACTTGACCTTCACCTCCCGAGCCTGTTGGGGAGTTGCAGCGATGAGACAAGATCGAAATTGGGGAGAAAAAGGGGGTAAAATACAACAAACAACATTTTTTTAAATGCATTTTAAAAAGCGTTCCAGCCTGTTTTTATTCCACAAGTTACCACCTGCTAAGTATATGACTTTAAAATGCCTATTTACTCAGCTTCATCTGACTGCTCAATCCACTGTCTCATCAGCCCAGCCAGGCAATTTATAAACCTGATCTCCACTATGAAAAGCATCTAGACATTATCTCACATTTCTTTTAGACTAACATTTTTTCAACAGTGGAGATTTGTATAAACCTTGCTGTCTGTCTCTCCAACATTTGCAACATTGTTTCATTATTCAAATTCGATCTCCAGCTGTCCTATAGTAATGAATGTGTCGGGAGTCAGGATGAGACAGACAGGCAGGCAGCTTTTCTCAGCCAGTCAAAATCATGAATTAGCATAATTTTTATGGATATATACAAAGAACTATCAATCGAAACAGGTCAAACTAACTGCAGCTAGTTTGCTGTCTTTATAGCTTCCATTTGAAGTGATTATGTTAGTTTTGTTGTTGGCTAGCTCCTCCGAATAACAGTGTCCTGACGAGAGAGCACATTTTCTATGCCAGGGGAAATCGTGCATCATTAGCTCATTGTTATGAATGCATCCAAATAAATTTCACTAGAAAACAGCTTAAATGCAAATGCAGCTACTTTGCTGTTATTCTGGCTGCAGAAAGTAAGTTAGACGTAGTTGGCTAGCTAGCAAGCAAGGGATAAGCCAGTATGGCAATGGAACATTCAGAATGAACGACTGGGTCGCGTCCATAGACCCAGAACAAAAAGACTGAACGACTGGGTTGTGTCTCTTGTGTGGACTATGTCTTGTGGAAGGACGAAATAGTGTAAATAAATTAATCAAAATTACGTTTTTTAATGAAAATATGTCAATCATTATTTGAGTATGTTGGTAACCCATTGTATTAACGTGATAATGTCCTTGAAGCCGGTGTTTGGAGGATATATTGGCACGGTTTGCCGACCCTCAACTCTCGGGCCTAACATCACCCATGCCAATATATCCTCCAAACACGGGCTTCTCGGGTATTATCGCATAAATAAATTAGTTGGCTATTAGGCCATGGGACTTGCTGACACCACTTACCAAATAATAGGCCTACGAATATCCTATACACTAGCGGACTTAATAATCCACAAGGCCTCAAATCATCAGTAATTAAATACTAGTCATTATTTTTTTAAATATATGTAAGTCCTCTGCTGGAGGACCCCCCATGCTTCACTTGTCCTTAGTCAACCACAGATTGGTTCATAATAATAGACTATTCCACCCTGACAGAGTTTCCCTGCTCTTTTCACAAGTGGCACATGGCGCATGGAGCTTGTTATTGGCCAATCATGTCATCAAAGTGGCAATAGGCTACAGTCACAGAGCCTCTGTGTATGGCAAAAGTTAGGAGATGTCTAATCAATAGAAGTTAAAAGTTAAAGGAGGAGGACAGGCTATAGCCTAGGCAGCCGATAGTGGTTTGCTCTAGCTCATTTTTCCCCCGCCTTTTTGCATTTAAAGATAGTTAAGGAGGAAAGTATGCCTTTGCAGCCTAAATGGAGGATGCTTTAGGAACGAGCCGGTGCAAGGGGGAAATGAGTGTACTACCAGGAATGCACATCAAGCCTAGACGATAGTGCAGATCTAGCGCCCACCACTGTCGGCTGCCTAGGCTAGGTAGGCTACAACAACCAAGAGTCAACAGGTAGGTTTCTACTTAATATTCTGAATGGAGTTGTAGTTATTTTTAACTGTAAGCCAAGAAAGCGCATGGAGCCTCAATTAGCATAGCTCGCTAGCTAGCTAGCTAGCTTAAGTAGCTTCTTCCAGTTTTATGCAGTCAAGACGGTACTACATAACCATATTGGATGATAGATAACTTAACTATGGAAGTTATTAGTCTGCTATAGCACAAGTCGGCTTGGTTTGTTGCTGTCTCTAGTCTCTACCTCCCGCCTCCCTGCACCCAATGTCACTCACTCACAGCAGTAGCACGGCCAATCCTCCGCCTGCTAGAGCGGCACCTCTCTCTCCTTCTTTTTCTAATTCGAATGTGTTTTTTTGGCAGACTACAAGCTTTGTTGTGTATTCCTCCTCCCCCTCACGCTTTATCAGCTCCGGTTAATAAATTAGCTTAAAAAAATACCTTTCTGCTGCTTCCCTCACCTTGGATCGGACCGGGTCTAGTTGTTATAGAGTCCGTTTGAAACGTGTTTCTATGTGTAAAAAAAATATTTATGCATATCGGGTCCAGGTGGGTAAGCTCCAGGTCCATTTTGGAACGGGTCCAACTTTTTGAAGACCTGTAATGTGTAGCCCATGTATCTGAAGCTCTGGCCAAAAAGACTATGACATGACATACTCTTTTTGGCCAGACAGCATCAGATACCGTGCATTCGTAAAGTATTCAGACAATTTCCCTTTTTCCACATTTTGTTACGTTACGGCAAAAAATCGCATCAATCTAAACACAATACCCCATAACGACAAAGCGAAAACATGTTATTAGAAATGTTGGCAAAAAATTGAATAATGAAATACCTTATTTACAGTCAAGTCATGTCCTTGGCATGCAGTCACAGTTGACTGAAGAAAAAGTCATTTTACATTTGCTGTGTTTTTATGTTTCTATTCAATTTATTCCACTTCCTAAGCAAAAGTGGATGATGTATTTTCCTTATTCATCATTTGTCAGCATTACATAGCTATGTTGAAACCTTTAACTACAGTGGGCTAAATCAGGGTCACACAGAGTGTTTCTTGGTAGTCTTAAACAAATCTACTTTGAAGCAAAGTATGCACCTCACACATATGATTATGGGCTTAAAAAAGAAGACTCCTGCACCATGTCAGATATAGAGTTGCAATGTATTGAATTTTGAGTTTGCATCCCTATATTACACTTTGTATAACAAACCCTTTGACATAGGACCATTGGATTTTCAGCGTTTAAAAAAAGTTATGTTGAATAATGATCAAATTATGACAAATATTAATAACATTCCACCCATGAGCTGTCTGTGTCAGTACGTGGTCCTGTGTGACGACAAATATAGTAGTCAGAATGGATCACTATTTAATTAAATATCTTGATTTGTAGCAAACTTGAAAATAATTCACTGTGGGGATCGAACTTAATAAACATATTTTAGAGCCCAAAACGGGCGTACGTTTTTTTTGTTGTATGGCTTTTCTGGCTATCGTTATTTCTGTAGGCTATCTAGGGCAGACCAGGGCTTTTGGCACCACTTGGTTGCTGCTCAGTAACCGACCAGCAGAACTTGTGACTTCATGCTCCAGACTGGACTCTTATTGTTTATTAAGCATGTGACAAATATGATTTGATTTAATATTAGAGACCTTACAGTTAAAGCTGCAATATGTAACCTTTTGGGCAACCAAACCAAATTCACATAGAAATATGTGTTATAAATATGGCATTCTCATTGAAAACAAATCTAAGAAGCAGTAAATCTGTTCTATGTGTGCTATTTCTATGCTTCCAATTCCCCCCCCAAAAAACTTTACATTTTGGTATTGGCCACAGCTTCAAACAGCTGAAAATACAAGATTTATGGTTATTAAAAATTTATTTAAAAGCAATTTACATGGTACAATAATTCTCTACAGTATATACTTGTTTTGCCACATAAACTGAAATTAGGCTAGCTATTACAATTTTAGCAACCAAAGGTGAAAATGTATCATTAATATCATGAATTTGGCATCCTATTCCAAATATCCAATCAACCATAGATTAATGACAGGATACCTAGCTACAAGCTCAACTGAAATGCAGCTTGTTTCCAAACCTATGCAAGGTAAATGGAGGTAGGAAATTGGATGGTTGACTTGCTCTCTTTGAAGTGCACTACCCTTCATATACCAGTAGGAGTCACTGTTCAGGCAGGAATCATTGGACTGTGGCTTCACATTTTATTTCAATATACCTCTTTATTTAGCTTGATGGCATGATGTTGAAACGATGACGTTGATTCAAACACTATCAACATTGAAACAAGGTCAAATAAAACATGTTTAATCAAATATAAAATTGAACATAATTTCAACCACCCGATATATATTGAATATAAGATTTAAAAAAAAAAATGTATGTGGAATTTAACACAATTTCAACATATACATAGTTCTGATGATTATATTGAAATTATATTGCTATAACAACCTGTTAGTCAGGTTATGTCAATGTATTTAAGTTGAAGTTTTACCCAAATTTCAATGCTAACAACGCTGGTTGAAATGAAATGAAAACAGTACTGATTGATTACTTTATTCAAATACAATAACAAATTACGTTAAAACAATGTTGACTCAACCAGTGTGTGCCTAGTGGGAAGTATGTTCCTTGCTCTTCAAATAGACATCTTCGATGTATAGTTCACTGACCATGTCAATTACATAGATTTCAGCTCAAAACACGTCACTTGCTGTCTTCCCCTTAATTCAGAACATACACATGACCTCTATGGAAGGAGAACATTGTAGTCATGAATCCTGTAGCATGTAATCTGGTTGCTACTCAAAGATGGAGACAGCAGCAAGGCAGGAAGGCTTGCAGACCTAATTGCATCGAAGCATTCTTTAGCAAATACCGCCCTGAAACCGCTTTGCATTCTTTGTCATCCAAAATGTATTTTTAATTGTTTATTGAACAAATTCTCAGAACACAATTCAATGCCACAGATGTTTTTCAAGTGCAAACATACACTTCAGAAAGTCAAAGATAAGTGAGATTTGATCCACATTTGAATGGAACATGTTTTCATATTCCCCATAGTCTCACAGAAAAGTCAAGAGCACATTATTGGAGTGAAGCGTTCAGGTTTTACCTGCCATCTGTCTTTGTGTAAACTTAAACTATAGTTGGCATTCCAGAGACATTCTGCAGTCGACAAATGGATACAGTTTGGGAGCCGATACTGGGAGAGCTTTGTTCAACTGTCAAGTCAAGGAAGCAATCCAACTATGGAGCACTGAAGTTTTACTCACAGTGTCTGCTCAGCATTTAGGATCCCTAGGGAGAATCACTGGCTGAATTATTATTTTTTTGTGTAGGTTTTTAATGTGTGTAGGCCTTTCTTTATTACGGCAATAATTTGCAAGATTCAAGCAAACCCATTAATTATCTAGGGTTATGCTGCATAACTACTGCATATTCTAATAGGTTTACCACCAACCGAAGCAAGGAAAATGTTTCTGTACATCTTTCACTTGTCTAGAGCGTCAGAGTTTGTTTACATTGGCGTTCAGAACATTCTGTCCAAATGGTGACCATTTCTCAAACCATATGGTTGCAAACCATATAACATCAGATCTCTAAATGTGGTATGTACACTACATGAACAAAAGTATGTGGACACACCTTGAAATTAGTGGGATTCGGGTATTTCACCCACACCCGTTGCTGAGAGGTGTATAAAATAGAGCACACAGCCATGCAATCTCCAAAGACAAACATTGGCAGTTGAATGGCCATAACTGAAGAGCTCAGTGACTTTCAATGTGCACCATCATAGGATGCCACCTGTCCAACAAGTCTGTTTTTTTGCCCTGCTAGAGCTGCTCCGGTCAACAGTAAGCGCTGTTATTGTGAATTGGAAACATCTAAGAGAAACAACGTCTCAGCTGCGAAGTGGTAGGCCACATAAGCTCACAGTACGGGACCACTGAATGCTGAAGCACGTAGCGCATAAACATTGTCTTCACCAACTGGCAGTCCGACGGACAAATCTGTGTTTGTCGAATGCCAGGAGAACGCAACCTGCCTCAATGCATAGTGCCAACTGTAAAGTTTGGTGGACGAGCAATAATGGTCTAGGGCTGTTTTTCCTGGTTCGGGCTAGGCCTTTAGTTCCAGTGAAGAGAAATCTTAACGCTACAGCATACAATGACATTCTAGACGATTCTGTGCTTCCAACTTTGTGGCAACAGTTTGTGGAAGGCCCTTTCCCTGTTTCAGCATGACAATGCCCCCATGCACAAAGCGAGGTCCATACAGAAATGGTTTGTCAAGATCGGTGTTGAAGAACTTGACTGGCCTGCACAGGGCCCTGACCTCAACCCCATCGAACACCTTTGGGATGAATTGGAACACCAACATCAGTGCTTGACCTCACTAATGCTCTTGTGGCTGAATGGAAGCAAGTCCCCGCAGCAATGTTCCAACATCTAGTGGAAAGCCTTCACAGAAGACTGGAGGCTTTTATAGCAGCAAAGAGGAGACTAACTCTATGTTAATGCCCATGATTTTGGAATGAGCCGGTGTCCACATACTTTTGGTCATATAGTGTGTGATTATACATATAATTCACTCACAGATCAGGATGATCACTTTACCTGGACCAGAAAAATTTAATTAGTCAATTTTACAACATGGTGTAAAGTTCTGACGATGATCTGTATCTGACCTATTCATGACTTCAGCATCACATCATTCAAGAATGCGGCTACTTGGAAACAATGGAAAAGTTGTCAAGAAACAATTTTACTCTGTTTATGGAGAGAGGGGTTTGGATAATATATAATGGGCTGTTCCATTTCAGTCGTTCACTCAGTATAACATACTATGGTGAGTCAACAACCAGTCATACAGTATTCACACCCAACTGGCCAATGGATGCCGAGCCCACCCTTAGAAGCCCCGCCTCTATAATATCAGGCTCGCATTAATTTCCTAAATTCTTCACTCTTCAGCTCACCTGAAGGAAGAACATGTCACGCAATTTACACACTTTTCAAGCACACAAAAAATACATTTGGCTCTGCCATTGGTGTCTGTTAGTGGAGAGAGAATTCTTTTCCCCCTAGATATTGCAAGTTTTGGGTCATGGTACTGATTTCTTTGTGCTAAAGCTAACTACTCTCTGCTCTGCTTGTGTAGCTAATGCTTCCTTGCTTGGTTAGGATTTATGTTTACTAAAAACCCAATACTTTCTGCTGTTCTGCTTCCTTGCTTGAGTAAGATGGCCAGTGGTGAGAGTTCAAAAAGGCTTACTAGCTGAGTTTGATCATCCGACCGTGCCGTAGGGCATGTGGTTTCACAATAAAAATGTGTGATACTCATGAGTGCTGTCCTGTTTGCCTGGGGTGGAAACATGCTCAGCAGGCTTTGGCTCGGACCAGTTAGTGGGACATTGTCTCAGGCTGTGTTCAACTTCCATTGGGCATCGGGCTGACTTTGTGAGAAAGATTGGGGCTGTTGATGAAGGGTCATTCGGTGAAGCGACCTCAGGAATGGGGTTGTCTGAGGCCGGGAGAGAGCTGCAGCAGTGGTCAGAGTTGATAGGAGTGTCATCCCAGCCGAATGAGGCTCATTACGGTTTCTCTGGCAGTGTTCTGAGTCCGGATTCCGGGGATGATATGCTATCCCTGGTTGGCTCTGGAGGGCTTTGAATTCGGCAGGTGAGTGAACCATTGGTTGTTAATGAAACTTTGATGGAGCAGTGTCATAGGACGACAGATCACCTGGGGGTGAATTGACCATCTTCTCCCCAGTGGAGTTCTTCCAGGTTTGGGGGAAGGTATTTGCCTCCTGTCACTGCAGCGGTGAATCGGTGCGCAACCCTGTTTAAAGATTTTGCCAATGAGCTAAAGACGACCTGGGATTCCCCTCATTCAGCCAGGCTGGTGCTACCAGGTTATGGCGAGTTCATGAATGTAGAGGCTATGGAGAAGGCAGGGCTCGTTTGTACACCGCCGATGGTTGGAAAGCTGGAGTTACTTAGCTCCAGAGACTAACAAAGGGGCTAATCCTAACATGGTGCTTCCGAATAAACAGTGCCGCTTCTCGGCGAATCAGCTGGACAAAGTGTACCAGGCTGATGGTGTGGCGGCCCGGTCATTGAATGTGGTTACAATGCTGCAGATGTATCGGTTTGCTGAAGGAGCTGAATAAGACCGTCAAGGCAGGGAAGCCGCTTTTAGAGCTTCTCGACAAAATCCGTGCTACAGCTTATTTTGTGCTGCGTCTGTCCCTCTGTACTATCCTGGCTGTGTGGGAAAGTATGGGGGTGATGGTGGCGGATTCCTGAGACTGACAGGTAGATGTATTTTGATGAGCCAGTTTCACCAACAATGTTGTTTGGCTCGGCTATGGAGTACTTACAGGCCCATTTTGAGGAGAAACAAAAACCGGACACTGGTCCTTTTCCCACAGAAGTATTTCACAGGGGTGGCTCAGCAGTTCCTGGAGCGTGAAGGAAGGAGTCGCATTCCGGCTCTGTCTGGCACGGTTTCAGCTGGGGCACTCTGTACCTTTTCGCTTGTGCCTGTTGTTATTGGGTCTATGATAACTGTGGTGCCTCTGGGACTTCTGTTGATGCGTTTGTTTCAGCGCTGGGTGATTGCTATGTGTCTGGACGCATCTCACCACTGCCATCGGTTGCTCAAGTTATCCCCATCGTGCCTAAGGGCATTGACTCTTGGAGGGACCCGCAACTGCTGTTGGAGGGGGTTCTCATGGGCCGGGTAGTGTCCCGCAGGGGGATCACGACAGACGCATCATTACAGTGTGTGGGCAACTCGGAAAGAGGGATTTGGTCAACAGCACAAAGGGCACTTCATATCAATTACCTAAAGCTACTGACTGTTTCGCTAGTGCTGAGGCGTTTCCTTCCAATGTTGGAGGGCCAGCATGTGTTGGCTCTCTGCATTGTCGTCTGTCCTTTCAACGAAGGATCTGGACACTCCGTTGAAAACGGATGCTTTGGCGTATCAGTGACTCTGCTCTATGTGCTTCTCCGGTGGAACTGATTCTATGAGATGGTTGTATACATATACAATTGGCGTGCATTTGAGGGTTGGTGTCAGGTTAAAGGAGTTTCTCCTTTTCAGAGCTCTTTGGTAGACATTTTGATGTTCTAGCAAGAGCTTTTTGAGCTGGGCCTTTTTCACATCGGCGTGTCATATAGGGATTTACGGCTCCACCCCTGGGTCTCTTTTTCTGGTGGTGAGGTTCCTGAAAGGCGTGTCTTGGCTCAGACCAGTGTCTAAGCCTATGGCACCGACCTGGGACCTGAGTGGTCCTGGATGGCCCGTGTCCAGTGCACGCTTTACTCAGGTATATGGATAGGACCAAGGATTTCCACGTTTCTGACAATGTTTTTATATTTTTCGCTAATCCAGCTCAGGGTATGGTGCTTTTTCATTGGATTGTGGAGGCTATCTCTCTGACATTTGATAGCAAATGACAAGGCTTTCCTAGCAATGTGCTTTCTCACTCCACTAGGGGTGTGGCGGTTTCTTGGGCATTGTTCAGGGGCATGACGCGCAGGTTGGGTATTTATTTGGGTTACCACAGTTTGCTGTGGGTTTGAGCCTTAGGCTGCCTTGGGGTGTGGCAGCGCAGTGCGTAAAGTGCGCATTATAAGGGTTACCACAGTTTCCTGCGGGTTTGAGCTTTGGGCTGCCTTGGCAGTGTGTGAGTGCACAGTTTCCAGCTTACTGCAGGCTTCCTGTGGGTTTTACGTGGTTCATCGACTCTGTTCGATGCAGCATGCTTGTGCTTTACCAAGGTGCAGCAGGTTCTGGTTCCCTATATGGGGCTCATGAGGCTCTGACAGTTCAGGATTCTCTGGTAAGTATTAGGGAAAAAGGAGGCTTCTGTAACCCTTTCTTGGAGGCGGTGGAACTTGTGTGTACTTGGGCTGCCTCCTAGTTTGGTACCCATTGAGCCAGCTTGGGGCATGATTGTATCTCCCCATAGTATGTTATACCGAGTGATCGACTGAAAGGAAACGCTAAGCTATGAATATAACTACTGCTCCTTGAACGAGGGAACGAGGTATAACATATTTTGACCAGCACCATCAGTGGGTTTGGGATCGCTGAAGAGCGGTAATGAATTCAGGAAATTAAAGTGTGCCCCGGTATTACATCCAGGAAGGTGGGGCTTCTGAGTGCGTGCTCGGCATCCTTTGATTTCAGACATTGACTCCCCATAGTATGTTATACCTGTACGTTCTGATAAAACTTGCTCATTGTTATAGAGATAGTCCCTTCCCTTAGACTTTATATGGGTAAAAATTATACAATATTCAGCGGTTAAAGAAAATAGCTCAAGGCTTGGAGTGAAAGATTGAGCGAAATACCTCAACGTTTCCACTGATAAGTGAGAGCATTGGTCTGGTACGTGTTACCACCACATGCATAATTATGGTGAAAAATAATTTAGACATGGACGCTCCTGGACGAGTCTCCTACGTATTAGTTAATTTTGACACATTTTTACTTTGCATTCCACTTTCTTACATATCAGATTTGATTGATGAGTTCGTAAGTTTCGTTTTTGATTTGAATGTCACACAATCTGAGGAGCAGAAGACCTGTACCTAATGTTTCAACCGTGATGGCAAATGGTAATGGCGCCGACTCCAGTCCAACTGTTACAGAGTCACACTCCCCCCACAGATCTTCAGAACATCTGGACGTTCTGATCTCGGAAATTACAGCTACCATTGCCACTCAGCTTAAAACTGCCATCGATGCTGCTCTGGCCCCATTCTCTGCTGTCCTGGATGGTGTCCGAGCCGCTGCGGATGAACAAGGCCGCCAACTTGACGGCTTTGAACATGACGTATGTGACTAAAGTGACCGCATAGTAGCCATTGAGAAAACAGTCGCTCGTCTGAGCTCCAAATACCAAAAGCTGATTGGCAAGGCCGATGACCTGGAATCCCGTTATCACCGTTGCAATCTTCAGGTTGTTGGTATACCAGAGAAACTTGAAGGAGGGGACTCAGTTAAGTTCATGTCAGATTTCTTTGCGTAGGTGCTGGGTCTGGCCATCATTCCATCACCCCCGAAGCTGGACAGAGCCACCGCATTGGCCCTTCCCCAGTGGGCGGAGATGACAACTCCATGCCTAGAGTGTTTATCATCCATTTTCACTACTACCGTGACAAGGAGCGCATCCTCCAGAGGCATGGCAGAGACCAGCTACACTTCTGCGGACGCAAGGTGTTCTGTCCATCTTTCCTGACCTCAGTTTGAGTGTCGCCAAGAAGAGAGCTAAATTCCTTGAAGTGAAACGCAACCTTCATGAGAAGAAAGTGAAATTATCATTCCGCTTCCCTGCTTGTCTCCATGCTGAACATGCCACGGGGAACCCCAGCGTTGGTTCGGCAGTCACTTCTGAGTCCTATCTTGGGTCTATGACCTACTATTTTACCAGGTAGCATGCATAGCCTAGCCTACCCTCCAAGTCAAAGGTATGTTTAGATTATTTTTTTTTATATGACAACATTTTGGGTGAACTGTAGACTCCCACAGTTGAGGCTGAAACTGCAGATGACCTTGATTCTCCTCTCAGCCTTGAAGAAGTTATTTAGTCTATCAAGTCAATGCAGAGCAGCAAAGCCCCCAGGGCCTGATGGGTTTCCAACTGAGTTCTTTAAGAAATTCCATACCAAGTTAACCCCTTTCCATACATTTTTTTATATTCGGACGCTGTTTAACATTATTTATTCTAAACAATTTTCCAACTCCCCTGAGGTGGTAATCTCCCTAGATGCAGAGAAGGCATATAAGAGAATTGAATGGCAGTAACTATTTGCTGTTCTTAAAAAATCTCATGGATCCGTCTCTTGTATTCATCTCCCCAGGCCAGTGTCAGTACCAATAATACCCATTCTAATTATTTTGCCTTGGAACTTGGGACACGCCAAGGCTGCCCACTGTCCCCTTTAATATTTGCCGTCGCCATTGAGCCCCTTTCAGTAGCTTTACGGGGATCCTACTCTTTCCAAGGTGTAACATAGGAAGGAGTTGAACATAGGTTATCATTATATGCAGATTATTTGTTACTCAATGTAAATAACCCTGTAACCTGTTTCCCTTCTATCGTTTATATTCTGGAGAACTTTGGCTCCTTCTCCAGATACAAGCTGAATCTCCAGAAAAGTGAGTGCTTCCCAATCAATCCAGCAGCGCTACAGCTCCAGCAGACAGACTTGCCTTTTCAGCTTAGCCGCTCTGGTTTCAAATATCTTGGAGTGAACGTAATTTGTTAATTATATGCTATTTTTCTGCAAACTTTGCTCCCCTCCTTCAGCAAATGAAATATGATTTTCAGAGATGGGGTAGCTTATCACTATCACTTGGATTAATGCTATAAAAATGAACAGTTTACCCCAATTCCTTTATCTATTTCAATCTATGCCATTGTTTTTACCAAAGCTGTTTTTTAAGTCAATCAATCAGCCTGTTTCCACATTTATCTGGGGAGGAAAGGTATCCAGAGTCAGTAGATCTTAACTTCAGAGATGCAAGTTTAGTGGAGGGCTTGCACTACCCACCTTTTTATTCTATTACTGGGCAGCCAACTTTCAGAAAGTGTCATTCTGGTTACATGCTCCAGAAACCCCATGGAGCCACCTAGAGGCACATTCTTGCGTTTCTGCTTCTCTTCCTGCTTTACTCTGCTTTTCTCTCCCAGCATCCCCCTCTCGCTATACTGGCAGTCCTATAGTGGTTTCCAAACTTGAGATTTGGTACCAGTTTTGATGGCATTTTAAATTCTCCTCTGCATCTACTATGGGTTCTATTGATAAGAATCACTTATTCCCCGCTTCCCTAATAAATAAATTACTGGACAAGGAAAGGTATTAAGTCCTTCCAAGACTTATATGTAAATAGATGTTTTCTAGTTTTCCCAATCTGGCCTCTAAATTCTCTTTGCCTCCATCTCACTTTTCCATTACCTTCAAATTAGGCATTGTGTCTCCCCCCAATTTTCTGTCTTCCCTGCTCCACCCCCTTGCCAACCCTGGGATGGTTTATTGACTCTATTACCTCAACAGAAAACAGTCGTTTCTAAGATCTATCTGTGTATTATGTCATTGCACAAACACTCCACCAACAAAACTAAATCTGCTTGGGAACGGGAAATGGCTGTTGAATTTACACAGGGGTGGTGGGATGAGGCGATTGATATAGTACGCTCCACTGCATCTTGTGCTCGTCTTGGTCTCATACAATTTTCCTCACAAGTAGCTGCAGTAAAAATGTATGTTATGACTAGTATGTGTAACAATGGTGTGACATCCAGATGTTTTAGTGCGACTGAACCAAAAAAGCAAATTTTCCTTTTGAAAACGCCCTATGTGGCATCGATATGAGTCAGATACATGTGTTGTAATGTCAAAATTGACTACAAAGTGTAAATAGGATAATTTTGGTCATAAATTCAGTCTCATCTAAAACAGATTTGCAAGATAATTAGGGGGAAAAAATGATGTCACCGAATGAAGGGTACCGTAACAGTTTGCTTTGGGTTGGGTCAGAGGGGAAGAGGTGAAGTGAGAGGGCTTACTCCGCCCAAAATCTGTCCACAAAAATAAGACCATGAAGTGAGGAATTTTTATGTGGTGGTCAATGAGTGTTGAGTTTGGTCAACAATTTATTTTATTGCTAATTTGCTACTTGAGGCTTATTTGATTGAATAGAAGTTACATAATGGTTAGGTTGTTGCGAATGCACTGATATAAGTGGGTGCACGTGGCATTTTGTCAACTTTGGAAATAAATACTTTATATCAGAGTTGTTCACATGGCTAACATTGGCTAGAATGTTCCCACCTGATCTTACCTGCCTTCTATCTTTGAGGACATGTATTTCCAATGTTAGAGCGGTCACTCGACTATCTTGTCAACATAATAGGACATCTTTGGTTTGGTTTATTTCAATCCTGCCCACAGCAGGCAACAAGTAATCATCAATTCGAAGCGCAGTTGCACAAGAGCTGATCCTAATGACCATGGTCAAAGCATACACAAATATTAAAAGCATTTAATGAGATATCTAAAAGAAGTGCAACATACAAGTATTGGCCCATTCACATTGTGTAATTTATTGACGGTCCCTAACTAGGCCCACAGATAGGCTATCCAAAGTCAAACCAACTTCACCATGGTCGCACACCAGCAGGCTGAAGCTAATTGGCGAAAGAAGTTGGCTAGCTTGTTAGCTAGTCTAGGCTACTTCCAAACACAAGACCTGGTAATTGTTTCAAGTTAGAAGGGTGAGTGACTGTAACTGTGTACTGTTTTGGCAGAGTGAAAGTACAAACGCTTCCCATATTCAAACACACACACAAGAGACACTTTCATCAGAGCACCCCTCCAAAACCCAAATCTCGTTTTCAGTCACATATCCTAATGAGGAGAATTGAAACTGAGGCTAAATCTGGAAGTTCAGGCCCCCTTTAACATCCAACAGAGAGTGGAGTTTGAGTTTGAAAGGGTAACAAGTTACCCAGCAACAGATATATGAAGGGATTATGTGCTCATATCATTCAACAGGTCTGTGAATATGATGTAGACTTATATAATTCCTCTCTGTTGAGTAAACATTATGTTCTGACATTAGCTATTCATATCTCCCTTGAGTGGTCGTCTGCCAAACTGAATGCATGATTATATTTCATGTGTGCAGCCTTATTTAAACCAGGTCTGCTCACTGAACTTGACAGATGCTGTTTGTTCTGCCACGTCAGATGAAAGGGTAAAAATAAAACATGTTATAAATGTCTTATGAAGCAGTGGTGCTGTTGCAATGAAAGTAAGTGACGCCTCTGGAAACTAGAATAAACGCCCCAGAACCTGAAGCCAAGATCTGCTGGAGAAACGTGGATTTCGAACTGAAAGAAGGGTCTCTTTCCTCCCGAAATACATATTTTACAGTTCACCAAAAAAACTCCCTTTCTGTACATTTTGTACCCTTCTGTTGAGTATTTATTTCCTGCTGTTCTTTCCTCTGCTCTGACATAGCAGTGAGTGTCTGGTGGACATCAAACATTTGAGACACAAAGGCTCCTTTTACAGTAATCAACATGAAAAAAATGTTTTATGCTGTTTGTTTGCTTTTCCTTTTTCGGGACAGTTTCGCCTATTACACCCTCTAGAAGGGCCCCTCCTGTCTGCGAATGGATTCGCCCTGTACCTCATAAAACGGTTAAAAAAAGAGCCCTCTTCCCATGGCTCCAAAACCACCTCAAAGCTTGGTATGGTGGAGTCTGGAGGGAAGCTGCGCAAAAAAAAAACAGCACTTCATGTCATCAGGCATGCACGGCTGCCGAGGCACAGGGTTTCTCTACCTCCCTCAACCCTCTCTTTTGCTGACAGAGTTGAGAGAGAGTCTGTGTTTGCTTAGTTTAGCCAGTATGCCCTAATGAATTAATTGACTCCGCCATCCACTTAATCTCTTCAAATGAGCGTGCAGTGATTGGGTGTTTTGGCCTGCTGAGTTGAATCTCTCTGGGAAGGGGGGTAAAGCAGACCTCTCCTCGGGAAGCCAAACGAGAAGACCGACTGAGTGTTGTTTGTACCCCTCTGACGACAGTATTACTGAGAGCTTTCTACCAAGGAGAGCCTACTGCACCAAATGGCTTCTCCCAGCGTGTTCTCCCTGTGAAATTCTGTAGTTATGGCAGACTCGCTGCACAACCTGATAGGAGCTGTGTATGCTTGGGAATACCCCTTGGTGCATAGGAATATACAGTACTGAGTACACACACGTGCACACACACACAGACACACGTGCACACCTGGCTGGTTGTTGGCAACTGAAGTGCATCAAGAAGAGTCCCACAGTATTACAGCAGTTGTTGTTGTTTGTTTGTTTCTCTGGCTGTCTTCCAGTGGGCGGGAGGCAGTATGTGTGAGACTGTGGATCTGTGGTTCCCCTGGAGTGTGGCTGTGGCTTACTGGGCGGATTCTGTTCAGCAAAGGGCTCGGCGTGGGGGGGAGAACGGGTGGTGCCGCAGGGTTAGCAGCCAGAGACACCAGCTCACACGTTGCTTGTCATGATCACAAATGGATACGTTTCGAAACACATTAAGTGCATAGTGTACCCGTTATAGTGTCAGAGTAGTGACATTTTACATGAAGTTTACCACCATGATAAATTCATGAATGTCATAACAATTTATATAATGTGCCCAAAGTGAGAGTTGGGCTGTCATTCAGTTGACAAATAGTGCAAAACAACTTGTCCTTTCACCCGTTACAGTTGAAGTCGGAAGTTAAAAGTAATTAAAACTCGTTTTTCAACCACTCCACAAATTTCTTGTTAACAAACCATACTTTTAGAAAGTTGGTTAGGATATCTACTTTGTGCATGACAAAAGTAATTCATCCAACAATTGTTTATAGACAGATTATTCCACTTATAATTCACTGTATTAAAATTCCAGTGGGTCAGAAGTTTATATACACTAAGTTGACCGTGCCTTTAAACAGCTTGGAAAACTACAGAAAATGATGTCATGGCTTTAGAAGCTTCCTATAGACTAATTAACATAATTTGAGTCAATTGGAGGTGTACCTGTGGATATATTTCAAGGCATACCTTCAAACTCAGTGCCTCTTTGCTTGACATCATGGGAAAATCAAAAGTAATCAGCCAAGACCTCAGAAATAAAATTGTAGACCTCCACAAGTCTGGTTCATCCTTGGGAGCAATTTCCAAACGCCTGAAGGTACGACGTTCATCTGTACAAACAACAGTACGCAAGTATAAACACCACGGGACCACGCAGCCGTCATACCGCTCAGGAATGAGACGCGCTCTGTCTCCTTGAGATGAACGTACTTTGGTGCGAAAAGTGCAAAAACAACAGCAAAGGACCTTGTGAAGAGCTGGAGGAAACAGGTACAAAAGTATCTATATCCACATTAAAACAAGTCCTACATCGACATAACCTGAAAGGCCGCTCAGCAAGGAAGAAGCCACTGCTTCAAAACCGCCATAATAAAGACAGACTCCGGTTTGCAACTGCACATGCGGACAAAGATCGTACTTTTTGGAGAAATGTCCTCTGGTCTGATGAAACAAAAAAAATCTGTTTAGCCATAATGACCATCGTTATGTTTGGAGGAAAACGGGGAGGCTTGCAAGCCGAAGAACACCATCCCAACCGTGAAGCACGGGGGTGGCAGCATCATGTTGTGGTGGTGCTTTGCTGCAGGAGGGATTGGTGCACTTTACAAAATAGATGGCATCATGATGAAAGAAAATTATGTGGATATATTGAAGCAACATCTCAAGACATCAGTCAGGAAGTTAAAGCTTGGTCGCAAATGGGTCTTCCAAATGGACAATGACCCCAAGCATACATTCAAAGTTGTAATAAAAAAGCTTAAGGACAACAAAGTCAAGGTATTGGAGAGCCCTCACAAAGCCCTGACCTCAATCCTATAGAAAATTTGTGGGCAGAACTGAAAAAGCGTGTGCGAGCAAGGAGGCCTAGGAACCTGACTCGGTTGCACCAGGTCTGTCAGGAGGAATGGGCCAAAATGTACCCAACTTATTGTGGGAAGCTTGTGGAAGGCTACCCGAAACGTTTGACCCAAGTTAAACAATTTAAAGGCAATGCTATCAAATACTTCTGACCCACTGGGAATGTGATGAATGAAATAAAAGCTGAAATTAATCATTCTCTCTACTATTATTCTGACATTTCACATTCTTAAAATAAAGTGGTGATCCTAACTGACCTAAGACATGGATTTCTTACTAGGATTAAATGTCAGGAATTGTGAAAAACTGAGTTTAAATGTATTTGGCTAAGGTGTATGTAAACTTTCAACTTAAACTGTATATAGGGGGTACCAGGACAGAGTCAATATACGGGGGCACCGGTGTTGAGGTAATTGAGATAATATGTACATGTAGGTAGAGTTATTAAAGTGACTATGCACAGATAATAATGAAGAGTAGCAGCAGGGTAGAAGAGGGGTGGTCGGGGTAATGCAAATAGTCTGGGTAGTCATTTGATTAGATGTTCAGGAGTCTTAACATGTTATGACTACGGGGCAGTATTTTCACAGCCGGATAAAAAACGTCCCGATTTAATCTGATTATTACTCCTGCCCAGAAACTAGAATATGCATATAATTATTAGCTTTGGATAGAAAACACTCCAAAGTTTCTAAAACTGTTTGAATGGTGTCTGTGAGTATAACAGAACTCATTTGGCAGGCCAAAACCTGAGAAGATTCCAAACAGGAAGTACCCTGTCTGACCATTTCTTGGCCTTCTTGATTATCTCTATCCAATACAGGGGATCTCTGCTGTTACGTGACACTTCCTACGGCTCCCATGGGCTCTCAGAAGGTGGCAAAAAGCTGAATCGTGGCTTTGCAGGCCCTGGTTGAAAAACATTAGCGCGTTTGGATAGTGGCCGGTCAGAGTACTATGAGACTAAGGCTCGTGCACGAGTCGACTCCATGTTTACTTTCTCTCTCTCTTTAAACGAAAACCACCACTCCCGGTCGGAATATTATCGCTTTTTTACGAGAAAATGGCATAAAAATTGATTTTAAACAGCGGTTGACATGCTTCGAAGTACGGTAATGGAATATTTAGACATTTTTTGTCACGAAATGCGTCGTGCTCGTCACCCTTCTTTACCATTCGGATAGTGTCTTGAACGCACGAACAAAACGCAGCTGTTTGGATATAACTATGGATTATTTGGGACCAAACCAACATTTGTTATTGAAGTAGAATCTGGGAGTGCATTCTGACGAAGAACAGCAAAGGTAATAACATTTTTCTTATAGTAAATCTGACTTTGGTGAGTGCTAAACTTGCTGGGTGTCTAAATAGCTAGCCGTGATGGCTGGGCTATCTACTGAGAATATTGCAAAATGTGCTTTCACCGAAAAGCTATTTTAAAATCGGACATATCGAGTGCATAGAGGAGTTCTGTATCTATAATTCTTAAAATAATTGTTATATTTTTTGTGAACGTTTATCGTGAGTAATTTAGTAAATTCACCGGAAGTTTGCGGGGGGTATGCTAGTTCTGAACGTCACATGCTAATGTAAAAAGCTGGTTTTTGATATAAATATGAACTTGATTGAACAAAACATGCATGTATTGTATAACATAATGTCCTAGGGGTGTACTCACAGACACCTAGCAAGTTTAGCCTTCACCAAACTCAGATTTACTATTAGAAAAGTTTGATTTCCTTTGCTGTTCTTCGTCAGAATGCACTCCCAGGACTTCTACTTCATCACACAATGTTGTTTTGGTTCCAAATAATCCATAGTTATATCCACATAGCGGCGTTTTGTTCGTGCGTTCAAGACACTATCCGAAGGGTAACGAAGGGTGACGCGCCCGGCGCGTGTCGTGACAAAACATTTCAAAATATTCCATTACCGTACTTCGAAGCATGTCAACCGCTGTTTAAAATCAATTGTTATGCAATTTTTCTCGTAAAAAAGCGATAATATTCTGACCGGGAGTCGTTGTTTTCGTTCAAAGACTGACAATGTTCTCAGATCGACCACTTACCACTTACCAAATGCGCTACTGTTTTTCAGCCAGAGACTGCAAAGTCATCATTCAACATTCTGCCGCCTTCTGAGAGCCAATGGGAGCCTCAGGAAGTGTCACGTTACAGCAGAGATACTCTGTTTTGGATAGAGATGGCAAAGAAGGCCAAGAAATGGTCAGACAGGGTACTTCCTGTACAGAATCTTCTCAGATTTTGGCCTGCCATTTGAGTTCTGTTATACTCACAGACACCATTCAAACAGTTTTAGAAACGTTGGAGTGTTTTCTATCCAAAGCTAATAATTATATGCATATTCTAGTTTCTGGGCAGGAGTAATAACCAGATTAAATCGGGTACGTTTTTTATCCGGCCGTGAAAATACTGCCCCCTATCCATAAAAAGTTAAAACACTCTTAAGGATCCGCTCCTTTTTTTCAATTTTCACCTAAAATCACATACCCAAATCTAACTGCCCGTAGCTCAGGCCCTGAAGCAAGGATATACATATTCTTTGTACCATTTCAAAGAAAACACTGACGTTTGTGGAAATGTGAAAGGAATGTAGGAGAGTATAACATGATAGATCTGGAAAAAGATGTTACAAAGAAAAAACCAACCGTTCTTTTGTATTTTTTTTGTACCATCCTCTTTGAAATGCAAGAGAAAGGCCATAATATACTATTCCAGCCCAGCTGCAGTTTCGATTTTGGCCACTAGATGGCAGCAATGTATGTGCAAAGTTTTAAACTGATCCAATGAACCATTGCATTTCAGTTGAAAAGGTATCAAGACTGCCCAAATGTGACTAATTTGTTAATTAATAACTTTTCATGTTCAAAATTGTGCACTCTCCTCAAACAATAGCATGGTATTCTTTAACTGTAATAGCTACTGTAAATTGGACAGTGCAGTTAGATTAACAAGAATTTAAGCTTTCTGCCAATATCAGATATGTCTATGTCCTGGAAAATGTTCTTGTTACTTACAACCTCATGCTAATTTCATTAGCCTACGTTAGCTCAACCATCCCGTGGAAGGGACACCGATCCCGAAGAAGTTTTAAAACCCTGGATGGGAGACCAAATGAATACTGTATTTATAGATAGATCAAATCTCCAGTGGAAAGTGCTGCCCAGCCTATTGTTCTTTTCTGATAGTGGATATAACATTGAAGATCTGACATTTCTAAGGTACAAATTCATTGTATTTTATACGTTTGTCTATGTTGAACATTTGTGACAATGATTACATAATCCTGTACCTGAAATTTCACTATCAAAACAGCAGTTTAAATTGATAGCTTTTTTCAAATCCTATTTATTTTCCACATAGATTCCACATCACAATAAGTAGAAAAATTGCATTGAAACAACACTGATTCAAACAATTTGTGTCCAGTGGGATTGCTCTTTTTAAAGATTAACTAAACTCTATTGTTAATTTGATTAAATTGGAAATGTCTCATCTGACATTGATTTCTCTAATCCCATATTGGATACAGTGTTGCTGATGTTCAAAGAAGATAGCTGGCCTTATTCAGACCTAATTATTACCCAGAGCTTTTGGGTACTGTTGTTTGTGATAACAGTTCTCAGGTCGTCAACCTGAACAGCAGAATTATAGAGTGATGAAGACATTAGCCATGTCACACAGTCTAGCATAAGTTTCCACCAGAGTGGATTCCAAGCTGGTTCATTTATCCAGTCCCTCCATCCTTGTTGACCTTGTTTTTCTAGATCCATCTGGTAGGACAGGAAAGGTACAAGAAATATGGCAGAAACTGTACACACAGTCTAACACGGTACCCAAACTGGCTGCGCGCATGCGCCATCGTGCGCCATCGTGCATAAATGTATTTTGTCCCCCAACACCTCTGAAACAATTACATTAATTTGGTGACAGGTCGAAAAGCATCAAACATGTATGGCTATTTAGCTAGCTAGCTTGTACATGCTAGCAAATGTGTCCCATTTAGCTAGCTTGCTGTTCTAATTTGTCCTGGGATATAAACATTGAGTTGTTATTTTACCTGAAATGCACAAGGCCCTCTACTCTGACAATTAATCCACACATAAAACGGTCAACCGAATCGTTTCTAGTCATCTCTCCTCCTTCCAGGCTTTTTCATCTTTGAACTTATATGGTGATTGGCATCTAAACTTTCATAGTATTACCATGACAACCGGCAAAACAGTTCGTCTTTCAATCACCCACGTGGGTATAACCAATGAGGAGATGGCACGTGGGTGCCTGCTTCTATAAACCAATGAGGAGATGGGAGATGCAGGACTTGCAGCGCGATCTGCGTCAGAAATAGGAATGACTTCTATTTTAGCCCTTGACAAAGAAGACGCTCGTTGGTGTGCGCAAGCAGTGTGGGTGCAATAATTGAATAAGTTAGGGACAGACGTTCCGCTAGCGGAACGCCTCACCAATATCCAATGGTATAGAGTGGCGCGAATAACAAATACCTCAAAAATGCAAAAACTTCAATTTCTCAAACATATGACTATTTTACACCATTTTAAAGACAAGACTCTCTTTTATCTAACCACATTGTCCGATTTCAAAAAGGCTTTACAACGAAAGCAAAACATTAGATTAGGTCAGGAGAGTACCCTCCCAATAATAATCACACAGCCATTTTCAAAGCAAGCATATATGTCACAAAAACCAAAACCACAGCTAAATGCAGCACTAACCTTTGATGATCTTCATCAGATGACACTCCTAGGACATTATGTTATACAATACATGCATGTTTTGTTCAATCAAGTTCATATTTATATCAAAAACCAGCTTTTTACATTAGCATGTGATGTTCAGAACTAGCATACCCACCGCAAACTTCCGGTGAATTTACTAAATTACTCACGATAAACGTTCACAAAAAACATAACAATTATTTTAAGAATTATAGATACAGAACTCCTTTATGCAATCGCGGTGTCAGATTTTAAAATAGCTTTTCGGTGAAAGCACATTTTGCAATATTCTGAGTACATAGCCCGGCCATCACGGCTAGCTAATTTGACACCCACCAAGTTTGGCCCTCACCAAACTCAGATTTACTATAAGAAAAATGTTATTACCTTTGCTGTTCTTCGTCAGAATGCACTCCCAGGACTTCTACTTCAACAACAAATACTGTTTTGGTTCGAAATAATCCATAGTTATATCCAAATAGCTCCGTTTTGTTCGTGCGTTCAAGTCACTATTCGAAGGGTGACGCGCCGGCGCATTTCGTGACAAAAAATGTCAAAATATTCCATTACCGTACTTCGAAGCATGTCAAACGCTGTTTAAAATACATTTGTATGCTATTTTTCTCGTGAAATAGCGCTAATATTCCAACCGGGCGACGTTGTGTTCATTCAAACACAACACTGAGGCACGCACGCCTCAGTGTCATTGTTCTCAGAAGGACCACTCACAAAAACCCCTGCTGTTTTTCGCCCAGAGACTGGAGAGCTCTCATTCCACTTTATGGCGCCTTCCTAGAGCCAATGGAAGCCTTAGAAAATGTCACGTTACAGCAGAGATGCTGTATTTTTAAAAGAGATGCCCTAGAAGGAGAAGAAATTGTCAGACAGGGCACTTCCTGTATAGAATCTTCTCAGGTTTTGGCCTGCCATATGAGTTCTGTTATACTCACAGACACCATTCAAACAATTTTAGAAACGTAAGAGTGTTTTCTATCCAAATCTACTAATTATATGCATATTCTAGATTTTGGGCAGGACTAGTAACCACATTAAATCGGGTACGTTTTTTATCCGGCCGTGAAAATACTTCCCCCTATCCCAAACAGGATAACATGGATTTCTACATTTATTTTGCAACGCTCGCGCACCCGACGTGTCCGGTCTGGTCAGCATGTAACAGTACGATGTGCATTTTACGACACCCTCAGTCTCAAGCATCACCCCTTCTTGAGCCAGAGGGTGTCCCAAAATGTACATAGTACTTTAGAGGGCAAGCTATTGAGGAGATATTACCTTATTGCTTTCACCTAGCCCTTTCTGATCCATGGGGGGAATGGTCCATTACAAATCAGTCCATGCTAGCCAATAATACTCTTTGCCCTTGTTACTCATTCTCACAGAGGGTGCAATATATCCAACCCAATCCATGAATAATTATTCCCAAAAAACAAATTTTTCCATTCACAAGGTATTTCAAGTTATTGACATAGATATATAAACCTGGTACTGTTCACAAGAGATAAAACTATCTCTAATCTCCCATAATCCTTTGCAGCTGGGATCTGCATTCCCAGCACAGCAGTAGTCCATAGCATCTCCCGACCCGAACATCCATCTATCCATCCCCATGCACCTATCTACACAATCCACTCACACTCACCCCCCATTATTAATTAACAAGTTTGCTCCATATAAGCACATTCCATATGCGCAGAGCAACAGTTTGCTGTGAACAGTGTCTTGAAACCCCTGTAATTCATTCTGGGTGAGGGGGGATTTCACTGATGTCATCATAAATAATGGTAATAGTTGAATAAATGCCCTATTTTCCCAGACTAAAAGGGCGGTGACGTGGCGCTCAAAAGCTCCCGTTCTTCAAACATTGTGTAGTCTGGGGTCTCATTGACCTTATCCTGTACTGTGTCCAATGTCTCCCTCTCTCCAAGAATCCCCAAATAGCAAGTTCCAAATAAGGACCAACACATCTATCTGCAGCTGAAGATTTGCTCCCACAATGCACTGTTCTGACATTTTGTATAATACACTCAAACAATAGTGTTAGAAATTCTGAGACATTTGGGATAAATTCTGAATGGCCTGCACATCAGTACTAAGAATGTGTAGATTTAGCTTCATAGAAATTAAGTTAAAGTCCTAACATGGGCTTTCATTGTTGACAATCTGTGAATAGTTTAGGCTTGTTAGAAACATTCAGATGTTGTTCCGCAGAGAGTGCAGAGAATGTTTTCAAAGTAAAGTAAGTTTATGAAAAAAAAAGGACTGGCTTGGTGTGAAGGACTCAATGAGTGCTAATGAGTCTTCATGAGTGTCTGTCATGTGCAATTTGGTTTTTCACTCTCTTCATATCTAAAAATGGATCATTGCGTTGAAGTACCATGAAATCCAATGTTCGCCGTAAGCATAGCTAAAGTCTTTCTAACAACCCCCATGAAACTCAATGAAGGCATTCAAATCTATTGGAATTTTAACAATATTAGGATAGCTTGCAAATTGGTTCCTTGTGTTGTTTGTTGGTAAAATGGTGATGCTTTTAAGTCAGATGTTTTTTCACTTCTTGTGAGGAAAACCATTTCAAGAATGTTGCCGCGCTTCCAAGCAAAACCTCAAGGTATGTTGACAACAACACACCCAAGATATGGGGGACTTTTGTTGAAAAAAAGGAAGAATAAACAAGTTGAAAACAGAAAGCTGACTTTAAATTTAAATACCAGCCTGAAAGATTCTCAGAGCCGTGAAATATTTTGAACTGTAAAACCTAAACCCCATGATTACCATATTCCAATCTATCGGAAGTCGATTCCCTTGTTGAGGTATTAGATTGTGCATGTGTAGACCATGTGCCACATACAGTGCCTTCAGAAAGTATTCATACACCTTGACTTATTACACATTTGGTTGTGTTAGAGCCTGAATAAAAAACTATTAAAAACTATTCACCCATCTACACACAATACTCCATAATGACAAAGTGAAAATGTGTTTTTTGAAATTTAAGCAAATGTATTGAAAATTAAATACATAAATATTTAATTTACATAAGTATTCACACCCCTGAGTCAATACATGTTAGAATCACCTTTGGTATCGATTACAGCTGTGAGTCTTTCTGGGTAACTCTCTGGTAACTCACCTGGATTGTTGTCACGTCCTGACCAGTATAAGGGGTTATTTGTTATTGTAGTTGGGTCAGGGCGTGGCAGGGGTGTGTTTGTTTTGTGTTGTCGGGGGTTTTTGGGTATTGTTCTATATTTTGTATTTCTATGTTCTTTCTATGTTGTGTATTTCTTTGTGTTGGCCTGGTATGGCTCTCAATCAGGAACAGCTGTACATCATTGTTGCTGATTGGGAGCCATACTTAGGTAGCCCTTTTTCCACCTGTCTTTTGTGGGAAGTTGTTTTTGCACTGCTATGGTTAGCCTGCAAAACTGTTTAGCTGTCGTTCGTTTTTTCGTTTTCTTGTTTTGTGTAATGTTCTAATAAAAGTTAATATGACCATTCACGTACCCGCTGCATTTTGGTCTACTCACTACGACAGTCGTGACAATTGTACACATTTTTTTGGGGCAGTTTTACTTTACTTTTATTTTTATTCTGTACAGGCTTCCTTCTTTTTACTCTGTCAATTAGGTTAATATTTTTAAGTAACTACAATGTTGTTGATCTGTCCTCAGTTTTCTCTTAACACAGCCTTTAAACTCTGTAACTGTTTTAAAGTCACCATTGGCCTCATGGTGAAATCCCTGAGCAGTTTCCTTCCTCTCCTGCAACTGAGTGACTGGGTGTGGTGACTGGGTGTGTTGTTATACCATCTAAAGTGTAATTAATAACTTCACCATGCTCAAAGCGATATTCAATGTCTGATTGTTTTACCCATCTACCAATAGGTGCCCTTCTTTGCGAGGCATTGGGCAACCTCCCTGGTCTTTGTGGTTGAATCTGTGTTTGAAATTCACTGCTCGACCGAGGGACCTTACAGATAATTGTATGTGTGGGGTACAGAGATGAGTTAATCATTCAAAAATTCATGTTAAGCACTATTATTGTTCACTGAGTGAGTCCACGCAACTTATTATGTGACTTATTAAGCACATTTTTACTCATGAAAATATTTAGTCATGTAATCAAAAAGTGGTTGAATACTTATTGACATTTCAGCTTAAAATGTTTTTATTATTTTTATTTTATACCCCTTTGACATTAAGGGGTATTGTGTGTAGGCCAGTGACACAAAATCTAAATTGTATCCATTTTAAAATCAGGCTGTAACACATCAAAATGTGAAAAATGTCAAGTGGTGTGAAGGAAACCTAGATTCTCACACATATCAACTTTTCAGCATTCTGCAAGGATGGTTTGCTTACTTAGAGGGTAAGCAACAGTGAGCACATCTGCAGATCATTTTGGTTTTGTTCGTACTGTAGGAAAGTCCCCATTTTGGTATTCTCTTCATTTGTTGTGCAGATAACTGTATTATTTTAATGCGGCAAAAAGAAGAACGGAAAGGTTAGTCTTTGCAGTTTATAGGTTCTCCTCCCTAATAACTAACAGGTAGTTTGAAAAATAGAGCAACATCCTCTTTCAAATAAAGTCAGACAATCTTTTAAGGCCAAACATTCTGTGAATGCGTTGGTTAACCGAACGTTACATAACGTTCCAAGGAAGACATACTGTGTCCTTTAAGACATATTTCAGGGACATGATGGAATATGATTGCTTCTGAACATGTAAGTTAACATCTCTCTGCTAGTTCCATTAGGCACTGGTTAACCAACTTCTTTTTAACCCGAAAATGGTTCAACAAAACCCTGTGTGCAGGCATTGTCATTGCCACATACATGGATACAGATTTCTCAAGCAATGTGTTATGTATAGGTTTCATTCTGTCTTTGTCATTGATATGTTATACCACAGTTCTGTGATATTCCCTTGTAGGTAAGTGAGGTCTCTTAGTAGGAGAACTGAAGGGCATAGACATCTGGTACACATACGGCGAGTGTGTGTACTGGTTAATAAATTAGGAGTGAAATGGGAAGGAAAAAAGGTGAACAAATGAACATATGCCCCCCAGGGGCCTGTCACAGCATCATCATAATGACGTACTATCAGCTTGCAATTACAGAGATAGAAGACATCCCCAAATGCCTTTATGCCTGGCTGCTGTAGACATGGAATATGGGGGAGTGGATCTACTTGGTTTGAATCAAGAACAGTCGAGAGTTTACAAATCATTGCCTCAGAAAGCTGGCTATCGAACAATGCATCCATGGTGGATAATGTCAAATCATCAGAACTTTACATTTGTTGAGTATGAAACAAGTCTAAAGACTTAGATTATGGTTATAATATCTCTTCATTCAATATGGAATATGTTACATATTACTACATATTGTTAATTTACATTAGATATTTATCTCACACACTCACTCACTCATCTTTGCTTGCTCCTGGGAAGGTAGTGCCTATTTGCTAGCTCCTGGGAGCGTAAGGCATCGAGCATAGTGCATCCTTTTCTAGGTATGCATTATGAATGCCAAGGTACTAAATATGTCAAGAATAGAGGCCATTATGGAATTAGCTCAGGATGCTAGCTACAGTAATACATAATGTTGTTATCGATAACCCAGATCGAAGATAGTCACCCTTGCGTCCTTTGCATGGACCAACATGATAGAGTCAATAACGCATTCACGCACAGAAATGCAGCATTGATTTTAGTCAAGTGCTTTGTCAAAAAGTCCTCTGTGGTACAGTCTCTATAGAGCTGCCTCCAGCTGTGAATAGAAGAGACATCCTTCACTTTCCCTTTTTTCCTCAGCGACCCAGTCTCTCAACCATGTTAATAATCTTCTCTTCTTCTTCCTCCCATTTACTATGTGTTAGCCAAACCCGTATTCATCACAACTTGACACCAATATCAATATTGTTTGCCTGAAGTGTGCAAAAAAAACATATAGAGGCGAAAGAATGTGGTCGTAAATCTAGATAAAGCCGTTGAGCTGTCTCCATTGTATGTAAAACTATGTTGGTAGATGTGTGTTTTATGCAAGAAATCTGTGCTTGCCATCTGTAGGGTAGAGCATATTTTATTCCGTAGAATGATTCACACCGGAGCCTATATAGTGCTTTCATCAACATAATTACACTGTGATAAGATCAAAGATCTTATGATGGACGATTGTTTTGGAATGTGTAGGCCGAAACCGAGATGTATGTGTTAGCCTATCGCACCAGATTGCATACAGGAAGACGTGGAGTGGACATAAATAATTGGGATAAAGCCGAACTCGTAACACTGTTGCTTCGCCCTACGGATGTATGATCTTAATTGTATCACCCTGTTGTAGCAGAACTTTAAAAAGGATTCTGAAGTTTGTAAATTCCACTTAGAAATTTTAGACTTGAAAGATAAAAAATCCATTAATTATAATCCAGATAATAATTCACATTTCCTGTTGCTGCAGGATTATTTTCCTGCTGTGGCAAACAGGCTCAAATTCAGATCCTACATCTGCATATAGACTCATTATCTGCTTAGTTAAGCTGGGTCTGGGCTGATGATGGTGAAGCTAAAAGATAATTAGCGTTGGAGTAGACCTAATGCATTATGCTCTATGGTTGTCTTGGAAAGCTAATGCTAATTTCATGCACAATGACTAGCAACTAACATACTATCCGGGATATTGAGCATATTACGCACTGTGTATTACAAAGAGGGTCATTTGAGATTAGGAGTAGAAGCCAATTCATTCAAATGGAATGAAGAGATAACAGTAAATCAATTGCAGTCAATGAGGTGCAATTGCTTGTAATTACATTGGTTTAACCACTGGGAAAGCTGTTTGAACAACAGCGTCTAAAAATTGCTCCATGATTGTTTTAATCTAAATGCAAATAGGGGAATAAATACTCTACTGTTTTTCCATCGTCTTGCCAGCTCTTTGACACATTGTTCGCGTACAATAATGATGTACGAAGTTCCTTTCTCTCTCCCTTTCTGTTCTCTCTCTTCCTCTCTCTGTCTGGTCCAATCTGTCTTTTAACAAATCTCTTTCTCTTTCCACTCTCTATCTGCCTCTGTTTCTCATTCCACTCTCTTAGTGTCTCTCATTTTCTCTCTGTCTCTATATGCAGTGAGCTCCAAAAGTATTGGGACAGTGACAATTGTTGTGCTGTTTTGGCTCTGTACTCCAACACTTTGGATTTGAAATGATACAATGACTATGAGGTTAGTCAAGTGCAGACTGTCAGCTTTAATTTGAAAGGTATTTTCATCCATATTGGGAGAACCGTTTAGAAATTACAGAACTTTTTGCACTTGAAAGGAATATGTTTCTAAACAGTTCTACATTAATGTGGATGCTACCATGATTACGGATTGTCTGGAATGAATCGTGAATAATGATAAGTGAGAAAGTTACACAAGCACAAATATCATACCCCCCAAAAATGCTAACCTGCCCTGTTATTCTAATTATGAGAGGTTAGTATGTCTTGGGGGTATGATATTTGTAGAACTGTTTAGAGATATATTCTATTATTATTTACAATAAAAGTGACTCCAGTGGGCATAACCAATACAAACAGTAAATGCATCCATGAAGTTTGTCGAGTAACATGTTTTATGTAATCATTGCATGATAGGAATATGGGACCAAATGCTAAACTTTTGACTACTTTAATACATATACTGCATAAGTGAATTTGTCCTAACACTTTTGGTCCCCTAAAATGGGGGGACTATGTACATAAAGTTCTGTAACCCTTTCCTCAGTACTTTGTTGAAGCACCTTTGGCAGCGATTACAACCTCAAGTCTTCTTGGGTATGATGCTACAAGCTCGGCACACCTGTATTTGGGGAGTTTCTCCCATTCTTCTCTGCAGATCATCTCAAGCTCTGTCAGGTTGGATGGGGAGCGTCGCTGCACAGCTATTTTCAGGTCTCTCCAGAAATGTTTGATTGGGTTCAAGTCCAGGCTCTGGCTGGGCCACTCAAGGACATTCAGAGACTTGTCCTGAAGCCACTACTGCGTTGTCTTGACTGTGGGCTTAAGGTCGTTGTCCTGTTGGAAGGTTAACCGTTGCCTCCGTCTGAGGTCCTGAGCGCTCTGGAGCAGGTTTTCATCAAGGATTTCTCTGTACTTTTCTCCGTTCTTCTTTCCCTCGATCCTGACTAGTCTCCCAGTCCCTGTCACTGAAAACATCCCCCAGCATGATGCTACCACCATGCTTCACCATTGGGATGGTGCCAGGTTTCCTCCAGACTGACGCTTGGCATTGAGGCCAAAGAGTTCAATCTCGGTTTCATCAGACCAGAGAATCTATTTTCTCATGGTCTGAGAGTCCTTTAGCTTGGAGTTTACCAAAAGGCACCTATCTGTCATGTGCCTTTTACTGAGGAGTGGCTTTCGTCTGGCAACTCTACCATAAAGGCCTGATTGGTGGAGTGCTGTAGAGGTGGTTGTCCTTCTGGAAGGTTCTCCCATCTCCATAGAGGAACTCTAGAGCTCTGTCAAAGTGACCATCTGTCACGTCCTGACCAGTAAAAGAGGTTGTTTGTTGTTGTAGTTTGGTCAGGGCGTGGCAGGGGGTGTTTGTTTAGAGTGTTTCGGGGTTTGTTGGGCTGTGTTCTTGTTAGTCTATTTCTATGTTTGTTCTAGTATGTCTATTTCTATGTGGTGTTTATTGGGTTGACCTTCAATTGGAAGCAGCTGCTCCTCGTTGCTTCTAATTGAAGGTCCTATTTAAGAGGGGTGTTTTTTCTATGGGATTTGTGGGAAGTTATTTCCTGTTTTGTGTTTATGCACCTGACGGGACTGTTTAGTGTCATTTGTTGTTTTTGTATACGTGTTTCTTTTGTTTTCCTTCTTTAATAAAATAAGAAGATGAGTTTACACGTTCCTGCTGCGTTTTTGTCCAATCCCTACGACACCCGTGAAAGAACTACCCACCACCAACGGACCAAGCAGTGGAGGAAGGAGCAGCAGCAGAGCTATAAGGAGTTCTGGACTTGGGAGCAGATACTAGCAGGAGAAGGACCATGGAGGAAGGCTGGAGAGGACAGAGAACGCTATGCTGGGACACGGCTAGCAAGGAAGCCTGAGAGGCACCCCCAATAAAAAAAATTGGGGGGGCACACGGGTAGTTTGGCTGGGCCAAGGGTGAGCCCTAAGCCAACTCCCCGTGCTTATTATGGGGAGCGTGTGGAGTGGAGAGCGCCGGTGTATGCGGAAGTGCGGACGATCTCGCCCAATGCGCACGCACAGTCCGGTGCGAGCGATCCCAGCCCCTCGCAAGTGCCGTGATAGAGTGGGCATCCAGCCTGGAAGGAGCACTGGGAGGAGCGCCTCCAAAGCCAGCACCACGCACCAGGCCTCCAGTGCGTCAGCCCAGTCCAGTACGTCCTGTTCCCGCTCCTCGCACTCGCCTTGGGGTGCGTGTCTCCAGTCTGGTACCTCCAGTACAATCCCCACGCACCAGCTCCGGTCCGGAACCGGAGCTGGTGCGTGGTGCTGGCTTTGGAGGCGCCAGACTAGAGACACGCACCTCAGGGCTAGTGCGAGGAGCAGGAACTGGATACACCGGGCCATGAGTAGGAACTGCAGGTCTGGAGTGCACCTCCTGCACAACCCATCCTGGCTGGATGGTAATAGTAGCCCTGCACGAGCGGAGTGCTGGCACAGGGCGAATTGGGCTGTGAGTGCGTCTATTTCTATGTTAGTTCTAGTATGTCTATTTCTATGTGGTGTTTATTGGCTTGACCTTCAATTGGAAGCAGCTGTTTTCGGTGCGAGCCGTGCTAGAGTAGGCAACCAGCCTGGTAGGAGGGTGCCTGCACAGCGCATATGGCCACCAGTGCGCCTCCTAGGCCCAGGCTACCCTACGCCTGCTTTACGCACGGCAACCATCAGGCCTCTGCACAGCCCAGTTCGCCCTGTACCAGCACTCTGCTCGTGCAGGGCTGTTATTTCCATCCAGCCAGGACGGGTTGTGCAAGAGGTGTGCTCCAGACCTCCAGTGCTTACCCATGTCCCGGTGTATCCAGTTCCTGCTTCTCGTGCTGACCCTGAGGTGCGTAGTCTGGCGTCTCCTAAACCAGCACCACGCACCAGGCTTCCAGTGCGTCAGCCCAGTCCAACTCGTCCTGTTCCTGCTCCCCGCACTAGCCCTGAGGTGCGTGTCCCCAGTCTGGTACCTCCACTACCAGCCCCACGCATCAGGCTTCCAGTGCGTCAGCCCAGTCCCGAGCTTCCGACGACAGTGCCTCATCCAGAATGTCCGGTAACAGTGCCTCGTCCAGAACATCCGGCAACAGTGCCTCGTCCAGAACTTCCGGCAATAGTGCCTCGTCCAGAACTTCCAGCAACAGTGCCTCGTCCAGAGTGTCCGGTAACAGTGCCTCGTCCAGAGTGTCCGGAACCAAGAGAGACGGCCCACTGTCTGGAACCAGGAGAGACGGCCCACTGTCTGGAACCAGGAGAGACGGCCCACTGTCTGGAACCAGGAGAGACGGCCCACTGCCCGGAACCAGGAGAGACGGCCCACTGTCCGGAACCAGGAGGGACGGCCCACTGTCCGGAGCTCCCAGAGTCGTCCTACGGTCCGGAGCTCCCAGAGTCGTCCCACGGTCCGGAGCTCCCAGAGTCGTCCTACGGTCCAGAGCTCCCAGGGTCGTCCGGAGCTCCCAGAGTCGTCCTACGGTCCAGAGCACCCAGAGTCGCCCTACGGTCCGAAGCTGCCAGAGTACAGTCCAGGGTCTTCAGTGACTGGCCTCAGGCAGAGGTATTCAGTGGGGGTGGACTGGTCAGGTAGGGGACTAAGGCCTAAGCCTAAGCCACCTCCACTGTAGGAGGTTTGGGGAGGGGGGGTGTAGCACAGGAGCCGCCGGTGACGGCAGCCACCCTCCCTTCCCTCCCTTTAGTAGGGGTTTATTTTTTTAGTTTTTTTTGTAAGGTGCATCCGGGGTATGCACCTTTGGGGGGGTACTGTCACGTCCTGACCAGTAAAGGGGTTATTTGTTCTTATAGATTGGTCTGGATGTGTCATGGGGTATTTGTTTTATGTGGTTCAGGGTGTGTTCGTGTATGTGTTCATGTAGAGGGGGTATTTGGTTTATATGGTTCGGAGTGGTTGTTTATGTAGAGGGGTATTTGATTTATGTATTCTGGAGTTTTTGGGTTATCGTTCTGTTAGTTTATTTCTATGTTCTGTTTAGGTGTTTGTATTTCTATGTTTTGGTAATGGAGATTGGGGCCTTCAATTGGAGGCAGCTGTTTATCGTTGCCTCTGATTGAAGGTCCTATATTTAGGAGTGTGTTTGTCATGGGATTTTGTGGGAGATTGTTTCCGTGTATAGCCTCATGCCTTATAGGACTGTTAATCGTCGTTGTGTTTTTTTGTATACGTGTTTGTTTTGGTTTTCCTTCTTTGTCCTAAATAAAAAAGAAGATGAGTATACATTTTCCCGCTGCATTTTGGTCTACACCCTACGACACCCGTGACACACAATCTTGTCTCGACCTCTGGCTTGGTTTTTGCTCTAATATGCACTGTCAACTGTGCGACCTTATATAGACAGGTGTGTGCCTTTCCAAATCATGTCCAATCAACTGAATTTACCACAGGTGGACGCCAATCAAGTTGGATGATCAATGGAAACAGGATGCACCTGAGCTCAGTTTCGAGTCTCATAGCAAAGGGTCTGAATACTTATGTAAATAAGGTATTTCTGTTTTAAAAAATTTATACATTTGCAAAAATGTCCAACAATTTGACTTTGTCATTATGATGTATTGTGTGTAGATTGATGACGAAAATGTGTAATTTAATCCATTTTAGAAAAAGGCTGTAACATAGCAATCATGTGGAAAAAGGGAAGGGGTCTGAATACTTTCCAAATGCACTGTACCTCCTGCCCACTGTGGTGGATGGAGTGGGGACTAATTTATGATTACTAGGAGGCTGAGAGTCGGAGTTTTCCCCTCAGGGGGACTTCTCACTGAAACAGCACATGTTTAAACCATTAACATGGATGTGGCCATTGGGATGGGAACACGGGTGTTTTGTGGTCCACAACCTCAACAGAAAAAAAAATGGGACTTGAATAATAAAGCGTAACGCAACATTCTTACCGCATTGGCTTTTAAGTGGGTTGAAAAGTGGGGTTTGAAAGTGGTGGAACAGTTTCCAAATGTGTTGTATGTTTTTGCGATTTGAAGACAATTCTATTCACTGTGCTGTCTCCCATTGAACCTTGAGTCCACCACCAATCAATTCCTGTTGATATATATATATATATATATATATATATATATATATATATGTATGTATGTATGTATGTATGTATGTATGTATGTATGTATGTATGTATGTATGTATGTATGTATGTATGTATGTATGTATGTATGTATGTATGTATGTATGTGTCTAGACCTCATAATGTGCTAGACCTTTTGAACAATACCATCCTTTGAGCCAAGTTTAGATTGCATCTTGATTGAGACTGGTCCATAAAGTAATTGCAGAGGCTATTAAGTAACCCACAGTCAATCAACAGTGATTACTGGGTTTCACTGTAAACTTTGTTTTGTAGAGTTTGTGTATCCAATATTGAAACATATTTGGGGGCTCGTCGGGAATGTGGACTATGATTTTACTTCTACAGTATAAATCAACAGTAGATGTACAATACAGTATTTCACAAACACATTTCAGACTTATTTCATGTTTATCCTGAAAACCTACTTGGATAGATGGAATTGGCCCTCAGGGTTCCCCATTTCCCAATATGAAATAATACCTTGGACTTATCTATCTTTGCACAGTTGGTTAGAGAGTGTACCACGGACGGCCATGCCAGGGAGTGAGAATGTGGCTGAGCTGAGAACCTGTTTCAGATTAATCCCCGGTCTGAGTGGGTTTTCTCTCTGTCTCTTAATGACTCCCGACCTACATTTTCCATGGCCAACGATACTATCAATCTTTAAGTTAGACATCCCAAAACTTCCCGAAACAAATTGTCATGGTGTAGGAAAAGAAAATGGATGAAAATTCAGAGATGGAAGATTAGACAGGCTTTTAAGTCGTTTTGCAGTGTTCCCTGGTTTTCCTAGCGCCCATGTTTATTTTGGGCTGTGGAGAGTGGTGGTAGGGCGAGGGGTGAGAGGTGGGGTAGTGTGGGGTGGCTTGCTCCTAATTTCTCCCAAATGAAAGGCAGTCAGTCAGTAAAAACAGGGTGGGGCCCCTGAGTAGTAGCGTTGTGGAAATGGTGCCGGGAGTGGCGGGAGAGCACCAGCTAAGGGTGGAGTGACCAGACCAACCAGGAGACTGAATACAATGATTGAGTGGTTGTGGAAAACCTAGCTGTTGGGGGAAAAAATGGGCGAAGCAAGGAGGAGGTGGAGTGGGCAAGGAGGGCTGGGGGAGGGGTAGCTAGACAGCTTCAGGAAAGGCATTTATGGGCAGCTTTAATACAGTGGAGTGAGATAGGATAGGGAGGGGTGGACAGTGAGTTGGCTATGGGAAAGGAAGGGGGAGTGGTGGGGGGGGCAACCTGAGCCCTGCGGGGTCTTCATCTGGTCTGCATTAAGGGGCTAATGTTGTGCTCTGATCTCACACACACACTGACTTACACACCAGGGTTGTAAGCCAGATAGGGAGCAACGCAGCTTTCTGCTTCTGTATCACAGTTTCCCCTCCACAGACTGTACACACAACCAGGCCTGCTTGGCTAGGGGCTCACATGCCACAGCCCATAGAGAGCGCTCTGATCTGGGCTCTGCCCCAGACTAAGGGACCCTTTACTTTCCCCCTTTCTATACCCCATTCAGCTTATCCATATACCTGATTCACTGCACAGCACACAGCGTACAAAGGAGCCAGTAAAGAGATATGTCTTTATGAATCAGGTCTCAAATATTGTCCTTTGTTGACATTCAGAGGGTGATTTTTGACAGAGATCTGCTACTCGCCGAATTGTTCTCCACTCCATTGAAAAGCCAATGTCATGGGGATAATTAGCTGTTGCGTGAATGTAGGCTGCTCTCTAGTGCTCATAACCAGAGTCCTAACGGAACAAATGTTAATACTAGTGAATACTTAATGATTTCTGTTTTTGAAATGTCAGGAACAGTGGATTGGGTTAAAGCGGAAGGACTACAGACGTGGAGGTAAAGGTGATAGAAACTCTGTATGGAATATTTGACATATGCATATCTGTAAAGGTACACTGGTAGTGTGTATATGGAAAGGAAAAAAGGAAAAATATGAGTATTATACACATCAATCATCTCTTTCCAATATAGTGACATGAGGCTATGGTTGAACTTTATGCTACTGGTCTCATATCAGAGTAACTACAGTGTAATAACCTATGTAATTACACTGTAACAAGCTAGTAAGTACATGACATTATGGAGTAATTAGTACTTACATTTTCTCTCCATTTTTGTATTTACTTTGAAAACAGAATTAGCAGCGGGAAATGCCTGTACTGACCTAGCTACATGGTCATTTCCTCCATGCTTATGTCTTTGTACTGTAGTTACCCTGTAACTAAGCCTATGTAATTTAAAGTAATACTTTATTACACTGCACTTGTCTATTGACTCAAGTGTCCCCAGGCATTGCTGACGCGGTCCACAAATTCGATGAAGGAGTCTTCAGGAGACAGCACCCTGGGGTTTTGAAGCCCCTCCTGCAGGTCATACGAGTATAAACAATCACTTGTTGTTAGTCCCGGTGGGGGGGGGGGCTGGTCAATCATATGATGTCACGGGGGGATTATTTAAACAGAACCCACCCGCAGGGACCTTGGAGGTTGATGGCTTCCGTAGCTCGCCTGGGCCTTACAGAGGCGTCCTTTGTATTGCCTGGCTATAAACCAGGCAGGGCTCAGGCCTGGTACAATGCTCCTGTTGAGGTTTCTGTTTTTGTTGAAATGCTGTTAGGTGAGTGAGATTTTCCGTCCAGGCCATTTGTGACGACTGCTATTAGTCTTTTCATTTGGGTGTGATGAACTCTAAACCAAATAGCGAACTTGTTGTCCTGCTTGCTATAATGGAAGACATAATTATTTACATACAAGGTAAACAATGTTGGTGATTTCAGGCTGAGGTGTCTAAATAGGAAAGAATGAAGGATTGTATGACATCACTTGGTAGATTTGTCCAGTGGGCTATCGCAAATTTAACATGACACTGAAATGCAGCCAAGCTCTAACAAAAAGTATTTTCACTGGCTTTCGTACATATAGGGGATCCAGGTTTTGTAGACATACATTTCACATAAATAATTGCTCTGTGATTTGGTTCCCATGGTAGGGTAGCTACACGAAACTGTGTGGTTCAAAACTGTACCCCTACCAGTGACGTGCAGTCAGGGTAGGCAGTGCTTACCCTGTGACAATCTAATTCCAAAAATCTGTTATGAAAAAACAGATTAAAATTATATAACAAATAGTCATTCTTTTTTGTTAGCTAAATGTTTTTTCTTAATGATTCTGGTGTTTTTTTGCTCAAAATCTCAACATTTTCTAAAACTGAATCAAAACCTCAGGAAAGGCGCCAGGGTATACATGCCTTCCTTTCCATTAATGCAAATCACTGTGTGCATGGCCGTTCCTGACTCCAGTAACTGTTTAACGGACAGGGTCAGCATAGGCTTCGCTGCTTTGCCTAGCTTGAAGTACTGTAGCTTCATTAGTTTCATTGAGCCGATTTCATTTTTTGCGCATGCGTATTGACTAAACATGTTGTTTGGGTAAACCTGAGATATGCTCTGAAAATGTGTCCGTGTCTACAGAATTTTGCACTCGCATCCCTTGAATTGAACAAAGCTAGCTAGCTAGCAAAACCAACCTGAGAAATTGACATTATACTGCACCTCAAAAATGTTCCAAGTTGAAATAATTGAATGAACCGTTTGGAGGGTTTGCAGAGTGGAAGGCCAACTATAATGAACGTTAAGACCAGACAGAGGCAGCATACAGGAGCTTTACAATGCTTTATTCATGACAAGCAACCACTATCTCCATCACTGCTATCTGTCAGGCAGGCGAACAGTGAATACTGGACTGTAAACGACTGAAATTTCCTTCCCTGTAGCTCAGTTGGTAGAGCATGGTGTTTGCAATGCCAGGGTTGTGGGTTCGATTCCCACGGGGGGGCAGCACAGAAAAAACATTTATGAAATGTATGCATTCGCTACTGTAAGTTGCTCTGGATAAGAGCGTCTGCTAAATGACTAATGTAAAAAATGTCATTACCAATTAATACTTTTTACCCAGACTTTTACACATCTTAGATATTTTTTTGTGTGGACATAATTGGAATGGGGCTTCTCCCGTCACTCAATGTAGGGCAGAGCCTTGGCTTCTACAAGATGGATGCGACTAAGTACAACGATTCTACATGCGTGGATGCATGAGCCGCACTCGATTCTGCTCTCCAACCAGCTGGCAGCCCTAAAGCAGGGATAGGCAACTCCAGTCCTTGGGGGCTGGAGTGGTGTCACACTTCTTTCCCATCCCTAGCAAACACAGCCAATTAAACAAATTGCATTCAAATTTAAGATCACGATTAGTTGGTTATTGGAGTCAGGTATGTTAGCTGGGGCTGGGGCAAAAGTGTGACACCAATCATCATTTCGTTTCGATGAGACACTTTTTTCCAAATTTCCCCTCTTTGTTGGTGAACCAAGCCCAGACAACAGAGACTCTGCACACAGAGACATGCAAGTGGTATCCACTAGTTCATCTGACTCTGGGAAGTAGATAAAGGGCTTCATTGCTAAAATCCCAAAGTATCCTTTAAATCAATGTTATTCTCCACCTCAACTTTCCCATGTTTTTCCCCTATTTCTCTTGTCGATTTCACAGCTGAACTTACACCACTATGTTATGCTTCTCTCTAAGATGGAAGGGTCCTGTTTTCCCCCTCCATGTATAAACGTGGTGAGTTTTTAAGAAGTAGCAGAACCGTTGTAATTATTCGCAGGGAGAAGGCCACCCCGAGTCATGTCCAATGGCCACCATTGTCACGCCCTGTCTATAGAGAGCCATTGTTTCTTTTTGGTGAAGTAGATCAGGGCGTGACTGGGGGGTATTCCAGTTTATTATTTCTATGTGGGGTTCTAGGTTACAATTTCTATGTTGGTGATTTGTATGATTCCCAATTAGAGGCAGCTGGTAATCGTTGTCTCTAATTGGGGATCATATTTAAGTAGTTATTTTTCCCACCTGTGCTTGTGGGATCTTGTTTATGTGTAGTGGCCTGTGAGCACGCCATAGCGTCAAGTATTCGTTGCGCTTTATTGTTTTTGTGAGTTTAATTTAATAAAGATGTGGAACTCTACGTATGTACGCTGCGCCTTGGTCTGAGTATGATTACAACGACGATCGTGACAACCATATTGAATCTTTAATTCATCTTTGCCCCGGCGGCTTTGGTGAATCTTGAGGGAACTCGGAGGTAGATGGGAATCTGAAAGGAGGCTAAAATTATGTTGTGCTTGCCTTCACAATGCCTGGGTCCTGTATAAGAAATAGCTCCTCAATGACTGTAAATGTATGTCCCTGGTATGTCCTGGGTGACATACAGTTGAAGTCGGAAGTTTACATACACCTTAGCCAAATACATTGAAACTCAGTTTTCACAATTCCTGACATTTAATCCTAGTAAAAATTCCCTTTCTTAGGTCAGTTAGGATCACCACTTTATTTTAAGAATGTGAAATGTCAGAATAATAGTAGAGAGAATGATTTATTTCATATTTTATTTCTTTCATCACATTCCCAGTGAGTCAGAAGTTTACATACACTCAATTAGTATTTGGTAGCATTACCTTTAAATTGTTTAACGTTGGGGTAGCCTTCCACAAGCTTCCCACAATAAGTTGGGTGAATTTTGGACCATTCCTCCTGACAGAGCTGGTGCACCTGAGTCGGGTTTGTAGGCCTCCTTGCTCGCACAGGCTTTTTCAGTTCTGCCCACAAATGTTCTATAGGATTGAGGTCAGGGCTTTGTGATGGCCACTCCAATACCTTGACTTTGTTGTCCTTATGCTATTTTGCCACAACTTTGGAAGTATGCTTGGGGTCATTTTCCATTTGGAAGAACCATTTGCAACCAAGCTTTAACTTCCTGACTGATGTCTTGAGATGTTGCTTAAATATATCCACATAACTTTCCTGCCTCATGATGCCATCTATTTTGTGAAGTACACCAGTCCCTCCTGCAGCAAAGCACCCCCACAACATGATGCTGCCAACCCCATGCTTCCCAGTTGGGATGGTGTTCTTCGGCTTGCAAGCGTCCCCCTTTTTCCTCCAAATCTAACGATGGTCTTTATGGCCAAACAGTTCTATTTTTGTTTCATCAGACCAGAGGAGATTTATCCAAAAAGTACGATCTTTGTCCCCATGTGTAGTTGCAAACCGTGATCTTTTTTTATGGCGGTTTTGGAGCAGTGGCTTTTTCCTTGCTGAGCGACCTTTCAGGTTATGTTGATATAGAACTTGTACCTGTTTCCTCCAGCATCTTCACAAGGTCCTTTGCTGTTGTTCTGGGATTGATTTGCACTTTTCGAGACAAAGTACGTTCATCTCTAGGAGACAGAGCGCGTCTCCTTCCTGAGCGGTGCGATGGCTGCGTGGTCCCATGGTGTTTATACTTCTGTACTATTGTTTGTAGAGATGAACGTGGTACCTTCAGGCACTTGGAAATTGCTCCCAATGACGAACCAGACTTGTGTAGGTCTACAATGTTTTTTCTGAGGTCTTGGCTGATTTCTTTTGATTTTCCCATGATGTCTAGCAAAGAGGCACTGAGTTTGAAGGTAGGCCTTGAAATACATCCACAGGTACACCTCCAATTGACTGAAAGGATGTAAATTAGCCTATCAGATGATTCTAAAGCCATGACATAATTTTCTGGAATTTTCCAAGCTGTGTAAAGGCACAGTCAACTTAGTGTATGTAAACTTCTGACCCACAGGAATTGTGATACAGTGAATATCCTCACAACCATGTGTTTCAATACTCCAGCAAAGTTAAGGTATCGTCTCCTATAAGGTGGTGGTGGCAGCTCAGTTGGCACTAGTTTGTCTCACAAAGCACTTCATTTTTACTGTGTGTGTTTGGTTCCTTTAAAGAGCAGCTAGCGTGCTGAGTTTTGCATGTGAATAACACTGTAGGTGTTGCAATGAAGTGGTTTTAAAAAAAAATAATCTTGGTGAAAAGGGCTCAAATCTTATATTTGAGAAATAAGTGTAGCCTAGTAACAAAAGAAAACTCTGGGATCCTCCTTTTAACAGTGGCCATCAAAATTGCTTTAAAAGGAGTGTTTTCCCGCGACTGCACTAAGAAATGTTGTTCAATGACTGGCCATTTATATTTCACTTCCTGTGCGGCACTCGGAATTTGATTACACCTCTAGAGGAACATTATTCTCTCACATAGAATGCAACAGGTTGAACAAGAATAGGTCAACTATTGTACTATGGGGTTGTCTGATTTTGCTGTTGCTTACTCGTGTTGTTGGCTGTGGAAAATGTTCTGTGGACAACAATTTTTCATTAAATAATTCAAATAACCAACGTTTGGCAGCCTACCTACCAGACCTGGCCCAATTTAACCCCTGTACATTATTGTCATTAAACTTTGAATGGATTCATTCATATCACTGTCATGGTACTTATAATGGTCTCATACAGTAAATGTCATCATATCCATTAGTAGATCTACTCTATCGCTGAATAGCAGCAGCAGCCCATCCCTCATGTAATTATATCTAGAACATCACCATGCACTGGCTGGTATAGTGGGCAGGCACAACCCAGTAAGGAAAACAAATTACCAACATGACCGCTATTCATAGGCAAGTTGACCAGAGGTTTACCACTGCTACGCAAGTAGATGGTTTGTTTGGTGAATCAGTGGCTGCCAGTGGCTGTTGCTATGGCGGAGGGCACACATGGAAAAATGGTTTCCATGGCGCTCGTACAGATAAACATGCTGATGCGACCTGCATTATGATAGGGACTGTGACACAAGGAATCTACAAATAGGACAATAGGACCACATCAGTATTAATAAAAAATCATGTTGGAATAAAGCTCATGTTTGATGTACAGGGGTATGGTTATGTACACTAAGCCTGCACATCTGTATCTGATCTGGATGGTGTCTTCATCTCTAGAGAATACATGCAAACTTGATCAGAACAATGGAAATGCCATCGAAACGTTTGGGGAAAAGATACCAAATCTCCTTGACCCCAGCAAAATTTGCATACATTTAGGCTATTGTTTATGTGTGTGTTTCACACTATCGTGAGGTAAAAATCTGAGTATAATGCTTGTATGGATGTCAACCCCAACACATATTCATGTCATCGTCACCAATCAACTGCATTACAGTTAAAAACTACTTTGACTACCCCCACTGATTTCTGTATGCTAGCTACGCTACCAGCTTATACGAACAGGAGTTAGCATTTAGCAGTCATTTCTTCTAAACCTGAAAAGGGACAACTTCTAAATGTTATGCAGCGAAAACATCCAAATATATCCAAACTGGATATTAGTAACCACATTGTGGGCCTGTTACAATACATAAATCATGACGGATTTAACGAATATCCATTTTGTTAGATCCGATTTGTTGAATGTGTGCCAATCCGGCGTCCTTCTTCTATCCACCATGGTCTGCATTTCATTGACCTCTTTACTGCATCTATAGCCAGAGGAATCTGACTCATCACCCTGCCAAGTCACAAGGCCAAAAAGAAGCAGTCCAAACAACGCATAGCTTCCTTCCCCTGTGCCCTCTTCCTTATGTGTTTTCCGGACATGTGTCGGGAGCTCGAAAGCAAAAACCCAGCTAACAATTGTAGGGAGAGAAAAAGGTTTTGTAATGTTACCTGTAATGTTACCCTGATGTTTGCCTGTCCAGATACCTGTTAGTTAGGGGGGAACAATCTATGTATGTTAGCAAAAACCTCCTATAACCTCTTTAGCATGTTTTGGAATTTGCGTCAGGAGAACATTAATGTCAAACAGAATTTACCCAGAATGTAGTTACCATGTTCTCATAATATCCAATATTAATGTTCTATGCACTTTTTATGGGACGTTGCAAGAACATTAATGTGCTCAGTTTACTGAGGGTTAGGAGAATATTTCATAGACATTACACCAAACATACACAGAACGTGTTTGCCATGCTCTCAGAATATAAGATATTAATGTTCTAGACACATTTCATGGGAATGTTGCAAGAACATTCTGAACATTCATGTGTCCAGTTATCTGATGGTTAATGTTCTAGACATGTTTCATTGGAACGTTGCAAGAACATTCCTGTGTCCAAGGACATTTTAAACATAGGACATTCTGTCATGGTCCCCTGGAGGAATTTGTCTAGTTCTTAAAGGACGTTGCAATATGGTCCCAAAAAACGTAATTTATTTCATTACACATCACCCATTGTTGCTATTGCTAAGTCCATCATTGAACCACTGATCCATTTACAACTCTTTGTCTGTTGGCAAAGTTGGGGACATCCACACACAGTGCTTTCAACCTACATATTTGACACAGGATTACATTGTGCATGTTTATTTATACAGTAATTTTTATTTAACATGTCTCACTGGGGATTTGAACAAACTCTTGGTTCACAGCGTTCCGATCTTCCTGCTACGCCAGCATGTCTGTGTCGATGATTGATTTCACTTCGAAGTAAATCTCAGCCCTGTTATTTCTCAGAGTGTTTACAGAGTAACATTAAAACAGAGTAATGTGCCCCAGCATCACTAGACTTTACAGAAAACCCCAAAATTGCTGAAATAAGTAAATCAAATCAATGATGAGAGAATAGTGAGATGGTGGCATAGCAGGAAGCTCAGAATGCTGTGAACTGAGAGATTATACATTCAAATCCCAGGTGAGGACATGTTGTATAATAACTACTGTATAAATGAACATGCACAATGAAATCAAATATGTCAAATAAATTGAAAATGTTTATGTGAAAAGCACTGTTTCTGTGTGAGGGTGTCCCTTGCCAACATACAAAGATCTGTGAATGAATCAGTGGTTCACCAATCATACGCTGTACAACAGTAACAAGGGGTGGTGTATAAAGAAACATTTTGTAGGAGAACGTTTCTTTAGGACCATCAGGCAACATCCTAAAAACATCTTGAACTACACAAAAACCGCCAGGGGACCATGACAGAACTATGTTTTAAACGTCATTGGACACAGGAATGTTCTTGAAACGTTTCCATGAAATGTGTCTCGAACATTACATTTAATATTCTGAGAACATGGCAACCATGTTCTTTGTATGTTTGGAGTGACGTTGATGGAATATTCTCCTAACCCAAAGGAAACTGGACACATGAATGTTCTTGCAATGTCTCATGAAACGTGTCCAGAACATGAATATCTTATATTCAGTCAACATGGCAACCATGTTCTGCGTATGTTTGGTGTGACGTTGATAGAATATTCTTCTAACCCTCAGAAAACTGGACACTGGAACAGCCTTGCAATGTTCCAATGAAACATGTCTGAAACATTAATATTGAATATTCTGAGAACATGGTAACCATGTTCTGGGTAAGTTCTGTTTTACATTAAGGGAATGGTCTCTTGGAAACAGTCCTTGCACTGGAGCATTCCTATGAAAACGTTAGGTAATGACATAATGAGACTCTTAAGGGAATGTTCTCTAAAGTTGTGGGAACATTTGTTGTTAGCTGGGAAGAGAGCAGGGGTTGAAAGAAGGGGATGAAAGACAAGAGGGAAATTAATTCACTGGTCTGAGAAATAGAAGACACTTTCAGTTTCCTCCGAGCACTATAAATACAACCTCAGTCAGTCATCAAATTATAGCCATCTGCATTGGCTGCTGCCCAGGACACTGCCCATGCACAATACAGCAGTGTTAGCTCGGGTGTGGCGGTTAAGGGGGAAACGAGCTGTCTTCAGATCAGTTCTAGTGCATTCCCAGAGGAGCTGTGATGACTCTCACATACTCAGACAGACATGTGAGACCAAACCTCTCAGCTGTTTTACAACCCGGGTCTTCTGTCTACTCTGGTAGAATGTTAACCATAACTCAAACTTAATGATGCTTTACCATGGATCAACAAGGCTAGATTTCACCAAGGTTATATGCTCCCTGAAGGCCATTTATTTTCAGAGTTAGCACCACATGTTTTACGAATGCTATCCAACTGGTCCTGAACTTCACTTGCAATTTGACAAAGGAAGTTCTCGCATTTTTGTGAAATCACCATGAGTCTTATTTTTGGGATATTGTCTTCTTTGGCCACAGAGTGACTATCTCTAGGTTGTGGTCTAGGTTTGTGAATCATACAGAGGTGGAACACCTCTGCTCACTCTGTGAGTGGGCTGATGGTAGTGAGGGCTGTCAGCCAATAAAGGTTGAGAAATACCTCGAAACAAGGCATGGTACATTAAAACCCCATGCAAACCCTTTAAAAATTGCCAATTTCTTCACACATGTATTCTATTCACAGCACTCTAAGGGAGGTAGTGAATTCCAGGTACTCTGCTGAGACTAGGACCATTGTATCTCATTACAAAATGGTGCTTCTTCCCCACAGGCTGGAGCAGTGAGCTCAGCAGAGACCAGAAAATCCCTAAGCAGAATTGTTTGGCATCACCCTCTACTTCAGTATTGTATCCCCTTTTCTCTGTGGACAATCCAGCTAAAGCTCCAGCTTAAGGACCATGAAGCTCATTGTGATTTGCTTTGTTAATTTAATTGACTTTTAGAGAACAGTTTATTTTTATTTTTGGTTCCAAGCCGCAAGCTCCTGTTCTATTAGCAGAAGTCTCATATTTAGAAGATCTTATTTGGACCATGTCCCAAGAGTTCTGTGAACTGTAGCATATACAGCTTGGACACAATCAGAAATGTATAGACATGGCTTCCTGACAATCATCAGTATTTGCATATAACCATAATATTTGTCTGCATTTAGGCTCCAGTCTCTTCGGAGGCAAGGGTTCAAATCCCACCGCTGCCACTAATAACAGATTTCTACCTTAATTATAATGTTCTTATGGTCATTTTAGAGGGAAAGTAAACTCTCATTCGTGAACATTTCTATCGTTTTTTGCAACTTGTTTATTTTCACTTTGCCATGGTTTGTAAATATAGTATGTATAATATAGTAATCATCTGCTGTGTATGTTTGTGCATGTGATAACAGTTAGAATAATTGCATCGTTGAACATTGGGAGTTGCCTACATTGTGTATCCTTGGCAAGAGAGCAGAACTGTGCTGTGTGCCACTAAAGGTCACTGTGTGCATTTGGCTCTGTACAGGGACAGTTAATCACAACTGTCTTTGTTCATGAAAGAGCAAGCTTTGCACCTTCAAATGCGCACAGTGTGATCACAAAGGCCCTGGGCGAGACACTAAAAGTTGTGCCGACTGTCTTATTTTAGTTCTGTATACATGTGTTTGGGGGCTCTCTAATGCAGTATTTTGTTTTCCAATGTTTGTTGCAGATCTGGTTGGAAAGGGATCATTTTCCAGGATGAGAAAGCGCAGGACAAACATACCCTGGTTGTGTTTGGCAGTAGGCCTATGGCCGTTAATGTTGATAAAACACAGATACTGACTACCACTCAACCATCTAAACACACACACACACACACACACACACACACACACACACACACACACACACACACCACATATTGAATAAGTCTTGAAAACATATTTTTACCTTTTATAGTTACAATAATGAGTCAGAATAACTGCCCACGTGCACTTTATACAGCACAAAGTCTTGCAATTAGATCTAGTGCTCTGCTGCTGGCTTGCTGGGTGCTCTGTTAGTTTTGAGGTACACTGTGACCTCTTTGGAATGTTCTGGGTGAGATGTAGGGATGTCTGTCTTTTCCTCCCGGTCCCCAAAACATCTGCATTGTCTGTCGTTCGGAACAGTGTCAGAGTTCCACTTCGATGAATTCCAGAAAGGCGCTCTGGCTTGACCTATAATCCCCAGAAGGCGAGTGTGCGGCTTGTGGAAAGCCCCCTTCTATGTCTCTTGGCTCTAGCTTTGGAAAACCCTGCCTTGGAAACAGGGCCTTGGAGGTCAAGCTATTGCTATTTAGAAGCACAAGCTATTGGGAAATAATTGGCTTCCTGAGTGGTTTACTGTTGGAGAGGGGCTCCGGAGAACGTGGGCCAAGGCAGATGGCTGAATTTACATATAGCTGGAAAGGAGACAGCCAAAAAGCCTGGGAAACCCTACAGCCCATAGTTTGCTCCCAAAAACCCTCTCTAATGATAATGACTGATGTCTCAGTGAGAGAATCCTTTTGAAGTGATGAGAACACCTCTTCAGAGAGCAACAGCTGTACTAGGCCTGATGTTTTAGTTAATCCAAAAATAGCTTTTTCATGTTGGTCAGTACAGCAGAGATGCAATGGAACAGAGTTGCAGCTGAACCATGACACAAAGAAAGAAAGTAAAAAATTATGAAAGGTTAGAGCTGGGACGATAAACTGAAAATGACCAACACCGACATTGCGTTCCTCTTACCAAAGCATTTTGCATAGGCCTATGTTGGTGATTTTGCTTCACATGTTTTCTGTAGATTGTTCTAAAACCATTATCTGGTCAACAGTAATAGCCCATACATTACGTTGATCCCTGCTATGATGGTATCTGCCTGTCCCTTTTTTGCTGTCGGCTACTGTGTGAGCAGACCACTCTCACTCCCCCTCCCCACTATGCGCACAGAGGAGGGAGAGATGCATTCTGGGAAGCTCAAGCATATGACCATTGCTCAAAATGCAATTGCGGGAAAAATACAGTTTTCAAAGCAACTACTGTTGTTCCAGTTACAGAGAGGAGAATCACAGCTTTCTATGAGTATATACTGTATTGCTTACCTACCGATATTGAGTTCATGACAACATTTCACAACCGGAGTAAGCTGTAGTATGGTTTTGATTCGCCCCCGGTGCAAGCAGAGTGCCCATTTGCAGTGAATGGGCCTACATCAAGTAGCCTAGTCCTAGCACTGGAAAGTTTTTCTAGGACATTAGAATACATTTACTGATAGATTAATCAATTAGCCTACATGGCTATATAGCAACAATATCATATTGTAATGACCACGATAGATCAGAAATGAGAGAATGTCCACTACAGTTCTCGAGTTCTTGAATTGACGGTTTACTGACTCCAAACTCACAGGTTACTGTCTGGCTGTAGCCTACGCCAAATAAATCAGATGAAACAATCACAGCTTCTCAACTCACTGTCGGGACAAGAAAAAGAGAGAGAACAATGACAGCATGGCATTTAACAGACAGTCTCAACTAACCTGAATTCAACGTGAAATCACTCAAAAATGTCACCATGTCATTGGATTTAGGTTAAAGGTTGGGTGAAATTCCCTTACATTGATTACTTATTTCAAATCAAATCAGTTTTCCATGTCGATTCAATATAATCACATAGAATGTTTTTGTTGATATGATGTGGAAACAACATTGATTCAACCAGTTTTTGCCCAGTGGGAGGCTACCATCTCAGTTGTCTTACTTTGCACTGGATAAAAATGTCTACAGCCCTGCTGCTAATGTAAATGAACTGTCCATAAAAAAAGTAAAAAAATGTATTTGTTGTTATCAGGCAAAATAGTTACATTTACCACCATATGACTTATTGTCCATATCGCCCAGCTCTATGAAAGGGTATCAAACTAATTTTCTGTTGATATCCCTATGCCATTTGGTATCAAGAATCCACCCCACACCACACCTTTGTTGATAAAATTGGCCACTATATGAATTAAATAGTGACTGTATACTTAACAAAAATACATCTAACCATATTTATTGACTGTTCAAAGAATACTGTATGTCAGAATATTTTTTTTTCTTTAACGCTCCTCATTTTGTCTCTCCAGCATCCTACTTTGGGGACAGTTTCTGCAAGATAACGTCGATCCAAGATGTCTCCTCCTTTCACCTGTCGCTGCAGTTCAAGACCAGCCGACGAAGTGGACTCCTCCTCCTGGCTGCAGGGATGCAGGACTACCTATTTCTGGAACTCCAAAATGGGAAATTACAGGTTAGTATCAACACCTGTCTTGTCGGAAAGGATTCTATTTGCAATGTACTATCAGACCGGCTTAAACCAAGGCAACCTAGCAAGCTGTTGCAAAGTGTATTTTACACAAGCTTTATGATGTTATTAAACCACCCAGAAATGTACAAGGCATGGTTATTTAGGTGGATGACTGATTGTGAATCCGAGATAGCAAACATGTTTTGTCAGCTGGTTCACAATATTCCAGTTTATAGTCCTTTCCAGGGTTGGAATTGGAAAAAGTCACTCTGGGGACTGACCATGTCAAATCCTAGAAATTCAAATTTAACACAGTTTTACAAAAATACTTTCACTTTGGGGACTCGGTTCCTACGCATTCCCCCGCCCCCCAATTCCACCTCTGGTTCTATCCTGTGGAGATGAGGCACTAAAAGTATTAGAAAAAGGACACCTGTCTTAAAACTTCCTATAAATGTCCTATATTTTAATTGAAAGACTGACAACAGCATCTGTGATGTTACTTTCCTCTTTCCAAACCAAAAATGTACTTCAACCTAATACATTTAAAGATTATAACAGAAGTGAAAGCAGGCTGGTGGTGTGTGCTCATTAAAGAAGCATGTATGTGACAGTTTCAATTAGATGGTACTCTGAAATCATTCTACATTGCTTTACTGGTTGTCACTTTAAAATGGGATTCCTGACATTTTAATTCCATAATGAATTGCTTGGCAGAGTCTGTGAGGAACTGAATTAGCATCAGATGTGCTGTCATAAACAATCCCTAAATTGTGTACAATAAACAAGGTTTATTGTTTTTAGAGGTCTGGTGCGCTTGCTATTAATAACATTTGAATATGATAGAATCACAAGAAAGCTATGATGCTACTCACACAATTATTAAAATCTTAAAATGCTTTCCCCGTTCTCCTCTGATCCATAAGAAGCAGTTTGTAAGGACAAGATAGGTGAAAGAGATATGCCCCCAAAAAGACAATCACAAGTCTATGCTAGATTGATTCCTCTTTGATATCATCTATCAAATCCTTTTAGATAATCGTTCATGGGAAGAAAGGCTATGAGGAAGGAATCCTTTCAAGAATATAATGACAGTCCAAAAAACATACAATTATTGAGCTTCATAAAATAGCAATGACACTTCTCTTCTCTCTTTTTTCACAAAGGTGCGAATGAACCTTGGGGCCGGTGAGATGGTGCTGTCATCATCTCTGGGGCTGCAGCTGAACAACCTCCTGGAGCATAAGGTGTCTATCACGATGCAGGAGGCCAAACTGACCATGCTGATCGATGACCTCTTCTCCACTTTCATCTCTGTGCCTGAAACCCAGGAGGACCTCAACATTGACATGGGGGTTTACATGGGGGGCACCGGAGACTTAGACGCCCCATATCTCAGCAATGCCATACCTCCATTCCGCGGTTGCATGACCAATGTCAAGTTGGAGTCCCATCAGTTTGATATTTTCGACTCCGAGCCCATTGACTGCCATGATACAAAGGAGTCCTGTAGCAGTGAGTTTGAGGTTGGTGATGGAGAGGCGACCAGCTTTATCAGCCCAGACTCATTTGTGTCCTTCCCTACTTGGAGCGGGGCTAGTGGTAGTGAAAGGACCTTGGAGTTTCTCATGAAGACCACCATCGAGGATGCCCTACTCACCTTCCACCCTGGACGAGAGTCAGACTTTATAGCTGTTGGCGTTGTGGGCGGTTACCTAAAAGGTGTGGTGGACCTTGGGAGTGGGATGGTGGTACTGGACAACCCCAGAGTACAGCTAGATGATGATCAGTGGCATAGGATCAGAGTCACTGTAGATGCGAGTGTGTTTGAGATTAATGTGGACAGCCAGCCTTCCTCGCTCCCTCTGAGGGGCTCAGAGCGATTGGATCTAGCTGGCAATCTGTATATGGGGGGGATCCAGGGCAAGATGAAGGATGTGTTTCGTGATACTAGCTTGTCTCGTATGGAGGAGGAAATAACATCTGAGTCTTTTATCGGATGCATGGGAGAAATCAAAGTGAACCAAAAGGACAGAAGCCTGCAGGATGCGTTGGTCACCAAAGACGTCCATGTGAAATGCGAGGGAGAGGACTATGACTACTCAAGTTACTATGATCTTGAGGCAACCACAACTACGACTCCTGTTCGGATCCGATATGTCGACGCTGACCCTAATGAAAGACATTGCTACCCAACTGACGACACACCAGAGGCCTTCCGGAACATTACAAAACTTATTGAAGTCAACCCTTTGCTTGTGCCCGAGGGTGGGGAAGCTTTTCTCGATATTAACAACCTTAGCCCTACATTTGACCTAAACACTGTGGGAATCCGCCAATCCCAGATCATCTTCACTCTACAAAGTGACCCTTGGTACGGACTCGTAGATATGAACATCAATACCAGACGTATCAAAAAGTTTACACTCCTGGATGTGATCAACAAGAAAATCAAGTATCTCCACGACGGCAATGAAAAGTATGGCGATCAGATCCAGTTGGAGGTGGTTGCCCATAGTAACAGTTACCTTCCAGGATGTCTTAAAAATCCTCACCAGTATATTCTCCCAGTGGAGATCATACCTGTCAATGACACACCACAACTAAGCGGAGGAGACATTTCCATCACAGAAAATGGTCGCACTCGCTTAAATCCCAACCTTATCAAGATTGTGGATTCGGACACTCGCTGTGATGAATTGATTGTCACCGTGACCTCAGAACCTCCCAGAGGGGTTGGCTACTTAGAAAATGCTCAGCAACCAGGAAGAAGTATCAAAGAGTTCACATGCAGGCAGTTGAAAGACGGCAATATATATTTTGTCCACAGAACTGGGAGCGGTGGGATAACTCTACAGGTATCTGACGGACAATCCATAAGTCATTCAACCACTTTTAAACTGTCCATTACACAGCCCCAAATGAGCCTTGTGACCAATACTGGCCTTCTGTTGTCTCAGGGAAGCAACTCTTCCATTGGGATCCAGAACCTGGCCGTCATTGCCACCCCTCGTAATGGAGATATTGTGTTTAATGTCACACAGGCTCTGAGATATGGTGAATTGCATGTTCTTTCTAGCAATGGTTTGCCCAAACAGGTGACATCTTTTCACCAGTCAGATTTGGAGCAAGATCGCTTGAGATATGTTAGCACAGACTCAAGTGACCTGGAGGACATTGTGTCAGATCATTTTCAATTTGATGTCCATCTTGGACAGTTTTCCCTATGGAACAATACTTTTTTGATCAAGATCACACCCTCCCAGGTTAAAATGGCCCAAGTAGTTCCCCTTGAGATTGAAGGCAAGGTAGAGCAAAAGGCAATAAAACACACTGAACTTGAAGCAGAAGTGAAGGGAAAAAGTGTAGCCCCAGAAACTATAAGATACATCCTTCTGAAGACCCCCACACTGGGTACTCTTCAAATGACCGGCAGGAAGCTAGTTGAGGGAGACAGTTTCACCCAACAGGACCTCTGGAATGCCCAGGTCAGCTATAGAGTCCAGGTGCAAAGGGCGGTGGCTAATGAGGACCAGTTCCAGTTCAGAGTCTTTGCAGAGAATCAGTACTCCCCTATGTATACCTACCCAATCAAGATCCAGGCTGATTCAGACACCCCTGTTTTGACAAATGAGAGACTCGTTGTCTTGGAGGGCGGGGAGAATATTCTGAACAAAGACTATCTATGGGTTCAGACATCCACCTCGACAAACTTTGTTTACAGGGTGACGCAAGACCCCAAGTATGGCCGTCTCATCAGGGAGTCCCCATCTGGACAGCCCAGGTTCGACGGGGCCATTAGAATGTTCAGCAATGAGGATCTGAATCTAGATAGGCTGATCTACCAACATGATGGCTCAGAGTCTAATGATGATGAGTTCTATTTCCTGGTATTCGAGCAAGCAGCAGGAAGTGAAAACATCAGAATCGATGGTCAAGAGTCTATGAGCAGCATGTTTAGAATATCTATTCAGTCCAAGAACGACCATGTGCCTCTTAGAGTGGTTGATAAAACCTTCAACGTGGTGCGAAACGGACAACGTTTGCTGACCACAGAAGATATCCTCTTCAGGGACGATGACTCAGGGTTCAATGATACCCAGTTGGTCTTTGTTCGCACAGGCATTCTCTCAGGAAATATTGTCTCCCCATCAGACCCCTCGCAGCCACTCTTTCGTTTCACTCAAGCGGACATGAAAGACCAGAATGTTCTATTTGTGCACCATGGGGCAGACCGTGAGCGCTTCCAGCTCCAGGTTTCTGATGGCCTGCATAAGACCACAGCCCTGCTGCAGATCCAGGCTGGTGAGGCCTACCTCCATGTGGTGAACAACACTATGGTTGTCATGGACCATGGAAGCACAAAGACGCTCAACACCAGTCTGTTGAGTGCAGAGTCCAACATGGACATAAGAGACGCCAGTGACATTAGGTACCAAGTGACATCACCCCCTAGTGATGGGAAGATCATCGTGAGTGGGATTGAGGCCTCTTGGTTCACACAGGAGGATCTGAAAAAGGGTGTGGTGTCCTACGAGCATAACGACCAGAGTCTGAGCTCCAAGGACTCATTTGGCTTCACTGTGGAAGCGAAAGGATTTTCTGAGGAGGGCACATTCAGAATAAAGATCTTCAAGCAAGGCTATCTGTCAGAGCCTGAGGTCATCACCAACGAGGTCATCATCTCCTATGAGGGAGAGCACACCGTGATCAACCAGGATCATCTTAAGGTATGTTTACATTATATTCCCCTCTATGTTTACCAATCGTTAACTTCCACCTTTACCTACTGTTTGTTCTTGAATCTATTACAATACCGCCAACTGAGTGACTTAGTAGACTGTAATTGTGCTTATGAAGCAGTCATTAGAGTTGCAAGTACCCAAGCATGCATCCTCAACAGTATGTACACTTTATGGCTGCACGATCTGGATAAAATATCTAATTGCGATTTCTTGGGGGAAGATATTGCAATTGCGATTATGAATTGCGATTTTCGAAGCACTTGGGTGAAAACGTCAGACTTAGTTAAAACAAGAGTCAGGGTAGAGAACATCACTTCTAAAATGAGATCATATGAATGACTACATACTGTGCTAACTGAATACAAAACCAAATGAAACAAATATTTTCCAACATTGTTAAAGGCTACATATGATAATAGATAGTATTCTTACACCAACATATTAACAAAATGTTTTACAATGATCATCAAAATATAGTGTGCATTTCTTAATAAATGAATGAATAACATTATGAGTTCCTATTTTACCATTAAGAGTTCCTAAATAACCTAAGTTAATTATTTATTCAGGCAGCCATAGCCTGCAGATGGAATAGGAAACTTATGATTGTGCAATTATGTATAAGTAGGCTTAATAATTATTATAATTGAAATTCTAAGCCTTAAAAACATGTAACGTGTAGCCTACCAATTGCAAGGTGCAGCCTGTGTCCAAAACATTGGAGTCTGGTCCAGTTATTCAACGAGACGTGTTTCAACTTCTCCCTTAATTTTGTTATACAGTGTTGGGATGACAACTTGGGAGAAATATGTGCGAGATGGAATCTTGTATCTCCTTTCCAGCTTGTTTATCATCTTCTTGAAGCGGTCTTTGCTGACTGTGTAGCTAGGAACCATGTCTTTGGCTATGTGTTAGCTTCTGTGGTTTCTGTGTCTGCACAGGGTATTTTTTTGTAGGGCATTACACTTGAAAACCCATCTGCAATCAATGCCTGTTGAACGTAGGTGGCTGGTTGTGGCTAAGTTGCTTTGCTGCTGTTGGGCACTTTTTTTGTACAGTACAATCGTTGTAAAGTAGGGGATGGTTAACTTCAAATGATTGAATACGTTTGTTGTGATGCCTCGTGCTGTTCCCATAACTCTGAGGCATTTTTTTGCACAACACTTGCATTGCGTTGACATCGGTTTGCCTTTAGCCAAAATACTGCCATACTACTGAAGATGTGCCTTCTTTGGCACCAAATCAACGTTCTCATTAGCACTCGCAGCCCTCATGTTTCGAACACTCACTGATGCAAAGCCACAGAGTTCCTAAACTTCATACTGTACTGTCTTTGGTAAAGACCTTCCTCTCCTCACCAGCACCTAACTGGGCGATGCATGTGATTGGCCAGCAAGTGCATACCATGCAGAGAGTAAGAGAGGCCGCTTGTGATTGGTCAGTATGCTCTGGATATGTAGAGAGTGAATAAACAGACTAGTGCATCTCGTTGGAAGAGGTACCATAATCTAGTTTTTGTTGTATTAATTAACAGAGTGTCAAATAAAGTAGAAAATCATAGCCTCTTGCGATATGAATATTGCACATGTCAATATCGCAATTTCGATCTGAATTCGATTAATTGTGCAGCCCGAGTACACTTGTACATTTATTGTTCATTCATTCATCCTGTTCATTGAAGAATTCTTCAATTCATTCACAGTGTTTATAAATTCACTTTTTGTTTATGTTGTCTCTGTGGAGCAGACTCTCAGTTTCACATGACATACAGTAATCACATAAACGTGGTGTAGATGTGATGTGTAACCCCCGTCCCTGATGTAAATTAGGAAATCAGGAATACTGCGCCTTCGCTTCGGAAATATACTGACCCATTGACTTTTTCCACATTTTGTTACGTTACAGCCTTATTCTAAAATTGATTAAATCATTTTTTCCCCATCATCAATCTACACACAATACCCCATAAAGACATAGCAAAAACATGTTTTTAGAATTTTTTTCCTAATCTATTAAACATTCAAAACTGAAATATCACATTTACATGAGTATTCAGACCCTTTAATCAGTACTTTGTTGAAGGACTTTTGGCAGCGATTACAGCATCGAGTCTTCTTGGGTATCACGCTACAAGCTTGTCACACCTCTATTTGGGGAGTTTCTCCCATTCATCTCAGCAGATCCTCTCAAGATCAGGTTGGATGGGGAGTGTTGCTGCACAGCTATTTTCAGGTCTCTCCAGAGATGTTCGATTGGGTTCAAGTCTGGGCTCTGGCTGGGCCAATCAAGGACATTCAGAGACTTGTCCTAAAGCCACTCCTGCATTGTCTTGGCTGTGTGCTTAGGTCGTTGTCCTGTTGGAAGGTTAACCTTCGGCCCAGTCTGAGGTCCTGTGTGCTCTGGAGCAGGTGGTCATCAAGGATCTCTCTCTGTACTTTGCTCCGTTCATGTTTGCATCAATCCTGACTAGTCTCCCAGTCCCTGCCACTGAAAAAACATCCCCACATCATGATGCTGCCACACCCCGTGCTTCACCGTAAGGATGGTGCCAGGATGGTGCCAGACGTGACCCTTGGCATTCAGGCCATCTTGGTTTCATCAGACCAGAGAATCTTGTTTTTCATGGTCTGAGTGTCCTTTAGGTGCCTTTTAGCAAACTCCAAGTGGGCTGTCATGTGCCTTCTACTGAGGAGCGGCTTCCGTCTGGCCACTCTACCATAAAGGCCAGATTGGTGGAGGGCTGCAGAGATTGTTGTCCTTCTTTAACGTTCTCTGATCTCCACAGAGGAGCTCTAAAGCTCGGTCTGACTGACCATCGGGTTCTTGGTCACCTCCCTGACCAAGACCCTTCTCCCCTTATTGCTCAGTTTGGCCAGGTGGCCAGCTCTAGGAAGAGTCTTGGTGGTTATAAACTTCATTTAAGAATTATGGAGGCCACTGTGTTCTTGGGGACCTTCAAGGCTCCCGAGTGGCGCCGTGGTCTAAGGTACAGCATCTCAGTGCAAGAGGCATCACTACAGTCCCTAGTTTGTATCCAGGCTGTATCACATCCAACCGTGATTGGGAGTCCCATAGAGCGGCGCACAACTGGCCCAGCGTCGTCCAGATTTGGGCCAGGGTAGGTCGTCATTGTAAATTTATTCTTAACTGACTTGCCTAGTTAAACAAAGGATACATTTTTGGTTTTAATGTAAAAAAATAAATCTGCAGAAATGTGTTGGTACCCTTCCCCGGAGCTGTGCCTCGACACAAACCTGTCTCAGAGCTCTACGGACAATTACTTTGACCTCATCGCTTGGTTTTTGCTCTGACATGCAATGTCAACTGTGGGACCTTATATAGACAGGTATGTGCCTTTCCAAATCATGTACAGTCAATTGAGTTTACCACAGGTGGACTCCAGTAAAGTTTCAGAAAAATCTCAAGGATGATCAAAGGAATCGTGATGCACCTGAGCTCAATTTCGAGTCTCATAGCAAAGGGTCTGAATACTTATGTAAATGAAGTATTTCTGTTTATTATTTAATTATTTATTTTATTTATTTAACCTTTATTTAACTAGGCAAGTCAGTGAAGAATAAATTCTTATTTACTATGACGGCCTACCAAAAGGCAAAAGGAATCTTGCGGGGAAGGGGGCTGGGATTAAAATAAAAAATAAAAATACAATATAAATATACAGTTGAAGTCGGAAGTTTACATACACTTAGGTTGGAATCATTAAGACAAATTTTTCAACCACTCCACAAATTTCTTGTTAACAAACTGTAGTTTTGGCAAGTCGGTTAGGACATCTACTTTGTGCATGACACAAGTAATTTTTCCAACAATTGTTAACAGACAGATTATTTCACTTATAATTCATTGTATTCCAGTGGGTCAGATGTTTACATACACTAAGTTGACTGTGCCTTTAAAGAGCTAGGAAAATTCCAGATAATGATGTCGTGGCTTTGGAAGCTTCTGATAGGCTAATTGACATCTTTTGAGTCATTTGGAGGTGTACCTGTGGATGTATTTCAAGGCCTACCTTAAAACTCAGTGCCTCTTTGCTTGACATCATGGGAAAATCAAAAGAAATCAGCCAAGACTTCAGAAATAAAATTGTAGACCTCCACAAGTCTGGTTCATCCTTGTCCTCTGGTTTGATGAAACAAACATATAACTGTTTGGCCATAATGACCATCGTTATGTTTGGAGGAAAAAGGGGGAGGCTTGCAAGCCGAAGAACACCATCCTAATCATGAAGCACGGGGGTGGCAGCATCATGTTGTGGGGGTGCACTTCACAAAATAGATGGCAACATGAGGAAGGAAATATATTATGTGGATATATTGAAGCAACATTTCAAGACATCAGTCAGGAAGTTAAAGCTTGGTCACAAGTGGGTCTTCCAAATGGACAATGACCCCAAGCATACTTCCAAAGTTGTGGCAAAATGGCTTAAGGACAACAAAGTCATGGTATTGGAGTGGCCATCACAAAGCCCTGACCTCAATCCCAAAGAAAATCTTTGGGCAGAACTGAAAAAGTGTGTGCGAGCAAGGAGGCCTACAAACCTGACTCAGATACACCAGCTCTGTCAGGAGGAATGGGCCAAAATTCACCAACTTATTGTGGGAAGCTATCTGAAACGTTTGACACAAGTTAAACAATTTAAAGGCAATGCTACCAAATACTAATTGAGTTTATGTAAACTTCTGACCCACTGGGAATGTCATGAACGAAATAAAAGCTGAAATAAATAATTCTCTCTGCTATTATTCTGACATTTCACATTCTTAAAATAAAGTGGTGATCCTAACTGACCTTAGACAGGGAATTTTTACTAGGATTAAATGTCAGGAATTGTGAAAAAAAATTATTTGGCTAACGTGTATGTAAACATCCGACATCAACTGTAGGACAAAACACACATCACGACAAGAGAGACAACACTACATAAAGAGAGACCTAAGACAACAACATAGCTAGGCAGCAACACATGACAACACAGCATGGTAGCAACACAACATGACAACAGCATGGTAGCGACACAACATGGTAGCAGCACAAAACATGGTACAAACATTATTGGGCACAGACAACAGCACAAAGGGAAAGAGGGTAGAGACAACAATACATCACGCAAAGCAGCCACAATTGTCAGTAAGAGTGTCCATGATTGAGTCTTTGAATGAAGAGATTGAGATAAAACTGTCCAGTTTGAGTGTTTGTTGCAGCTCGTTCCAGTCGCTAGCTGCAGTGAACTGAAAAGACGAGCGACCCAGGGATGTGTGTGCTTTAGGGACCTTTAACAGAATGTGACAGGCAGAACGGGTGTTGTATGTGGAGGATGAGGGCTGCAGTAGATATCTCAGATAGGGGGGAGTGAGGCCTAAGAGGGTTTTATAAATAAGCATCAACCAGTGGGTCTTGCGACGGGTATACAGAAATGACCATTTTACAGAGGAGTATAGAGTACAGTGATGTGTCCTATAAGGAGCATTGGTGGCATATCTGATGGCCAAATGGTAAAGAACATCTTGCCACTCGAGAGCACCCTTACCTGCAGGATGGTCATCTGAATCAGGGTTAGTTTGGCAGCTGCGGGGAAAGAGGAGCGATTACGATAGAGGAAACCAAGTCTAGATTTAACTTTAGCCTGCAGCTTTGATATGTGCTGAGATAAGGACAGTGTACCATCTAACCATATGCCAAAGTACTTCTATGAGGTGACTACCTCAAGCTCTAAACCCTCAGAGGTAGTAATCACACCTGTGGGGAGAGGGGCATTCTTCTTACCGAACCACATGACCTTTGTTTTGGAGGTGTTCAGAACAAGGTTAAGGGTAGAGAAAGCTTGTTGGACACTAAGAAAGCTTGTTATAGAGCATTTAACACACAATTCGGGGATGGGCCAGCTGAGTAGAAGACTGTAGCATCTGCATATAAATGGATGAGAGTGCTTCCTACTGCCTGAGCAATGTTGTTGATGTAAATTGAGAAGAGCGTGTGGCCTAGGATTGAGCCTTGGGGTACTCCCTTGGTGACAGGCAGTGGCTGAGACAGCAGCTTTTCTGACTTTATACAAGCCAGGCCAAAGACCAGGCCAAAGACCCCTTAGAGACACCAATACTCCTTAGCCGGCCCACATGAATGGAATCGTCTACCCTTTCAAAAGCGTTGGCCAAGTCAATAAAAATAGCAGCACAACATTGCTTAGAATCAAGGGCAATGGTGACATCCTTGAGGACCTTTAAGGTTGCAGTGACACATCCATAACCTGAGCGGAAACCAGATTGCATACCAAAGAGAGTACTATAGACGTCAAGAAAGCCACTCAGTTGACTATTGACACGTTTTTCCAACACTTTTGATAATCAAGGCAAAATAGAAATAGGCCTGTAAGATTTAGGATCAGCTTGATCTCCCCTTTAAATAAAGGACGAACCGTGGCTGCCTTCCAAGCAATGGGAACTTCCCCAGAAAGGAGAGACAAGTTAAAAAGGTCGGAGATAGGCTTGCCGATAATAGGGGCATCAACCTTAACCTCTATGGGCTAGGTGGGACGCTTGCCGTACTTCGAAGCATGTCAAACGCTGTTTAACCTCTCTAGGGTATGTGGGACGAAATTGTCCCACCTACTCAACAGCCAGTGGAATCCCGTGGCGCGATATTCAAATACCTTAGAAATGCTATTACTTCAATTTCTCAAACATATGACTATTTTACACCATTTTAAAGACAAGACTCTCTCTAACCACACTGTCCGATTTCAAAAAGGCTTTACAACGAAAGCAAAACATTAGATTATGTCAGCAGGGTACCCAGCCAGAAATAATCAGACACCCATTTTTCAAGCTAGCATATAATGTCACATAAACCCAAACCACAGCTAAATGCAGCACTAACCTTTGATGATCTTCATCAGATGACAACCCTAGGACATCATGTTATACAATACATGCATGTTTTGTTCAATCAAGTTCATATTTATATCAAAAACCAGCTTTTTACATTAGCATGTGACTAGCATTCCCACCGAACACTTCCGGTGAATTTACTAAATTACTCACGATAAACGTTCACAAAAAACATAACAATTATTTTAAGAATTATAGATACAGAACTCCTTTATGCACTCGCTATGTCCGATTTTAAAATAGCTTTTCGGTGAAAACACATTTAGCAATATTCTGAGTAGATAGCCCGGCCATTACAGGCTAGCTATTTTGACACCCACCAAGTGTGGTACTCACCAAACTCCGATTTACTATTAGAAAAGTTTGATTACCTTTGCTGTTCTTCATCAGAATGCACTCCCAGGACTTCTACTTCAATAACAAATGTTGGTTTGGTCCCAAATAATCCATAGTTATATCCAAATAGCGGCGTTTTGTTCGTGCATTCAAGACACTATCCGAAGGGTAAAGAAGGGTGACGCGCCCGACGCGTTTCGTGACAAAAAAATTGTAAATATTCCATTACCGTACTTCGAAGCATGTCAACCGCTGTTTAAAATCAATTTTTATGCCATTTTTCTCGTAAAAAAGCGATAATATTCCGACCGGGAAACCCTGTTTTAGTTCAAAGACAGAGAAAATAAAAACATGGGGTCGCCTCGTGCACGCGCCTCAGTCTCATTGTACTCTGATCGACCACTATCAAAATGCGCTAATGTTTTTCAGCCAGGGCCTGCAAAGCCACCATTCATCTTTCTGGCGCCTTCTGAGAGCCTATGGGAGCGTTAGAAAATGTCACGTTATGCCAGAGATCCCCTATTTTGGTTAGAGATGATCAAGAAGGCCATGAAATGGTCAGAGAGAGCGCTTCCTGTTTGGAATCTTCTCAGGTTTTGGCCTGCCAAATGAGTTCTGTTATACTCACAGACACCATTCAAACAGTTTTAGAAACTTTAGGGTGTTTTCTATCCAAATCAAACAATTATATGCATATTCTAGTTACTGGGCAGGAGTAGTAACCAGATTAAATCGGGTACGTTTTTTATCCGGCCGTGCAAATACTGCCCCCTAGCCCCAACAGGTTAGTGAAGTGGTGATTAAAGAGCTCAGCCATGTGCTTCTTGTCAGTAACAACCACATCATCAACTTTAAGGGACATGTGTAGCTGTGAGGAGGGTTTAAACTCCAGGTCTTTAACTGTTTTCCAGAACTTCTTGGGGTTAGACCCACAGAGAGAGAACTGCTCCTTAAAGTAACTAACTTTGTCCTTCCGGATAGCCTAAGTGCACTTATTTCTCATTTGCCTGAACGAGAGCCAGTCAGCCTGAGTATGCGTGTGCCGAGCCTTGCGCCAAATGCAGTTCTTGAGGTGGAGTAACTGCAATATCACGGTCGAACCAGGGGCTGAACCTGTTTTTAATTATAATTTTCTTTATGGGGGTGTGTTTCTTAACAACACCACTGAAAATATCAAAAAAGAAGGTCCAAGTGTCTTCGACAGAGGGGATCAAGATGTGCATCAGATGGCAACAAGATCATATTGTACAGCAATTTCATCAGGTAACATGAATACAAAGCCGGCGAGAGGTGATTAGAATAAGATGGGAGGCCAAAAGTCTGTGTAACCAATAGAGAGTCAGAGTCCCGAGTGTGGGAACAAACATAGTCTGTCCCACGGTTGGGGAAAGAAAGTTCGTAGTCAACAAAGCATGCAGGAGTCATGAGGCAAATAGCAAAATAGTAAAATGAGGAAGAAAAATATAAAATATATAACGACTTGGGGCTAGCCATTGTAAGTCCAGAGTCACTCGCCCCAACAGTGCCTGTGTGCTGGAGGGAAGCAAAAGCTCGGGAGAGAGGTGGGGGGACTGTAGTGGGGGTACCTGTACCAGACAGGGGAAGACAACCAGGGCAGACGATGAACAGATCGCCAAGTGGAATCTAAGCAGCAGTGCAGCAGGCAACGGGAGTAGGTGTCACACCCACTTGGGAGAAGCTTTTACTTCTGGAGGCAGATTTCTTGTAGTACATTTATAATACATTTGCAAAAATGTCTAAAAACCTGTTTTCACTTTGTCATCATGGGGTATTGTGTGTAGATTGCTGAGGAATTGTTTTTATTTAATCCATTTTAGAATAAGGCTGTAACGTAACAAAATGTGGAAAAGGTCAAGGGGTCTGAATACTTTCCGAAGGCGCTTTTAATCTTGTTTATATACTTAATTATAGTCTATTTAGTGTGGGAAACACTCACTAAGTACACCCTAAGGATATATCTGGAATCGTGTTGTTTCGAAGATGAACACGAGTGCACTTCATCTTGAGAGGATATTGATGAAGTTAAATTTTTTCCAATGCATATTGCATTCCTGTTTTCACCTCGATTTGTTAAGTAATATTGTGAAGAATATCGATTTGTGAGGAAACATATTGGAAATTGTGCTTCATATTTAAAGTTCAATTTCTCAGAGGACCTTGTTCTGTTCTTTTCTCGGTATTGACTTAAGATGGACCAAGATGTACAGACATTGAATGCATTATTGAGAAATGTCAAACAAAGCTCAGGTTGTCCTTTAAATGTGGCCCTATTGACCATGGCTTTTGTGGAGCTTACTTGAAGTGCATTCTCACTTTTAGTTGGAGAACCAATGATTCCCACGGTTGTGTCAAGTTGTCTGGATGTGCTTTGGGTGGTGGACCACTCTTGATACACATGCAAACTGTTGAAAGTGAAAAAAATCTGCAGGGTTGCAGTTCTTGCCACACTAAAACCGGCGCGCCTGGCACCAAATTAGCGTAAAATAATATCGTTTTTTAGATATCAATACCAAGCTTTCCCAAGTGACCAAAAATAGGGAGTTTTTTTAAGACCGTATAGCTATGAGTCATAGTAAGTGCTCCATGCCTAATTCACATAGGAAAAATGTGTATTTGTGACTAATTTTGTGATTATAGATGGTAGAACAGTCAACTATTCCAGAAATGATTTATCCCTGAGGCAAAGCATCTCCCTTTATCCCAGGGTTTCCCAAACTCAGTCCTCGGGACCCATAGGGATGCACGTTTTGCTTTTTGCCCTAGCACTACACAGCTGATTCAAATAATCAACTATAATCAATAATCAACTAGCTTTAAGATGCAGCTTTTGCCTATTTTGAAAGGTACTTGTTTTCAGAAGCGCTTCAATCAGGCCACAAAAGTGCCAGACCCTGAATCTTCTTTAATCAATCAAGTTATGAGGTCTTTAGATGAAAAACTATTGTGCATCAAATGTAATTCATAAGCAATGAATCAAAGTCAGTGGAGAATGTCTGTTTATTCCATTACCTGAATTGATAGGTTGTAAAAACCTTTAGTATACTGTTATTGTAAATATAGGCCTACTTCTGTCATACAACATAAGGGAAGACATAGTAAATGCTACGGTACATTGATGTGCTCATCTTAGTAGCAGAAGGTTTTTACAGTGGTGGTGGAACAAATTGACTGAATGTATATGGAATGTACTGACTGAAGTAACTGGTCCAACTTTACATAAGTGTCCTTAAAATGTGTATTTACATGGTAAATTGTAAGTTGTAAATACTGTGTAACAATGTGTAGGCTACTTACAACATAGTCACACACTGCACCTGTCCATCTAATTACCATGTAAATGCATAGCTATAACATAGGTGTTCTACAACCATGTAAGTACGACCATTTAATAAGTCAAGACTTGAAAGTGAATCTGTACATGGTCTCCCAACTTTCTCCCCCCAGGTGGAACAAGCAGACATCCTGCCCTCTGAGATGGTGTTCACAATCAAGGAGCCTCCTCGTCTGGGCCACGTGGTCATGCTGACCAACCACTCGGACAGTACGGCTGCGCCCATCCTGGACTACATCCACTCCTTCACCCAGGAGGATGTCAACAGGGGCCGCATCCTCTATGTCTCCGCCTCCATCCAGGGCAGTGACGCCTTCGCGGCTGACGTCAGCAACGGGTTCACCACCGTGGATGACCTCCGGATGATGGTGGACATTGTGCCTCGCCTCATCCCCATCCAGGCCCACAACTTCAGTGTGAGGGAGGGCGGCGGGATGGCCCTTACCACTGAGCTCCTGAATATCTCTCACCCTTTCTACAGTGCGGTCAACGTGGACTTCGTCGTAGAGGAGCCACCGCAGCATGGGGATATCCGCTACTTGGATGGTGACGAACAAGAGCTCACCTTCTTTACCTGGGAGGAGGTGAGTGCTTTTCATAGGTTTTGTTTTGGAGGGGGTAGGCGGGTGGTTGGTTTGTTGATGGATTGATTGAGTTAGTTCATTAGCTAATTCAAAAGTACACATATCCATATCAACTGTTAAGAGGTGGACTCTGGTATGTGTCACACCCTGTGATAAAGACAGTATATTTATTCAAATTCAAATGATCAAGGACTTAAAAAACATAACATTTCTATTTAGATGCCAGGAATTGAGCTACTCTCTCTCCCCACATTTTAAGTGTTATTTGTTTGTTAATCGTTCTGAAGAGAAGGAACCATGAGAAAATACAACACAAAAAGGGATTCGTTAGTTTAATTGAAAATGGAGTTTGACTTTTCCGTTTTGACTTGTTTGGAAACAAACCGAGTCCCACCAGACCACAAGCCATATAATTTATATGCACCATAGCATTTTCTGTGTCTTAATTACAAGATGCTCACAGAATAATATCCACCTTCCCTGACTTTGATCTTGCTGGTTGTTCGCGAAGACAGCCAAGGCCACATTAAGTTCACTTTGCTGTTGTTTGCTTAGTAACTCTTTTCACAGTAGCTGCTCACTATTCTGTGTGATGCGTCTCTGCTGTTTTATGATTCTGTCCGTAGTATTAGATAGAGAGAAACTACAGTATGTGAGACTGTGAGTTGTCTAGCCTCCAACCATGTGGTCCTGAGGCCTAGCACTTGGAAAGAATGAAAAGGAGACATGAGTGGTCACTTGTGGTGGAAAAGCCTCATGCATTCTGTATGTACCAGGGAGCCTAGTGGAGCTTGTGAGTCACTCCACTTACGGCTTGCCTGCTACGTGTATAGCTCAGCTCTTCTCCTCACTCATACACTACTCTTCTGAAAGGGTTGTGGAAAAACTGACGGTGATGTTCGGCAGCCCGAAGCCAAAATAAACTGGCCCATATATTCCTATAATAAGGCATGTGCACACAGCCCTCCCACGCTTTGCCCCCAGACAGACTTTCTGAAAGACCCCACTATGTGTTTCAATTCAACTGGGACAAGCGCATAGCCATGATTCAGGTTAATCTGATTTAGATTTTTAGAGGAGAAAATGTGGGGGAAAAACTTTGACATAATCGTCTGCCATCCTGGACATGTTTTCTCTCTGGATCGGTGTATTTTTGTGTGCACTCTCTCTGTACATCGTCAGTGAGTTTTTTTCATGTTATGCAAGGACGACCCAAAAAAAGTTTAGAGGACAAAACACAACACTTCTCCAAATGAGTACCACATTTAGAAGTAAATCTGCAGACTTGACTCGGTTGAGGCAGGATTAGAACCAGAGCATAATTGTTTGTAAATGAAAGATGGATATGCTTGGACTCATTATCGGACATGATTTGGAATTTCTTGACTCACTCATGTGGGAGCAGTGGTTCTTTTCATGCTCAGCGATGCTTTTCATGTTCAGGGCCCACTACTCCGCGAAACTCATATTGGCTTAATTGCTGCGTAAAGACATTTTCGGGATAAACTCTTCGTCACGCAGGGGAAGTTTGTGAGGTTATGTCAGAGTATTGTAGCTTACTGCATGTAGGAGATACAGTGGAGAAAATGAGAGTGAGGGAGCTTTACTCCTGTAGCTGAAGTGGTTGGCACTTCTCATTATAGACTGGTAGTCATCATAAGTATGAATTAAAGAGGCCACAAGAATGTCAATAGCTACTTGCATGTACTGCACATATAACATAGGAACAGAACATACAGTAAGTAGTATTGTAACATGTAACATAGGAACATAGTACATTACATGATGAAGGGTGTGTCAGAAAGGTCAGAGATAATTTAAACACTGTTTTCTAGAAGAGCCACTATATTGACTTTTGTTGTGATGTTGAGAGCTTTGTAAACTAACTGACTTGGAAGTGGAACATTCTAGACTACCAAAGGTACGATAAACAAGCTCAACCAGGTGCAGAGAGAGGAGTTTCATCAGGAATGGTGTTGCTTCTATAAACATGGAGCCTCCATCTGATCGAAGCACTCATTAAAATCACATCCACATCCACGCATGCATGCACAAACACACCACAACATCATGCACGCATGCACACACACAGACACACACAGCAGCCGAGCATTGACCTGTTTGATGCTGTACAAACACTATCCTGAATTAGCAAAGCTCTCCCACATACTGTGGTAAAGTTGAATGACTGTCACCAATAAAAATATCAGAACACCACATTGTATCTCAGCATGGAAAAATGTGACAGGCCACATGTCGAACAAGAGCCATTCATTGTTTAATTGTCCTTGAGCAGAGGCTGATTTTCCCGCTCACTTTCTCCGATCAGTAATGAAACTAAGTGTTTTTCCAGTTAGTTGGCTTCCATCTTGGATCAATTTGAATCTCCCTACTACAGTTGTGGTGCAGCAGGCCCCTCTCACCACCAAGTCATGCTCCCCTGCGTGTAGACTAAATAGGAAGTCCTACCCATTCATCGGAAACAATGCTTCTGTATGCATTTCCTCAAATACTCAGGGCCTGTATTCACAAACAGTTGGACTGTAGGACTGTATTCTTAGAGTAGGAGTGCTGATTTAGGATCAGGTCCCCCGGTCTTATTTAGGTATTATGATTTAAAAAATACCTCACCTGTGTATTTGCATATCAGAACATCAAGATCGTCTGACGAAGTGGCCTACACTAACATGTAGCCTATGTGATTCACCACCTGGATTTGGCCTTATGTAGCAAAATTTGAAATTGTGTTTTTTACATTGGATAAAGGTAGAGACTTAGAGCTACAAAATGGTATATCATACACTGCATTTTTGAGGAACAATGGGAAAGTAATTCTGCTTTGAAAGTTGATAAACCTGTAAATTCACTTTTGAGAAAATGGCCTTTGAACATTTTGGTATCTAGTGAAGAGCTCTTCTTTGTCTACACCCATTCAGCATTGTTCACACCCTCTTAAGCTTTATCCCCACCCATCTCGTTTCGCTCTTGACGCTCTGGCTGATGATTTGTTTACCTCTTGATAACATGAAAACAGCCTAACCAGCCCTGCTGGCAACAATTTCATTACTCTTTTGTGCTGACATTTACTGACACCGGCCATATTCAATGGGTGTTGTACACTTTAGCTTCAGACATGTAGCTAGCTAGGTAAACAATGAACATAGCTAGGTAAACAATGTGTAAGATCACACACCTAATGTAATGTTTGCTAAAGAGCCAGCCAGCTAACATTAGCTAGTTAAACAACAATGAACATAGTGACAAATCATGTTGTTACTATCCTGCATGAATCTGCTGGGACCTAACCAACCAGGTTCAATGTTAGCTAGATAACATTAGGCTCTAACTAGCAAAGCAAATGGCTCTGGGATACGAATAATAACGTCATACATGTAATGTTAGCTAGGGAGCCAGCCAGCTAACGCTAGCTAGCTAACAGTACACTTGAGCTTGAAATGAAACCACTTTCTGTCTAAATGAGAATTGTGTAATATCTGAAAATGTAGCTAGCTAGACTATCTTACCCGTATTCATCATCATGTATGATGGATGCGTCTCCCTGTCACGGATGCCATGCCACAGTTGCCCTTAGTTTGAAGATGTAATCCAGAGACAGGTGTCTTCTCCATCTCTTTGGCTATCATACTCTCGCGCAACAGATTTCAAAACTCAATCCTCCAGAAAGTGGAGAGCAACCCTTACACAGCTCCACTACATAATACATTTTTTTAAAAGCCGCGTTCGACAAGATTATCACCAGCTCAAATAGACAAAAGCCTTCCATATGGCAGACCAATCCGAACTCCTCTCTCGGCATGTCCAGCCAACTCATTATCTCAGCCAATCATGGCTAGTGGGAAGGTTGCTGACTTTTTCTGTGGCTTAACCAACAAGGCTCGTAATTTAACAATTGTATTCGTATTTACAGATGGCATACAAGTTTGTTATTAAGGAGCATGAAAGTTCACATGTTCCAGAAGGCATTTCTGCCAAACAACGCATTTTGATAAAAAAAAAACATTCAAATGGCTCTCCTGTGAAGTTGTGACTTGCGACATACTGTACGCCTAGTTTCCTGAAACGGGTCACCTATGTTATTGATCAGTAGAGGGAGAGAAAGACACAGTGATCCATTGTCTGTCTGTCCTCTGGACTCCAAAATACTGTAATATGAAGACCTTGATAGAATATTGTTGATCCATCCATCTCCAAAACATGTGCATGATATATTTTACACACACTAATAATTGCTTTTTGTTTGAGTGTAACAAACTTCCAACATGATAAGGTAGTGATCAACATTTTGAATTATCACCTTAGTCCAAAATGTTTTGCCCAAAGGTTGCCAAATTTTGCCTAAACATTCCTAGACACAGGAGCTATTATAGCTTTGCTTGAGACTGGGATTAAACAACACCACTGTGTCCATTCTGCCAATTCTCTTTGCCTACCACCATTGTGTGACAGGAGAACTGACTAGTCTGTGTGACCCCCACGGCCCCTTTTGTTCTCTACAGGTGAAACTTGGACACATCTACTACTTACATGACAGCACGGAAAGCGGCGAGGACAGTTTCACGCTCTCTGCCTCAGCCTATGAGATAGAGCGCCGCAGCCTCCCCGTTACCTTCACTGTCACCGTCTTCCCGGTCAACGATGAGGCACCTAAACTGACACGCAACACGGGACTGGAGGTACTGAGCTGTCGGTTTACCACAACAGTCGACTACTGATAACTATATATTTGATGAGTGCAAACTCCTTTTAATTGCAATGTACTGTATTTCACCAGAACCAATACAAACGTATTTGTTTTATGCTCTAGTTTAGTGCACACATTTAGGACACTCCAAAACCATTATACTTGTCAGAAGTTGACAGTGTTTGTTTGTTTATTTGTCTGTTTTTTGTTTGTTCATCTATGCTATCATTTATGTTTTGATAAGCCTTCTCAGTGGGTTGCCTGAAAACAACTTAATAGCTAATTAACTCTATTCATAAGTGATTTACACATTGCCACTAGTTATGAAGGACAGAATTGGTTTGTAAACATCTTACTAATTAATGTACTTGATAATGAATACCTTAATTAAGTAATACCTTAGACATCTGGCAACACTTTATATTAGTAACCCTTTTACGCCTGAGGTTCATTACCAATTTCAGTCATGGATATATTGTATTACCCGTCAATTCTTGAAAGCAAACAGTAAGGCCGTGTCTTAAATCTGACTTGCCTACTACTTACTTAAACTGCATACTGTGTACTAATCGTACTACATACTATTTAGAACATACTGTTTAGTAAAACGAATGCAGTATGCAACAAATATCAACATACTAGGCACATCCTACTGAGAATGAGTCATCTAATGTGCATTTGCGTTGATTCCCACCATTCGTTTATTTTGGCACAGAGCGTCCCCTCAACTGATTATCAGCTGTTGTCAGACACACGTGGGTTTCGAAAGACAATTATTTCCTCAATATTGTGTAGTGAAGTCTACTAAATGAGTATGACATTCTGGCATTTAAAGCATACTACATTTTAAACATTTCAATAAAAAGTTATTTTTTCACATATCCAAAGGGCCTACCATTTAGAACGGAAATATGGGTATTCGAACATGGCCTAAGTGTTTCAAAAATTCAGAATGCAGATTTTACTGTAGAGACACAAAATGGCTGGAAAAAGCTATAATCATCTCACATACAACTGGAAACCGAGTGTGTCATTCAGCTTTGTTTACTCTGGCCTGTGGTTCGGCGTATCCACGGTAACCCGTATTTTGGGAAAAATTAGATGATGACAAGACCTCAGGCTTTTGGCGATGCCAGGGAACCAGCCAATCGCAGTGTCTCTCGCACGGCCACAAAATGTAATATAATGATATGTCTCTCTGTCCACATGCAGGCCTAGTGTTCATTCATACCAGCTCCAGCTCCTCCTGTGAGTTCTCTCCTTAGCTTCCCAAGCACTGCTTCTGATTTAGGGCAGGAAATGTGAGCATAGTGACCTAGAGCAGATGATCAGGCATGACGAACAACATGGTCCGGTCGTGACTCTCTGATCGCCATAGATCCTGTTGGCCAGGCCCTTGCTACAGCTGGCTTCAATTAGGATATTTTCTCTCACTCCGTCTATCTTTCTCTTTCTCTATTTCTTTCCCTCTCTCTCCTCTCCCTCTCTTTTGCTATAATCTCTCTCCCTCTCGCTCTCATTTAATCTCGCTCTCTTTCTCTCTCGCTCTCTCTCTCTCTCAATCAATCGCTTCCTCTCTCCCTCTCTCTTTACTGGGATTTGGGGACGAATACAATTAAAACACTGACACATTGAATCATATTGTTGGCTTCAAAAGAAATGAGACATCCATTTTGTCAGATCACGTTTAATTTGCAACCCTTCTTCCTGAGGAGTAAAATCCATTGATTGTTATATAAACAATCCATTTCCAGCACAATTTAGATATAACTTGCCAAAATGACTCAGGGAAATTTCTTGGGTGATAGTGAGGTAATGTTGCCATCTAGTGGACAGTTAATGGAATAACTAATAATTCTATGGTATACACACCCCCCAAAACATATTAACTCTATTGTCACTGTGGCTCAGTTGGTAGAGCATGGTGTTTGCAATGCCAGCATGGTGTGTGCAACGCCAGGGTTGTGGGTTTGATTCCCACGGGGGGCCAGTACAAAAAAAAAAAATGCATGAAATGAAATGTATGCATTCACTACTGTAAGTCGCTCTGGATAAGAGTGTCTGCTAAATGACTAAAAATGTTTAAAAAAAATAAAATAAAAAAAATGTCACGTACGCTGGCTAGGTGCAATGAAATGTGTTGTTTTACTGGGTCAACAATAGTAGTACAGCACCCCTAGAGCAAATTTGAGTTAAGTACTCTGCTCAAGGGACACATTTTTCACCTGGTCAGCTCAGGTATTTTAACCAGCAACCTTTAAGTTACTGGCCAAATGCTCTAACTGCTAGGCTACCTGCCACCCTACACAGTAGTGCTAGGCTACCTGCCACCCTACACAGTAGTGCTAGGCTACCTGCCACCCTACACAGTAGTGCTAGGCTACCTGCCACCCTACACAGTAGTGCTAGGCTACCTGCCACCCTACACAGTAGTGCTAGGCTACCTGCCACCCTACACAGTAGTGCTAGGCTACCTGCCACCCTACACAGTAGTGCTAGGCTACCTGCCACCCTACACAGTAGTGCTAGGCTACCTGCCACCCTACACAGTAGTGCTAGGCTACCTGCCACCCTACACAGTAGTGCTAGGCTACCTGCCACCCTACACAGTAGTGCTAGGCTACCTGCCACCCTACACAGTAGTGCTAGGCTATCTGCCACCCTGCACAGTACTACCACCAGACAGCAGTAAGAAAGAATAGGCTTGGCAGAGCACAGGCTGCATTTGCAGCAATCGTCAATTTACATTGTCCATAGAGTACATACAATTATATGGAGGCCTACATACAATGTTATTTTAGGGTATATAAAACTCTTCAACTAGTATGCTCATACATATCTATTAAAAGTAGTTGAATCATTCTCATAGTTGCTAGTTGAATATATATCACAATGGGTATGATAAACATTCTAAACTTAAAAGTTTTGAATATAATGCTGAATATAATGCACATCTTGTTTTACATATATGCTTTTTTGAAAATAGACTCACCAAAAGTTAATAGAGATGTATCCCTTTCCTTAACCAAGACCAAGCTCTGTTCTTTGGGCTTCTGTCTTTCAGATTTTTCCCACTTTCTGATTTCTTTCCCTTATTTGTTATATTTCTTTGCTCTTTATCTGGAGACTGGAGACGGAGGGAGCGAAGAAAAGAACCAGGCAGAACAAATCAATATGTATACTTCCCAGCCTTCTCCCTGCTGATTCAACCTTTTTAAGACTGTCCTTCAGGACATCTGTCTCATTTCTTTCAATTAATGTTCCGTTTAGCCAGCACTAAACTCAAGGAGACTAATTCCCTGTGACCCACATGCTTCATCTTCAGATAACAGGAGCTGCCATTATATTGTAGAGGAATAATGAACCTTTCCACTTTGTTTGTGTGTAGTTTTGATTATATTTAGTTTCACATTCACATTCTCTCTCTCTCTCTCGCTCTCTCTCTTCAGGTTTTAGCTGGAGAGGAATCAGACATCACCACCAGCATGTTGAATACAGAAGATGCAGACACCCCCATCAATGAGTTGGTTTATTCCATCGAGTCAACCATCAATGGGTTGGTGGCTCTAAAGGTGGAACCTGACGAAGAAATCCAGAACTTCACACAGGCACAAATTAACAATGGGGAAGTCATCTTTATCCATGAAGGTAAGGCTGTTTGAGCTTTTACCTACAGACTCAGCTACCTCACTGACCCCAATTGACTCACTGGCCACAAATTCACTTTCAGGCTGATGAATCAATCTTTCTGTCGAAATGTTGGTAAATAAATTATTTCATCGGAGCTACTAGAGTGTGCAGCTTTTTCTTTTCTTTTTAAGGATGCAATTGGTATACCTTGTCTAAGACCTGAAAACCTGTGTTAGCTCCCTAGGCTTTAAAATATCAAAATAAAGAAAGTAGCACACTCCATGTATAATCTCCCAGCAATTTAATGGGTATTTACCAACGTTTCGGCATCACTGTGCCTTCCTCAGGGTAATGTCATAAATACTTGAACCATGGTTATGTAGACACACCGTGCAATTAGTGTAACCAATGACAGTAGTGAGGGGTGTGTCATAATGATTAAGTTAATTAAAATTAACTTGTGAAACTGTTAAAAAATAGTATATGGCATATTAAATATATTACGCTATTGTTATCATATAGAAACATAATGGAATATTGTACATCATATTAGCATCAACATACATTATTGTTTCATTCAATTTCACATAATAATTTTGTATTTAATTTCATTTTTGTTACATGTAATCTTTTGGTTCAACCTTAATATATAATGAGCATCGTCAACAGGGGGAACATATTAGGTGTACGCTAATAAGCTGTAAAAAATATTTTTTCAATTTATAAGACTTGTTCATAAAGGAAAATGTGTTCATAAGAAGGGCCTGAGATCAAAGTCAATATTCAGACCACTAGGGATCAATGTTTTTAGATAGGATATCTAGTAAGCCTCCCTTTGTAGTAGTAGGATCTCGATGTGAACTCCTCTCCTTGGTAGAGCAACATGCTCAATGCCTGTGTATTTAAGGGAGGAGATGGGATGGTTAGCTTCAACAAAGTGAGCTGCTACTGGATAGCCAATGTTCTTGGCTAGAAAAACAACGCTACCGTCTTTTGCACTAAGTACACCAAGGGTTCGGAGAAAATGAAAGCAATCCTAAAAAAGCACTGGCATATTCTGCAATCAGACAAAAAAATCATACACCTCTTCAAGGAACCCCCACTGGTGGTCTATAAGCGTGGTCGCAATATTGCAGATAGTTTGGTGAGATCTGACATGACCCCTGAGCCTACTCAGACACTCTTGACACCTATCCCAAATGGGAACTCAAATGTGGCTCATGCTGCAGACAGTGCAATAGCCCTATAAAAACATATTTCTTCAGGCACCCACATACAGGTTGAAAGATCCCTGTTAGAGGTATCATCTTATGCAAGACCAAGGGAGTAATCTATCTCATCACCTGTTCATGTGGAAAAGCCTACGTAGGACAAATGAAAATACAATTAAAACAACACATAGCTGAACACCGCAGCTCAATCAGGTGTAAGAACATTGACTATCCAGTAGTAGCTCACTTTGTTGAAGCTAACCATCCCATCTCCTCCCTTAAATACACAGGCATTGAGCATGTTGCTCTACCAAGGAGAGGAGGTCACATCGAGATCCTACTACAAAGGGAGGCTTTCTGGATATCCTATCTAAAAACATTGACCCCTAGTAGTCTGAATATTGACTTAGATCTCAGGCCCTTCTTATGAACACATTTTCCTTGATGAACAAGTCTTGTAAATTGAAAAATAATTTTAACAGTTTATTAGCTTACACCTAATATGTTCCCCCTGTTGATGATGCTCATTATATATTAAAACTTCTTGCGGACCATTGGGACACTAGCGTCCCATCTGGCCAACATCCGGTGAAATTGCAGAGCACGAAATTCAAATTAAATTACTATAAATAGTTAACTTTCATGAAATCACAAGTGCAATACATCAAAATAAAGCTTAACTTGTTGTTAATCCAGCCGCCATTTCAGATTTCAAAAAGGATTTACGGCGAAAGCAAACCATGCGATTATCTGAGGACAGCGCCCAGCACACAAATGCATAACAAATCATTTTCAACCAGGGAGTTGCGACACGAAAGTCAGAAATAGCGCTATAATATATGCCTTACCTTTGAAGATCTTCTTCTGTTGGCACTCCAAAAGGTCCCAGTTACATTACAAAGAGTCCTTTTGTTTGATAAAGTCCTTTATATCCATAAAAACTCATTTTAGCTGGTGCGCTTCAGTCAATAATCCACTCGGTTTCCCTCCTTCAAAATGCATACAAAATGAATCCCAAAAGTTACCAATAAACTTATCTAAACAAGTCAATCAACATTTATAATCAAACCTTAGGTACCCTAATACGCAAATAAACAGTAAAATTTAACACAGAGAATCGTTATTGTCTTTACCGGAGATAAACAAAACGAACGCGATCTCTCGGCCATGCGCTTGGAAACACTACAGCCAAAATGGGAGCCACTTAGAAAAACTACAACTTCTCCCTCATTTTTCCAAACACCAGCCTGAAACTCTTTCTAAAGACTGTTGACATCTAGTGGAAGCCCTAGGAACTGCAATCGGGGACGATTTCGCCCTATTATAAAAGTGCCAGCCATTGAAATCAGTGGTATGCTGAATTTCTTTTCTTTTTTGATAGTTTGTCCTCTGGGTTTTGCCTGCCATTTCAGTTATGTTATACTCACCAACATTATTCTAACAGTTTTAGACACTTTAGAGTGTTTTCTATCCAAATCTACCAATTATATGCATATCCTAGCTTCTGAGCCTGAGTAGCACGCAGCTTACTTTGGGCACGCTTTTCATCCGGACGTCAAAATTCCGCCCCCTATCCCAAAGAAGTTTTAAAGTTGAACCAAAAGATTACGTGTAACAAAAATTAAATCGAAATTATGTGAAATTGAATGAAACAATAATGTATGTTGATGCTAATATGATGTACAATATTCCATTCTGTTTCTATATGATAACAATAGCATAATATATTTAATATGCCATATACTATTTTTTAACAGTTTCACAAATTTATTTTAATTAACTTAATCATTATGACACACCCCTCACTACTGTCATTGGTTACACTAATTGCACTGTGTGTCTACGTAACCTGGTTCATGACATTACCCTGAGGAAGGCACAGGGACGCCGAAACGTTGGTAAATACCCATTACATTGCTGTGAGATTATACATGGAGTGTGCGACTTTCTTTATTTTGATAGTTTATAGTTTATTTGCGTTAGTCAGCACCTCCACAAAAGCTATTATTCTGGGTGTGCGCCAGCTCATGTTTTTTTTAGCTCCCTAGGCTTTGTAAGCTTTATCTTTGACTCTGATGGTCAACCTATGCCACCTACTATTCTGAACTGTTCCTTCAGGTCTGGAGTCTGGAGGCTTCAGTTTTACCGTGACAGACGGAGAGCACACCTCTCCTCTCTACCGCTTTGTCGTTACGGCTAGACAGCTCACCATCACCATGGAAACCGGGGAGGAGCTAATGATCTTTCCAGGTGAGCTACCAAAAGCATGCTGGGTCATGAAGTAGTGAACCCAACTTGACCAGACATTTATGATGAACAAATAATGGCCATTTCAAATTATGTCTCAGCATGGCTTTGTTTTTTGTTTTGTTGATTGGATAACAAATAGGCCTCAATATCAGATAAAAATAGTTCCATGGGTATTTTGTAGCCTACAATGAAAACAATTTAGGATGTGTAATGTTTAGCTTTGTTTTCTTTTATTTTCCGTTCTAATCCCTTTTCCCCTCTTTAAATCACATGTTGACATCCCACACTTAGGCATGAAACACACAGAATCTCACTGCCGATAGACTGCCGATAGGTATTTATCACAGTGGGAGGCCGTTTTTGTCTCTTGCTAGAAGAAAAGTGGTACCTGCTAGTTACGTTCGATACCGGAGCTCTGAGGCATGCGTCGAAATCTCTAAGCAGTTTACTTCTAAGCAGTATGCCGATGCTTGTATCACTTTATCAGAAGCACGTGATCAATGATCAACAACTACCTGATTGGTTTGATATTGGTTTCGGTAGAAGACAAAAAGGCTACACTGCACACGTGCTACAGCGTGTGCGACGTCATCTATAATAAATTGCTGTTCTTTTGACCAGCAGGTGCCACTAATATACACAGTGTTGATTAAAGCCTCAGGTAATGAACCTATTTTCGACACAATTGGCGGGAAATGCTCAACTCTTCATTAAGTTTTATTTTCCCATCACTAGTACCAACCTGGTAGTGACGAACTTGGCAATGCTCGTCAGTGGCCAACAACTTGACTTTGAGCCAATCAGAGCGTATGAACCCCCAGATGGGGAGCCAGCAAGAGTGACAACAAAATGGAAAAAAGAGGGCATTTTCTTCATACATCCACAGTTAAATGTCATGAGCCAATCACACTTCCTATGCAATGTAGGCTATGGGATGGTAATGCACACAACACTGAATACTTCCTCCAAGCTAACTAACCACTGTAGCTAGTATTGACATTATAATTAAATTACAATGGATTAGATTCCATGAATCATTTCCATTGTGCCATTTTAGTGCAGTTTCCTTAGCTAACTAGCTAAGATGTGCTAGCTATCGAATATGCTAACATTAGCACATTAGCTAGATAACATTATGGGATTATGGAGAGTGAATTAAATTGTTTCTTGGTCATCTTGCTAAGTAGTTATCTGGCTGTGGCCATCTGGCTAGTATCAACAAGAGCTTTCTACAAAATAGCAACATTAGCACAGCTAGCTAGCTAACATGGGAATCTACACCATAAACTAAGCAACACACATGGACATGCATTGCCAAACAACCCTACTGCCACCTTCTGGTTTGGTGTATTTTAACAAGGCTGAGTGGCTGACAACTTAAAAGTCTTTGCTGTGCGAACACAAAAGAGATTGACTGCCAACTCTCTGTTCAGAGGTGCTAAGTAAGTACTATCGGCAGGCAAACGTTTGACAATCCTACTGGTGTTTGAGCTATTGGAAAGTCTGGCCTTAAAGGCTTAAAAGGTGTCAATGAGAAGAACCTAAGAGCTACAATGACAGGGCATGTGTTTTATATCCTGCATTATATTCACTTATAGTGAACCTGTACCATTTTTACAATTTTACAGGAACAAGACATGCCATCACCAGTGCCATTTTGAAGGCAGTGACCAATGAGGATGGAGATGAGATAAGCTTCTCATTGGTCAGGCCTCCTCGCCTGGGAAGACTGATCTTAGCCAACGACAGGAACCAGTTTGAAGAGATCACACGCTTCTCTCAATCAGAGGTAAGACAGAGGATCTCCAGATGACTGAGAATTATTATAATTTAATTTCCATTGTGCTGTCTTCTATTATAAGAACATTCCAATGAATGGATAAGACATTTACTTCCTAGGTCTGTGGGAAAAGTGTCCAGTCAGTGCATCTGGTTTTCAATTTAGGATGAGTTTGGAAACCAATACTTAACTAACGCTGTAAGAGACAAGCCAATGTCAACGGCCCTGATCATGTCAGCAGGAAGCTATGTTCCATATTTATGTATATGCTGATGGGGAAAAAGAAAGGAAAGCTAAGGAAAAGATTACATACAGTACATGCATCCAATGTAGGATCTTAATTTGACCAATATTGACACAGCAAAAGAAACTTGCAGCAACAGGATTTAAACGTTTACTCCATAATGTTGCTTGATCGGTGGTTAGGCTATTAGCTGGCCAAAATTAGGCTACATGAAAAGTGCAATACTGTTAATATAACCATGTGTTAGTGTGGGTTTTCAGTGAATTTACACTACCGGTCAAAAGTTTTATAACACCTACTCATTCAAGGGTTTTTCTTTATTTTTACTATTTTCTACATTGCACAATAATAGTGAAGACATCAAAACTATGAAAAACACATATGGAATCATGCAGTAACCAAAAAAGTGTTAAACAAATCATAATAAATTTTATATTTGAGATTCTTCAAAGAGCCACCCTTTGCCATAATGAATGTTTTGCACATTCATGGCATTCTTTCAACCAGATTCACCTGGAATGCTTTTCCAACAGTCTTGAAGGAGTTCCCACATATGCTTCGCACTTGTTGGCTGCTTTTCCTTCACTCTGCGGTCCAACTCATCCCAAACCATCTCAATTGGGTTGAGGTCGGGTGATTGTGGAGGCCATGTCATCTGATGCAGCACTCCATCACTCTCCTTCTTGGTCAAATATCCCATACACAGCCGGGAGGTGTGTTGGGTCATTGTCCTGTTGAAAAACAAATGATAGTCCCGCTAAGCTCAAACCAGATGGGATGGCGTATCGCTGCAGAATGCTGTGGTAGCCATGCTGGTTAAGTGTGCATTGAATTGTAATAAATTACAGTGTGACCAGCAAAGTCCCCCACGCCATAACACCTCCTCCTCCGTGCTTTACGGTGGGAAATACACATGCAGAGATCATCCATTCACCCACACGCATCTCACAAAGACAAGGCAGTTGTAACCACAAATCTCACATTTTGACACTTGACCAAAGGACAAGTTTCCACCGGTCTAACGTCCATCACTCATGTTTCTTGGCCCAAGCAAGTCTCTTTTTATTATTGGTGTCCTTCAGTAGTGGTTTCTTTGAAGCAATTTGACCATGAAGGCCTGATTCACAGTCTCCTCTGAACAGTTGATGTTGAGATGTGTATGTTACTTGAACTCTGAAGCATTTATTTGGGCTGCAATTTCTGAGGCTGGTAAATCTAATGAGCTTATCCTCTGCAGCAGAGGTAACTCTGGGTCTTCTATTCCTGTGGATGTTCTCATGAGAGCCAGTTTCATCATAGCGCTTGATGGTTTTTGCGACTGCACTTGAAGAAACTTTCAAAGTACTAGAAATGTTCCGTAGTGACTAACCTTCATGTCTTAATAAAGTAATGGACTGTTGTTTCTCTTTGCTTATTTGAGCTGTTCTTGCCATAATATGGACTTGGTCTTTTACCAGATAGGGCTATCTTCTGTATACCCCTCCTACCTTGTCAAAACTCAACTGATTGGCTCAAATTTATTGAGGAAAGAAATTCCACAAATTAACTTAAGGCGTACCTGTTAAATGAAATGGATTCCAGGTGACTACCTCATGAAGCTGGTTGAGAGAATGTCAAGAGTGTGCAAAGCTGTCAAGGCAAAGGGTGGCTATTTGAAGAATCTCAAATATGAAGCATATTTTGATTTGTTTAACTCTTTTTTGGTTACTACATGATTCCAAATGTGTTATTTCATAGTTTGTCTTCACTATTATTGTACAATGTAGAAAATAGTAAAAAATTAAGAAAAACCCTTGAACGAGTAAGTGTTCTAAAACTTTTGATCGGTAGTGCATGCAAATCACAATTCATCTGCATCTAAAAAAACATCTTGGATATTAAAACATGATTCACATGTTAATAATTTAGCAGACGCTCTTATCCAAAGCGACTTTCAGGAGTAATTAGGGTTAAGTGCCTTGCTCAAGGCACATGGACAGATTTTTCACCTAGTCAGCTTGTTATCCGAACCAGTGACTTTTTGGTTACTGGCCCAACATGCTTAACCACTAATCGCAAAATAATTATACAAAATAGACTCTGCATACTGCATTACACAATGCAATCAGAAAGTATTCAGAAAGTATTCAGACACCTTTACTTTTTCCACATTGTTACGTTACAGCCTTGTTCTTAAAATTGAATAAATAGCTTTTCCCCCTCATCAATCTACACACAACACCCCATAATGACACGGCAAAAACAGTGTTTTTGAAAATGTAGCAAATTTATTACAAAAAAAATGGAAACATCACATTCACCTAAGTATTCAGACCCTTTACTCAGTACTTTGTTGAAGCACCTTTTGGCAGCAATTACAGCCTCAAGTCTTCTTGGGTATGACGCTACAAGCTTGGCAACCTATATTTGGGGAGTTTCTCCCATTCTTCTCTGCAGATCTCCTCAAGCCCTGTCAGGTTGGAAAGGTGAGCGTCGCTCCACAGCCATTTTCAGATCTCGCCAGAGATATTCGATCGGGTTCAAGTCCAGGCTCTGGCTGGACCACTCAAGGACATTCAGAGACATGTCCCAAAGCCATTCCTGCCTTGTCTTGGCTGTGTGCTTAGGGTCGTTGTCCTGTTGGAAGGTGAGCCGTCGCCCTAGTCTGAGGTCCTGAGCACTCTGGAGCAGGTTGACATCAAGGTTCTCTGTACTTTGCTCCGTTCATCTTTCCCTCGATCCTGACTAGTCTCCCAGTCCCTGCAGCTAAAAAACATCCCCCACAGCATGATGCTGCCAGCACCATGCTTCACCATTGGGATGGTGCCAGGTTTACTGAAGATGTGGCGCTTGGCATGCAGGCCAAATAGTTCGATCTTGTTTTCTTCAAACTAAATAATATTGTTTCTCATGGTCTGAGTCTTTAGGTGCCTGTTGGAAAACTCCAAGTGAGCTGTCATGTGCCTTTTACTGATGAGTGGCTTCTGTCTGGCCACTCTACAATGAAGGCCTGATGGGTGGAGTGGCACAGAGATGGTTGTCCTTCTGGAAATTTCTCCCATCTCCATAGAGGAACTCTGGAGCTCTGTCAGAGTGACCATTGGGTTCTTGGTCGCCTCCCTGAATAAGACCCTTCTCCCCGATTGCTCAGTTTGGCTGGGCGGCCAGCACTAGGATGAGTCTTGGTGGTTCCAAACTTCTTCCATTTAAGAATGATGGAGGTGTTGTTCTTGGGGACCTTCAATGCTGCAGAAATGTTTTGGTACCCTTCCCCAGACCTGTGCCTCGACACAATCCTGTCTTGGAGCTCTACGGACCATTCCTTCGACCTCATGGCTTGTTTTTTACTCTGACATGCACTGTCAACTGTGGGACCTTATATAGACAGGTGTGTGTCTTTCCAAATTATCTCCAATCATTTGAATGTACCACAGGTGGACTCCAATCAAGTTGTAGAAATATCTCAAGGATGATCAATTGAAACAGGATGCACCTGAGCTCAATTTCTAGTCTCATTGCAAAGGGTGTAAATAAGGTATTTTGTTTTTTTATGTTTAATAAATTAGCAAAAATGTCTAAACCTGTTGTCGCTTTGTCATTATGGGATAATGTGTGTAGATTGATGATTTTTTTTAATCCATTTTAGTATAAGGCTGTAAGTAACAAAATGTGGAAAAAGTCAAGGGATCTGAATACTTTCCTAATGCACTGTATGCTCCCATGTGTGGTTGATTGGCATGTTGCAGACAAGTTTTAGTTCTGTTGAAAAGTTCAGCTCAGGACACAGTAACCTCAAAGAAGCACACATAGGCACATTCCAGTCTACCTTCCATCACATTCCCAGTCTAGTTACTGGCCCAGATCTATCTTCAACACTCTACACTAGCTCAGTGGCAGTGGAGGCTGCAGAGGGGAGGACGGCTCATAATAATGGCTGGAAAGGAGCTAATGGAATGGCATGAAACGTGTATTTAATCCAATTCCACTTATCTGCTCCAGCCATTACCACAAGCCTGTCCTCCCCAATTAAGGTGCCACCAACCTCCATTGTTCAGTGGTAATCTAATCTTACAATACAGGATGCTAAATGAAGATCATGAAGATGTCCAGCCACAAATAAAAATCTATGACACAAATCGCCATGACACAAATGAATAAAATAGATTACAAAACAGGCAAGATCAGAAAAGCACTTGATCAAAAGTTTATTTAGAAGTGTTTGATCTTAATTACTCCTTCTAATCTCCAGGCTCAAATAGGGTTATGTTTATCATCCTCCTCATCACGCAAAAACCAGCAATAGGGGTTTAAAAGTAAAACACTGACACGGTGCTTATGTTGACTGGGTTGAAAGTAATACACACGCACACCAGACCTGGGTTCAAATACATGTGTATTTGAGTATCTGATATTTAAAATAAATTTAAAAAAAACTGTATTTCAGTATTTTCACTTTAACCTCATAGTCATTGAGTATTTTCAAATACACAGCCCAGAACAAGTACTTTTATTTGAGTGTTTGAATGGTTATTTGTAAAAATCATATATTCTGCTAAATCGTATTTCAAATACAGTGACTCAAATACACTCGCATGCATTTAACCCAAGTATTTAAAAATTTTATTTGAAAAAAGTACTTGAAAATACTGTCAAATACTTTCCAAGTGTATTTCCAAATACATTAAAATATTGAACTACTTATCTTTTCAAATAAAATATATCTGAATGTCCTTTATCCCAATACTTTTGTCCCCTAAAATGGGGTGACTATGTACTAAAGTGCTGTAATTTCTACATGGTTCACCCAGGCTGCACTTTAACCTCATAGTTATTGTATAATTTCAAATCCAAAGTGCTGGAGTACAAAGCCAAAAACAGTTGTCACTGTCCCAATACCTTTGTAGCCCACTGTATGTGAAAGTAATTGAGATATTTGAAGTAGTATTTGAACCCAGTTCTGACGCCCACACGCACTCACAAACACATATACACACACATACAAACGCACAGCTACCTGGGTCGTGTTCATTAATTAAGCGCCAAACTGAAGATTACATGCTGAAACAGGGAGGGACTACCTGGTCTTGTCTAATGAGAAATGGTCATTTTTGTTGCTAAACATTTCAAACGTTGCCTTAATGAACAATGTCTTATCTTCTGCTCTTCCCCACAGCTGGAGTCCGGGGCCATCTTCTACGAGCACCAGATGCCTGAGGAGCCCTTCTGGGTGGTCCGGGACTCTGTGGAGCTCCTGCTCTCCTCCCCTCCGGCCCCAGCTGTGCATCACGTCCTCCCCATCACCGTGTCCTACTACGCAGCCAGCCACAACGTCTCCTCACAGCTCTGGAAGAACAAAGGTAGGTAGAGCCACATGGATCTGGGCAGGTGCCATGTCAAAAGTGGTGGATACCAAAGAAAATGGTGTCCAGGTCAGTCATTGTATGGGATTCAAGGCATTTCACAACATCTGAAAATCCAGATAACTGTGTACTAGCTAGCACTAGTGACTATTCCATTGGTTCTATTCTACTGAGTAAGATAAATCAAGCTGACTTGACATACAGTATGTATTTGACACAGGTCTGGCTGTCTGTTATCAGTCTAAGATATGCATGTGTGTCAGGTAGCAGTTTGTAAACAAAATGTTCTGTAAACAAAAATCTTGCTATTGTAGGTTTATTGAAGGCATAATTACAAAGAAGCATTACAAGAAAATAAAAAAGTTATTTAAAATGTCATATAAAGAAAGGGTATGTTGCCCTATACATCAATGGATAATCTTGTATATTCTTTTTCTTTCTTCTTCTCAGGTCTGGACATAGTGCAAGGTCAGAGGAAGGTGATTGACAGTTCCATCCTGGACGCCTCCAACCTGCTGGCCAGCCTCCCCGAGGCGGAGCGAGGTCTCTTGGACGTGGTCTTTGAGGTGCGCCGCTTCCCGGCCCATGGGAGAGTCACCCTGGGGGGCCTGGATCTGCCCCAGGGTGCCCCCTACTTCATGCAGGAGGACGTGGCGCAGGGCGAGCTGGAATACCTCCACGATGACTCTGGAGCCTCCGTGGACAGCTTCTCCTTCCGAGCCCGGCTCAACGCCCAGGGCCGCGGCACCCTTCCCCCCTCCCCAGCCCAGGCAGTGGTCCTGGAGGAGGTCTTCAACATCTCTATCCGGAGAAGGGACTCTAGTCCTCCAGAGCTGGTGAGCTTGGATGTTCTTCTGGAGGTTCTCCAGGGCTCCATGACAGTGATCACCCAGAAGTACCTCAACACCCGCGACGAGGACAGCACGCCCGACGAGGTGCGCTTCACAGTCTCCAAGGCGCCCACCAACGGGCGGCTGGTGGATGCCACCAAGGGCGACCACATCTCCACGTTCACTCAGGAGGCAGTCAACCAGGGCCAGGTGGGCTTTGTCAGTGACGGAAGCCTGTCGGACGGCTTCATGGAGTTCACTGTGTCGGACGGGAAGCACCACACCAAGCCGCACACTCTCCATGTAGGAGTCCTGGCCCGGACGCTGGTGCTGGCCAAAGCCCCAGAGATCCAGGTGCTGCAGGGGGACGACGAGACCCTAGTGACAGAGGAGATGTTGAGGGCCACCACAGGTGGCCCCAATGAGGAGGAAGTCCTCTACAAGATCACCAGTGTGCCCAAGTACGCTGCCATCATGGTGGACCGGCAGCCCACATCGGCCTTCACTCAGACCCAGATAAGGGAGGGCCGGGTGAGCGTTCGCTTCATCAAGTCCACCTCGCCCCGGGACAGCGTGGCCTTTGTGGCCCGGAGCCGGGCGGCCAACGTCTCCTCGGTCCTCAACATCACGGTCAAGCCTCTGGCCAACATCCCCCAGGACCTCCTGTTGCCACGGGGTACCACTGTGCTGCTGGACAAGAAGCTGCTGGATGCCACGCCGCTGGCCAACAAGACCCGGACATCACCCACCTTCAGTGTCATCCAGCAGCCGCAAGGCGCCCGCTTCGTGAGGGCTGGCGGGAGAGGGCCAGAGGGAGACGGCCAGCCCGTGGACACGTTCACCCAGAAAGAACTGGATGAGGGACGTGTAGCCATGGAGATCCTGAATGGAACAGGAGGCAGCCAAGCCCAGGACGTGGCTCGCTTCCTGCTCAAGGCCCACGGGGTCCCTCCCGCTGAGTGCGTTCTCTCCTTCAAGACTACCCCTTACAACGCCTCAGGGGTCTACCCGGCCACTCTTCTTAAGGTCCCTGGTGGGTCTGCATGGCCCAATAGCAACGACCTCCCTGAAGGGGCGGGGTCCCCACGCATCACCCCAGCCAGCCCCCGCTGGAGGGGCAACATGGACTGGCCTCATGGAGGGGATGCCCCCACCACTGCGTACACTGACAAAGACTCCAATAGGAAACCAATGGTGTCCAGGAGGAACAACCTGTGGTCCATCCTCATCCCCATTCTGATCCTCCTGCTCCTCCTCCTGCTGGTGGCCATCTTGGCTTTCTACTTGGTGCGTCGCAACAAGACGGGCAAACACAATGTGCAGACAGTGGCTGGCTCCAAGCCCAAAAACGGAGAGATCAGCCAGGAGACCTTCCGGAAAACCGACCCGGCCAATAACATCCCCATGTCCCAAATGGACTCCAAAGATGCCGACCCGGAATTGCTGCAGCACTGTCGGACAACGAACCCGGAGTTAAAAAAGAACCAGTACTGGGTATGAGAGTTGACTGAATGGCTAGACATAGGAAACAGAGAGGAAGATCCTCTACCATTTTGAATGCGGCCTTCTTGAATCATTCCTTTTCAGTGTTAAAGACCTTTTTGCCATGATAGTATTAAGAAATGTGTATGTTTTGATATCATTGGACATTTCACTATCACATACTAACGTTGTGCCAATTCTCAGGTCAAGAAACACTGAATAGTTCCATTGGTAAAAATGTCACCATTAAACTTAAGAGGGTTTTGCCTAACACGTATATTTATTTTTAGGACAACTGCTGGACATCTATGATGTACTTTTTCACAGGGCACAAATGAGGACATATTGAGCTTGCTAAAACTTTGTGTGCTCCTACAATATATTCAGTATGCTATTATAGGACAATATTACCAATTTGACTACGTAAAACAGATTTATTTGAAGTTTTGGTAATAGTTTTATTGTAGTTTCGCTTTAACAGTAAAGGTGGACAAGTGTGTACATAATTCAACTCAATAAGGTAGATTTATGCTTTATGAAAGAAAAGGAAAAACTGTTTTGTTTTTGATTATTATTCTATAAATGTATTATTGACCATGTATATATTTTTTTGCTTTGTTGTTAGGCCCCAATTCAATCTAACTTCTATTGCAGTATTTACAAAGCCACATATGACATTTGTCCTGTTGTAGAATAAAATCTGAGGGGTTATGGGAAGAGCCTTCTATTTGGATATATACTACATCACCAAAAGTATGTGGACACCCCTTCAAATTAGTGGTTTTGGCTATTTCAGCCACACCCGTTGATGACAAGTGTATAAAACCGAGCACACAGCCATGCAATCTCCATAGACAAACGTTGGCAGTAGAATGGCTCATGCTGAAGAGCTCAGTGACTTTCAACAAACCGACATAGGATGCTACCTTTCCAACAAGTTAGTTCATCAAATTTCTGCCCTGCTAGTGCTGCCCCGGTCAACTGTAAGTGCTGTTATTGCGAAGTGGGAACATCTAGGAGCAACAATGGCTCTGCCGCGAAGTCACATAAACTCACAGAACGGGACAGCCGAGTGCTGAAGCGCATAGTGCATAAAAATCGTCAGTCATCGGTTGCAACACTCACTAACAAGTCCCAAACCGCCTCTGGAAGCAACGTCAGCACAAGAACTGTTTGTTGGGTGTTTCATGAAATGGGTTTCCATGGCCGAGCACCCGCAACCAAGCCTAAGACCACCATGCACAATGCCAAGCTCGCCGTCATTGGACTCTGGAGCAGTGGAAACACATTCTCTGGAATGATGAATCAGGCTTCACCATCTGGCAGTCCAGATGAAGAGAACACTAAACTGAAAGCAGATATTAAAGAGCATTTAGATTACCACCTGCAGCTTTTTCACACGATAAGTTTAGAAATATCTCAACTTAGTATTTAGAACTAAGAAGAATCCTTAAGTTTTGCCATTGAGTTTAGGTTGTGAAAAGATCTATTTGGCGCTATTGGAAATATTATTGTAAATCTCTCTGTTCAAAAGTACATAGATCAATGACGAATAATGTTTGTTCAACCAACACTGTTGTAACTTTATTTGGTGGTTCCAGAAGTGTTTGTTTCTAACAACATCCCAAAGTTGAACTTATCTTTGTCCTCAGCTGGGCTGTACCTCTAAAGTGGCTGTGTAGACAGCCTTAAGTGTATTTCCAGAGGTTCTCTCTTAAAATAACTGCACAGCCGGGCTGCATACCAGTTATTTTGCCCTCCCCTTCCCTCCACCCCTCCTCCCCTTCACTCTTCACTTGTTGGAAGACCACCACCCACCATCCCATTGGCTGGCATACAGTGATGACATGGCCCAGATCAAAAGCCAAATCAAGCCCTGTTTCCCATCGGGGCGTCCACCCTGGCAATTTCCCACCATCGCCCCAGCCTCTGGCCTCCTCCGTGGTCTGGGGACGGGGTTGTGCTAGACAGAGCTGTGTTTTCCTTGGCTGTATCTGGCTTTGTAGTCTGATCCAACCCACTGTAGGGCCTCAGACACTCACATGCATGCACCCACGCACACAACCTGTTATGTTTGTTCCTTGATAAATGATAAACCGGGGCGTAGGTTTAACTACTTTTAATAGCGAGATACTGTATATCTTTATATATAAATATAATCCAAATAAATGGCTCTGGTTTGGTTATTTTTCCAATACCAGATAGACTACCCTCACAGGAATATACTTCCATTTTTCATATGATGACACAAGTGTCTCATGGCAGTACTTGTGAAAAGATGCTCCCTAAACATTGCTAAGGCAGTTTTGATTGAATTGACCCGAAATCTTTCAACCAGCTTTTAATCGTATCCTTTCATTTAGCCTTTCAATGCTAAAGAGTTGCTCAAAACTGAACCACTTGCTTGGATTCACAGGACTGATTTATGACACCGATGACAAAAAACTGCAAAGTATAACATTTCGACACCACAGACAGGACGTGACTCACGAGTGGCTGTCTTAAAAGCAACTCTATTGGCTGACAGGCAGCGGTGAGGTCATTTTAGAACTGCCAGAGTTTTATTTTCTCGGCCTGCAATTAATGTTTAATAAAGGCTCTGATTTCTATATGTGAAGTTGAGAGAAACGTCTGTGATAACATAGGTGTTTTACCTAAGCTCCACTGGTTGGATCATGTAGTATAACACATTCTGTGAGAGGTTATTCTCTAGCTTGGTCCCAGAACTGTTTGTGATGTCTTGCCAAATCACAACAACCATAGCAGTTGGAAAGACAGCACAAACACATCTGGGGTCAGGCTAGGTATTCTGTGCTGATGAGATTTTGTTTCCCATTAGCGGTTTGCATTCCATAATTAAGTTGATCAGATGAAGGTACAGTACAATCTTGCAATTTCAGGAGATACAGTGTACAGCTTATGCCATAAGTAATAACATTCAAATTGGCATCACATCCTGGTGGTGTTGAAATGTTTATCTATAGACTTAACCTGAAAATGAGCAACAACAAAAAATTCAAGATAGACATTGATGGACACATATAGTTTGAGTAAGAAACTCCATCAAAATAACATTAAAGCAGTTATTTACTGTCAGTGCACTGCAGAGTGTTTTCTTTTCTTTTGATATAGTTATCTGATAGAAAATAATAGGTCGTAAGTCATATCAACCACAACTTACAGAAACGTTTATTATTTTACTGTTACTACATTTTACTAACCAAATGTCCTCTTTAATTTAATTTAACGGTGCCTATTACCTTGTATATACTCTGTTGCTTTTAAATTAAATTAGCTGCTGACTGTTGTGAAGTTGTCAAATTAGGAAAAAATTTGTTCGGAATTAGACAATATAAAGGGTAAAGATAATTCTCATTTAATCACCAACTATATGAGAATATTGTTTGTTGTATTTTATAATTTGATGAAAATAAATAGGCCTGAAGGTTAGTATCGTTACAAAATCTAACAGGATAACACATTTTGGCAACAGTTGTACATTTATTTTCCTTTGAAATGACTATATACATTGCATTCAGAAAGTATTCAGACCTCTTGACTTTTTCCACATTTTGTTATGTTAGTCTTATTCTAAAATGGATTTGATAGATTTTTTTCCTCATCTATTTACACACAGAAAAACTTAAAAATCACATGTACATAAGTATCCAGACCCTTTAATCAGTACTTCGTTGGAGATCCTCAAACTGTGTCAGGTTGGATGGTGAGTGTCACTGCACAGCTATATTCAGGTCTCTCCTGAGATGTTCGATCGGGTTCAAGTCCAGAAACAACTTAGCCAAGACAACGCAGGAGGTGTTTCTGGACATGTGCTTAGGGTTAATGTCCTGTTGGAAGGTGAATCTTCACCTCAGTCTGAGGCCCTGAGCGTTCTGGAGCAGGTTTCCATCAAGGATCACTTTGTACTTTGCTCCGTTCATCTTTCCCTCGATCCTGACTAGTCTCCCAGTCCCTGCCGCTGAAAAACATCCCCACAGCATGATACTGCCACCACCATGCTTCATCATAGGGATGGTGTCAGGTTGTCTCCAGACGTGACACTTGGCATTCAGGCCAAAGAGTTCAATCTTGGTTTCATCAGACCAGAGAATCATGTTTCTCATGGTCTGAGAGTTCTTCAGGTGTCTTCTGGCAAACTCCAAGCGGGCTGTCATGTGCCTTTTACTGATGAGTGGCTTCCATCTGGCCACTCTACCATGAAGGCCTGATTGGTGGAGTGCTGCAGAGATGGTTTTCCTTATGGAAGGTTCTCCCATCTCTACAGAGGAACTCTGGAGCTCTGTCAGTGACCATTGGGCTCTTGGTCACCTCACTGAACAAGGCCCTTCTCCCCCGATTGCTCAGTTTGGCTGGGCAGCCAGCTCTAGGAAGAGTCTTGGTGGTTCCAAACTTCTTCCATTTAAGAAGGATGAAGGCCGCTGTGTTCTTGGGGACGTTCAATGCTGCAGACATTTTTTGGTACCCTTCCCCAGATCTGTGCCTAGACACAATCCTGTCTTGGAGTTCTACGGACAATTCCTTCAACCTCATGGCTTGTTTTTGCTCTGACATGGACTGTCAACTGCGCAACCTTATATAGACAGGTGTGTGCCTTTCCAAATCATGTCCAATCAATTGGATTTACCACAGGTGGACTCCAGTCAAGTTGTAGAAACATCTCAAGGATGATCAACGGAAACAGGATGCACCTGAGCTCAATTTCAAGTCTCATAGCAATGGGTCTGAATACTTATGTAAATAAAGGTATTTCTGTTTTGTATGTTTAATGCATTTGCCAAAATTTCTAAAAACCTGTTTTTCGCTTTGTCATTATGGGGTGTGTCGATTGATGAGGAAAAAACTGCATTTAATCCATTTTAGAATAAGGCTGTAACGTAACAAAATGTGGAAAAAGGGAAGGGTTCTGAGTACTTTAAGGATGCACTGTATGTATGTATTATATCTATTTTCTTTAGATAGCGACACATTACCTTGTTGTTACTTTTAGAGGCTGTTGCTGTTTTTGTAATAGTTTTTTTTATCTGTAGAGCATGATATTACAGTATAATATTGGTATCAGATACACCATTCAGGAGATAGCTCAGGAAATGTCTGAATTGTGTTTCCTTTTACAGTATTATTAGACAAGGAGCCTTGTTGTTTTGTTTCTGTTTAATTGATTAAGTCCATGCCTTGATGGCTATTTTGTAAATGTTGTATTTTTAAATACCATTGCTTGTGCATACCTCATAGAATAAAAACTAAGACTAGTTTTTTATTTTCTTTGCAATGCTAATATGCCATATTTTCTATATTTGCACTTTTACGCAGTTGTCTCTTTCTCTCTTCCTGTTGAGGGTGTCTTTGCATATCACCCCTAATATGTTTCTGCTTTTATTTATTTATTTTGGTCACTTCTGCCATACATAGACTTGGTTATTTGGTTTGTCAGAGATGTACTTTGTAAATGCAACCCAACAACAACATGTGCCTTAAATTGTCATAAAATTCCAATCCTCAGACAAATAAAGAGAGTTATGTCCATGGAATATGTCTTTGAGGTTGTTTTTGACTGTTTTATAGAAGATGAGCTATACACAGAGGCCTTTGTGTGCTCTAGCTCTACTATTACATCAGTTGCTTGGTGACAGGTAGCTCTACTTACAAAGACTCACTGGTTGAGTGATATTTCATTTTATTTCAAACAGAGAAACTTGTATACATTTTTTAGACTCATCTGAAAGAATTTAAATTACTGTAACTGAGACTAAGATTTGCACTCCCTCAATGCAACTCTGATTTTTTAGGGTGTCATATGTGCTATTTGACACCAGGTGGCGTAAGGGTGAAGGTGGAATTTTCAAGTAATGACGTATGTACAGGCATTCGTCAGCATTTAACAAGCCCCTCTTCAGACATCATTTTTTCCTATGAGCGACCTTTACTTTCAGGGCTTATTTCTGCTTTTTCATGCTTTTTCTGTCTCGTCAAAACAGCCCTCATGCTAGTGTTCTGGATGTGCTTTTCAATTATATGCTACTGTAACCTAAGCATTTCTTAACTTCCTAGGCCAACATACATTTAGATAGCTGTTTCTGCATGTGTTTGCTTTGCTTATGTCTTACATCATGGACAAACAATTGGATGGAACAGTACAGTATGTTTCCAGGGAGATTATGTCATGGTAAAATGGTTACACCCTACACCAACTTCACTCCCCAAACTGTGTCTTTGTATTGAAGGAAATGCTTTTCCTCCTACATTCCTTTGTTGTCTGTTTTTCTTCTATTCTGTAGCAGTTGGAGCCGCAAGAGAGGGAGGGAGGGAGGGAGGGAGGGAGGGAGGGAGGGAGGGAGGGAGGGACCATAGACTTAGATAGACACCACATCATTGTATCTGTCTCATTATGGCGTCTGAGGCCATCTCCATTATCAAGTAGTTAATTTTCTTCTGCTTCTATGAGTTGGCAAACAAACTGAAAGGGTGCATACTGCCACCTAGAGTGTGTTGTTTGAACAGGTATAAAGCTAAGGTTGATGATTTACTGCCATCTGCAGTTCTGGAATGTTTGCTCACAAGTATAATTCATTGGCTGACCCCTCCTCATTACCTGGATGGAAATCATGTGATATTTCTTTAACCCATAGGAAGTCCCACCCAGTTGTCTACTTCAAGATGGTGAATGTCCTCAATGGCACTGCCCAGGATAAAACAGGCTTTTGAGCAGTAGAGTCCTCTATCTTTCTCCATGGGAAAGACAGACAGAGAGAAAGAGAGAGAGAGAGCAGCTGATTGCTGTCTGTGCTACAATCAGCCAATCAGTCTTTGTTCCAAGTAGACCAGCCCCCCCCCCTTAACTTCTCCCGAAAGAACATAAGGGAGGAGACAGAAACTAACAGGAGTAGTCAGTGTTTTTAAAGTGCGGAGGTAATGGGACTTGGGCCTTAGAATAGCTGATTATGGTCTAAAACACCACAATAATGTAAGAGCTTGATGGTGATATCCAATGAACTTCACTGAAAACAATGTGTTTACATGCACGCTAATAATTCAATATTAAACTGATTATGGCAGTAGCCCGAATATGGCATTAGTCTTGTAAACACCATACCCTGCTTATCTTAAATCTGTGTATTTGATCTATGCATATGCTAGCAAGAGCAGCGCAAGCCTCCCTCTTTGCCAAGTGAAGAAAAACTGAAAGTATGCATCATATTTTTCACATACAAACTTCAAATGTCCAAACTCTGAATCAAATTAGGCTTCCCTAAAATAACATGATTGCTGTGGTAGAATGTTTATTTTGATTGCCGATGTTCTGCATTTATCAAAGTCCTATCAGATATTTCCAGGCAAACAGGATTATTAGAGCAATTGTTCTTCTTGCAAAGCATGTAAATGTTTTAATCAAACTATTATATTAATCTGACTTCACAATGTGTATATGAAAGTATTCTTACAGTAAGAATGCGCTAAGGGGGCGCATTCTTACAGCATGTGTCAATCATGGACAAACAATTTACCTGTCAAACATAATTTCGCTTGTGCTGCAATACTTGAGGTGTGTCCTTAAAAACAACCATAAATGTTTGTTACTTTTTTACTTTAGTTTGTAAATATTTTATAAACTCGTTTTTCTTAACTGCAGTGTTAGTTAAGTGCTTGTATGTAAGCATTTCACGGTAAGATCTACAGCTGTTGTATTCCGCGCACGTGACAAATCAAATTTGATACGTGACAATTTCATGCAGCAACAGGGGTGTAGAGCTGCCGGCACAGAGGAGCGGCGTTCTCTCACGTTTTTCTATTTGAGAATACACAGAGCTGGTCAAACTATTTCTGGAAAATGTATTTTGATAAATTCTAAATAAATTATATAAAATGTACCCCCCAAAAAAGTAAAACAATAAAATGACAAACCAAATAAATATGTATAGCAGCCTAGAGGTAGGTGAATGGTGGTTTCTTCCCTGTCTTCTCTCTGGCGATGGCAAGAAATCTGAAGAACTATGTGTGCACAATGTGTGTGCACTGCGGAGGCCCATCAGAGGCCTGCAGTTAATAAAACTCCACGGACCCCCTCTCTACTTTTGCAGAGTGGAGCCCAGAACGATACAGTATGTGACCACTTGGATACGGCGACACCATTCTAAGGAGAACACCCAAACCAGAGTAGCCACCGTAAAGCCCAAGGAGCTTGACCCTCTCTGGAAGTTGCTGTAGTCCTGCTAGGGATATTTTGACTGCCCGTTCTAGCTTGGTACGTCAGGGTGGGTAATTGGACATTTGAACTCGGGCAAGTTGGAGGTAGTAACGCATTTCGGTTATTGTTTATTGAGATGCATGAACGCACTACAACAAAATCTTGATTTTATGGCTGTTTTAAAATGAATTTCCTGCAATTCTACTAGTAATGATTTATATTCACAACTTGGTCAATTCATTTGATAGCATGTTTAATCAATCTGTTTTCTATGACTCTGTAATAGGGTATATTGTAACTCAAATGTTTATTTATGACACAGTGTGTAAGCCACACAATACAATTAAATGCCTAATCGAAATGAAGCTTTCCTCGCAAACTGTGCAGTGATATTAAGCTATATGTACAGCAAAAAAAGAAACGTCCTCTCACTGTCAACTGCATTTATTTTCATCAAACTTAACATGTGTAAACATTTGTATGAACATAACAAGATTCAACTACTGAGACATAAACTGAACAAGTTCCACAGACATGTGACAAACAGAAATGGAATAATGTGTCCCTGAACAAGGGGGTCTCAAAATCAAAAGTAACAGTCAAGTATCTGGTGTGGCCACCAGCTGCATTAAGTACTGCAGTGCATCTCCTCCTCATGGACTGCACCAGATTTGCCAGTTCTTGCTGTGAGATGTTACCCCACTCTTCCACCAAGGCACCTGCAAGTTCCCGGACATTTCTGGGGGGGAATGGCCCTAGCCCTCACCCTCCGATCCAACATGTCCCAGACGTGCTCAATGGGATTGAGATCCGGGCTTTTCCCTGGCCATGGCAGAACACTGACATTCCTGTCTTGCAGGAAATCACGCACAGAACGAGCAGTATGGCTGGTGGCATTGTCATGCTGGAGGGTCATGTCAGGATGAGCCTGCAGGAAGGGTACCACAATAGGGAGGAGGATGTCTTCCCTGTAACGCACAGCGTTGAGATTGCCTGCAATGACAACAAGCTTCGTCCGATGATGCTGTGACACACCGCCCCAGACCATGACGGACCCCCCACCTCCAAATTGATCCTGCTCCAGAGTACAGGCCTCTGTGTTACGCTCATTTCTTCAACAATAAACGCAAAGCCGAGCATCACCCCTGGTGAGACAAAACCACAACTCGTCAGGGAAGAGCACTTTTTGACGGTCCTGTCTGGTCCTGCGACGGTTGGTTTGTGCCCATAGGTGACATTGTTGCCGGTGATGTCTGGTGAGGACCTGCCTTACAACAGGCCTACAAGCCCTCAGTCCAGCCTCTCTCAGCCTATTGCGGACAGTCTGAGCACTGATGGAGGGATTGTGTGTTCCTGGTGTAACTCGGGCAGTTGTTGTTGCCATCCTGTACCTGTCCCACAGGTGTGATGTTCGGATGTACCGATCCTGTGCAGATGTTGTTACACGTGGTCTGCCACTGCGAGGACGATCAGCTGTCCATACTGTCTCCCCGTAGCGCTGTATTACACGTCTCACAGTACAGACATTGCAATTTATTGCCCTGGCCACATCTGCAGTCCTCATGCCTCCTTGCAGCATGCCTAAGGTACGTTCATGCACATGAGTAGGGATCCTGGGCATCTTTCTTTTGGTGTTTTTTTAGAGTCAGTAGAAAGGCCTCTTTAGCGTCCTAAGTTTTCATAACTGTGACTTTAATTGCCTACCGTCTGTAAGCCGTTAGTGTCTTAATGACCGTTCCACAGGTGCATGTTCATGAATTGTTTATGGTTCATTGAACAAGCATGAGAAACAGTGTTTAAACCCTTTACAGTGAAGATCTGTGAAGTTATTTGGATTTTTACGAATTATCTTTGAAATACAGGGTCCTGAAATAGGGACGTTTCTTTTTTTACTGAGTTTAGCTATATCACGTAGTCGTAGATTTATTAGGCTATACCTGATGCAAATTACTATTGTTTCTCCCTAGACTGGCTGAATGCACAGAGCTATCCTTCTGCACCACAAGTTGGTTCAACATTTTTAACATCGTTGCACGATCTTGGCTTTGTCCTTTCAGCACCACAAAGGGCGCACCAATTGCTTAAAATGACATGTCATCAATAGTCATATTATTATTATTACACATATCACTTCTCACAATGATGCTCATTTAGTAAAGTTAGAACAAAGCTAAATCAATTTCTTGTAAGATCACAGAATGATGAATTAGCATTTTACGTAACAGAACCAAATATAATACCATGGCAAAGTATGTCTGTAATGTTACTGTTACACCAAAAACACAGAATTTTGCATGTTTTTGTACCATTTTTTTAACAATACAAAACATACAAACGACAACATACAGACGCTCACAAACATCCACAACATAACCCCTGCCCAGACCCACCTGCTCACACACCCATTTCCAGCGCCCGCATCACTTTCCGCCACATGGCCTCAAACTGCACCATTTTGTTTCTCTCCGTTGCCCATGCACTTTGACATTTAGATAATAAAGCATTAGATGTTTCCGTTGTGTTGACAATGGAGGACTTATTGATTTCCAGTTAAGTATACATTTTTTCAAGATGATTGACAAGAAAATTATTGTCCAACCCATCGGGTATATAACTCCACTCTCATATGCCATGTCTTGAAATATGCAGACAGAGATTAAAAGTACATTTATATTGTAAAACTTCTGACAGCCAACTTTCTAACTCCGCCCATAACTTTTGGTCTTTATAGCATTTCCAGAAGGCATGGATTATTGAGTCATTGTTAGTTTTACATTTAAAACATGACTCTGCCATTGTGCTGTAGAATTTGTGAATTTTGTCTCTTGTGTAATAAATTAGACAAATTAGTTTATACTGGATTAAGCGTACATTTTCATTAACTGAAATATCGTTAGCTATGTTCCAACATTCCCTCCATCTTGTCCCAATATCAGTTATTTTTAAGTCTTAGTTCCAAATTAATATTTTTTCTAAGAGATTGTCAGTTGGATAGGCTATCTTTATGAATATCCTTTTCTGACTCAAATAGGATTGTCACGGCTGTCGTCTGAAGAAGTGGACCAAGGTGCAGCGGAGTTAGTGTTCATTATTAGAATTTAATATCAACAACATGAACACTATACAAAACAAGAAAAGATTAAACCGACAGCAAACAGTCCTGTCTGGAACAAAATACTGACAGAAACAATTACCCACAAACCCAAAGGAAAAAACATGCTCCTTATGTGTGACTCCCAATCAGCAGCAACGAGCTTCAGCTGTGCCTGATTGGGAGCCACACTCACGGCCCAAAACAAAGAAATACAAAAACATAGAAAAAGGAACATAGAACGCCCACCCAATGTAACACCCTGGCCTAACCAAAATAAAGGACAAAAACCCCTCTCTATGGCCAGGGCGTTACAGTACCCCCCCCCAAAGGTGCGGACTCCGGCCGCAAAACCTGACTCTGAAGGGGAGGGTCCGGGTGGGCCCTCTTACGGCGGCGGCTCAGGTGCGGGACGTGGCCTCTGCTCCACCCTTGACGTCGCCCTCTTCGGTGGCGCACCTGGCCGCGCCGAAGGTCTGGTGGGCGACACTGACTGCGCCCGGCTGGCGGCCGGCGATGGTTGCGCCCGGCTGGCGGGCGGCGATGGTTGCGCCCGGCTGGCGGGCGGCGATGGTTGCGCCCGGCTGGCGGGCGGCGATGGTTGCGCCCGGCTGGCGGGCGGCGATGGTTGCGCCTGGCTGGCGGGCGACCCTGGCTGCTCTGACGGCACTGACCCAGGATTCACCAGGCTGGGGAAACATGACAGAGGCCTGTCCCTAGGCGTAGGCACCGGACTCACCGGGCTGGCGGGCGTCCCTGGCCACTCCGGCAGGTCAGGGCAGTCTGGCCACTCCGGCAGGTCAGGGCAGTCTGGCCACTCCGGCAGGTCAGCGCAGTCTGGCCACTCCGGCAGGTCAGCGCAGTCTGGCCACTCCGGCAGTTCAGCGCAGTCTGGCCACTCCGGCAGGTCAGCGCAGTCTGGCCACTCCGGCAGTTCAGCGCAGTCTGGCCACTCCGGCAGTTCAGCGCAGTCTGGCCACTCCGGCAGTTCAGCGCAGTCTGGCCACTCCGGCAGTTCAGCGCAGTCTGGCCACTCCGGCAGTTCAGCGCAGTCTGGCCACTCCGGCAGTTCAGCGCAGTCTGGCCACTCCGGCAGTTCAGCGCAGTCTGACCACTCCGCGCAGTCTGACCACTCCGGCAGTTCAGCGCAGTCTGACCACTCCGGCAGTTCAGCGCAGTCTGACCACTCCGGCGACTGTTGACTGGCGGGCAGCTCCGACGACTGTTGACTGACGGGCAGCTCCGACGACTGTTGACTGACGGGCAGCTCCGACGACTGTTGACTGACGGGCAGCTCCGACGACTGTTGACTGACGGGCAGCTCCGACGACTGTTGACTGACGGGCAGCTCCGACGACTGTTGACTGACGGGCAGCTCCGACGACTGTTGACTGGCGGGCAGCTCCGACGACTGTTGACTGGCGGGCAGCTCCGACGACTGTTGACTGGCGGGCAGCTCCGACGACTGTTGACTGGCGGGGCTGGGGACACGCACCTTGGGCTTGGTGCGGGGTGCTGGTACTGGGCGTACCAGATTGGAGACACGTACCTCAGGGCTAGTGCGGGGAGCTGGCCTGGGGCTCCATCCTTGCCCCTCTTCACAGCCCTTGTGCCCCCCCCCAAAAATTTCTTGGGGCTGCCTCTCGGGTTCCCTTAACTCTTCCATAGCCCTGGACACGAACCTCCTTAAATCCGCCCATGTCCATCCATCCATGCTGTTCTCCTGCTGCTTGGTCCTTTGGTGGTGGGTAATTCTGTAACGGCTGTCGTCTGAAGAAGTGGACCAAGGTGCAGCGGAGTTAGTGTTCATTATTAGAATTTAATATCAACAACATGAACACTATACAAAACAAGAAAAGATTAAACCGACAGCAAACAGTCCTGTCTGGAACAAAATACTGACAGAAACAATTACCCACAAACCCAAAGGAAAAAACATGCTCCTTATGTGTGACTCCCAATCAGCAGCAACGAGCTTCAGCTGTGCCTGATTGGGAGCCACACTCACGGCCCAAAACAAAGAAATACAAAAACATAGAAAAAGGAACATAGAACGCCCACCCAATGTAACACCCTGGCCTAACCAAAATAAAGGACAAAAACCCCTCTCTATGGCCAGGGCGTTACAAGGATTCCCTCAAGATTGCTCTGAAATTTCTTGATATAATAATTTTAAGTTGCATGTATTTAAAAGTTGGTCAGTCTAAAATTGCTTTTAATTCTGTCATGCAAATACATGCATTTCCTATTACCAAGTAATTTACATTTTCCATGCCTTTAGTTTTCCATGTTGACATTTACATTTTTACCATACGCTCTTATCCAGAGCGACTTACAGTAGTGAATTCATACAATTTCATACATTTTTTTTCTGTGCTGGCCCCCCGTGGGAATCGAACCCACAACCCTGGTGTTGCAAACACCATGCTCTACCAACTGAGCTACAGGGAAGGCTACATGACCAATTTATCTGTGAATTCTGAAAAGCTATCCAATTATTGTTCCATAGGGTTGTGTTTTTAGGGATTGATATTGGTCCAATTTGTAAGTCGCTCTGGATAAGAGCGTCTGCTAAATGACTTAAATGTAAATGTTCTTGTAGAATACGATTCATTTTCTTCCATATTGTTATAGGGTTCTTAACTATGAAGTTGTGCATGTTCTTAGCTTTATCCTTTGAGAATAGACACATGAATAGGTATGCGTCTCTTCAATTTGTACCCATTGTTCCTCTTTAGTGCGTTTAACTATACACCAGTGGAGGCTCCTCAGAGGAGGAAGGGGAGGACCATCCTCCTCAGTGAAATTTCATAAAAATAAAAAGTGAAAAATTAAAAAAGTTTTCATTTTTAAATAAAACTATACTAAATATATTCATATGTCACCAAATAATAGATTAAAATACACTGTTTTGCAATGAAGGTCTACAGTAACTTCAACAGCACTGTCTGGGTAGCACCATGGTGTAGCCAGGAGACAGCTAGCTTCCGTCCTCCTCTTAGGAGGCTCATAGGCCTCATCCCCTTCCATAGATGTACATGGTTATTATGACCAATTCTGGAGGACGTCCTCCAACCAATCAAAGATTTTGCAGTATGAACTGACATGTTGTTCATCCAATCATAGAATTAGGATCAGAGAATGAACCTAGTGTGTTGTATTAGGATTGTGCCACAGAACATTATGGGTGTTCTATGTGTTTAGAAGCTTGGTGACATTGTTGGGTATAGATAAGAGTGAAGAGTGATAGTTTAGCATTGTTGGGATATTATTCAATTCAAATTCGTTTTTTCAAATTACTGGAGACGGATGAGGTAAATTATATATTGTTTTCTTGGTTTTAGAACTTGTTTTTTGTGTCTAGTTAGTGCAATTTATTTATATTTGCCTTGCTAACTTCAGTAGCTAGCCAGCTCGAGTGTGCAGTTTTCTCCGCCAGAATGGTAGAAATGGACAACGTTGCCACGCTGTGGACTTTTTGTTGAAGAACCCCTTTCATTCTCTGGGGTACACGGAAAAGGTGCGAATTAAAAGCGAGGGCCGACCTCTGCCTGAGATCAGTTTCATGAAGAAGGATGAAAAGGTGAAGGCGTTCAATACCAACTGGTATCAAAAGTATAGCTGGTTAACAGGGAGCCTTTCATCAAGCCGCCTGTATTGCTGGCCTTTCACGTACGCTCAAGTAGGCTTTCCACTTTCTTCCGGTAACGTTATTTATTTGGCAAAGTTGATAACACATAATCACTCCGGACAGACACAAGCAAAAACTCATGACATACATGTTGCAGCAGCCTAGGCTACACCTAAACATTGGAAATCTGACACGCTGTACTGTATGAAAACGAGACTATTTTTCAGTTTGATCAACTGTAGGTTACTAATAAGAGTAGCTGCATACAGCCTATGTGCGCTGCTATCCAGCTGGTCAGGGTAACTAATTGGTAACGTTATGTATTTATAGTCCATTTGTGTGTCAGGAGAAAATGTGAACGTGATCAAATTTTGTTTATATTCAAAATTGGCCTGGCTAGGCTGCCTATACCTTTTTAATCCAAAATTATTAACTGGAATTAATCAAACATAATAGTGATGACAGATATCAGTATATTGTTTTACAAGGCCTGCAGTTGCACAGGCCTGCATGATGCCAACATGCATAAAGCAATCTAAGCTCTGTGAGTTCTATTGTCTGTCAGTTGTTTTCTATGTGTCTAGGTAGAGGAAATTCCCCACCTAATCCAGTCTAAATATAATTTACATGAACAAATATAAGGTAGCTGCAGTTTGACAGGGTTTTTTTTTCAGGAGTTTTTTAAAACCATGTGACTTAATTAGGAAAACTGGTCTCATCTAGGCCATGTAAAACTTTTTTTACAACTGATTAATCGCTGTCATACCTTATAGGGTCCAGAGTTTTCCTTGTTAGGTTAACAAATAAGGAAACACCCCAGACCCCAGGGGGTAAAAATTGTCCCCCCGCTTTGGGACCTATGGTGCCACCAGTCTTCTTGCAGTTTTCAGTTATCGTCAGGTATGTGGATGATCAGGGCTTTATTCACAACCGTTTCTTTGGCTACTTTGATGTGTCAAGTGTGCGAGATGCACAGGCTGTTTGATTTGATGAATTTTGAGATTTTGAGTTTAACTTCATAGAGAAACTCGTTGTCTAAACCTACGATGGTGCAGCTGTAATGGAATGTATCTGCTATTTGAATTTACAGTTAAGTCCCCTCCTGTTCCCTGATTAAGAGATGACTACTCCACTCCACTACCATTGCCAACTTTCTCCTGAGATGAACTGAAGCCACGTCTCATGTGCCCGCTCATCCACTGGCACATTGAATGTTTCCCCTCCAAGCACCCTGAGTACCCCTATCAATTTTCTCTCAATTCTGTATGTAGATTCAATCACATACAAAAACACAATCACATTATTACACATCAATGATTTTACTCCTTGCTTGGGATAGCTCATTTTTAGATATTTTGTCTAACTGTGTAGTGTGTTGTGTTATTGTTTTTTGTCTTGCCAGTCAAATCCTGTCCTGCACTGGTGAAGCCTCTGAATATCTCAACTCATGCCACATACCCTCATTCAATCACTGCTGTGATCCCTTTCCAACACTAAGTAGCCCTGTCATTCCCATTCCACATAATATTGTACTATAAATGTCATTATTAAATGCTTTAGGTTAAAATAATTAGTCTTTGATGATTTTTGAAAGACACTGTGGTCTCTGTGCGTTCTGCGCTGATTACATGGGTCTCCCCATATACACTGAGTATACAAAAAATTTATGACACCTGCTCTTTCCATGACATAGACTGACCAGATTAATTCAGGTGACAGCTATGATCGCTTATTGACGTCACTTGCTCAATCCACTTCAATCAGTGTACTGTAGCTGAAGGGAAGGAGACAGGTTAAAGAAGTAGTTTTAAGCCTTGTAACAATTGAGACATGGATTATGTATGTATGCCATTCAGAGGGTGAATGGGTAAGACAAAATAATTAAGTGACTTTGAACGGTGCATGGTAGTATGTGCCAGGCGATTTGCCTCCAGTTTGTGCTGGGTTTTTCACGCTTAACAGTTCCTCCCCGTGTATCAAGAATGGTCCACCACCCAAAGAACATCCAGCCAACTTAGCACAACTCTGGGAAGCTTTGGAGTCAACATGAAACGCTTTCGACACCTTGTAGAGTCCATGCCCCGATGAATTGAGGCTGTTCTGAAGGCAAAGTGTGTGTGTGGGGGGGGGGGGGGGGGGTTCTTAATGTTTTATACACGTGGTGAATGTCGCAAGTTGGAAATATTTGTAGACTGGTTAAAAAACGAGTTTTAATGACTCCAACCTAAGTGTATGTATACTTCCAACGTTAACTGTATATACACTTAAGTTGGAGTCATTAAAACTCGTTTTTCAACCACTCCACAAATTTCTTGTTAACAAACTATAGTTTTGGCAAGTCGGTTAGGACATCTACTTTGTGCATGACACAAGTAATTTTTCCAACAATTGTTTACAGACAGATTATTTCACTTATAATTCACTGTATCACAATTCAAGTCGGTCAGAAGTTTACATACACTAAGTTGACTGTGCCTTTAAACAGCTTGGAAAATTCCAGAAAATGATGTCATGGCTTTAGAAGCGTCTGATATACTAAATGACATCATTTGAATTAATTGGAGGTGTACCTGTGGATGAATTTCAAGGCCTACCTTCAAACTCAGTGCCTCTTTGCTTGACATCATGGGACAATCAAAAGAAATCAGCCAAGACCTCAGAGAAAAATAATTGTAGCCCTCCATAAGTCTGATGCATGCTTGGGAGCAATTTCCAAATGCCTGAAGGTACCATGTTCATCTGTACAAACAATAGTACGCAAGTGTAAACACCATGGAACCCCGCAGCCGTCATACCGCTCAGGAAGGAGACGCATTCCATCTCCTAGAGATACTTTGGTGCGAAAAGTGCAAATCAATCCCAGAACAACAGCAAAGGACCTTGTGAAGATGCTGGAGGAAACAGGTACAAAAAGTATCTATATCCACAGTAAAACGAGTCCTATATCGATATAACCTGAAAGGCCGCTCAGCAAGGAAGAAGCCATTGCTTAACCGCCATAATAAAGTCAGACTATAGTTTGCAACTGTACATGGGGACAAAGATTGTACTTTTGGAGAAATGTCCTCTGGTCTGATGAAACAAAAATAGAACTGTTTGGCCATAATGACCATTGTTATGTTTGGAGGAAAAAGGGGGAGGCTTGCAAGCCGAAGAACACCATCCCAACCGTGAAGCACAGCATCATGTTGTGGGGGTGCTTTGCTGCATTAGGGACTGGTGCACTTCACAAAATAGATAGCATCATGAGGTAGGAAAATTATGTGGATGCATTGAAGCAACATTTCAGTCAGGATCAGTCAGGATGTTAAAGCTTGGTCGCAAATGGGTCTTCCAAATGGACAAAATGGCTTAAGGACAACAAAGTCAAGGTATTGGAGTGGCCATCGCAAAGCCCTGACCTCAACCCTATAGAACATTTGTGGTTAGAACTGAAAAAGTGTGTGCGAGCAAGGAGGCCTACAAACCTGACTCAGTTACACCAGCTCTGTCAGGAGGAATGGGCCACAATTCACCCAACTTATTGTGGGAAGCTTGTGGAAGGCTACCCGAAATGTTTGACCCAAGTTAACCAATTCAAAGGCAATGCTACCAAATACTAATTGAGTATATGTAAACTTCTGACCCACTGGGAATGTGATGAAAGAAATAAAAGCTGAAAGAAATCACTCTCAACTATTATTCTGACATTTCACATTCTTAAAATAAAGTGGTGATACTAACTAACCTAAGACATGGAATTTTTACTAGGATTAAATGTCAGGAATTGTGAAAAACTGAGTTGAAATGCATTTGGCTAAGGTGTATGTAAACTTCCGACTTCATCTGTGTGTCTGTGATATATATATATATATATAGCATTTTACCGCATCAATGCATCAGAGGAAACAACGTTCAACTGACCATAGATATTTATCAAGTCTGGTAGGACTTTTTCCTTTCTTTTTTCCATACATTATATTCTAATGAGATTTTAGGATAGTAGCTGAAGCAGAATACTCCCCCAAAAAATATATTGCGCAAGAACTCAACAGACCTTGCCACTAGGCAAGATATATACACTTTGATTGAAAAAAAATACAAGAAAGGCTAATAGTTAACACCATCTTCTCTAACTCACAAGAAGATCTCAATGCATATTCCCATGAAACGGATTGAGATCAATCAAATGATTTGCATGGAGATTAAGTTTGGACGTTTCACTGGTAAAATGTGAAGAATTATCATTCACGATTGACAGTGATGATGGCCTATTTAGAAATTAGGAGCCTGTGCCTAACGTTGTGTTTGAGGGAATTCAAAATATAAAATGTTCCTGAGATATGTGTGGGCATAGGCAGACATTGCAATCGAAGGATGTTTTTTATGCATATTCTATAAGGATAGTGTCACGAGTCCTACCGACGGTGGCGCCCCCTCCTGCTCGGGTGGCGCTCGGCGGTCGTCGTCACCGGCCTATTAGCTGCCACCGATTCCCTTTTTTGTTTTTCCCTTTTTTTATGTTTTCTCACCTGCCCTGAGTTAGTCATTAGGAGGGCTATTTAGTTCAGCTGGCCCGCTTCCTATTGTGCGGGATTGTCTTTCTGTGAGTCGACGATAGTTTGTTCGACTGTGCTTGTTTTGCTGTAATTTTCCCTGTTGTTGGGAGTCCTTTAATTTTGTACGTTGTGGTTGATTAAAAGTACCACACCGTGTTCGCTGCTTCCTGCGCTTCTTTCCACCACAGACAAGCCGTTACAGAATCCCGCACCACTAAGCATGGAATCAGCGGGAGCAGCGAGCACTCCACTACCCTCGATGGAGGAGCGTGTCCTTCATAATACTTCGGTCCTGCATCGCATCGGATCCGCCATGGACCAGGTGATGGAGAGGATGGACCGATGGGAGAGGAGTGGTATCCTCTCTCCACCTACACCCCCCCCCGATACAACCATCTCCTCCTCCTACGACGTCTGGCGCTGGCGCGCTTCGCCTGGCACTCCCGAGGGAGTACGACGGGACGGCGGCTGGGTGCAAGGGGTTTCTTCTCCAGTTAGAGCTGTACCTGGCCACCGTCAGGCCTGCTCCTACAGGAGAAGAGAGCGTGAGTGCCCTCGTTTCCTGCCTGACGGGCCGAGCTCTGGAGTGGGCTAACGCGGTCTGGAACGCTCCGGACTCGGCGAGGGACCACTACCCAGAGTTCACCCGCCGCTTTCGGGCTGTTTTCGACCACCCCCCCGAAGGTAGAGCGGCGGGTGAACGGCTGTTCCACCTCAGGCAGGAGACGAGGAGCGCTCAAGACTTCGCGCTGGAGTTTAGGACCTTGGCTGCTGGAGCGGGGTGGAATGACAGGACCCCTACAGGTGTAGTCTCCGGGCGGACGTCCGCAGGGAGCTGGCCTGTAGGGACACCAATCTGTCCCTGGACGAACTGATTGAAATGTCCATACGGTTGGACAATTTGCTGGCTGCCCGCGGGCGTTCGGAGAGGGTCCTGCCCGTTCCACCCCCGGGCACTCCCGCCCCTACCCCTATGGAGGTGGGGGGGGCCGTGTCAAGGGGCACCGGAGGAGGTGGCTTCTCCTGCACCAGCTGTGGTCGGAGAGGACACACGGCCGACCGGTGCTGGAGGAGCCAGTCTGGGAGTCGAGAAGGCAGGCAGAACACTTCTCGGTCACCTCAGGTGAGTCAGCACCAGACTCGCCCAGAACCCCCTGTTGGTCATGTGTTTTTGCCTGTTTTATTTTCTAACTTTTTTCCCTCTTCCCAGCATAGGGCGCTAGTCGATTCAGGCGCAGCTGGGAACTTTATGGACCGTGGACTTGCCATTAAGCTGGGTATTCCACGGGTGCCGATAGATTCCCCCTTCCCCGTGCACTCCTTAGATAGCCGACCATTAGGGTCAGGGCTAGTCAGGGAGTCTACGGTGCCGCTGGACATGGTAACGCTGGGGAGTCATAAGGAAAGCATTAACTTTTTCCTTATTGATTCACCTGCGTTTCCGGTGGTGCTGGGGGTCCCCTGGCTGGCTGGTCACAATCCCCTCATTTCATGGAAACAGGGGGTTCTCCAGGGGTGGTCGGAGGAGTGTTCAGGGAGGTGTCTAGGAGTTTCCATAGGTGCCACGTCGGTGGAGAGTCCAGACCAGGTGTCCACCGTGCGCATTCCCCCTGAATACGCCGATTTGGCGATCGCTTTTTGTAAAAAGAGAGCGACTAAATTACCACCTCATCGACAAGGGGATTGTGCGATAGATCTCCAGGTTAACGCTGCGCTTCCCAGGAGTCACGTGTACCCCTTGTCACAAGAGGAGACGGTGGCTATGGAGACATACGTCACGGAATCCTTGGGACAGGGGTACATTCGGCCCTCCATCTCACCCGCTTCCTCGAGTTTCTTTTTTGTGAAGAAAAAGGAGGGAGGTCTGCGTCCGTGCATTGATTATAGAGGTCTAAACGCGATCACGGTGGGGTTTAGTTACCCACTACCTCTTATCGCTACGGCGGTGGAATCATTTCACGGAGCACAGCTCTTCACAAAATTGGATCTCAGGAGCGCGTATAATCTGGTGCGTATCAAGAAGGGAGACGAGTGGAAAACCGCCTTTAGTACCACATCAGGCCATTATGAGTACCTCGTCATGCCGTATGGGTTGAAAAATGCTCCAGCCGTCTTTCAATCCTTTGTTGACGAGATTCTCAGGGACCTGCACGGGCAGGGCGTGATTGTTTATATCGATGACATTCTGATATATTCTGCCACCCGCTCCGCGCATGTGTCCCTGGTGCGCAAGGTGCTTGGTAGACTGCTGGAGCATGACCTATACGTTAAGGCAGAGAAGTGTGAGTTTTTCAAACGAGCCGTCTCCTTTCTGGGTTATCGCATTTCCACCACGGGGGTGGTGATGGAGTGTGACCGCGTTAAGGCCGTGCGTAATTGGCCGACTCCAACCACGGTGAAGGAAGTGCAGCGGTTCTTGGGCTTTGCCAACTACTACCGGAGGTTTATCCGGGGTTTTGGCCAGGTAGCGGCTCCCATTACCTCACTGCTGAAGGGGGGGCCGGCGCGTTTGAGGTGGTCGACGGAGGCGGACAGAGCCTTCAAGAAGTTGAAGACACTGTTCACCGACGCGCCCGTGTTGGCGCACCCGGACCCGTCTTTAGCGTTCGTAGTAGAGGTGGACGCATCCGAGGCTGGGGTGGGTGCCGTGCTATCACAGCGCTCGGGTGCGCCACCGAAACTTCGCCCCTGTGCTTTCTTCTCAGGGAAGCTCAGTTCGGCGGAGCGTAATTACGATGTGGGGGACAGGGAGTTGCTAGCGGTAGTCAAAGCCTTGAGGGTGTGGCGACACTGGCTTGAGGGGGCTAAGCACCCCTTTCTCATCTGGACCGACCACCGAAACCTGGAATACATCCGGGCAGCGAGGAGACTGAATCCACGTCAGGCAAGGTGGGCCATGTTCTTCGCCCGGTTTAGGTTTACCATCTCATATAGACCGGGTTCCCTAAATACTAAAGCCGACGCGCTGTCCCGTCTGTATGACACGGATGACCGACCCATCGATCCGACTCCCATCATTCCAGCGTCAAGGCTGGTGGCACCAGTGGTGTGGGAGGTGGACGCGGACATCGAGCGGGCACTGGTGTTGGAACCTGCGCCGACGCAGGTGCCCGAGGGGCGCATGTATGTGCCGCTCGATGTTCGCGATCGGTTGATTCGGTGGGCGCACACGCTACCTGCGGCGGGTCATCCTGGTGTAGAGAGGACAGTGCGGAGCCTAAGGGGGAAGTATTGGTGGCCCACCTTGGCTAAGGACGTGAGGTCATATGTCTCTTCCTGTTCGGTGTGTGCCCAGAGTAAGGCTCCTAGGCATTTACCGAGAGGGAAGTTACAGCCCCTCCCCGTTCCGCAACGACCATGGTCGCACCTGTCTATTGACTTCCTGACAGATCTTCCCTCCTCTCAGGGGAACACTGCGATCCTGGTGGTTGTGGATCGGTTTTCTAAGTCCTGCCGTCTCCTCCCTTTGCCCGGTCTCCCTACGGCCCTGCAGACTGCGGAGGCCCTATTTACCCACGTCTTCCGGCAGTACGGGGTGCCGGAGGATATTGTCTCTGATCGGGGTTCCCAGTTCACATCCAGGGTCTGGAAGGCGTTTATGGAGCGGCTGGGGGTCTCGGTCAGTTTAACCTCCAGTTATCACCCCGAGAGCAATGGGCAGGCGGAGAGGGTGAACCAGGAGGTGGGCAGGTTCCTGAGGTCGTATTGCCGGGACCGGCCAGGGGAGTGGGCGAGGTATATTCCCTGGGCAGAGTTAGCCCAGAACTCACTTCGCCACTCCTCTACTAACATGTCACCCTTCCAGTGTGTGTTAGGGTACCAGCCGGTCCTGGCCCCATGGCACCAGAGCCAGACCGAGGCTCCTGCGGTGGAGGACTGGGTTCAGCACTCCAAGGAGACCTGGAGAGCAGTACAGGACTCACTGAAGGAGGCCAGTGCCAGGCAGAAGAGGAGTGCTGACCGCCACCGCAGTGAGGCGCCGGTGTTCGCACCGGGTGACAGGGTCTGGCTCTCGACCCGGAACCTGTCCCTCCGCGTGCCCTGCCGGAAGCTGGGGCCGCAGTTTGTGGGGCCCTTCAAAGTCCTGAGGAGGATAAACGAGGTGTGTTATCGGTTGCAACTCCCTTCCTATTACCGTATTAACCCCTCGTTTCATGTGTCTCTCCTCAGGCCGGTGGTAGCTGGTCCCCTACAAGAAGATGAGGTGCCGGAGGTCCCTCCACCCCCCCTGGACATCGGGGGGTCCCCGGCGTACAGCGTAAGGGCCATTCTGGACTCGAGACGCCGGGCGGGGGGCCTGCAGTACCTCGTGGACTGGGAGGGGTACGGTCCGGAGGAGAGGTGCTGGGTACCGACGGAGGACGTCTTGGACCCATCCATGTTGAAGGAGTTCCACCGCCTCCGTCCGGATCGCCCTGCGCCTCGTCCTCCGGGTCGGCCTCGAGGCCGGTGTCGGCGCGCTGCAGGAGCCGCGCGTCAGGGGGGGGGTACTGTCACGAGTCCTACCGACGGTGGCGCCCCCTCCTGCTCGGGTGGCGCTCGGCGGTCGTCGTCACCGGCCTATTAGCTGCCACCGATTCCCTTTTTTGTTTTTCCCTTTTTTTATGTTTTCTCACCTGCCCTGAGTTAGTCATTAGGAGGGCTATTTAGTTCAGCTGGCCCGCTTCCTATTGTGCGGGATTGTCTTTCTGTGAGTCGACGATAGTTTGTTCGACTGTGCTTGTTTTGCTGTAATTTTCCCTGTTGTTGGGAGTCCTTTAATTTTGTACGTTGTGGTTGATTAAAAGTACCACACCGTGTTCGCTGCTTCCTGCGCTTCTTTCCACCACAGACAAGCTGTTACAGATAGGCTATTCAATTGGCTACACCTGTCGGTAGAAACTTTGATTGAGGAAAGTATGTAATTTACTTTTTTTTTTTGGTGCTTCCTCGGCTAAACAAAAAGCACTACACCACTGTGCAGCGCTAATGGGAAGATTTAAGACCCACAAAAATCAGGTCTTAACGCTAACGAAGTTGATTATGACATGGATTATGAGAGTTATCTATCCATGATGGAAGGACAGATGTGCCCTTTCGTATTTAGAAACATAAAAAAATTATTGGTTTCCCCCATTTAGTTTATTTGATCAAAAACCAAGCATAGCCTTATCTCCCCGGAGAAACAATGTCTGCGCACCCGTGGAAATGTAATTAGCATAATAATTTAAAATCCCCGTCAAAATCCATCTGTTTAAACTAGAGGGCAAGGTAGCGGTAGAGGGCTGTACCAGCCAAATCGAATCTGTCTAACAGGAGCTCAAACAGGTAGGCCTACATAACATAAGTACTTGGCCCCCAGGACCAAATAATTAGCCAATTGGCAATTATAACCAATAAACCTTTTATACAATTTAAAAGACAATTTCCACATCCATTGTTACATTATTAATAATATGTCAACACCATGCATACATGGAACAATCATTTTCTCCTATTCTCCTACTCCAAAGCGTGAGCGTAGGCTACGTAGCCTATTTCTATGCGCACTGAGGCGCACACGCTCCTAATATGCACAACCAGAATGAGAGACATAGGACACAGACGGAACTCCGACATAACACTGGAAAACAAAGGAAAGCATACATTGAATTAAATAAACAGAACTTCTACCTCAAGAGTCTTGTGAACGTTCATGTGCACAATAAACACTGCGCCCACTCAGAGGGTAAGACATGGTTGGCTAAATAAGAATGTATCATAGACCTATCAAACATGAAAAATAAATGTATGTGTTGCAATAAATGGTACGGGGATGGAATGATGAAACGCTAACAATTATTGTAGTATTAGATGGAATATAGATTTACCACATAGGGCCTATGCATTTAAACATGTGAAAGCAAGAGCAAACATTTCAACAAGATACAAAAAAAAAAACACTCGCCACTACGCCTTTGGTGCGTCTTCGCCAAAGTAATAACTAATTTGAAACATATTCCAAATGCAAGCTTCGTAAGTAAATTATCATATTCAAGTAATTGTTACATACCAAAATACCAGTAGGCCTATATTAGTAATTGTTGCCCAATTGCTGCTGAGATTGCAAAGTTAACAGTTCATATTCCTGATCGTCAAACCATTTTTGGAGCTATTTATTATGGCAATCCCCTTTTCCTATAATTTGACGTTTGCGCTGCACCCGTACCTATAGCTGTACAGCAAATCAGCAATCTGTTCGCTAGCTCACCACCCGATCTGTGTTGATAGACAGTTTACTTGTCCAATCAAAGTTCCCAGTGTGCGTTTCACTAGCCAACCTGTTGCTGGTTTTTCTGCAAGGGCGATGCTGCCGCTACTGTATCTGGCTGAGTGTAGAATAATCCCTGTAGACTCTGTGCCACAAAATGAGTGACAAAACCTGGCAAGATAAGTTCAAGTCATCAAAGTCGAGTCCCGAGTCTTGAGGTTCAAAGTCCAAGTCAAGTCTCAAGTTATTTTATTTTCTATGAAGTCGAGTCTCAAGCCATCAAATTTGTGACTGAGCCAGATATGGGTCCAGGTCATGTGACTTGAGTCCACAACTCCGTGGTTACATAAAACAGAAGGTTACTTAAAGCAAAAACGAAAGGAGGGTGGTAGGTCATGGTGGATAGGTGGACATATAACGTCAACATCTATTAACCCAAAGGTTGTGTCTTCTAACCTCATCACGGAAAATTTTAGCTAATTAGCAACTTTCAACAACACTACTTTTTAGCTACTTTGCAACTACTTAGTATGTTAGCTAACCCTTCCCCCAACACTACCCCTAAACTTAACCCTTTTAGCTAACCCTTCCCTTAACCCCTTAAACTAACTCCTAACCTTAAACCTAACCCCTAGACTAGCAAACGTTAGCCAGCGTTAGCATTAGCTACCTAGCCACCTAGCTAACGTTTGCCACAACAAATTGGAATTCGTAACGTATCATACGTTTTGAGAATCACAACATACTGTATAATACGAATTGTAACATATCATACATAGCATCCAACAATGTATACATACAATACGAAACATAACATATCATACTAAATGTCGCTCTGGATAAGAGCGTCTGCTAAATGACTTAAATGTAAATGTAATGTAAATGTATTTACGTACAGAATAATAAGAAATGCTATGAGACCGGGTTGATCCACCGCATCCACCAATGTCGGACTTCCGCGTCTGCCGTGGAAGTTCGCAGAGCAGCGGTGTTTGTCAAACCAGGAAACATCCTGAAAATCTCACAATAATGTATGTAGCGTCCGAACGGTTTGGGCTACAAACTAATATGACCCTTCTATGGAAAGATGAGACTCACAAACTCAATGGTGTTCTTTGTTTGAAGTCTAGACCGCCAATGTGCCAACTTCTGTCTGTAGCGTCTGAACGGTATGGTTTAAAAAACACCACCAGGTGTCTCCCATTACCTCATGGGTATTTATACCTGTGTTTTCTGTTTGTCTGTTGCCAGTTCGTCTTGTCCCGTCAAGTCCTACCAGCGTGTTCCCTGTGCTCTAGTTTTTGCTTTTTCTAGTCTTCCCAGTTCTGAGCTTTCTGCCTGTCCTGATCCTGCCTGCCGTCCTGTACCTGCCTGACTCTGATTTGGATTACGATTCTTTGCCTACCTTGACCTACATATTGCCTGCCCCTTGTACTGTAATAAACTGTGAGATTTGTACTATCCGCCTCCTGTGTCTGCATCTGGGTCTTATCCTGAGCCGAGATAGTATGAACTGGCCATGACTGACCCAACAGACTCGGACCAGCTCCGCAACGCTGTCTCCTCCCAAGGAGGCACCATTGGACGACACAAGGAGTTACTGCAATGCCTTATGGAGGGACTCCATACTCTGGCAGAACACCATGACCATGCGTTCAATACATTGCTGGAGCAATTCCACAGATTCACAACTAAGCAGCAAGCCTCAACAGTAATCCCCCAGACTCACGGCAACCCCGCCACCAACGGTGCTTATTCCCAGCCTACCCCAGTGTCCTGAGAACCTTGCTTACCTCCTCCAGAGCGCTACGTAGGAGATTCTGGAACCTGTCGTTTCTCTCCCAGTGCTCCCCCATCTTTGAGCTGTAACCTTCTTCGTTCCCCTCGGACCGCTCGAAGATAGCGTATTTGATAATGCTGATGTCCGGGAGGGCCCTCGTCTGGGCTACGGTGGTGTTGGAGTAACATACTACCGTTTTCCTCAGTCTAGAGGAGGTTGTGGCGGAGGTACGTAAGGTGTTCGATTCTCTGTTGTCCGGGAGAGAGGCTTATTGGAAGACAGCCTTAAACATGGCTAGCGGGCACTACAAGTACCTGGTCCCGTCAGTTCGTGGTGGAGGTCGATGCGTCAGACATCGGAGTGGTGGCTGTCCTGTCCAAGCGTTCTGCCCAGGACCAGAAGCTGCATCCCTTATGAGTCCGACGAGAAGGATGTACTGCTTTCACTGGAACAGGCCCAGATCCCCGTAATTTGCTTGAAGAAAAGATGGAGGAAAAGGGGCTGCCTTCTGAGAATCCGTAGGTGGGCAAGTAAACCCCCACTGCCATCCATTCTTCTTGCTAACGTGCAATCATTGGAAAATACATTTGATAACCTACGATTTAAGATTATACTACCAACGGGACATTAAAAACTGTAATATCTTATGTTTCACCGAGACGTAGCTGAAGGATGATACGGATAATATAGAGCTGGTGGGATTTTCCATGCACCGGAAAAACAGAGAAGCTACGTCTGGTAAGACGAGGGGTGGGGGTGTGTGTCTATTTGTCAATAACAGCTGGTGCGGGATGTCTAACATTAAATAAGTCTTGAGGTATTGCTCGCCTGAGGTAGAGTACCTTATGATAAGTTGGAGACCACACTATCTACCAAGATAGTTCTCATCTATATTATTCGTAGCCGTCTATTTACCACCACAGAATGAAGCTGGCACTAAGACCGCTCTCAACTAACTCTATAAGGCCATAAGCAAAGAGGAAAATGCTCAACCATAAGCGGCGCTCCTAGTGGCCGGGGACTTTAATGCAGTCAAACTTAAATCAGTTTTACCAAATATTTACCAGCATGTCACATGTGCAACCAGAGGGAAAAAAATCGTAGACCACCTTCACTCTACACACAGAGATGTATACATATCTCTCCCCCGCCCTCAATTTGGGAAATCTGACCATAATTCTATCCTCCTGATTCCGGCTTACAAGCAAAAACTAAAGCAGGAAGTACCAGTGACTCGCTCAATACGGAAGTTGTCAGATGACGCAGATGCTACACTACAGGACTGTTTTGCTAGCACAGACTGCAATGTGTTCCGAGATTCATCCAGTGGCATTGAGGAGTACACCACCTCAGTCATTGGCTTCATTAATAAATGCATCGACGACGTCGTCCCCACAGTGACCATATGTACATATCCCAACCAGAAGCCATGGATTCCAGGCAACATCCGCATCGAGCTAGAGGTGCCGCTTTCTAGGAGCGGGAGACTAATCCAGACGCTTATAAGAAATCCTGCTATGCCCTCAGATGAACCATCAAACAAGCAAAGCGTCAATACAGGATTAAGATTAAATCCTACTACACCGACTCTGACGCTCCTCGGATGTGGCGGGGCTTGAAAACTATTACGGACTACAAAGGGAAACCCAGATGCGAGCTGCCCAGTGACGCAAGTCTACCAAACGAGCTAAAGGCCTTTTATGCTCGCTTCGAGGCAAGCAACACTGAAGTATGCACGAGAGCACCAGCTGTTCTGGATGACTGTGTGATAACGTTCTCGGTAGCCGATGTGAACAACACCTTTAAACAGGTCAACATTCACAAAGCCGCTGGGCCAGACGGATACCAGTACGTGTACTCAAAGCATGCGCGGACCAACTGTCAAGTGTCTTCACGGACCAACCTCTCCCTAACCGAGTCTTTAATACCTACAGTTTCAAGCAGACCACCATAGCTCCTGTTCCCAAGGAAGCGACGGTAACCTGCCTAAATGATTACCGCCCCGTAGCACTCACGTCGGTAGCCATGAAATGCTTTGAGAGGCTGGTCATGGCTCACATCAACAGCATCCTCCCAGACACCCTAGACCCACTCCAATTCGCTTACCGCCCCAACAGATCAACAGATGGCGCAATCTCAATCGCACTCCATACTGCCCTTTTCCACCTGGACAAAAGGAACACCTATGTGAGAATGCTGTTCATTGACTACAGCTCAGTGTTCAACACCATAGTACCCACAAGGCTCATCACTAAGCTAAGGACTCTGGGACTCAACACCTCCCTCTGCAACTGGATTCTGGACTTCCTGACGGGCCATCCCCAGGTGGCAAGAGTAGGCAACAACACATCTGCCATGCTGATCCTCAACACTGGGTCCGCTCAGGGGTGTGTACTTAGTCCCCTCCTGTACTCCGTTCACCCACGATTGCATGGCCAAACACGACAACAAAACCATCATTAAGTTTCCTCACGACACAACACTGGTAGGCCTGATTACCGACAACAATGAGTTGGCCTACAGGGAGGTCAGAGACCTCTCCCTCACATGATCAAGACAAAGGAGTTGATCATGGATTACAGGAAAAGGCGGGCCGAACAGGCCCACATTAACATTGACGGGGCTGTAGTGGAGCTGGTCGAGAGTTTAAAGTTCCTTGGTGTCCACATCACCAATGAAGTATCATGGTCCAAACATACCAAGACATTCATGAAGAGGGTACGACAAACACTTTTCCCCCTCAGGAGACTGAAAAGATTTGTCATGGGTCCCCAGATCCTCAAACGCTTTTACAGCTGCACCATCGAGAGCATCCTGACTGGTTGTATTTTTGCCTGGTATGGCAATTGATCAGCATCTGACTGCAAGGCGCTACATAGGGTAGTGCGTATGGCCCAGTACATCACTGGAGCCATCCAGGACCTCTATATCAGGTGGTGTCAGAGGAAAGCCCATCAAATTGTCAGAGACTCAAGTCACCTATAGACTGTTTTCTCCGCTACCGCATGGCAAACGGTACCGGAGCGCCAAATCTAGGACCAAAAGGCTCCTCAACAGCTTCTACCCCCAAGCCATTAGACTGCTGAACAATTAATAAAATCGCCACCGGACTATTTACATTGACCTGCTGCTACTCGTTGTTTATTATCTATGCATAGTTACTTGACACCTACCTACATGTACAAATTACCTCAAATAACCTGTACCCCCGCACACTGACTCTTGTTATCCTTATTGTGTTACTTTTTATTATTATTTTTTACTTTAGTCTATTTGGTAATATTTTCATAACTCTTCTTGAACTGCACTGTTGGTTAACGGCCTGTAAGTAAGCATTTCACGGTAAGGTCTACATTTGTTGTATTCGGCGCATTTGACAAATAAAGTTTGATTTGATTTGCTCCAGTCCTGGAATGGGCATATTCCTCAAGACTCACCTGTCATCCTGGCTCCCATCGGACCTTGGCTTTCATCCAACATAATTTTTGGTGGCCCACCATGGTTCCTGACGTCTCTGCGTTCGTTGCCGCCTGCACTTTGTGTGTGCAGAACAAGACTCTGCGGCAAGCACCGGCTGGCCTCCTTCAACCACTCCATGTTCCTCATCGCCCCTGATCCCATATATCCTTGGACTTCATCATGGGTTTCCCTCCGTCAGATGACAACACCACCATCCTTATGGTGGTGGATAGGTTTTCCAAAGCCACCCATTTTATCCCCCTTCCTAAGTTGCCCTCAGCTAAGGAGACGGCCTAGCTCATGATGCAGCATGTCTTCTGGATCCATGGACTGCCGGTCGACATGGTCTCCGATTACTGTTCTCATCCCGGTTCTGGAAGGCGTCCTGCACCCTCATTGGGTTGTCAGCCAGCCTGTCCTCTGATTTTCATCCCCATTCTAATGGCCAGTCGGAGTGAGCTAATCAGGACCTGGAGACGACTCTTCGTTGCCTCGTCTCCACCAATCCCACCACCTGGAGCCAGCAACTCGTGTGGGTGGAATATGCCCGCAACACCCTTCCCTGTTCTGCTACTGGTCTCTCGCCTTTTGAGTATTCCCTGGGATATCAGCCCCCACTCTTTCCGGAGCAAGAGGTCAGCCTACCATCTGCACAGATGTTCATCCGTCACTGTCGCCGTACCTGAAAGAGAGCCCAGGCCACTCCTTTCAAGACACCGGACCCCTGCCAGGAATATCCTGGACTGCCGTCGACACCCCAATCAACCAGGTATGTCCCAGGGTAGGATGCCAAGTGGGGCCCCTAGAAGGGGGTGGGGGGACTGTCAAACCCTGATCTATTTCATTTAAACTCAGTTCTTCACAATTCCTGACATTTAATTAATCTTAGTTCAGTTAGGATCACCACTTTTATTTTAAGAATGTGAAATGTCAGACTAATAGTAGAAAGAATGATTTATTTCAGCTTTTATTTCTTTCATCACATTCCCAGTGGGTCAGAAGTTTACATACACGCAATTACTATTTGGTAGCATTGCCTTTAAATTGTTTAACATGGGTCAAACGTTTCGGGTAGCCTTCCACAAGCTTCCCACAATAAGTTGGGTGAATTTTGGCCCATTCCTCCTGACAGAGCTGGTTTAACTGAGTCAGGTTTGTAGGCCTCCTTGCTCGCACAAGCTTCTGCCCACACATTTTCTATTGGATTGGGGTCAGGGCTTTGTGATGGACACTCCAATACCTTGACTTTGTTGTCCTTAAGCCATTTTGCCGCAACTTTGGAAGTATGCTTGGGGTCATTGTCTAATTGGAAGAACCATTTGCGACCAAGCTTTAACTTCCTGACTGATGTCTTGAGATGTTGCTTCAATATATCCACATCATTTTCCTGCCTCATGATGCCATCTATTTTGTGAAATGCACCAGTCCCTCCTGCAGGAAAGCACCCCCACAACATGATGCTGCCACCCCTGTGCTTCACGGTTGGAATGGTGTTCTTCGGCTTGCAAGCCTCCCCCTTTTTCCTCCAAACATAAAGATGGTCATTATGGCCAAACAGTTCTATTTTTGTTTCATCAGACCAGAGGACATTTCTCCAAAAAGTACGATCTTTGTCCCCAAGTTCAGTTGCAAACCGTAGTCTGGCTTTTTTATGGCGGTTTTGGAGCAGTGGCTTCTTCCTTGCTGAGCGGCCTTTCAGGTTATATCGATATAGGACTTGTTTTACTGTGTATATAATGATACTTTTGTACCTGTTTCCTCCAGCATCTTCACAAGGTCCTTTGCTGCTGTTCTGGGATTGATATGCACTTTTCGCACCAAAGTGCGTTCATCTCTAGGAGACAGAACGCAGCTCCTTCCTGAGTGGTATGATGGCTGCGTGGTCCCATGGTGTTTATACTTGCATACTATTGTTTGAACAGATGAACGTGGTACCTTCAGGCGTTTGGAAATTGCTCCCAAGGATGAACCAGACTGGTGGAGGTCTTCAATTTTGGTCTGATGAGTCCAAATTTGAGATTTTTGGTTCCAACCTCCATGTCTTTGTGAGATGCATGTGTGGTTCCCACTGTGATGCATGGAGGAGGAGGTGGGATGGTGTGGGGGTGCTTTGCTGTTGACACTGCCAGGGATTTATTTAGAATTCAGCATGGTTACCACAGCAGTCTGCAGTGATATGCCATGCCATCTGGTCTGCACTTAGCTGGGCTATCATTTGTTTTTCAACAGGACAATGACCCAACACACCTCCAGGCTGTGTAATGGCTATTTGACCAAGAAGGAGAGTGATGGAGTGCTGCTTCAGATTACCTGGCCTCCACAATCATCCAACCTCAACCCAGTTGAGATGGTTTGGGTTGAGTTGTACTGCAGAGTGAAGTAAAAGCAGCCAACAAGTGCTCAGCATATGTGGGAATTCCTTCAAGACTGTTGGAAAAGCATTTCAGGTGAAGCTGGTGAGAGAATGCCAAGAGTGTGCAATGCTGTCATCAAGGCAAAGGGTGGCTACTTTGAAGAATCTCAAATACAAAATATATTTTAATTTGTTTAACACTTTTTGGTTACTGCCTGATTCCATATGTGTTATTTCATAGTTTGATGTCTTCATTATTATTCTACAATGTAGAAAATAGTCCAAATAAAGAAAAACCCTTGAATGAGTAGGTGTGTCCAATCTTTTGACTGGTACTGTAATTCTATGCTTTACAGATGTCGACTGACTGGCTCCAGATTGGATTAGATTCATGCTAGTGACGCTGTTACATTATGCAGTCAACTGTGACATGTTTTGCTATGGCTCTGGGTTGTTTTTAGTTGGTTGTTGCCTGTTAGTACACTGTCGAATCTGTTACGGAATTTTAATGTTTGTGCTTTTGTTATATCAACTTTCTGTGTTCTATTCATGTGCTGTTCTATAAACCAATTTCTGTGTTCATGCAAGTGGTTGACTGTACAAATCCTCACAATCAGTAGCTGCAATTTGGCAGTACGCCCAGACCATGTTTTGAGAACGAATGAAAGATATCTCAGTTTCAAGGTTTTAGCTTAGAGAGAAGAAGCCTCATGAGATATTGGTCTGTCACATGTTATGAACCAGTATTGGTCTGTCACATGAATGAAACGGTAATGATAAATGAATTATACTAAATCATGCAAGTATAACTTGTCTCTGTATAGCCTTATATAACAAAACTGCTGGGACTGCCCAGGCAAAGCTCCTGATTAGCATGTGTACTATGGTTTATTGAGTTAGTTGGAACCTCTCCAGAGCGCTGACAAATAAATAATGATTTGTTTAAGATTGACTTAGAGTGTCCCTGTGTAAGAATTTCAATGACATTTCCAATATTTGTTCGTGCCCTAGACATGGGTTGCACCTCAGAGGCTAATGCGACTGTTTCGTCTAAATTACAGTAATTTAAAGTGGCATGGAAATACGAGGACTTTGCTAAAGTGGGAAAATAATTAATAGGAAACAACTTTACCATATATTGATGTCGTCAAATTTGCTGTAGAGCAAAGGCAAATTTTGCCATTACTGTTCCTAGCAACGTTTGTTGAAAATAACTAGCAATGCTAATGTTAGTGTCACGTCCTGACCATAGTAAGATGTGATTTTCTATGGTAGAGTAGGTCAGGGCTTGACAGGGGGTGTTTTGTGTTTTTCTATGTTTTCTATTTCTATGTTTAAGTTCTAGTTTTTTGTATTTCTATGTTGTTTTTTGGGGGTTGATCTCCAATTGGAGGCAGCTGGTCCTCGTTACCTCTGATTGGAGATCATATTTAAGTAAGGGTTTTTCTTCCTGGGTTTTGTGGGTGATTTATATTTTGAGTAGTGTTTGTTTCTCTCTGCGTCATGGTTTGTTGTTTTGTAAATTCAGTTATTTATGTTTTGCAAAGTTTCACGGATTTAATATAATGTGGAACTACAACCACGCTGCACTTTGGTCCGATCCTTTCGACAGCCGTGACAGTTAGGTAGCTAAAATACGGTGGTCCCCTCAATCTTAGTTAGCTGACTAAAGTTCTACTGCATCTAAAGTCAATCTGACATCACAATGATGACAAAATGTTTTCCTACTTATTATTTGCCTTCTCACCCTGTAGCTCAGTTGGTAGAGCCTTCTTCCCTGTAGCTCAGTTGGTAGAGCATGGTGTTTGCAACGCATGGTGTTTGCAACGCCAGGGTTGTGGGTTCGATTCCCATGGGGGGCCAGTACAAAAAAAAAATGTATGAAATGTAAGTCGCTCTGGATAAGAGCGTCTGCTAAATGACTAAAATGTAAATGTAAAATGTTCTTTTGAAATGCTATCGTGTTTACAAGACAAGTTGTACTGAGGTAGGCTGCAGAATTAAAGATAAAAATACAAAATATAAAATTACAAAATAAATAGTGACACGAGTACTAAATACACAGTGAATAACAAATAACAATCACAAGGCTTTATCTTCTATGGGCTAGGTGGGACGTTTGCGTCCCACCCTAGTCAACAGCCAGTGGAATCGCGTGGCGCGAAATACAAATACCTCAAAAATGCTATAACTTCAATTTCTCAAACATATGACTATTTTACACCATTTTAAAGACAAGACTCTCGTTAATCTAACCACATTGTCCGATTTCAAAAAGGCTTTACAGCGAAAGCAAAACATTAGATTATGTCAGGGGAGTACCCTGCCAAAAATAATCACACAGCATTTTCAAAGCAAGCATATATGTCACAAAAACCAAAACCACAGCTAAATGCAGCACTAACCTTTGATGATCTTCATCAGATGACACTCCTAGGACATTATGTTATACAATACATGCATGTTTTGTTCGATCAAGTTCATATATCAAAAACCAGCTTTTTACATTAGCATGTGATGTTCAGAACTAGCATACCCTCCGAAAACTTCCGGTGAATTTATTAAATTACTCATGATAAACGTTGACAAAATACATAACAATTATTTTAAGAATTATAGATACAGAACTCCTTTATGCAAACGCAAATGTCAGATTTTAAAATAGCTTTTCGGCGAAATCACATTTTGCAATATTCTGAGTACATAGCTCGGCCATCACGGCTAGCTAATTTGACACCCACCAAGTTTGGGGCTCACTAAACTCAGAATTACTATTAGAAAAATTGGATTACCTTTGCTGTTCTTCATCAGAATGCACTCCCAGGACTTCTACTTCAACAACAAATATTGTTTTGGTTCCAAATAATCCATAGTTATATCCAAATACCGCCGTTTTGTTCGTGCGTTCAGGTCACTATCCGAAGGGTGAGCGCATTTCGTGACAAAAAAATTCAAATTATTCCATTACCGTACTTAGAAGCATGTCAAACGCTGTTTAAAATCAATTGTTATGCTATTTTTCTCGTAAAATAGCGATAATATTCCAACCGGGCAATGTTGTATTCATTCAAAGGCTGAAAGAAAAAAAATTGAGAAGTCTCGTGTATGCGCATCTCAGTCTCACTGTCCCCAGGCTGAGCACTTACAAACTCTGCTGCTGTTCTTTGCCCAGAGACAGCAGACACCCCATTCCACTTTCTGGTGGCTTTAGAGAGCCAATGGAAGCCTTAGAAAGTGTCATGTTACAGCACAGATGCTGTATTTTCGATAGAGATGCAACAGAAGGACAACAAATTGTCAGACAGGGCACTTCCTGTATTGAATCTTCTCAGGTTTTGGCCTCCCATATGAGTTCTGTTATACTCACAGACACCATTCAAACAGTTTTAGAAACCTCAGAGTGTTTTCTATCCAAATCTACTAATTATATGCATATTCTCATTTCTGGGCAAGAGTAGTAACCAGTTTAAATCGGGTACGTTTTTTATCCGGCCGTGAAAATACTGCCCCTTTGCCCCAACAGGATATACAGGGAGTACCAGTACCTAGTCAGTGAGCAGGGGTACAAGGTAATTGAGGTAGCTATGTACATATAGGTAGGGGTAAAGTGACTAGGCAACAGGATAGATAATAGACTAAGCTGTAGCAGCAGCGTATGTGGAGCGGTAGCAGCAGCGTATGTGGTGTGTAAGAGTGTGTGTGTGTGTGGTGGGTGGGGTTGTCATTATGTATTTGTGCGCATGTAATGTGTGTGTGAGTGTATTTAGTGAGTGTTTGTGTGAATGTGTGTGTTGAAGTGTCAGTGGAAGTATGTGTGTCCATGTAATGTGGGTGTGTTTAGTGTGTGTGTTGGGGTGTCAGATGAAGTATGTGTGAGTGTGTGGGTAGAGTCCAGTGTGTGTGCATAGAGTCAGTGCAAGTGTTAGATAAAACAAATAAAAAATTAAAAGATCAATGCAGGAAGTTTGGGTAACCATTTTATTAGCTATGTAGCAGCCTTGTTTAGCAGTCTTATGGCTTGGGGCTAGAAGCTATTCAGGGTCCTGTTGGTTCCAGACGTGGTGCACTGGTACCGCTTGCCATGTGGTAGCAGAGAGAACAGCCTATGGCTTCGGTGGCTGGAGTCTTTGACAATTTTTTGACCACCTGGTATAGAGGTCCTGCATGACAGGGAGCTCGGCACCAGTGATCTACTGGGCAGTACTCAACACCCCCTGTGCGCCTTGCAGTTGCAATACCAAGCCAGTCAAGATGCTATCAATGGTGCAGCTGTAGAACTTTTTGAGGATCTGAGGGCCCATACCAAATCTATTCAGCCCCCTGAGGGGGAAGAGGCGCTTTCGTGCCATCTTCACAACTGTGTGGGTGTGTGTTGACCATGTTTATTCCTTAGTGAAGTGGACACCGAGGAATTTGAAGCGCTCGACTCACTCCACTACAGCCTCAGCCTCATTGATGTGAATGGGGTGTGCTCTCCCCTCTGTTTCCTGTAGTCCATGTTCAGCTCCTTTGTCTTGCTGACATTGAGGAAGAGGTTGTTGTCCTGGTACCACACTGCCAAGTCTCTGATCTCCTCCCTATAGGCTGCCTCACAGTCGTCCCGTCAGCAAACTTGATGATGGTGTTGGAGTTGTGCGCAGCCACGTAGTCGTGAGTGAACAAGAAGTACAGGAGGGGACTAAGCAAACACTCCTGAGGTGCCACCGTGTTGATGGTCAGCGTGGTATTTGTGTTGTTGCCTGGCCTCACCATCTGGTGTCGGCCCGTCAGGAAGTCCAGGTTCCAGTTGCAGAGAGCGGCGTTCAGTCCCAGGGTCCTGAGCTTGGTGATAAGCTTGGAGGGGACTATGGTGTTGAATGCTGAGCTGTAGTCAATGAACAGCATTCTTACATACAGTAGGTATTCCTTTTGTCCAGGTGGGTGAGGGCAGTGTGGAGTGCAATAGAGCTTGCGTCATCTGTGGATCTGTTGGGCGGTATGTGATTTGGTCCAAGGTGTCTGAGATGATGGTGTTGTTGTGAACCATGACCAGCCTTTCAAAGCATTTAATGGCAATAGATGTGAGTGCTACGGGGCGATAGTCATTTAGGTGTTCCTGGGCAGGGGGACAATGGTGGTCTGATTGAAACAAGTTGGTATTACAGACCGGGTCAGGGATATGTTGAAAATATCAGGGAAGACACTTGCCAGCTGGTCAGCGCATGCTCTGAGTACGAGTCCTGGTATTCCATCTGGCCCCGAATATTAACCTGTTTGAAGATCTTACTCACATCGGCTATAGAGAGCAAGATCACACAGTCATCCGGAACAGCTGGTGCTCTTATGCTGTCTCTGCCTAGCCGGCTCCCCTCTCTCCACTGGGATTCTCTGGCTCTGACCCTATTATGGGGGCTGAGTCACAGGTTTACTGGTGTCTCCCATGCCGTCCCTTGGAGGGGTGCATCACCTTGTGCCAGGCTTTTTTTGCTATACTTGACTTGAGTGGGTTGAGTCACTGACGTGATCTTCCTGTCCGGTTTTGCGCCTCCTCAGGCTGGTGCGATGGGGGAGATCTTTGTGGGCTATATTCAGCCTTGTCTCAGGGTAGTAAGTTGGTGGTCTGTTGATTTCCCTCTAGTGGTGTGGGGTCTGTGCTTTGGCAAAGATGTTGGGGTTAAATCCTGCCTGGTTGGCCCAGTTCTGGGGTATCGTCGGAAGGGGCCATGGCGTCTGCCGACCCCCCCCCCCCCCCCCGTCTCAGTCTCCAGTATCTATGTTGCAATAGTCTATGTGCCGAGGGCTAGGGTCAGTTTGTCCAATCTGGTGTTATTCTCCTGCCTCCCATCACTCTCTCTTTCTCTCTCTTTTATTTTTGGACACTGCTGGTCATCAATGAACATTTGAACATCTTGAAAAACGATCTGCTCTAATGGCCATCTACAGTGCATTCAGAAAGTATTCAGACCCCTTGACTTTTTCCACATTGTGCTACCTTACAGACTTATTCTAAAATTGATTAAATAACAACATTGACTCACCAATCTACACACAATACCCATAATGACAAAGCGAAAACAGGTTTTTAGAAATGTTAGCAAATGTATAACAAAAACCCCCAGAAATACCTTATTTACATAAGTATTCAGACCCTTTCATATCAGACTTGAAATTGAGCTCAGGTGCATCCTGTTTGCATTGACCATCCTAGAGATGTTTCCACAACTTGATTGCAGTACAGCTGTGGTAAATTAAATTGATTGGACATGATTTGGAAAAGCACACACCTGTCTATATATGTCAGAGCAAAAACCAAGCCATGAGGTCGAAGGAATTGTCCGTAGAGTTCTGAGACAGGATTGTGTAGAGACACAGATCTGGGGAAGGGTACCAAAACGTTTCTGTACCATTGAAGGTCTCCGATAACACTGTGGCCTCCATCATTCTTAAATGGAAGAAGTTTGGAACCACCAAGACTCTTTCTAGTGCTGGCCCCCAGGCCATACTGAGCAATCGGGAGAGAAGGGCCTTGGTCATTCTGACAGAGTTCCAGAGTTCCTCTGTGGAGATGGGAGAACCTTCCAGAAGGACAACCATCTCTGCAGCACCCCACCAATCAGGCCTTTACGGTAGAGTAGCCAGACTAAATCCACTCCTCATAAAAAGGCACATGACAGCCCTCTTGGAGTTTGACAAAATGCACCTGAAGACTCTCAGGCCATGAAAAACAAGATTCTCTGGTCTGATGAAACCAAGATTGAACTCTTTGGCCTGAATGCCAAATGTCACGTCTGGAGGAAACCTGGCACCATCTCTACGGTGAAGCATAATGGTGGAACCATCATGCTGTGGAGACTGGGAGACTAGGCAGGATCGAGGGAAAGATGAACGGAGCAAAGTACAGAGAGATCCTTGATGAGAACCTGCTCCAGAGCGCTAAAGACCTCAGAGTGGGGCGAAGGTTCACCTTCCAACAGGACAACAACCCTAATTACACAGCCAAGACAACATAGGAGTGGCTTCAGGACGACTCTCTGAATGTCCTTGAGTGGCCCAGCCAGAGCCCGGACTTGAACCCGATCGAATATCTCTGGAGAGATCTGAATGTAGCTGTGCAGCGACGCTCCCCAGTAAACCTGACAGAGCTTGAGTGGATCTGCAGAGAAGAATGGGAGAAACTCCCCAAATACAGTTGTGCCAAACTTGTAGAGTCATAACCAAGAAGAGTCGAGGCTGTAATCGCTGCTAAAGGTGCTTCAACAAATTATTGAGTAAAGGGTCTGAATATTTATGTAAATGTAATATTTCAGTTTATTTTAGCAAACATTTCTAAAAACCTGTTTTTTCTTTGTCATTATGGGGTATTGTGTGTAAATTGATGAGAGGAAAAAACTATTGAATCCATTTCAGAATAAGGCTGTGATGTAACAAAATGTGGCAAAAGTCAAGGGGTCTGAATTCTTTCCAAATGCACTGTAGTCTTATAACCCACCCCTCAGAGCCTGGTTCCTCTCTAGGTTTCTTCTTAGGTTCCTGCCTTTCTAGGGAGTTTTTCCTAGCCACATGCTTCTACATCTGCATTGCTTGCTCTTTGAGGTTTTAGCCTGGGTTCTATATAAGCATTTTGTGACAGCTGCAAATGTATAATCCATTTGACTTGAGGTTTGAACATTTTCACATATCTGTGACCAATGGTTCTCCATTTTTTCCATGTCGGTTATTTTTCAACCCTTGATATAACTTGGCAATCAACGTCTTTGGCGCAGCAGGTTATTTCAGTACTTTTAAATTAATCTAGATTCTGCCACTCACAAAACAGGTTGGACCATCCACATCTGTCGAGACTTTGAGGCAAATTTTTCTCAGGAACAAGAAGTAAACAGATTGCATCAGATTTCATTAACCATGGACCACTGGCAAAAGTTTGCAGACTCAGCAGGTTCCAGTGTCCTAGTATCGTTTCCAACCTGTGTGATGTCAAGTTGGTTTAGGACTATTGAGTTCAGTCATTAACCTCTAATATCATTGAAAGCCCAGTGTTGTTGACTCTGGGGTTCTTCACTGAAGTCTTTCTCAGACAGCTTAAGTACTAAGGATGTGACTGTTTACTTTGCTTAGAAGTGTGCTGACAGCATCTAAACACAATTGTTTCTTAAGTACATGGCTTATGTATACATAGTACAATAACCTCGATAGTCAAGGTTATCCAGGTTTGTGTGTGTGTGAGTGCATGTGTGTTTTACTGACTCTGAAGGATAACATGCCTCTGTCTTCTTTTCATTCATGTAGTCATTTATTTCCCCCTCTTTTTCAGGAAATGTTCAGACAGATCATTGAATAGCAGTAAAAGTGTGTAAGAGACAAAAAAACATGGTTCAACTACTTCAGATGAGAAAATTACCAAAATAAAACTTGATAAAGATATTGACCCTTTCAATGTGTCAACAAAAGTTTGAGTCTGTTTTACTGACAGGAGTGATGATCAATGGGGCTGGGTTTGTACCATTCTCATAAGTGTCTGGACTGAAGAATAGAGTTTCTCGGTGAAGGTGTAGCCAGTGATAGAGTTGATATGAAACCTGGCCTCCACATCATAGAAAGAGACCTGACTCATCTCATAATCCACAAACACCCTCACCTTCTGGGGCTTCTGATTAATAGAGGACAGAGGTGTAACCAAGACCTCCATACTTACACTGAGTATACATACATTAAGAACACCAGCTCTTTCCATGACAGACTGACCAGGTGAATCCAGGTGAAAGCTATAATCCTTTATTGATGTCACTTGTTAAATCAGAGTAGTTGAAGGGGAGGAGACAGATTAAAGAAGGATTTTTAAGCCTTGAGGCAATTGAGACATGGATTGTGTATGTGTGCCATTCAGAGGGTGAATAGACCAGACAAAAAATGTAAGTGCCTTTGAATGGGGTATGGTAGTAGTTGCCAGGCGCACTGGTTTGTGTCAAGAACTGCAATGCCGCTGGATTTTTGACTCTCAACAGTTTCCCGTGTGTAAAAAGAATTTCCCACCAAACAAAGGACATCCAGACAAGTACACAAAACTCTGGGAAGCATTAGAGTCAACATGGGCCAGCATCCCTGTGGAATGCTTTCGGGGGGTTGTCATGGACACTCTGTTTTGTATCTCCAAGTCTCAATTGTTTTCCATCTTCAGACAGGATGAGATAAGGCTGTTTTGTATTGTGTCTAGAATCACATCCACTGCATACTGCTGCATCCCCCACAGTTCAACACTATATATTGTGAACACATCATTGAACACATCCAGACAGATACAGCATAGGAACTGCTCTTCAGACAGGAGACTTCTAGGTGCAGTCATAGCTATGAAGAACAAACACACTATTTGATATAGTTGCAATCCCCTCTAGATTCCAATACAGTCTTAATCTGGAAGGCAAGATGATTTCGAGATCTACAATACTTGGGTTTTTAATAAAGTGTTCTGGGCATGCATTGCTTTAATCATTGTACATTGAACAGTATTGACTGCTTGTGTTGATGCATCAGTAGATCATTATTTTCACACATTTGTAGGGGTTTCAATGAACAAGAATGTGGTCTACAGAAATTTAAAATGAAAAAGATACAACTAAATAATTTAATTTGAAGTTCATTTTAAAATCTACTGTGTGGATTAGTAAACACTCTCCCTCCTCTCTTCCTCTCTACTCTCTCTCTCTCTCCACCTTCCTTTCTCTCTATTTACCTGTGTGCATAATCTGTTATTTCACGTCAGTTGGATGTCCGCAGGAACAGAATAGTTAGTGGAGTTATGTGAAGTGAGTGGAGTTGTGTGAAGTGAGTGGAGTTGTGTGAAGTGAGTGGAGTTGTGTGAAGTGAGTTGAGTTGATGAGCGGGTATGATTTACGCAACTTCCAAAGATTACAATGGCAAAGATCGTTCTTGCAAACAGCCAAATGCACCCTTGTACATTGTTTGAAAACAGGTTCTGCCACATTGTTCTAAGTATAAACTTTCTTATACAGTGCCTTCAGAAGGTACTCAACCCCCCTGTTTCCACATTGTATTGTATTACACCCTAAATGTAAAATGGTCACTAATCTACACACATTATCCCATAATGTCAAAGTTAACTTGTGTTTTTCCAAACGTTTACAAATTTATAAAAAATGAAAAGCTGAAATGTCTTGAGTCAATAGCCTACTTATACTGTCAACTATTTTACATAAGCTACCGGTATATTTACTGTGTTGTCAGAATGTTTTAATCTTTAGCAGTCTGCTATGCTGTTTCTGTAAAATGCCAACTTTTGCAGGAAAATTGGAGCATGCACATTTTGGGGTATATGCACACCTGGGCCCCAGGTGTGCAAAGCTCTTAGTGATTTACCCAAAAAGTCTCACAGCTGTAATTGCTGCCAAAGGTGTTTCTAACAGGTATTGAAAAATGTTAGACTTTATTTTCCACTTTGACATTACAGAGTTTTGTGTAGATCGTTGACAAAGAAATTACAATTAAAGCCATTTTAATTCCACTTTGTAATGCAACAAAATGTGGAAAAAGTCAAAGGGGTTGAAAACTTTCTGAAGGCACTGTACCACTGGTTATTTGGACGAATCACAATTCAGCTACACCAGATTTTCGGAAGGGGAGGGGGCATTTGGCCCATAGACTGGGAGTTGCCCCTTGCTATTGTTCCGTACACAACTCCAATATGAGCAAGGTCACAATATAAACCCTCTTGAAAACTTGATATAAAGTAAATAAATATAGAGTACATAAAAAGATTTAAATATTGATAATTCAGAAGCAAGAGGAGTAACAAAGTCGATTAATTAATATGTACCCATGGAATAAGCACATTACAGTTCACCACTGTAAATGAAAATACACTCTCATGCCCTTGATATATCTGCACACTATCACAACAGTCCAGAGTCATTACATTTTTCAGGAGTCCACTGACTTACAGTGCCTTCAGAAAGTATTCATTCCTCTTGACTTATTCCACATTTTGTTGTGTTACAGTCTGAATTCAAAATGGATTAAATATTTTTTTTTTCTCACCCAGCTACACACAAAACCCCATAATGATATGTTTTTATATATTTTTTTGCAAATGTATTGAAAGGATAAATAGAAAGGATTAATAGTGTCAGTTGCCCTGTGATTCACTGTACACAAACAGTCTGTGGATGCATGTGTGCGAGTGAACCCCGTACAGCTGTTCCTGACTCACTGTAAGCAAGCCTGTACGGACGTGTGTTTTTGAACCATGCAATTACCTTTTACGCAAGCTCAGCTTCCTGACCGGGAGACAGTGTAATTTACTGGTGCTTGGTGGTGACAGAAGAAGTGCAGCATTAGAAGGGCCACAAAACTTTAAAATGGCTTCTTGTCATCCTCTATTTACTTTCAATATTAGTCCTAATCAGTGCGGGTCCCTATTGCTTGATGAAACTTCTGAAGCATCAGTCTCTGTGTTTCATTGTGTGAAACTGTGGGCTTACGTGGTGACCCCATTTACATCCACCTCAAAACAATCCAAATCAATTAAATAAAATAAAAATGTATTTGTCATGAACAGTGAAATGCTTACCTCTGGGTCCTTTTCCAACAATGCAGAGTTAAAGATAAAGATATAAAATAAAACATAGAAATAGTAACACAGTGAATAAACAAATAACATTAACGAGTAAAAATAACATGGCTACAGTTGAAGTCGGAAATTTGCATACACTTAGGTTGGAGTTATTAAAATTCATTTTTCAACCACTCCAATAATGTCTTGTTAATAACAAACTATAGTTTTGCCAAGTCGGTTAGGACATCTACTTTGTGCATGACAAAAGGAATTTTTCCAACAATCGTTTACAGACAGATTATTTCACTTATAATTCACTGTATCACAATTCAAGTCAGTCAGAAGGTTACATACACTAAGTTGACTGTGCCTTTAAACAGTTGGGAAAATTCCAGAAAATGATGTCATGGCTTTAGAAGCTTCTGATAGGCTAATTGACATAATTTGAGTCAATTGGAGGTGTACCTGTGGATGTATTTCAAGGCCTACCTTCAAACTCAGTGCCTCTTTGCTTGACATCATGGGACAATCAAAAGAAATCAGCCAAGACCTCCACAAGTCTGGTTCATCCTTGAGAGCAATTTGCAAATGCCTGAAGGTACCACATTCATTTGTACAAACAATAGTACGCAAGTATACCATGGGACCACGCAGCCGTCATACCGCTCAGGAAGGAGACGCGTTCTGTCTCCTAGAGATGAACGTACTTTGGTGCGAAAAGTGCAAATCAATCCCAGAACAACAGCAAAAGACCTTGTGAAGATGCTGGAGGAAAACAGGTACAAAAGTATCTATATCCACAGTAAAACGAGTCCTATATTGACATACCCTGAAAGGCCGCTCAACAAGCAAGAAGTCACTGCTCCAAAACCGCCATAAAAAAGCCAGACTGCGGTTTGCAACTGCAGTTGGGGACAAAGATCGTACTTTTTGGAGAAATGTCTTCTGCTCTGATGAAACAAAAATAGATCTGTTTGGCCATAATGACCATCTTTATGTTTGGAGGAAAAGGGGGAGGCTTGCAAGCCGAAGAACACCATCCCAACCGTGAGGCATGGGGGTAGCAGCATCATGTTGTGGGGGTGCTTTGCTGCAGGAGGAACTGGTGCACTTCACAAAATAGATGGCATCATGAGGCAGGAAAATTAGGTGTATGTATTGAAGCAACATCTCAAGACATCAGTCAGGAAGTTAAAGCTTGGTCAAAAATGTGTCTTCCAAATGTACAGTGACCCCAAGCATACTTCCAAAGTTGTGGCAAAATGGCTTAATAAGGACAACAAAGTCAAGGTATTGGAGTGGCCATCACAAAGCCCTGACCTCAATCCTATAGAAAATGTGTGGGCAGAACTGAAAAAGCGTGTGCGAGCAAGGAGGCCTACAAACCTGACTCAGTTACACCAGCTCTGTCAGGAGGAATGGGCCAAAATTCACCCAACTTATTGTGGGAAGCTTGTGGAAGGCTACCCGAAACGTTTGACCCAAGTTAAACAATTTAAAGGCAATGCTACCAAATACTAATTGAGTGTATGTAAGCAACTTCTGACCCACTGGGAATGTGATGAAAGAAATAAAAGCTGGAATAAATCATTCTCTCAACTATTATTCTGACATTTCACATTCTTAAAATAAAGTGGTGATCCTAACTGACCTAAAGATCAGGAATTTTTACTAGGATTAAATGTCAGGAATTGTGAAAACTCAGTTTAAATGTAATGTAAACTTCCGACTTCAACTGTATAAGTATACAGGGAATAACAATGTGCCCTTTAGCAAGTAAGTCGCTCTGGATAAGAGTGTCTGCTAAATGACAAAATAATTATAAGTTAATGAGGCAATGCACTACCCAAGCAGTGGTTGTTGGGGAGGGACACTATTCACACCACTTCGATACAGCTACGACCGGAGGTCATTTCTGTAGCAGGTTAGGAGAGCGCTAACCCTTTTCCCAACTTTAACCTAATTCTCCTAACTTGCTACGTTCATTCTCCTAACCTGCTGCATCAGTTCTACTAACCCTCTATGAAAAAGTCACTTCCGGTAGTAGCTGTATCGAAGTGGCGTGAAAAGAGTGTTTCTCGGTTGTTGGGAGAGGCTATACACTGTACTATTGTTGGCTGAAGTATCTTGTTATTCAAAATAGTTAAACCTACGCCAAGGTTTGTCATTGATAATGAACAAATATAAAATGGTGTCAGATTGGTAGTCACTCTGAAAAGATGGAGAAAATAAAGGATTATACCAACTGGGCACAAACTGGTTGAATCAACGTTGTTTCAACGTAATTTGTCAATGTATTGTGATGTGGAATTTATGTGTGAATTTACACTGGATTTGAAGAAAGTTACATTAGGGTGAAATTTAACCACAGGATTATGTTACCATGATAACCAAATTTCAACATAGACAAACCTTGTATAAAAAATATTGAATTTGTACCTTTAAAACAACGTCAGATCTTCAAAGTTATATCCACTTCAGAAAAAAATCAATAGGCTGGGCAGCACCTCCTACTGGAGAATTGATCTATCTACAGCTACCCTTTGGTCTCCCACCCAGGGTTTTAAACAAACTCTGCTTTGATAGTGTATTTGTCACTGACTATTACCAATGCTATCCTGAGAATGATTGTGGAGAGATCTCCACTTAAAAACTAAATCAATTCACTGTTGCTATTGAGGGCATTCCAAAGGGTAAGTGTAACAGAGCAAATTAAATGTGACCATGCTTTATCACTTATTTATCATCATTGATGCTATTTAGGCTTGTATAGCATTTGCAAAGTCATCAACAGCTATAGTTTCAATTCAACCCAGAATGTAACTAAAAATACATAATAATCGAGATGGAGACGTGAATCCAAAATATAAATGATTCATTTGTAGACAAACTGGAATTAAAGCCAGACGAAGTCAGTGGCACAGATGGAACTATCCAAGCAGTACGTACTGTACAGTACATCTCCTTTAAGGGTTCTATTCAATCTGTATTGCTGAAGCTTTACAGATTGCGTGATAGAAATGTAAAGATAATTTCCGATTGAGCCGACATACTGTATGCAGCATTTACCGTGAATGCTGTCTCCACTAACCCAGGAACATTGCCTTTCAATCACGATGTAACGCTGAACTTCTGCAATATGGATTGAATAGAGGCATAAATGTTCATATTTCGTTGCGTTGTCAACCAAATATAATTCAATGTTACTTTTGTAATACCGTATATAGCCTAAATTTAAGGCTATTTTACAAATTAATGTACAAAATGAGTAACACATCCATGGCCGCAGGTTACTGTAACTATACATTTCTTCTTATGTAGTCATAAAGCGTGCATGTTCAACATAGCATGCATAGGTCGTCGCAGGTCAGTGGTCTTCACAATTGCTGTAATAGTTGAATGGCATTGATCACTTACAACATGTACTTTTAACGTAAACTCAACTGCAATCCAAGTCATTTGGTTCTGCTATTCGATGGAGCACAGTAATAACACAGTCATTTGTATAACTGAACAAAATAACTGACATTGTATTCCCATTTGAACTTTTCTGTGCTTTTAAATGATTGAAAACACAGTGATAGACATTTGGGTGAAAAACTAAAATCAGATATTGTTTTTCCATTGGAATTTGGTCAGGCTTTTAGATGGTTGAAAGCAAAGTGAAATTCAACTAAGTTTTGGCTTTCTTTTTGAGAAGGTGAATATAGGTTGTAATTTCATTGATCAACATCTCAACCAAATATTACCCAATTATCCACATTGACTGATGTGGTGTGCCCAGTGGTTATGGAGTCAAATACGATTCAAAAGTCGAAAGGGCGCGAGATCAAATCAAACTTTATTTGTCACATACGCCGAATACAACAAGTGTAGACCTTACCGTGAAATGCTTACCTACAAGTCCTTAACCAACAGTGCAGTTCAAGAAAGAGTTAAGAAAATATTTACCAAATAACCTAAAGTAAAAAATTATAAAAAGTAACAAAATAAAATAACAATAATGAGGCTACATACAGGGAGTACCGGTACCGAGACAATGTGCGGGGGTACAGGTTAGTCAAAGTAATTTGTACATGTAGGTAGGGGTGAAGTGACTATGCATAAATAATAAACAGCGAGTAGCAGCAGTGTACAAAACAAATGGACGGGTGGGGTGGCCATTTGATTAATTGTTCAGCAGTCCTATGGCTTGGGGGTAGAAGCTGTTAAGGAGCTTTTTGGTCCTAGATGTGCCGTGCGGTAGAAGAGAAAACAGGCTATGACTTGGGTGAAAGACAATTTTTTGGGGCTTTCCTCTGACACCGCCTAGTATATATGTCCTTGATGGCAGGAAGCTTGGCCACAGTGACGTACTGGGCCGTATGCACTACCCTCTGTAGCACCTTACGGTCAGATGCCAAGCAGTTGCCATACCAGGCGGTGATGCAACCGGTCAGGATGCTCTCGATGGTGCAGCTGTAGAACTTTTTGAGCATCTGGGGACCCATGACAAATCTCCTGAGGGGGTAAAGGTGTTGTCGTGCCCTCTTCACAACTGTCTTGGTGTGTTTGGATCATGATAGTTCGTTGGTGATGTGGACACCAAGGAACTTGAAACTCTCAACAAGCTCGGCAATGTTAATGGGGGCCTGTTCGGCCCGCCTTTTCCTGTAGTCCACGATCAGATCCTTAGTCTTGCTCACATTGAGGGAGAGGTTGTTGTCCTGGCACCACACTGCCAGGTCTCTGGCCTCCTCCCTATAGGCTGGCTCATCGTTGTCGGTGATCAGGCCTACCACTGTTGTGTCATCAGCAAACTTAATGATGGTGTTGGAGTCGTGTTTGGCCACGAAGTCATGGGTAAACAGAGAGTACAGGAGGGGACTAAGTACACACCCTTGAGGGGACCCAGTGTTGAGTATCAGTGTGGTAGACGTGTTGTTGCCTACACTTACCACCTGGGGGCAGCCCATCAGGAAGTCCAGGATTCAGATGCAGAGGGAGGTGTTTAGTCCCTGGGTCCTTAGATTAGTGATGAGCTACGTGGGCACTATGGTGTTGAACGCTGAGCTGTAGTAAATTAACAGCATTCTCACGTAGGTGTTCCTTTTGTCCAGAGGGGAAAGGATCAGTGTGGAGTGCAATTGAGATTGCGTCATCTGTGGATCTGTTGAGGCGGTATGCAAATTGGAGTGGGTCTAGGGTATCCGGGAGGATGCTTTTGATGTGAGCCATGATCAGCCTTTCAAAGCACTTCATGGCTGCCGACGTGAGTGCTTATGGGGTTGTAATCATTTAGGCAGGTTACCTTCACTTCCTTGGGCACAGGGACTATGGTGGTTGGCTTGAAACATTTAGGTATTACAGACTTGGTCAGGGAGAGGTTGAAAATGACAGTGGACCGCGCAAGTTGGACCGCGCATGCTTTGAGTACACATCCTGGTAATCCGTCTGGCCCCGCGGCTTTGTGAATGTTGACTTGCTCACATCGGCTACTGAGAGTGTTATCGCACAGTCGCCCAGAACAGCTGGTGCTTTCGTATATGCTTCAGTGTTGCTTGCGTCGAAGCAAGCATAAAAGGCATTTAGCTCGTCTGGTAGGCTTGCGTCGCTGGGCAGCTCGCGTCTGGGTTTCCTTTTGTAGTCCAAAATAGTTTTAAAGCCCTGCCACGTCCGTCAAGCGTCAGAGCCGGTGTAGTAGGATTCAATCTTAATCCTGTATTGACGCTTTGCTTGTTTGATGGTTCGTCTGAGAGCGGGATTTCTAATAAGAGTCCGGATTTGTGTCCCGCTCCTTGAGAATGTCAGCTCTAGCCTTTAGCTCGATGTGGATGTTGCCTGTAATCCATGGCTTCTGGTTGGGATATGTACGTACAGTCACGGTGGGGATGACGTCGTCGATGCACTTATTGATGAAGCCGATGACTGAGGTGATGTACTCCTCAATGCCATTGGATGAATCCCGGAACATATTCCAGTCTGTGCTAGCAAAACAGTCCTGTAGAGTAGCATTTGCATCATCTGACCACTTCCGTATTGAGCAAGTCACTAGTACATCCTGCTTTAGTTTTTGCGTGTAAGCAGGAATCAGGGGGATAGAATTATGGTCAGATTTGCCAAATGGAGGTGAAGGGCGAGACCCAGATGCAGACACGTGAGGCAGAGGGTTCGAGTCTCTGATATTTATTATAATCCACGGGTCAGGCAAGAGAATGTTCATGGACAGCCAAAAGATCATAACAAGGTCAGAGTCCAGGAGAAACAGAGCGGCAGGCAGGCTCGAGGTCAGGGCAGGTAGAATGTTCAGGCAGGCAGGCTCAGAGTCAAGGCAGGCAAGGGTCAAAACCGGGAGGACTAGCAAAAACAGAGATAAGACAAAGCAGGAGCATGGGAAACCACGCTGGTTGACTTGACAACGAACTGGCAACAGACAAACAGGGAACGCAGGAATAAGTACCCAAGGACTTAGGGGGAAAACAGGTGACACCTGGAGGTGGGTGGAGACAATCACAAAGACAGGTGAATCAGATCAAGGAGTGACAGTGTGTGGAGTAAAGGTTGTCTAGAGTTTTTTCCTCTGGTTGCACGTGACATGCTGCTAGAAATGAGGTTAAACGGCTTTAAGTTTGCCTGCATTAAAGTCCCCAGCCACTAGGAGCATCAATTCTGGATGAGCATTTTTTTGTTTGCTTATGAGTGCGGTCTTACTGCCAGCATCGGTTTGTGGTGGTAAATAGATGGCTACGAATAATATAGATGAGCTCAACAGCTTATCATAACGTACTCTACCTCAGGTGAGCAATACCTCGAGACTTCTTTAATATTAGACATCGCGCACCAGCTATTATTGACAAATAGACACACACCCCCACCCCTTGTCTTACCCACCAGCTCTATATTATCCATGTTGTCGTTCAGCCACGACTCGATGAAACATAAGATATTACAGTTTTTAATGTCCCATTGGTAGGATAATCTTGATCGTAGGTCATCGATTTTATTTTCCAATGATTGCATGTTGGCCAATAGAACAGAGGGCAGTGGGAGTTTACTCGCTCGCCTACAAATTCTCAGAAGGCAGCCGAACCTCTGCCCCTTTTTTCTCTGTCTTTTCTTCACGCAAATGACAGGGATTTGGGCCTGTTGCTGAGAAAGCAGTATACCGAAAAAGCTTCTTCCAGTTTGAGGTGAGTAATCGCTGTTCTGATGTCCAGAAGTTATTTTCGGTCAGAAGAGACGGTAGCAGTAACATTATGTACAAAATAAGTTACAAACAATGCAAAAAAACTAACAAAATAGCACAGTTGGTTAGGAGCATGTAAAATGTCAGCCATCCTCTCCGGCACCATTTTACACTGGCGTGCTTGCTCAGATGGTGTGCGTGAGCAAGATGAAACATCATTGCGCGAGCAAACACTGAGTCGAGAGAGAAGAAATATGGTCGAGCGAGCAGAGGACTGGTCCCGCCATTGCACAGGCCAGTCAAGAGCGCAAATTTAACTTGCAAGTGTGACTTTGAGAGAGCAGAACATCATTGTCACAGATCAAAAGAAAAGTGTCTGTAAGCAATAAAATGTTGGAACATTGCTGTGGGGACTTGCTTCCATTAAACAATAAGACCATTAGTGTAGTCGGGCACAGATGTTGGATGATTAGGTCTGGCTCGCAGTCGGCGTTCCAATTCATTCCAAAGGTGTTAGATGGGGTTGAGGTCAGGGCTCTGTGCAGGCCAGTCAGTTCTCCCACACCGATCTCGACCAACCATTGTGTACCTCGCTTTGTGCACGGGGCATTGTCATGCTGAAACAAGAAAGGGCCTTCCCCAAACTGTTGCCACAAAGTTGGAAGCACAGAATCATCTAGAAAGTAATTAATTGAATGCTGTAGCGTTAACATTTCCCTTCACTGGAAATAACCATGAAAAACAGCCCCAGACCATTATTCCTCCTCCACCAAACTTTACAGTTGGCACTATGCATTCGGGCAGGTAGCGTTCTCCTGGTAAGATTCGTCCGTCAGACTGCCAGATGGTGAAGCGTGATTCATCACTCCAGAGAAAGGGTTTCCACTGCTCCAGAGTCCAGTGGTGGTGAGATTTACTCCACTCCAGCCAACGCTAAGCATTACGCATGGTGATCTTAGGAACACATTTCATGAAGCCCCCGATGAACAGTTATTGTGCTGACATTGCTTCCAAAGGCAGTTTGGAACTCGGTAGTGAGTCTTGCAACCCAGGACAGACGATTTTTACATGCTACGTGCTTCAGCACTCGGCGGTCCCGTTCTGTGAGCTTGTGTGGCCTACCACTTCGCGGCTGAGCCATTTTACTCCTAGACGTTTCCACTTCACAATAACAGCACTTACAGCTCTAGCAGAGCAGAAATTTGAGGAACTGACTTGTCCTATGATGGTGCCACGTTGAAAGTCACTAAGCTCTTCAGTAAGGCCATTCTACTGCCAATGTTTGTCTATGGAGATTGTATGGCTGTGTGCTCGATTTTATACACCTGTCAGCAACGGGTGTGGCTGAAATAGCCAAATCCACAAATTTGAAGGGGTGTACACATACTTTGTATATATAATGTATCTCATTATTAAAGTACCTAAACCTATGCCCTGGTTTATTATTAATCAAGGAACAAACATAACAGGTTGGAAAATTATTGTTGTGTGTGTGTGTGTGTGTGTGTGTGTGTGTGTGTGTGTGTGTGTGTGTGTGTGTGTGTGTGTGTGTGTTTGCATGTGGGAGTGTCTGAGGCCCTTCAGTGGGTTGGGTCAGACTACAAAGCCAGATACAGCCAAGGAAAACACAGCTCTCAGTCTAGCACAACCCCGTCCCCAGACCACGGAGGAGGCCAGAGGCTGGGGCGATGCTGGGAAATTGCCAGGGTGGACGCCCCGATGGGAAACAGGGGTTGATTTGGCTTTTGATCTGGGCCATGTCATCACTGTATGCCAACCAATGGGATGGTGGGTGGTGGTCTTCCAACAAGTGAAGAGTGAAGGGGAGGAGGGGTGGAGGGAAGGGGAGGGCAAAATAACTGGTATGTAGCCCGGCTGTGCAGTTATTTTAAGAGAGAACCTCTGGAAATACACTTAAGGCTGTCTACACAGCCACTTTAGAGGGACAGCCCAGCTGAGGACGAAGATAAGTCAAACTTTGGGATGTTGTTAGAAACGACAAACACCCCAGTGGGTCATTTCTGGAACCACCAAGTAAAGTTACAACAGTGTCGGTTGAACAGACATTATTCGTCATTGATCTATGTACTTTTGAACAGAGAGATTTACAATAATATTTCCAATAGCGCCAAATGGATCTTTTCGCAACATAAACTCAATGGCAAAACTTAAGGATTCTTCTTAGTTCTAAATACTAAGTTGAGATATTTCTAAACTTACAGGGTGAAAACACTGCTGGCGGCAATCTAATTGCTCATTAATATCTGCTTCCAGCTTAGTGTCCTCCTTATCCTGGAAAGTTTATAACTACAGATGGAGAGAAAGAACAAAATATCCCTGGAATTGCATACTGGAAAGCGAGACATGTTGGCACACCTCCACAGAGTTAGAACAAAGCCAGGCGTTTCTCTTCCTTATCATTTCCCCTTTGCTCTGCATTAAAGGGATAGTACAGGCAAATTTGAAATTGACATATTGGTTTCCTTACCCTGTAAGCAGTCTATGGCCAAGGCATGACACCAATCCATCCTTTGGTTTAGTTTCCCTGGCACCGTTTCCACATTCTACATGATGCAACTATCGGTCCCATGACTTGAATGGGATGGTAAAAAATGCTAAAATATTTTTTTTTAAACGTTAGCATGTGGAAACAGTGCCAGGGAAATTAAACCAAAGCATGGATTGCTGTCATACCTTGTGCATAGACTGCTTACAGGGTAAGCAATTTGTCCTGCATTCAATGACCAAAAGCACCCTCTGTGGCCCCATGGGTAGAATGTTATTAATAACTTCATCATTATAAATGAAATTACATTGATACGGAAATCCAGTGTTTCTATGTCAAACAGTTTTGTTAAATTTCAGTCTTCTGTGATGCATATAAAGTGTAATATTGGAATGCAAACTCAAATACATTTCAACTCTATATCTGACATGGTAGGTAGCCTGACTTGGGGCGGCAGGTAGCCTAGTGGTTAGAGCGTTGGACTAGTAATCGCAAAGGTTGCAAGATTAAATCCCCGAGCTGACAAGGTGAAAATCTGTCGTTCTGCCCCTGAACAAGGCAGTTAACCCACTGTTCCTAGGCCGTCATTGAAAAAAATTGTTTGTTCTTAACTGAGTTGGCTAGTTAAATAAAGGAAAAATAAATTTTAAAAATTGTAGAGGTGTCTTTTTTTAAGCCCATAACCATGTGTGTGAGCTGTATACTTTTGTTTCAAAGTAGATTTGCTTAAGACTACCAAGAATCACTCTGTGTGACCCTGATATAGCCCACTACAGTAAAAGGTTAAGCTCCTGACATTTACACAGTGCTTGATACCATCAAATCATACCACCAGATATGCAGTATTAGCCAATAAGCTGTTTATTCTACAGCAGGCTAATTTATGTTCTGTATGATAGGGATTTAGAGGCGCTATGTTTTCCTCTTTGTGAAATGTTTCACCTTGGAATTGTTGATATAGTTTGCGTGCGTGCTCAGGCTTTTTAATTTAATGTATGTAGAGACTGTGTGCTGAAAAAAACACCTGAGATTTCCTGTCTCCATTGACCAAATTACCATTTGTTATTTATTCAAACACTAGGTCAACTCTCCACACTGTAAACCCCAAGGCATTTTTACCTTAAATATTCTATAGTAGTAAGTTGAACTCAAAGTCAATAAAAAGTCTGTATTACTTAAAACGTTTGTGGTACTGACTTAAAACCAGGCTGTATCACAACCGGCCGTGATTGGAAGTCCCATAGGGTGGCATACAATTGGCCCAGCATCGTCCAGGTTTGGCTGGTGTCGACCTTCATTGTAAAGAATAATTTATTCTTAACTGACTTGCCTAGTTTAAAGGTTATATAAAAATACGAAATACATTTTAAAAAACTAAATAAGAAGTCACATCAACTATGTTTTTTAAAGTTATGATAACAAAACACTAACTTTTTAAGTAAGTGCAACTTTATCACAGCAAGTTTAAACAACTTGATTGTAAAATGTTCACATAACAAACTCTTTATTGAGCATTCACTTTTTAAGTAGTTCTAACTCAAAAGCTGTCAGGACAACTAGGTACTAAAATATTTAAGTTTTGTCAGCATTTGATTGGTTTCGAGTTCAAGCAACTAATGTTTTTGAGGGTAATTTCACATATAAATTATAATTTGTTTAAGCAGAGGTTAGTTAAGTAATTGTTGACATTAATTTAATAAGTACAACTAATAAAAAAAATTTAATTATTAAACATTCATGATGTTTTTTAAGTAAGTGATGTAAACAAGAATTTTGTTTGGTCAGTTTGTTTGGTCAGAGTTTGTCTTGTTTGGGGGCGGAACTTATTAGAATAATACCCAGCTCATTATAATAATACCCAGCGTGCTTTGTAACAGTTCGTATTTACATTTTGGTCTTTTAGCAAACGCTTTTATCCAGAGTGACTTCAGTCAGTGCATTCAACCACATGTAAAAAGTAAAATGTTTCAGTAACCATTACAGCGAATGTCACAGCTTAAATATATTGATTAGGATATGTTTATGTAACAAAATGTCTGTATTCTAAGTTCCATCAACTTAAAAACACGTTTAGCATTTAATTAACAATGATCTTAAAGTTTTTTTTACTCCATTTTTCTCCACAGTGGGTAGTTGCGATCTTGTGTCATCGCTGCAACTATCCAACAGACTCAGGAGAGGCAAAGGTCGAGACATGCGTCCTCCAAAACATGACCCACCAAGCCGCACTGCTTTTTAATATGACCCACCAGAAGCCAGCTGCACCAATGTATTGGAGGAATGTTGGGAATGTTTCCTTCAAAAATCAGACATGCCATTTTTTCTCTTTTTTTACTTTCTCTTCCTTCATCTTTTGGTAACCTTCTTTTCTAATTTATATGAAACAGAATCCATTGGAAACACTCCCCTAACACACCCTGAATTTTTATTTTTAACAACCTCCCATTACCCACTCTTGATTCTAGAGATACATTTTTTTAAATCAATTAAATCAATGCAAACTAATCACCTGGACCTGATGGCTACAAAAAATGTGATGTCCAACGCACTCCTATTTTGCATGCCATTTACTATGAATCTTCTGAAAACAAATTACTTCCTCAATCAATGAACCAAGCATGCAACTCATTACTGTTAAAACCCAATAATGTGGAAGCAAAGATTTTAGCTGAAGTCCTATCCCAATGGTTGCAGACAATTAACAGATAACATCATTGGACCAAACCAGATTTATACAAAATCGCCTGTCTCCTGTAATCTTAGACGGTTATTTAACATCATCTATAAACTCGACGGATAAAAAATAAAGAGGTTATAATATCATTAGATGCCGAAAAGGCATTAGATCGAATAGAGTGGGATTACCTATTTGCAACCTTAGGAAAATTTGGACTGGCTGCAATTCAATTTCCTGGGTAAAATTATTGTATGCTTTACCATGTGCTTCACTAAGAACCAATGGCCACAAATCACAATATTTCTCACTAAAACGTGGAACTAGGCAAGGGTGTCCACTCTATTTGCCATTGCGATAGAACCCCTGGGCCAATTCAAATATTCAAATATAACTCAGCAAACTGGATGCAGTCTATCACAGTGCCATCCGTTTTGTCACCAAAGCCCCATATATTACCCACCACTGCGACCTGTATGCTCTCGTTGGCTGTCCCTCGCTACATATTCGTCGCCAGACCAACTGGCTCCAGGTCATCTATAAGTCTTTGCTAGGTAAAGCTCAACCTTCTCAGCTCACGCACTCCAGCAGGTATATCTCACTGGTCATCTCCAAAGCCAACACCTCCTTTGGCCGCCTTTCCTTCCAGTTCTCTGCTGCCAATGACTGGAACGAATTGCAAAAATCGCTGAAGTTGGCGACTTATATCTCCCTTACTAACTTTAAGCATCAGCATTCTGAGCAGCTTACCGATCACTGCAGCTGTACATAGCCCATGTGTAAATAGTCAATTCAACTACCTACCTCATCCCCATATCGTTTTTATTTACTTTTTTGCTCTTTTGCACACCAGTATTTCTACTTGCACATCATCATCTGCACATCTATCAATACAGTGTTAATTTGCTAAATTGTAATTACTTCGCTACTATGGCCTATTTATTACCTTACCTCCTTACTCCATTTGCATACACTGTATATAGATTTTTCTGTTGTGTTATTGACTGTACTTTTGTTTATCCCATGTGTAATTCTGTGTTGTTGTTTATTTGTTGCACTGCTTTACTTGGCCAGGTTGCAGTTGTAAATGAGAACTTGTTCTCAACTGGTCTACCTGGTTAAATAAAGGTGAAATAAATAAAAAATAAATAAAATTGTGAAGTGAAAAGAGAGGACAGAATGTGTCTCTATATTCTGACGACTTGCTTTTATACATTTCAGACCCGGTTGCTCCCATTCCTCTGGTGCTTAATATTATAGCATTTTTTTCTCCCCAGTTTCGATCTTGTCTCATCGCTGCAACTCCCCAATGGGAGGCAAAGATCGAGTCATGCATCCTCCGAAACATGACCCACCAAAACGCGCTTCTTAACACCACCCGCTTAACCCCGGAAGCCAGCCACACCAATGTGTTGGAGGAAACACTGTTCAACTGACGATGAGGTCAGTCTGCAGGTGCAAAGCCCGCCACAAGGAGTCGCTAGAGCGTGATGAGCTAAGTAAAGCCCCACCTGGCCAAACCCTCCCCTAACCCGGACGACCACGGGCCAATTGTGCACAGCCTTATGGGACTCCTGATCACAGCTGGTGATACAGTCCAGGATCGAACCTGGGTCTGTAGTGACGCAATGCAGTTCCTTAGACCACTGTGCCACTCGGGAGGCCAGTGCTTAATAATTTAACTCAATTTGGGAATATCTCAAGATACAGTAAAAAAAACTAAATTACAGCAAAATGAAGGTCCTACCGAAATTCCTGTGTATCCCAATTGCTATGCCTAAAACTTTTTTTAAGGTGCTGGACATAATGATCTCAGAGTTAATATGGCATAATAAAAAGCCACGAATCCATAAAGACATACTAAGAAAAAATAAGTAACTAGGGGATTTGGGGCTCCCTCATTTTCACAAATATTATTGGGTCACAAAACATTCATAATATCATGTTTTGGATTCAGTCTCCTGACTCTGTAAGTCCAGAGTGGGCAATCATAGAATCCAAATAATATATGGCCACATCGTTAAGAGCTATGGTATTTCCTCCCCATCAGCTCCATTTGCTACCTTCAATAAGAATGATCTGCTCAGACAAACTCTGAAGATATGGAATAACCTAAGGTTCACCAAGATGTTAGAGATATTCTTACCTACTGCCTATTAGTTTGTAACCATCTATTTACACCATCCCTTGCAGACAAAGCTTTTGATATATTGAGACAAAATGGTGTGAAATCAGTCTAGGACCTCTATAAAGATGACACCTTTGCATCATTTGAATATATTTCAAATACATTCGATATTCCAAATGCCCATTTCTTCAGATACTTGCAATCCAGAGATTGGGCCAAAGAAAATGACCAATTATTTCACACAGGTACCATCTCACACCATTTTGGATTGTATCAGCTGTGTATTCACGACAACCAATGAGATCCACTTGGGATTGATTTGCACTTTTTGCACCAAAGTACGTTCATCTCTAGGAGACAGAACGCATCTCCTTCCTGAGCGGTATGACGGCTGCGGGGTCCCATGGTGTTTACACTTGCGTACTATTGTTTGTACAGATGAACGTGGTACCTTCAGGTGTTTGGAAATTGCTCCCAAGGATGAACCAGACTTGTAGAGAGCTACAATTTTGTTTCTGAGGTCTTGGCTGATTTCTTTTGATTTTCCCATGATGTCAAGCAAAGAGGCCCTGAGTTTGAAGGTAGGCCTTGAAATGCATCCACAGGTACACCTCCAACTGACTCAAATTATGTCAATTAGCCTAACAGAAGCTTCTAAAGCCATGACATAATTTTCTGGAATTTTCCAAGCTGTTTAAAGGCACAGTCAACTTAGTGTATGTAAACTTCTGACCCACTGGAATAGTGATACAGTGAATTACAAGTGAAATAATCTGTCTGGAAACAATTGTTGGAAAAATGACTTGTGTCATGCACAAAGAAAATGTCCAAACCGACTTGCCAAAACTATAGTTTGTTAACAAGACATTTGTGGAGTGGTTGAAAAGCGAGTTTTAATGACTCCAACCTAAGTGTATGTAAACCTCCGACTTCAACTGTACAGTCGTGGCCAAAATTTTTGAGAATGACAAATATTAATTTTCAGTAAGTCTGCTGCCTCAGTTTGTGTGATGGCATTTTACATATACTCCAGAATGTTATGAAGAGTGATCCGAGGAATTGCAATTAATTACAAAGTCCCTCTTTGCCATGCAAATGAACTGAATCCCCCCAAAAAACATTTCTACTGCATTTCAGCCCTGCCACAAAAGGACCAGATGACATCATGTCAGTGATTCTCTCGTTAACACAGGTGTGAGTGTTGACGAGGACAAGGCTGGAGATCACTCTGTCATGCTTATTGAGTTCGAATAACAGACTGGAAGCTTCAAAAGGAGGGTGGTGTTTGGAATCATTGTTCTTCCTCTGTCTACCATGGTTACATGCAAGGAAACACGTGCCGTCATCATTGCTTCACAGACAAGGATATTGCTGCCAGTAAGATTGCACCTAAATCAACCATTTAACGAATCATCAAGAACTTGAAGGAGAGTGGTTCAATTGTTGTGAAGAAGGCTTCAGGGTGCCCAAGAAAGTCCAGCAAGCGCCAGGACCATCTCCTAAAGTTGATTCAGCTGCGGGATCGAGGCACCACTAGTACAGAGCTTGCTCAGGAATGGCAGCAGGCAGATGTGAGTGCATCTGCACGCACAGTGAGGTAAAGACTTTTGCAGGATGGCCTTGTGTCAAGAAGGGCAGCAAAGAAGCCACTTCTCTCCAGGAAAAACATCAGGGACAGACTGATATTCTGCAAAAGGTACAGGGATTGGACTGCTGAGGACTGGGGTAAAGTCATTTTCTCTGATGAATCCCCTTTCCGATTGTTTGGGGCATCCAGAAAAAAGCTTGTCCGGAGAAGACAAGGTGAGTGCTACCATCAGTCCTGTGCCATGCCAACAGTAAAGCATCCTGAGACCATTCATGTGTGGGGTTGCTTCTCAGCCAAGGGAGTGGGCTCACTCACAATTTTGCCTAAGAACACAGCCATGAATAAAGAATGGTACACATCCTCCTAGAGCAACTTCTCCCAACCATCCAGGAACAGTTTGGTGATGAACAATGCCTTTTCCAGCATGATGGAGCACCTTGCCATAAGGCAAAAGTGATAACTAAGTGGCTCGGGGAACAAAACATTGATATTTTGAGTCCATGGCCAGGAAACTCCCCAGACCTTAATCCCATTGAGAACTTGTGGTCAATCCTAAAGAGGCGGGTGGACAAACAAAAACCCATAAATTCTGACAAACTCCAAACATTGATTATGCAAGAATGGGCTGCCATCAGTCAGGATGTGGCCCAGAAGTTAATTGACATCATGCCAGGGCGGATTGCAGAGGTCTTGAAAATGAAGGGTCAACACTGCAAATATTGACTCTTTGCATCAACTTCATGCAATTGTCAATAAAAGCCTTTGACACTTATGAAATGCTTGTAATTATACTTCAGTATTCCATAGTAACATCTGACAAAAATATCTAAAGACACTGAGGCAGCAGACTTTGTGAAAATGTATATTTGTGTCATTCTCAAAACTTTTGGCTACGACTGTATATACAGTAAACTCCAAAAGTGTAAATTATACAATAACTATGAGGTTAAAATGCATACTGTCAGCTTTAATTTGAGTGTATTTAGATTTCTTGGTTGTTGAAATTACAGCACTTTTTGTACATACTGTAGTCCCCCCATTTTAGTTGGATGCATTTGCTGTTTGTTTTGGATGTGTTTCACACTCTTGAGGGGTCTTTTTATAGTATATAGCCATGGCAATATGGTCAATCAGGAATTACATGCTTCCTTTTCAGCTTTCTTTGATATAACTAAGCCAGGGAACAACTGATAACTGGGTTATTCACCATCACTTCACCAATCCTCGTTTTATGCTGCGTACTTCTAGACCCATATTTACAAGGTATCCAAGACTATGAGAGCTGATCTAGGATCACTTCTGCTTTTCTGATCATGAAAATAAGCCAGGGGGGGCCCATATCAAACATCTCAAAGTAGGAATTATATCGGGTGTGTTTTTGAAAAAGTTGAGCAGTCAATTCTTACACAATGTTTTATTTTTTACAGTTCTTCTAAATTCTGCATTTCTGACCGGATTTATAAATCTGGACGAAATAAAGACAACCTCTCTTTTAGTCGAGTTTCTTTGAGCCTTAATTCCACTTGTTTTTTTTCTAAAGAATCATGCTTACAGAATATGTGTGATCAAACCCATAACCTTCAGAACTGCAGCCCGATAATGAACTCTCTCGCCACTAAGGGAAGTCTTTGCCCTGTTTGTTTTTTTTCTTCTGTAAAATATGGTCAATCAGAACACAGAACACAATTTCTGAGTTAATAAAATATTTCAATCCTCTTCATATGCTGTGTACTTGTAACATTGTATTTTATGATTTTCTTTCTTCATCACATGTGTTGAAAGTCTTATTAAATGCGATTTTTTTTGTATTTGTGTGTTTTCACATTCTTCTTAAATACAGACTCAGAACCTTTTCAATTTCAAAATCACTTCAACACCTGATGAAGAAAAAATATAATAAAATACTGTGTTACAAGTACACAGCATATGAAGAGAATGGAAACATTTTAATAACTGTTCTCTTTTGTGTCGTGATTGAACATATTTGACTGAACAACAAAAAAACACAGGTGTACAGCTATCACCTGGTGGAACAGTGGGATAATGATCTACCTCTGGAGCTAAACAATGCAGGTTCAAACCCCCACATGTACCGGTTGTGAACATATGTAAAACAATACAATATAAAGTGGGGGGGAAATGTATTTGATCCCCTGCTGATTTTGTACGTTTGCCCACTGACAAAGAAATGATCAGTCTATAATTTTAATTGTAGGTTTATTTGAACAGTGAGAGACAGAATAACAACAACAAAAAATCCAGACAAATTTGTGTAAAAAATTTTATAAAATGATTTGCATTTTAATGAGAGAAATAAGTATTTGACCCCTCTGCAAAACATGACTTAGTACTTGGTGGCAAAACCCTTGTTGGCAATCACAGAGGTCAGACGTTTCTTGTAGTTGGCCACCAGGTTTGCACACATCTCAGGAGGGATTTTGTCCCACTCCTCTTTGCAGATCTTCTCCAAGTCATTAAGGTTTCAAGGCTGACGTTTGGCAACTCAAACCTTCAGCTCCCTCCACAGATTTTCTATGGGATTAAGGTCTGGAGACTGGCTAGGCCACTCCAGGACCTTAATGTGCTTCTTCTTGAGCCACTCCTTTGTTGCCTTGGCCGTGTGTTTTGGGTCATTGTCATGCTGGAATACCCATCCACGACCCATTTTCAATGCCCTGGCTGAGGGAAGGAGGTTCTCAACCAAGATTTGACGGTACATGGCCCCGTCCATCGTCCCTTTGATGCGATGAAGTTGTCCCATCCCCTTAGCAGAAAAACACCCCCAAAGCATAATGTTTCCACCTCCATGTTTGACGGTGGAAATGGTGTTCTTGGGGTCAAAGGCAGCATTCCTCCTCCAAGCACGGCGAGTTGAGTTGATGTCAAAGAGCTCCATTTTGGTCTCATCTGACCACAACACTTTCACCAGTTGTCCTCTGAGTCATTCAGATGTTCATTGGCAAACTTCAGATGGGCATGTATATGTATTCTTGAGCAGGGGGACCTTGCGGGCGCTGCAGGATTGCAGTCCTTCATGGCGTAGTGTGTTACCAATTGTTTTCTTGGTGACTATGGTGCCAGCTGCCTTGAGATGATTGACAAGATCCTCCCGTGTAGTTCTGGGCTGATTCCTCACCGTTCTCATGATCATTGCAACTCCACGAAATGAAATCTTGCATGGAGCCCCAGGCCGAGGGATATTGACAGTTATTTTGTGTTTCTTCTATTTGCGAATAATCGTACCAAATGTCGTCACCTTCTCACCAAGCTGCTTGGCGATGGTCTTGTAGCCCATTCCAGCCTTGTGTAGGTCTACAATCTTGTCCCTGACATCCTTGGAGAGCTCTTTGGTCTTGGCCATGGTGGAGAGTTTGGAATCTGATTGATTGATTGCTTCTGTGGACAGGTGTCTTTTTTACAGGTAACAAGCTGCAGTTAGGAGCACTCCCTTTAAGAGTGTGCTCCTAATCTCAGCTCGTTACCTGTGTAAAAGACACCTGGGAGCCAGAAATTTTTCTGATTGAGAGGGGGTCAAATACTTATTTCCCTCATTAAAATGCAAATCAATTTATAACATTTTTGACATGTGTTTTTTTCTGGATATTTTTGTTGTTATTCTGTCTCTCATTGTTCAAATAAACCTACCATTAAAATTATAGACTGATCCTTTCTTTGTCAGTGGGCAAACGTACAAAATCAGCAGGGGATCATATAGTTTTTTCCCCCACTGTATGTTTCAAGAATATAATGCTCTTCAATGGTTCTGTGAATGTATTAATGTGCAGATGATGTTAAAATGGCTTCTGTCTCTATATCATCTATAATAGAGCCCTCAAATGCCAATAAATCTACAGAGAAAACATAATGGACATGTATTCCAAATTGCGTGCTGAGAATGTTGTGGTAATATTAGGTAAAAGATGTTCTAAACATTCTTGAAATGTATATTGTGTGAACATCAACATCATATACATTGACTTATTTAATTCTTACAACATTAAGGGAAAGTCCTGTGCATCCTGACATAAACATTGTATGAATTTCATCACAACATCACAGCATATTTTGTGTTTTGGGATCTCTTGTAATGAACCCATACTGTTCCCACAACCTAATTAAATGTTCTGGGAATGTTTAAAGAATTTAGAAAGGCTCTTCTGTCAGCATTCTTGCAACATCAAAGGAATGTATTGTGCATCCTGATGCAAACATTATCTGAATGTCAGCACAACTGGACAGTTTTAGTGTTTTAGGAATCCTAAAACGTGTCATGTCGACAGAATGTTCCCACCAGACTGTTCCCACAACCTAATTAAACATTGTGAGAACCTTTAAAGAACTGAGAAAAAAATACTTCTGGGAACTATATATTTATTGCTCGTTAAAAGAAACAACTTTTTTTGTGTTTTGAGAAAATTGTTTTTGTTATGTCCCCACATTGTTCTCACCAGACTCTACCCACAACCTAAAGAAACACTTTGGGAACCTTTGAAGAACAGATTAAATGTGTTCTTGGAATGTTCTTGCAACATCAGGCGGATGTTTTATACAAACATTTGTGTTGTGAGTACATTTTCCGCGACCTAACGAATGTTCTGGGAACCTTCACAGAACCAATTTTGGTGTGCTGGATATCCTTTTTTTATGTTGACATTGTACATTGTTTATGTATGTTGATACACTACCGTTCAAATGTTTGGGGTCACTTTGAAATGTCCTTGTTTTTGAAAGAAAGGCAGATTTTTTTTGTCCATTTAAAATAACATCAAATTGATCAGAAATACAGTGAAGACATTGTTAATGTTGTAAATAACTATTGTAGCTGGAAACGGCAGATTTATAATGGAATATATACATAGGCTTACAGAGGCTCATTATTAGAAACCATTACTCCTGTGTTCCAATGGTACGTTGTGTTTGCTAATCAAAATGTATCATTTTAAAAGGCTAATTGATCATTAGAAAACCCTTTTGCAATTATGTTAGCACAGCTGAAAACTGTTCTCCTGATTAAAGAAGCAATATAAATGGCCTTCTGTAGACTAGTTGAGTATCTGGAGCATCAGCATTTGTAGGTTCGATTACAGACTCAAAATGGCCAGAAACAAATAACTTTCTTTTGAAACTCGTCAGTCTGTTCTTGTTCTCAGAAATGAAGGCTACTCCATGCGAGAAATTGACAAGAAACTGAAGGTCTTGTACAACACTGTGTACTACTAACCAGAATAGAAAGAGGAGTGGGAGGCCCCGGTGCACAACTGAGCAAGAGGACAAGTACATTAGAGTGTCTAGTTTGAGAAACAGGCGCCTCACAAGTCCTGAACTGGCAGCTTCATTAAATAGTACCCACAAAACACGTCTCAACGTCAACCGTGAAGAGGCGACTCCGGGATGCTGGCCTTCTAGTCAGCATCCCGTAAGGCCTTTCTTGCCTTATGCTGGGCGTCATTCACAAGCTATAATATATAATTATGTGGCTAATATTGTCACCCATCAGACTTTTCTTGATTTAATTTTCTTTACATATACTAAATAATATGTGTGAAATTTGTTTTGATTTAGAATGGTCAATTATCATGCACCTGTCTCAAAACAGGGGCAGGGGGAAAAATACATGTCATCTATGCACTGAAATAATGAATGGAGGACGCTTTTCCTGTGGTTCATTTTCATGCCAACCAGGTAGGCTATGCTCCTGTTGTAAAGATAAGCAATGTGCTTAATATTAGGAGAGTTTAGAAATAAATATAGTAGGCCTAGCCTGTAGAAAGCTGATGGGACCCTCTTCTTTTTAATAGAGGCTGTCACTCTGTCTTCTCGGGCAATTGCATAGCCTATAGAAATGTTGCGCAACATGAGCTAATGGGCTCTCATGAAGTGTTTGATTAGATTTTCGATTACATTTGCATTGATGTCAGAGTGATTAGAGATAGGGACAATAGAGTAATGAGTACCAGGCAGTTAGCAAGTTCGGTAGGCTACTAATGATCATCGGCAGCATCAAAGCTTGGAGAAGCCTAATTACCGTGACTAAACGGTCACGTGGAATTTGACTGCCTTCATGACCGCTGGTGTGGCGGTAATATGGTCAACGCAACAGCCCTAGTCTGACCACAGTGAGGGTGTGTGTGTGTGTGTGTGTGTGTGTGTGTGTGTGTGTGTGTGTGTGTGTGTGTGTGTGTGTGTGTGTGTGTGTGTGTGTGTGTGTGTGTGTGTGTGTGTGTGTGTGTGTGTACTTGCATGTCCGTGTATCTGTAATTTTCTAACGTCACAATACAGTAGCTCTCACTCACAGATGGATGTTCTTCTCGAGTATGTATGATGTAAAACTGTAAAAATGATGGCAGCCCTTACCGTGTTAGTTTATAGAGAACTTACAGTACATTGACTCTGAGAGACTGAGCATGTGATGACAGAGAGGGAGGGAGACTTGAGTAATGTCAGTGAGATAATGGTTTTCTGTGGCCATTGCTGCACTGTGGCTTTTCCCAATGCTGGAATGTTGTTTACAGGGGTCAGGCTGCATCCCAGGAATGCGGACTCAGTGTTCTGAGGAAATGGCTGTTGTCTCAAGAAGGAACTCTTGCCTGGCTCCTGATCCACGGGTAAGTGTGAGCGGGACGGACTTGAATCCCGTGGCGAAGAGTCGTGAATGATGACCCATGTCCTGCGTGGTTATTAATAAGAGGCGTGCTATTGAAAAGAGGGGCCATTGGAAGGTAACAAATTTCCTCCCTCAGTGTTTGATTGGTATAAGGTTTTGGTAACGCCTTATGTTTTCACTTAACCAAACTTTATACTACCTACCAGAAATTGTGACGAAGACACAGCATCCACAACAGCTCAGGCACACTAAAACATTATGGTTTAAAACCAACCCAATTTGGATAATTTGGTAACCCAGCGCTGGGTACATATTGGAGAGAACACATGTAGGGTTATTTTGACCAAGCCAGTTGGGTTGCGTGAATAACCCAACATGTTGAGTTGTTGGGATTACCCAAACACAGTTGGGTTCTTATTAGGGCTGTCCCCGACTAAAAAACATCTTGGTCGACCGAGAGTAATCAGCTATTTTTAAAATGTGTATTTTTCCATATATAGTGACATCCTATGTGTTTTAATCAAATCAACTGTACCCACTGAGCTTGTCTGATGCTTTAAGCTCACTGATTGATGACATAATTAATAAGGCACACAAGTGATTAGAGGAAGTACGACCACAGTTGATTTGAATGTGCAGGGCCAGGCTCAGACTTGCTGCGCTGTGCCATCCCCAGGGCCTCCACAATGGATTAGTCCACTCAGACAGGCGTAAATCAGACAGGTGCACCATTAGCTACTGCTCGACTAAAGACATTTTGGTCGATCAACAGCGTCTCGACCAAACAAACGACCAGTCGACGAAATGGGGTCAGCCCTAGTTTTTATTCACCTTCATGCTGGGTTGATATATATAAAGTGAGGGAAAAAAGTATTTGATCCCCTGTTGATTTTGTACGTTTGCCCACTGACAAAGAAATGATCAGTCTATAATTTTAATGGTAGGTTTATTTGAACAGTGAGAGACAGAATAACAACAAAAATCCAGAAAAACGCATGTCAAAAATGTTAGAAATTGATTTGCATTTTAATGAGGGAAATAAGTATTTGACCCCCTCTCAATCAGAAAGATTTCTGGCTCCCAGGTGTCTTTTATACAGGCAACGAGCTGAGATTAGGAGCACACTCTTAAAGGGAGTGCTCCTAATCTCAGCTTGTTACCTGTATAAAAGACACCTGTCCACAGAAGCAATCAATCAATCAGATTCCAAACTCTCCACCATGGCCAAGACCAAAGAGCTCTCCAAGGATGTCAGGGACAAGATTGTAGACCTACACAAGGCTGGAATGGGCTACAAGACCATCGCCAAGCAGCTTGGTGAGAAGGTTCGCAAATGGAAGAAACACAAAAGAACTGTCAATCTCCCTCGGCCTGGGGCTCCATGCAAGATCTCACCTCGTGGAGTTGCAATGATCATGGGAACGGTGAGGAATCAGCCCAGAACTACACGGGAGGATCTTGTCAATGATCTCAAGGCAGCTGGGACCATAGTCACCAAGAAAACATTTGGCAACACACTACGCCGTGAAGGACTGAAATCCTGCAGCGCCCGCAAAGGTCCCCCTGCTCAAGAAAGCACATATACATGCCCGTCTGAAGTTTGCCAATGAACATCTGAATTGTTCTGACAACTGGGGGAAAGTGTTGTGGTCAGATGAGACCAAAATGGAGCTCTTTGACATCAACTCAACTCGCCGTGTTTGGAGGAGGAGGAATGCTGCCTATGACCCCAAGAACACCATCCCCACCGTCAAACATGGAGGTGGAAACATTATGGTTTGGGGGTGTTTTTCTGCTAAGGGGATAGGACAACTTCATCGCATCAAAGGGACGATGGACGGGGCCATGTACCGTCAAATCTTGGGTGAGAACCTCCTTCCCTCAGCCAGGGCATTGAAAATGGGTCGTAGATGGGTATTCCAGCATGACAATGACCCAAAACACACGGCCAAGGCAACAAAGGAGTGGCTCAAGAAGAAGCACATTAAGCTTCCTGGAGTGGCCTAGCCAGTCTCCAGACCTTAATCCCATAGAAAATCAGTGGAGGGAGCTGAAGGTTCGAGTTGCCAAACACCAGCCTCGAAACCTTAATGACTTGGAGAAGATCTGCAAAGAGGAGTGGGACAAAATCCCTCCTGAGATGCGTGCAAACCTGGTGGCCAACTACAAGAACACCTGTCTTAAGGGACTCATACACGTGTGCAAGCCTCATTAAAGCTACAAAGCTGTCTGTGTCCAACCTTAACATGTGATAACAATACAACAGAACAGAACAGCCAGATTGACATTTGCTCTCACAGGTGGCTAAAAATAACTATATGAAAGCCATGCCCCTACTAAGCCACACCTCCAGACTTCAGATCTGACCTACTGGGTCATATCTCAATAACCCAGCATCAATAACTCAGAATCAACAACCCAACCTTGCTTTTATTTTTTTTAAACAACCCAACTAAGTGACCCTGGTAAGTAACCTGTTGCCGAATGGTGGCTGGTTGGAATCCTGCGTCGAGTGCGGGAAAAATGGGAGGAATTGATCTGGCAACTGGAGGGTTGCTGGGTTCACATCCTCAAGAAATTCCCATTGGGCCCTTGAGCATGGTCCTTAACCCCACAACATGCTCTCCATCCATGGGTGCTGCACTGCAGCTTGACCATGTGCTTGTTTCAACTGTATATGTGGTGGAGTTGAGAATGGAGCAGAAGACACATTTCTGTTGTTCTCTGTAACTAATGGGCAATAAAGTTGTACTGCATACTGTAAGACATTATTAATGCTAATACATGCTTATAACAATCTAAATAGCATTATAATGGCAGGCTTTACATAAAGTGTCACTAAGGAATCTTGTGAGGAGCATTCTCATTGTCAGAAATCTCACAGAAATTAGCCTCCAACATTCTTCTCTTCCTCACATCGAGGTGGACTGTGGCGTTATCACATTCAGTATGACTAAATTTGTGAATCAGGAACATTGAAAGAAACGCACCACTTCATCCAAATGACTTATGTAGTAGACATCGGCTTGTTGTAGCTAACATCGAATCAATGTAGGATTTGTACTGTACATGCTACAGTAGTGCCATATAGCTCAAATCCCACACCTGATGCCTGTCTGTGACTCAAGTCGCTGCAGAGAGAGAGGAGGTCAAAATAGAGGTAGCTGTAGTGGAGGTCAGGTCAGCTAGACCTAGCTAGCTTGGTGACACAAAAACAGAAATACACAAACACACAAGGAAATGTGAATCAAATTTATTACAGCCAAAAATAATAATTGTTTCAGCTGATTTTTCTTTTTAAGAATCCCCAAGCTTGTCTCGACAAAATACTACACTATTACACTTTTTCCTTGTGATATGAATCACTGCAAGTCTGCAATGACAAGATACCATTGAAATGTACAGTTGAGGATATTCTTGTAAAAGCAGAGAAAAGTTGGCTGCCTACAGTTTTCTAATGGAAAGGGAGGTGCTAACTTTCCTATTCCATCTTTGGTTCTTTCTTGGCTTTCCGTGATTCCCCATATCATCTCTGCTTTCCTGCTTACCTGCTTCTCAAATTGCATTGGAGAAGATACAAGGTCCCTCCCCTTTGACCTTCAAGGAAAGAGGATGGACAGAAAGACACATTGGGAAACAGCCTTTCTCTTGAAACAACCAAGAACAACAACTGTGTCAGTACAGATTTGTGTGTAAGTATGTGTGTGTTTATTTGCAACAGGACAGCAGAGGGTCTCTGCATTTTCTTTTAACAACAACATTTTATTAATGTATTGTCCTGTCCTTACCGGACACCAGTGATGTCATCGGCGAGGGATGAGGACGAGGCCCTCAGGAGATGATTAACTTGTCAGGATTTCGTCTTGAGAAACACCATACGAAGCAGACGTAGCCTATAACTGGGACTTTCCATAAGAATGTTGAAGCTCCAAGAGTCAAACCCACTGGAATTTCTCTCTGTTGTATCCAGGCAGAGGAAAGCAGCTTGGCGTTGGGCTAGGATTGAGCGATTGGCCTCGACGCCTGGTTATGATGGACGGAGAAGTGCCACACCTAACTGGGCAAAAGCCCCTCACAACCACCCCCAGATCGTCAATGTGTTCCCCTGGAAGGCCTGGATGCATCTGGAGTAGCAGCCGCCCCTCCCCCCTAAATGCAAGACATGGGTCAGTTATAGCCTTTCTGTACTATAGAGAGGGACTGAGTGGCTGCTGGGGGACTAGAGCTATTTCCACAGCTCTAAAAAGCTGCTAACCACAGCAATGCTGAGGAGGCATGCATCACTTTAACACATTGCTGTCCCCATGCAGAGAAAATGATACAGCAGAGCATCACAGTAGAAGTAGAAGCCTTGGGCAATGATTACTATAGAAAAACAAAAACATCATGGAGTTTAAAGGACAAGACCAAGTTTATTTTTTTTGTTAACATTGTGTTTTATCTGTTATGAAAACATTGACAGTAAAAAGTGTACTTGTCCCACTGTAGCTCAGTTGGTAGAGCATGGCGCTTGCAATGCCAGAGTTGTGGTTTTGATTCCCACGGGGGGCCAGTATGTAAAAACGTAATAAAAATGTATGCACTCTACTGTAAGTTGCTCTGGATAAGAGCGTCTGCTAAATGACTAAACTGTAACTGTAACTATATCCCCTATGTGTTTTTTCCAATGTCCAGTTTGAGATGCAAAATGATTGGTAACACTCTGTGAACCACCTGTGTGTAATGTGTTGCAAATGGTTGTTATAAGGAGCCAAGATTAGATATTTGCCCAACCCCTAATCCCTACCCCCTATGTACTTGTGGAAATCTGAGGCTTTGATAAATGTAAGCAAGATGGTAAAAATTCCATAGGGTTTGATTTAGGATTGGCCATTATGAATGCTTAGTTCGGGTCATGTCAGGAAATTTTCCAGGGCCTATAGAAAAGCTATTAATGTATTACAGGGTGATAGGTGGCAGGTGGTTCATATAAAGTATTACCAAATAGTTTATACAGTTGAAAAATATTTGTTTTACTTCAGTTTATTTATTCTATAAATTGGCCAAGGCCTTGTGTTTTGCAAAAGCGGTGATAAACAAATCAGTTTTTTTAAGAACAAGTGCTTGAGATTCTTTATGCCTCCATTCCATTTTTCACTGAAGTTGCTCTATTTGGGGCTGTCTATCCATGCAGATACACTCAGTAGCAAAACAAATCCCACGCACACTTCTTCCATACCCACGCAATAAGACAAACTTGCATTCCAGCTATGTTTCGAAGACATACAGTACAAATTACTTCAAAGTAACTTAATAAGCTAATTTAAAATGTTTCTTCAGGGAATCATATCCAAGGGAGGAGCACAAAATGAAGTGCTTTGAAAATAAATGTGCATCCCAGATTCCCAGTCAGTAACTATTTCCTGGAAACATAAATAATTGTGCATTTATTGGTCCAAAACATGCTAGCATCAGACTCGAGTTCCTGATACACTACCGTTCAAAAGTTTGGGGTCACTTAGAAATGTCCTTGTTTTTGAAAGAAAAGCAAAAAATGTGTCCATTAAAATAACATGAAATTGATCAGAAATACAGAGTAGACATTGTTAATGTTGTAAATGACTATTGTAGCTGGAAACGGCATATTTTTTATGGAATATCTACATAGGCGTACAGAGGCCCATTATCAGAAACCATTGCTCCTGTGTTCCAATGGCACATTGTGTTAGCTAATCAAAATGTATCATTTTAAAAGGCTAATTGATCATGAGAAAACCCTTTTGCAATTATGTTAGCACAGCTGAAAACTGTTGTGCTAATTAAAGAAGCAATAAAACTGGCCTTCTTTAGGCTAGTTGAGTATCTGGAGCATCAGCATTTGTGGGTTTGATTACAGGCTCAAAATTGCCAGAAAAAAAGAAGTTTCTTCTGAAACTTGTCAGTCTATTCTTGTTCTGAAAAATGGAGGCTATTCCATGCAAGAAATTGCCAACAAACTGAAGATCTCGTACAACGCCATGTACTACTCCCTTTACAGAACAGTGCAAACTGTCTCTAACCAGAATAGAAAGAGGAGTCGGAGGCCCCGGTGCACAACTGAGCAAGAGGACAAGTACATTAGAGTGTCTAGTTTAAGAAACAGATGCCTCACAAGTCCTCAACTGGCAGCTTCATTAAATAGTACCCGCAAAACACCAGTCTCAGCGTCAACAGTGAAGCGACAATGCCGGGATGCTGGCCTTCTAGGCAGAGTTCCTCTGTCCAGTGTCTTAGGATATTCCTTAAAGCTAGAATCCTTAGTTGTCTGTATGCTGTTGTTTGTATGTGTATACCCATTGATTATTGAAGAATACCATTTATAAATTTACATTTAAATTTACGTCATTTAGCAGACGCTCTTATCCAGAGCGACTTACAAATTGGTGCATTCACCTTATGATATCCAGTGGAACAACCACTTTACAATAGTACATCTATATCTTTTTTGGGGGGGAGGGTAGGGGGGAGGGAAGAAGGATTACTTTATCCTATCCCAGGTATTCCTTAAAGAGGTGGGGTTTCAGGTGTCTCCGGAAGGTGGTGATTGACTCCGCTGTCCTGGCATCGTGAGGGAGCTTGTTCCACCATTGGGGTGCCAGAGCAGCGAACAGTTTTGACTGGGCTGAGCGGGAACTGTGCTTCTGCAGAAGTAGGGAGGCGAGCAGGCCAGAGGTGGATGAACGCAGTGCCCTTCTTTGGGTGTAGGGACTGATCAGAGCGTGAAGGTACGGAGGTGCCGTTCCCCTCACAGCTCCGTAGGCAGGCACCATGGTCTTGTAGCAGATGCGAGCTTCAACTGGAAGCCAGTGGAGTATGCGGAGAACTTGGGAAGGTTGAACACCAGACGGGCTGCGCCGTTCTGGATGAGTTGTAGGGGTTTAATGGCACAGGCAGGGAGCCCCGCCAACAGCGAGTTGCAGTAATCCAGACGGGAGATGACAAGTGCCTGGATTAGGACCTGCGCCGCTTCCTGTGTAAGGCAGGGTCGTACTCTGTGAATGTTGTAGAGCAGGAACCTACAGGATCGGGTCACCGCCTTGATGTTAGCGGAGAACGACAGGGTGTTGTCCAGGGTCACGCCAAGGCTCTTGGCACTCTGGGAGGAGGACACAATGGAGTTGTCAACCGTGATGGCGAGATCATGAAACGGGCAGTCCTTCCCCGGGAGGAAGAGCAGCTCCGTCTTGCCGAGGTTCAGCTTGAGGTGGTGATCCGTCATCCACACTGATATGTCTGCCAGACATGCAGAGATGCGATTCGCCACCTGGTTATCAGAAGGGGGAAAGGAGAAGATTAATTGTGTGTCGTCTGCATAGAAATGATAGGAGAGACCATGTGAGGATATGACAGAGCCAAGTGACTTGGTGTATAGCGAGAATAGGAGAGGGCCTAGAACTGAGCCCAGGGGTACACCAGTGGTGAGAGCACATGGTGCGGAGACGGATTCTCGCCACGCCACCTGGTAGGAGCGACCTGTCAGGTAGGACGCAATCCAAGAGTGAGCCTAGCCGGAGATGCCCAACTCGGAGAGGGTGGAGAGGAGGATCTGATGGTTAACAGTATCAAAGGCAGCAGATAGGTCTAGAAGGATGAGAGCAGAGGAGAGAGAGTTAGCTTTAGCAGTGCGGAGAGCCTCCGTGACACAGAGAAGAGCAGTCTCAGTTGAATGACCAGTCTTGAAACCTGACTGATTTAGATCAAGAAGGTCATTCTGAGAGAGATAGCAAGAGAGCTGGCCAAGGACGGCACGCTCAAGAGTTTTGGAGAGAAAAGAAAGAAGGGATACTGGTCTGTAGTTGTTGACATCGGAGGGATCGAGTGTAGGTTTTTTGAGAAGGGGTGCAACTCTCGCTCTCTTGAAGACGGAAGGGACGTAGCCAGCGGTCAAGGATGAGTTGATGAGCGAGGTGAGGTAAGGGAGAAGGTCTCCGGAAATGGTTTGGAGAAGAGAGGAGGGGATAGGGTCAAGCGGGCAGGTTGTTGGGTGGCCGGCCGTCACAAGTCGCAAGATGGAGAGAGAGGGGAGAAAGAGGTCAAAGCATAGGGTAGGGCAATGTGAGCAGGACCAGCGGTGTCGTTTGACTTAGGAAACGAGGATCGGATGTCGTCAACCTTCTTTTCAAAATGGTTGACAAAGTCATCCACAGATAGGGAGGAGGGGGAGGGGGGGAGGATTCAGGATGGAGGAGAAGGTGGCAAAGAGCTTCCTAGGGTTAGAGGCACATGCTTGGAATTTAGAGTGCTAGAAAGTGGCTTTAGCAGCAGAAACAGAGGAAGAAAATGTGGAGAGGAGGGAGTGAAAAGATGCCAGGTCCGCAGGGAGGCTAGTTTTCCTCCATTTCCACTCGGCTGCCCGGAGCCCTGTTCTGTGAGCTCGCAATGAGTCGTCAAGCCACGGAGCTGGAGGGGAGGACCGAGCCGGCCGGGAGGATAGGGGACATAGAAAGTCAAAGGATGCAGAAAGGGAGGAAAGGAGGGTTGAGGAGGCAGAATCAGGAGATTGGTTGGAGAAGGATTGAGCAGAGGGAAGAGATGATAGGATGGAAGAGGAGAGAGTAGCAGGAGAGAGAGAGCAAAGGTTGCGACGGCGCAATACCATCTGAGTAGGGGCAGAGTGAGTAGTGTTGGAGGAGAGCGAGAGGGAAAAGGATACAAGGTGGTGGTCGGAGACTTGGAGGGGAGTTGCATTGAGATTAGTAGAAGAACAGCATCTTGTAAAGATGAGGTCAAGCGTATTGCCTGCCTTGTGAGTAGGGGGGGACGGTGAGAGGGTGAGGTCAAAAGAGGAGAGGAGTAGAAAGAAGGAGGCAGAGAGAAATGAGTCAAAGGTAGACATAGGGAGGTTAAAGTCACCCAGAATTGTGAGGGGTGAGCCATCGTCAGGAAAGGAACTTATCAAGGCGTCAAGCTCATTGATGAACTCTCCAAGGGAACCTGGAGGGCGATAAATGATAAGGATGTTAAGCTTGAATGGGCTAGTGACTGTGACAGCATGGAATTCAAAGGAGAGATGAGGATTCCAGTGCCACCACCCCGCTGACCAGATGCTCTCGGGGTATGCGAGAACACGTGGTCAGACGAGGAGAGAGCAGTAGGAGTAGCAGTTTTTTCTGTGGTAATCTATGTTTCCGTCAGCGCCAAGAAGTCAAGGGACTGGAGGATAGCATAGGATGAGATGAACTCTGCCTTGTTGGCCGCCGACCAGCAGTTCCAGAGGCTGCCGGAGACCTGGAATTCCACGTGGGTCGTGCACGCTGGGACCACCAGGTTAGAGTGGCAGCGGCCATGCGGTGTGAAGCGTTTGTGTGGCCTGTGCAGAGAGGAGAGAACAGGGATAGACAGACACATAGTTGACATGCTACAGGAGAGGCTACGCTAATGCAAAGGAGATTGGAATGAAAATTAACTAAACAACTGGGGAAGCGCGAGAGCAGGGCCTCCCTCACTAACCATTCACTGAAACACTCAAATATAACTTTTCCAACTTCCACTTTAGAAATTATAATTGATGTAAACTACAGTGGTTCAATGTTTCCAGGAATAGGCTCAAACTTAATTTATTCAGCTAGATAACTTGGTACAGTATTCTTCCGTGAAACCCGCCCAGTGCACCGTATCCTATGACAGCGTAGCTAACTAGCATGCTAGCATCCAATAACACACGGTTAGCACCAATACTTGGTTACAACAAACTACCAATGGATCATGAGCTAAGTTCAACTGTCATACCCCATCAGAACCCCAAATATAAGCTTGTTTTACTCCAATATTTGTAAACAATGCAAATGTAAACAAACACAGTATAGCCTCAAAACATGGTTAAAACTATAATTTGGTATCATGGATGGTCAGTCCTTGCATCCATAGCTTTGTCAAGGTAATAGTCAAACTGCATTTCACAGCATGCACTGATTTCTCACTGAGTTTGGGACAAATGAGAATGCTCATTGGGTTCACAGTGTCCTCGAAGGTATTCTGTAACAGGGCTAAAAAAATGCTGTCTCTTCTCAGACTCCCAGACATGAGTTGCTGGTTTCTCTCTCCTCTTCTCAGCATGCTGTTCTTTTAATGGACATCTGCTGGCACGTTGGCCTGTAACGGGTTTGCCATGTGCCCCTCCAGAAGCACACATGCAGGAGGAGCTGGAGGAAATATGCCCCTCTCCTGAGGGGGGACTAGACCTATCCTTCTCCAGCACTTTGGAAACAAGATGACGACAGGTAGGGTATATACAGTATATATATATATATATATATATATATATATATATATATATATATATACCATTTGGGACATATATATATATATACATATATATATGTCCCAAATGGTACCCTATTCCCTTTATACAGTAGTGCATTACTTTTGGGCTCTGGTAAAAAAGTAGTGCACTTATATAGGGAATGGGGTGCCATTTGGGACGCAGACTATGAGTTCCTCTGTATAAATTAGTTCAGTGTTTGAGCTTAGGGACCATATTGGACTAGTTTCAAGAACTGTTCCCTTGACTTGTGAAAACAGGTAGTTACCTCATTCAACCCTCAGCTATGTCCTATGGAAAAAGCTCAAAGGAGATGAGGTTGACTTGGTGAAGTGCACAGTTAGCATTACTTTGGCAAGTGGTTCAAGGTGTTGAACCTTTTTCCAAAGTGTTGGCCATGGGTGGATTGGCCATAAGGCAATTCTGGCAAATTAAAATTAAAAAAGGACACCGTTGGCAACGTATGTACATTTAAAAAAAAGAAGATTTTTGCACCTTTTCTCTGGTGTCATAATATATTTGAGCATTTGCCTGATCAGTGGGCAAGTGCCGGTACCCCTACCAAGATGAGCCGGCCCAGTTTTATGATTGCCTGAGCTGAAGTCACGCAAAAATTCACATTCAAAGTCAAATGTGCATCAGCACAGAGACCCACCCTGACCAAGTGCTGTGATTGTGTCTGTGCTGAGAAATTATGCTAGGCTTAGCACCGACAGATCAGCTGCCGCTGCAGAAGACAGTGCAGTCGAGGTAGGGAGCACACAGAAAAAGACACACACACTGACATAGATTCACAGTGAGGGAAAATGTATTTGATCCCCTGTTGATTTTGTACGTTTGCCCACTGACAAAGAAATGATCAGTCTATAATTTTAATGGTAGGTTTATTTGAACAGTGAGAGACAGAATAAAAACAAAGAAATCCAGAAAAACACATGTCAAAAATTTTATAAAATGATTTGCATTTTAATGAGGGAAATAAGTATTTGACCCCTCTGCAAAACATGACTTAGTACTTGGTGGCAAAACCCTTGTTGGCAATCACAGAGGTAAGACGTTTCTTGTAGTTGGCCACCAGGTTTGCACACATCTCAGGAGGGATTTTGTCCCATTCCTCTTTGCAGATCTTCTCCAAGTCATTAAGGTTTCGAGGCTGACGTTTGGCAACTCGAACATTCATCTCCCTCCACAGATTTTACATGGGACTGGCTAGGCCACTCCAGGACCTCTTACATCTAGATGTTCCACTAGCGGAACACCTCGCCAATATCAAACACCTCAAAAATACAAAAACTTAAATTTTTCAAACATATGACTATTGTACACCATTTTAAAGACAAGACTCTCCTTTATCTAACCACATTGTCCGATTTCAAAAAGGCTTTACAACGAAAGCAAAACATTAGATTATGTCAGGAGAGTACCCAGCCAGAAATAATCAGACACCCATTTTTCAAGCTAGCATATAACGTCACAAAAACCAAAACCATAGCTAAATGCAGCACTAACCTTTGATGATCTTCATCAGATGACACTCCTAGGACATTATGTTATACATCACATGCATGTTTTGTTCAATCAAGTTCATATTTATATAAAAAACCAGCTTTTTACATTAGCATGTGACGTTCAGAACTAGCATACCCACCGAACACTTCCGGTGAATTTACTAAATTACTCACGATAAACGTTCACAAAAAACAGAACAATTATTTTAAGAATTATAGATACAGAACTCCTTTATGCAATCACGGGGTCCGATTTTAAAATAGCTTTTCGGTGAAAGCTCATTTTGCAATATTCTGAGTAGATAGCTCAGCCATCACAGGCTAGCTATTTTGACACCCACCAAGTTTGGCACTCACCAAACTCAGATTTACTATAAGAAAAATTGGATTACCTTTGCTGTTCTTTGTCAGAATGTACTCCCAGGACTTCTACTTCAACACCAAATGTTGTTTTGGTTCCAAATAATCCATAGTTATATCCAAATAGCTGCGTTTTGTTCTTGCATTCAAAACACTATCCGAAGGGTGACGCGCCGGCGCATATCATGACATCAAAATATTCCATTACCGTACTTCGAAGCATGTCAAACGCTGTTTAAAATCAATTTTTATGCGATTTTTCTCGTAAAATAGCGATAATATTCCGACCAGGAGACGTTGTATCCGTTCAAACACTGAAAATGTAAAATGGACCCCTCACATGCACGCACGCCCGTCTCATTGTTCTCAGATCGACCACTATCCAAATGCGCTACTGTTTTTCGCCCAGGGACTGCAGAGTCATCATTTCCCGTTCTGGCGCCTTCTGAGAGCCTATGGGAGCCTTAGAAAGTGTCACGTTACAGCAGAGATCCTCTATTTTCGATAGAGATGACAAAGAAGGCCAAGAAATGGTCAGACAGGGTACTTGGCCGGCCATTTGTCTGTTATACTCACAGACACCATTCAAACAGTTTTAGAAACTTTGGAGTGTTTTCTATCCAAAGCTACTAATTATATGCATATTCTAGTTTCTGGGCAGGAGTAATAACCAGATTAAATCGGGTATGTTTTTTTATCCGGCCGTGAAAATACTGCCCCCTATCCATAACAGTTAATGTGCTTCTTCTTGAGCCACTCCTTTGTTGCCTTGGGGATGGTGTTCTTGGGGTCATAGGCAGCATTCCTCCTCCTCCAAACACGGCGAGTTGAGTTGATGTCAAAGAGCTCCATTTTGGTCTCATCTGACCACAACACTTTCCCCCAGTTGTCAGAACAATTCAGATGTTCATTGGCAAACTTCAGACGGGCATGTATATGTGCTTTCTTGAGCAGGGGGACCTTGCGGGCGCTGCAGGATTTCAGTCCTTCACGGCGTAGTGTGTTACCAATTGTTTTCTTGGTGACTATGGTCCCAGCTGCGTTGAGATCGTTGACAAGATCATCCCGTGTAGTTCTGGGCTGATTCCTCACCGTTCCCATGATCATTGCAACTCCACGAGGTGAGATCTTGCATGGAGCCCCAGGCCGAGGGAGATTGACAGTTCTTTTGTGTTTCTTCCATTTGCGAATAATCGCACCAACTGTTGTCACCTTCTCACTGATTGGCGATGGTCTTGTAGCCCAGCCTTGTGTAGGTCTACAATCTTGTCCCTGACATCCTTGGAGAGCTCTTTGGTCTTGGCCATGGTGGAGAGTTTGGAATCTGATTGATTGATTGCTTCTGTGGACAGTTGTCTTTTATACAGGTAACAAACTGAGATTAGGAGCGCTCCCTTTAAGAGTGTGCTCCTAATCTCAGCTCGTTACCTGTATAAAAGACACCTGGGAGCCAGAAGTCTTTCTGAATGAGAGGGGGTCAAATACTTATTTCCCTCATTAAAATGCAAATCAATTTATAACATTTTTGACATGGGTTTTTCTGGATTTTTTTGTTGTTATTCTGTCTCTCACTGTTCAAATAAACCTACCATTAAAATTATAGACTGATCATTTCTTTGTCAGTGGGCAAACGTACAAAATCAGCAGGGTATCAAATACTTTTTTCCCCTCACTGTAGCCTACAGCTGCCAGTTAATAATTTGGCTGTATATCGTATGAAATAGTAGGCTAATTAACACTTAGGCCTAGTTAGGTAATTGGGGATTCAGGGGAACTAACTTGCAATAAGCCTAAAAAGTAATTCGATTGGCTTTTATAACACATAAGCCAATAAGACATTAAATACAGTGCTACTGCTAGTTATAAAATACAAGTCATAATGGGTACCCATTAATATAAACCGACACCAGAGTCACTCGTTACTACAGGTCATAAACTAAGACCCACTCGCTGGCTGGCAAGACTGAGATTCAGAAGCAAATAAACATGGATAAAACTATTAATTGACATTTAACAGAGGATTATTTTGCAATTATTATGCATTAATTCAGTGTTTCATTGTAATACATTATGACAGAAACACTTTATTTCAAGGTTCTGCAAAAACTATTTACAAGGCATTCAGAAATGGTGTTAACCATTCATTAATCATTACCCCCCACATTAATAAACCATGTACTAAGCATTAGTAAAGTATTTTTGCAGTCCCTAAATCTAAAGTCAGCGCTATTTATACTTTATAAACACTTTGTACACTTTTTGAGTGACCAGTGTAACCTGGTGAAAAAATAAGCACACAGTGCAGGATGTTTAAGGAAATATATATACATGTGTGAATAACTAGCTTATTAACATTTATAAATGTGGGAGTAATGAGTACTACATGGTGAGCAAACAGTTTGTAAATGCCTTATAAATGGTTTACTATGCACCCTTAAAATAAAGTGTTACCCTAGGAAGTTGTTGGGCCAAGCAGCTACCTCAGCTGCTCCTGATGCAGTGGAGGTAGGAAGAAAACAGAGAGAGAGAGAGAGAGAGAGACTGACACAGATTTACTACCAGTTTTCATATTTTGGCCCTATATTATATATGTAATAGTAATTAACCTTTAGGATGGGGGGAGACATGTATGAAAGACATATTTGCAATATAAGTAGTATTACGAAGGTATAAAGAACAAAATTCTGTTTTCTCCATTTTGTTTTTCCAGGTTTCCTTTATCCCACTTTTTTTCATGTTTTTCGCTCTCAAAATCACTATTTGTTTAATAGAAAAACAACAAAATTGGATGTTCTTAGTCCACAACAACATCAGGAGATGGCTTTTGAGGTCTGGGAAAAATCTCTACGATATGTTTGGGTGTAGTTACCCTTTAGTGCAGTGTAGCTAAAATTCCAGAGCTGAATTTTGGTCCCAGTCCACCCCCTTGTGTGGGCTAATTCAATTTTTAATTCAGATTCTGTTATTGAGGCTTACTTCAAGCTATTCTTTGCCTGTGGGAGAGTTTGACTAAGGATTCTGAGCCTATGCTTTCGAAGAGCCCCTGATGATCTTCAATGCTCAAATGCTTCACATGTAGAGAGATACAGTATTCTATTCTTGAGGTCTTGTGTTTGCATATGGTAACCCTTTACACTCGGACCCGTATACGGGTTAAAATGTCAGATTTGGCCACTGATAAATGCCTAAATTGGAACGCAGGGGGCTGTACAGTAATATGCTATACATAAAGATGAGACGTTGAGTCCAAATATGCGCTTCACATTTCCATATCATTAAACTCATGTCATATACAGTGTCAAGAATCGATTTATAATAGACCGTTTTTGGATTGCGTAAACAGCAACAGTCATTGTGTGATGGCGGGGATGCAGGGTTGTGTTCCACACAAAACAATGACAAGTGTTCTCTAGTTCCTCAACGACACAGCTAGGAGAGCTAAAAAAAAAGAACCTTATAGTTGAAGACTCTTCTTTGAGTCAAGTGTACTGAAATTACTTAGGACCTGTGCACTTTGGAGAAGTGTGTGGACACTTGGAGACACCAGTTAGTCCTCTCACTCAAACCCATGCAATTTGTTTGTCTTATGTTGCACCTATATTCCTTTTCCAGGAATATTCTTGTCATGTTACTGAATGTAAACAGAGTATTTTCAGATTTCATTATCAACAAAAGCTGTGAAAAGTACAGTAACATCCACATAAAATCAACAGTGTAAGGTTTAGATTCAGACACATGTCAGGTGAACTGTTGTGCCGTAACTTTTGGTCTAACAATTTTCTCATAATCTCCAAACTTTTCCCTTTCAATTGCTACCATGGTTATGCATATGCTTTTCATATTTCTTCTGTAAGAAACATTTCAATTTAGCCCGATCCACATATGCCAATTCCCACAAGTGTAAAGGGTTAACACACACTGATACAGATGTAGGGAGATAAAGTATTCTATTCATTGAGGTGTTGGTGTTTGGATATGTAAAAATAGCTCTTAGAACCCACATATTGATACTTTTGGCTTTACCCTAATTAGCACCTAGAATCATTCTAGATGAACACTATTTGTCTGTCCATCTTAATGTTGTATAATCAAATTCAATTCCCTTTCATTCTGGCATGTCATGAGACTGACATCACCAGCACACATGAGTTGCATTCCAAAAACTCAAACCTGAGAGGGTCTGGAACATTGCCATCGATTCAAGGCTTTGGTTCAAAATGAAAAAAGCTGTTCACATCACAAAAATGCATCATAATGAAATTATCAAATAAAGGGGGCGATATGACACATACAGTTGAAGTCGGAAGTTTACCAACACCTTAGCTAAATACATTGAAACTCAGTTTTTCACAATTCCTGACATTTAATGCAAAAATTCCCTGTCTTAGGTCAATTAGGATCACCATTTTATTTTAAGAATGTGAAATGTCAGAATAATAGTTGAGAGAATGATTTATTCCAGCTTTTATTTCTTTCATCACATCCTCAGTGGGTCAGAAGTTGCTTACATACACTCAATTAGTATTTGGTAGCATTGCCTTTAAATTGTTTAACGTGGGTCAAACATTTCGGGTAGCCTTCCACAAGCTTCCCACAATAAGTTGGGTGAATTTTGGCCCATTTCTCCTGACAGAGCTGGTGTAACTGAGTCAGGTTTGTAGGCCCCCTTGCTCGCACACACTTTTTCAGTTCTGCCCACAAATGTTCTATAGGATTGAGGTCAGGGCTTTGTGATGGCCACTCCAATACCTTGACTTTGTTGTACTTAAGCCATTTTGCCACAACTTTGGAAGTATGCTTGGGGTCATTGTCCATTTGGAAGACCCATTTACGACCAAGATTTAACTTTCTGACTGATGTCTTGAGATGTTGCTTCAATACATCCACCTAATTGTCCTCCCTCATGATGCCATCTATTTTGTGTAGTGCACCAGTCCGTCCTGCAGCAAAGCACAACATGATGCTGCCACCCCCGTCCTTTACAGTTGGGATGGTGTTCTTCGGCTTGCAAGCCTCCCTCTTCTTCCTCCAAATATAACGATGGTCATTATGGCCAAACAGTTCTATTTTTGTTTCATCAGACCAGAGGACATTTCTCCAAAAAGTATGATCTTTGTCCCCATGTGCAGTTACAAAGCGTAGTCTGGCTTTTCTATGGTGGTTTTGGAGCAGTGACTTCTTCCTTGCTGAGCAGCCTTTCAGGTTATGTCAATATAGTACTCGTTTTACTGTGGATATAGATACTTTTGTACCTGTTTCCTCCAGCATCTTTCACAAAGTCCTTTGCTGTTGTTCTGGGATTGATTTGCACTTTTCGCACCAAAGTACGTTCATCTCTAGGAGACAGAACGCGTCTCCTTCCTGAGCGGTATGACGGCTGCGTGGTCCCATGGTGTTTATACTTGCGTACTATTGTTTGTACAGATGAACGTGGTACCTTCAGGCATTTGGAAATTGCTCCCAAGGATGAACCAGACTGGTGGAGGTCTACAGTTATTTCCTGAGGTCTTCTTTTTTTACAAGTTTGCATAGAGGGATTTTGATTCGTTGCAGTAGTTTCCCAGTTAATGCTGGAAAAATATCCATATTATGTGATGTCAAATATCATTGTGTTAATAGCATAAGTGCCTTTTTGTGTCTTTTACCCAGCAATTTATTAATACAATTTGTATAGTGTTTATTCATACCATATATTTTGAAGGCTCCAGAAAGCACCCCACATCTTTCCCCAAAGCAACATTAACACACTGCTCCACGTACAAAGATAGATAAACAACATTAAAAATCAGAATCAGCATGATAGCTTTTATTAAGACTTTCAGAGCCTCCCTTAGTGACATCGTTCCTCGTGCCAAAAATCTAAGACAGTGCGTATTTCAATATAGGAAAATATAACAGAACCATAGGTCTCATCATGCCAGTCCCAGTCTCAGTCTCACACATCCTCGTTAAGCCAGAATCATCCATGTGAGACTCAGTGTCCTTCCACCAGCCATACAGTTTGTCAACATGTCCTTACATTACCATTCGCACTGCCAGTGGCAGTCAGAGTAGGTGAGTAACAGTTCACATGGAATCATTTCCAGTCCTTTTCCCCTGAATATTCCTTCTCCTTTTGCCCTGTTAGTCTCTTTCCACAGAGGTTGTCAGACCCATCTCCTCAAAATGTGACCGTTTCAATAAGAAAACTATTGAAGACAGCCAACACTCGACCACCTCCTATGTATGGTCAGCTATTTATTGAGAGACCCTTTCATTTCATTTGAAACTGAGTGCTAAAGAGTGATACTTTGGTCTTTGTGCAATAAAAAAAACAGGCGAGAAGATGAGGACATTTCAAAAGAAGGGTTGTGAAACACCTGGTTTTAACATCTACCCATACCCTGGAATGTACGTTGGAAGTAGAACAGCCATTGAGACAACACTCAGTACTAAGTCATAGACAGAGTCAGACTTTTGTGGTTTACTTACTTACTTACTTAATGCAGGACAGTCTTTGTTTATTTACTGAAACAATGGTCTCAAGCATTACTGGAAAAAAAGGGCATCATCCAATAACTTACAGTATTGTTATTTTGGTGATTGGTTTTTGTCCTGTCAAATTGAGTTGAATGGAAATACATGTCAGGAGATCTCTTTGGGGTCTGTGCTAGACATTTATACTTCAATATTCCATAATCAGAATAAACACCCTGAGTAGAGTACTGTATTATTTAACGGTACTTGGGAAAAGCCAATTAAAGCATGTGAATGGACCGTTAACTCAAGTAACTATTCAAGCAATGCCTTAATTGTGAACAAGTTAGTGCTCCGTATTTAATAATTTACTTGACTGTTCTTGAGGCAATGCTTTCACTTTGAAGCATTGTCTCTGTCTTAACCTCTTAGATTCATAATAGTTCTAAAGATAGCTCAAACAAACCACAGATCTCTATAAAGTCTCACAAGATGGCTCCTATTAAAATCCATGTATTATATGACTGGAACAACTTAAATGATTTGGTAATCAACACTGAAATTGGTGCGGTAATAATTCAGTTCAGAGAAGAACACTATGTTCAATGTTTCTCAAATAAGGGGGGTGATTACTCCTTGTTTACACTTACTGTAACATTAAGTACTTCCAACTTCAAGACTGCTGGCCAAATGTTTGTTGCAACAGAAAGAACAAGGAGTCTACCAATAACCCAACAAATTACAATCGCACAGAGGCATGCACGCACGCACACACACCATGATCGACGGGTACAAAGCTCCTGTGCAAACTCAACTGGAGCACAACTGATTCCAAAGGCCTGTTTCTCCTCAAATGGGCAAAGAAGCAGGTGAAGACATTTGTTTAGAAAATCACACTAAAATGCCTCGGCTCCTTAAGGCACTTACAGGGACCACAGGAAAAAGTAACATTAATTACATTATGTTAATTATCTTAAGCTATGTAGTGCAGCTGCTGCCTTTTGGAACTTTAAAAGCCGCCGACAGGCACAGTCATGGCTTGTATGGAGAGCTATCTCAAGAAAATACATTAAGGTAACACGTTTGCAGTGAACACCTGAGCATTCAAGCCCTTACTCTGAGAAACAACGGGAGGAGATGGCATGGACTCTGGCATGGCGTGGTCATGGTTTCATACATTACACTAAAGGAGTTCAGTTTCTACCGTCTGCTTAAGGCTACACATGCCTATCTTTGACCCTCTACAGAGAATTCTTAAATGCCACCTATCAATTAACGTATTAAGATTTGTTGCAAACACCTTAAATAGATGGTATTGTATACAACAACAAAAAATGTTGGTCATAACATAGCAAAATTGGTGGATTTATGAAGAAGACAATGGTGTAAGTCCCTTGAAACAAAGAACTTAGACTTCGAATTTCAGCCTGGAAAGTGACTATTACGTGAAGTGCACAAACTGGCTTCCCCAGCCTCTTCAAGAACATGCCCTCTTTCTGTCCGAGTCTATGAACCACTTGGCCCATATTCAAGTCACAATAAGCAGAAAGTAATCTTTATAAGGCAGCAACCTCAGCAACCCCTCTCTTCTTTCAAGCCAGGGTTTGTGTGAATATCATGGTCCACCATGAAGAAAGAGAATAAACAGATAAACTTTTCCAGCTACAGCCATCCCGCTGGGCACACACTGGTTGAATCAACATTGTTTCAATACCATTTCTTAACGTATTGTGACGTGGAATCAATGTGGAAAATACAAAAAGTAATCAAACAGTACTGATTTCATCTCATTTCAACCAGCGTTGTAAGCATTGAAATGGCAAAACTTCAACTTAAATACAATGACTTAACCTGACTAACAGATTGTTACATCAATCTAATTTCAACATAATCATCAGAACTATGTATACGTTGAAAATGCATTGAAAATTCCACATAGAAACGTAAAAAATATATATATAATCCTATGTTCATCCAGGTTAAGTGTACAAAACATTATGAATACCTACCTAATATTGAGTTATATCGCCCCCTCCCTTTTACCCTAAGTTCTTGACACAAACCAGTGCGCCTGGCACCTACTACCATACCCCTTTCAAAGGCACTTAAATATTTTGTCTTGCCCATTCACTCTCTGAATGGCACACAAACACAATCCATGTCTCAATTGTCTCAAGGTTTAAAAATCCTTCTTCAACCTGTCTCCTCCCCTTCATCTACACTGATTTGAAGAGGAGTGAACTAGTGATCATAGCTTTCACCTGGTCAGTCTATGTAATGGAAGACCAGGTGTTCCTAATGTTTTATACACTAAGTGTATATCGGGTGGTTGAAATTCAGTGTTGGGGAGTAGCGAACTACATGTAGTTCAACTAGTAATTTAACTATATTTGAAGTAGCTATGTGGTAGTTGAACTAGTCAAAGTCAAATCAGTAGGTAATTAGTTTTTTGCCACGCAGTGGTGTAGATAACAACTGAAACTACACATGACTCTTTTTGCTAAAAAATGAAATAAAATATGGGTGAAGTAGGAAATATTTGGGGGGGGTTTTCGGCATCAGACCTGCCAAATTCTCACCTGAAACTTACATATTCTATTAAAATTACATATTCCAATAATGTATGACCCCAAAGTGAACTGTTCTTGCAATTTGTAGTCTATGACATTTCAAATTTACATACAATAATTTTTCTGAATGTACTTTGGATGTAGTGAACTACTTTTTCAAAGTAACCTTAGTCAAGTAAACTATATTTTTCTTAAGGGTAGCTTTAGTGTAGCTTAACTTCTTCCAGTGTGAAGTTATTGGTAGCTTGGTAAACTATATTATTATGGCAGCCCCCCGCACCTCTCTGATTCAGAGGGTTAAATGCGGAAGACACATTTCAGTTGAATGCATTCAGTTGTACAACTGACTAGGAATCCCCCTTTCCCTTTCCCTATATTTTCAGAGTAGATTCCCCAACACTGTTGAAATTATGTTGAATTTTATATTTGATTAGACATATTTCATTTGACCTTGTAAAATTGTATGTTTGAATCAACGTCAGTTTCAACTTCATGTCATGCACTGAAATAAAGAGGTAAATTCGGCATCGTAATTATAAGGCTAATGGTAACTACTTCTATACTTCTAAACTTCCAAAGATCCAATCAGCCATGGTTGAATGACAGTATACCTAGCGTTGAAATGATGGTGGCCTTTGGGAAAATCAGATGTCAATGTAGCTTACATAATAAACCCAACCTCACTCCAAACTTACTTTCACATACAGCTAGTGTAAGAAAAGTTAGAGGAGTTACTTTCAACTATTCAATGGTATTTAGGTAGTCTATGCAAAAGTGTATGGAAGCTGACCAATGTCTAACTGTGTTGACATGATAGGTCAGCTGAACTGAACACAGCTTGTTTCTAAAGCTAAGCAGGGTACATAGAGGAAGGCATCTGTATGGTAGACTTGTTCCACTGAAGTGCATTACCTCTCCGTAGGTGTCAATGTTCAGGCAGGAACATTGGACTGTGGCTTACCATTTTATTTCAATATACATCTATTTAGGTTGATGACATGATGTTGAAACAATGATGTTGATTCAAACATACCATTTTACTATCAGCATTGAAACAAGTTCAAATAACATATGTCTAATCAAATATTAAATTCAACATCATTTCAACCACCCAAAGTTGAAGATTTTTTACATTTCTACGTGGAATTTTCAACGCAATTTCCACGTATTTAATTGTTATGATGATTATGTTGAAATTAGACTGATGTAACAACCTGTTAATCAGGTTAAGTCTATGTAGTTAAGTTGAAGTTTTACCCTAATTTCAATTATGAAAACTTTGTTCAAATCCAATGTATTTTCCACGTCACAATACATTGACAAATTACATTTAAACAACCAGTGTGTGTCCAGTGGGATGTCTCTATTTCCACTAGGCTTTTTGACAACCTCTGAAGAGGCCCCGTTGAACTGGGCGGCCATTTCGGATCAAAAGTATAACGTCAGGGCTGATGACAAGCCCAGCCTCTACAGGTTGTCGTACATGTGCAGGGTACGCTCCAGCTGTTGGCCCACGCGCTGGTAGAAGGCGATCTGCTGTTTGATGTAGGCCTGCATCATCTCCTTGAAGTCCACCTCGCGGCGCTGGTGGAAGTGGTTCATCTCAGCCTGTAGAGCGAATCCCACTGTCCGGCAGCGTTTACGCACTCCGTCTGCCTCTTCCTGGTCCATTTTCCCTTCGTCGCTCATCCGCTGACTCTCTTTGACCTTGGCGAACGCACCTGAGAAAAGAGAGAGAGCAGTTGGCGGTTAGCTAGCTAATGATAAATGAGTGTTACTACCTGTGGAGGGAGAAGTTTGCGGTTAGCTAGCTACCGATACAATAGAAATGCTATGACCTGTGGAGAGTGCAGTTAGCAAGCTACCTATACAATGAATATGCTATGACCTGTGGGCTAGCTAGCTACCGATATAAGGGAAATGCTACTACTACCAGTGCATGCGTGGGGACCTAGCATGACCTGCATAAGAAAATGACACCTTGAAAATCATATTCAGGTTAAACATTTGAATGGCGTTTGAATTTGAGGGCTATGATCAGGAATTGTAAAAACTTGTACGACTTATTCATATGCTTGTGAGACATTTTGGAAAACATGACAGCCTTGTGAGACTTTAGCTTCCTCATAGTCTCGTAAAACCTGTCCTTGGCTGACCTGGAATATTACAGTAGACAAGGGATTGGCAAGATAAGGGACCCTCCAACCTTTAACAGAATCTGCTTTAGACCAAATAGAGCATATTACGCCACAGACTTAACGGCTACAGTAACAGTACACAAATCATGTTAAAGTAAGAAACAGCAGCTAACACAACTCACTGAATTCAAAACAGATGTAGCAATTAAAATGTTGCTTCCTTCATCAAGATTTCAAGTGTTCCCATTCTGTCTACATTACACATGTAGGCTAGGCTTCTCATCGACGGGGCTGTAGTGGAGCAGGTTGAGAGCTTCAAGTTCCTTGGTATCCACATCAACAACAAACTAGAATGGTCCAAACACACCAAGACAGTCGTGAAGAGGGCACGACAAAGCATATTCCCCCTCAGGAAACTAAAAAGATTTGGCATGGGTCCTGAGATCCTCAAAAGGTTCTACAGCTGCAACATCGAGAGCATCCTGACTGGTTGCATCACTGCCCGGTACGGCAATTGCTCGGCCTCTGACCGCAAGGCACCTCAGAGGGTAGTGCGTACGACCCAGTACATCACTGGGACTAAGCTGCCTGCCATCCAGGACCTCTACACCATCCAACCAATTCTTCCTAGTCGACGTCAACTCATTGCCTCATGCTTGCTTGTGTATTTTAATTCTCTTTATGAAGTCAGATAAACACTTTGGCAGTGTCATGGTGTGTTCGTAACCAAGGGAAGTGGGAATTTACCACATATGCCTGGGAAAAATCCCTTGAACGACCCTCCAACTGGTTATTACTAGTGAGAAACTCGTCTATCATCCTGAGCACCCACTTCTCCCACATGGTGACCTCTGATGTCACCTACTAAGGAAATGGCCTCTATAATAGGGTTGGGCGGGATCCAGATTTTCATATCTTCATACAGTTCTTCTCTCATCTCGGGATTTATGTTATTACCGGTTTAGTACAAAAGGGTTCACCAAAAAGCAAAAAAGGCCATTGGGCGTCTATTACCAGAACGCCAAAAAATATTACACAAGTAATAGCAAATTTCCAAGGAGGCTGCTAGCGAAATATACAAACGAGAGCAAACAAAAATAAACCAATTGCAAAGACAGGCAATCTAGCTCATAAAGTTATACATATATTGGTAGCAGCTACCAAATGTAATTTTTGGTCAGTTTGGACATTCACAAGCGAATGTGAACGAGAGACATTGCGCAAATAAACAATGTTTTGACGCATACTTGTCTTTAGCAGGATTCTTTCTCTTCACAACTGGCTACTTGATTATTGCAGCTCAATAAGTATAACGTTTGTTGACAATTTTGATTCCTTTTGGAAGCAAAACACGTTTCATAAGGAGGATGGGATCCACCCAAATACTTTGGGTTCCTGGATCCTTTCACAGCATTATAAGGCTGCGTTGAGACAATGACTTATCAATGACCCAAGCCCAGCTCAATTAATCCCTACCATCGTGTCGCTGAGTCATCATAATGCTTTAGCAAATGTACATTATACCAGGGGCATTGGCGGACAGAATGTAAGTAACCTAATTTATGTCCCTTTAACTGCCCTGAATACCTCTGCTGATCCTACAGCTATTGTATACAGCAATCATATGCTTTTGAACCAGATTTATGCTGTTAGCACTTAAGCGGTGTGCCATATTAGGAAGTCCACTATGTGCAGCTCACCCTGCACTAACATAAACAAGATGAGAATATCTACTTCTGCTAATCTTTCCAGTAAAGCAATGAAAACAATCAAGCATCCCAGAAAAGTTATCAAAATAGCCCACGTTAACATATGTAGCTTAAGAAACAAGGTTAATTCAATTAATAACTTGCTACCGAATGATATTGCCAACTAATTGAATTATTTTTTCATTAGCAAGATTAGCAAACATGCCAGCAACAAACGCTGACACAACACATCCAAGTATATCTGACCAAATTATGAAAGACAAGAATTGTCATTTTGAATTCCGTAAAGAGAGTGTGGAAGAGGTGAAAAAATTTGACAACAATGACAAGCCACCGGGGTCTGACAAAATGAAACATTTTGGAAAATGACTGCGGATAATAGTGTACGATATTGCCACTCCTATTTGCCATATCTTCAATTTAAGCCTACTAGAAAGTGTGTGCCCTCAGGCTTGGAGAGAAGCAAAAGTCATTCCGCTAGCTAAGAATAGTAAAGCCCCCTTTACTGGCTCAAATAGCCGACCAATCAGCCTGTTACAAACCCTTAGATAAGTTTTGGAAAAGATTGTGTTTGACCAGATAAAATGCTATTTTACAGTAAACAAATTGACAACAGACTTTCAGCACACTAATCGGGACGGACATTCAACAAGCCAGCCAAATTGCATTGGACTTGTGTTGCACAAATGTATTTTCTGTGAAGGAAAACTATAGATGCACATCCCTGATCACTCTATTGAAGCAAAAAAAAACACTGTTGACTTTCAATATAAAACGTGACCCCTGTCAATACACAGCTAAACTCATATGCTCCGGCTTTCTCCCGTTGTGCTATTTACAAACAAACACATGACTCGTTCAACTGTTCTGGGGAACTATGGTAAGCTTCATAATGTAAAATAATGTGACAGGTGAAATGAAGAACCCGATCTGCTTTATCTCCTAATGCATTGCACAAGTTGACTACAGGCATTTACTTAAAAAGTAGCTACAAATATAAAAATGTATTGAAAAACTTCTAAGAAATAGTTTCAACGGTATTGAGGGTATTGAAAAACCATGCCATGGCTATTTCCAAATTCCCAGGTATACGGTATATATGGTATACCGCCCAAACCTATTCTATAACAGCATTTTCGTCAGTTAAATGCAACAACAAGACATTATTTAATTAACTATTTAACTCTATAATTTGTTTACAAGAATGATAGATATATTTTTTGTTTATGGTTCACGTAGCTTGTTGGCCATTAGTAGAGCTGAGCAATTAGTGCTTTTTGAGGTCAGTTCGGTTTCGGTAAAAAAAAACAATTTTGGTTTTGATACATTTTTTCTAAACATTAAATGCACTATGCGTTATGTGGGTTGAATGCTGTAACAACACAGAATATATATTTTTTTTTAAAGTCCCATGATGTTAGCGACTGCCCATTACTGCTTATCACTTATTAACCATCATTTATTCACATTACTTAACTTTAATAAAATGGTTCAATTGTCTTGTATTTTACATTTGTTTTACTTGATTACTTGATTATTTCATTTCAAGTCATCATCTCATTTCGATAGAACTGCTGCCTATGCTGTTTGACAAAATCACTATTTGGTAGATCTTCAAAGAAAATAAGGGATACTTTTATGACTGCTGAATACCAACTATCAATCACTTAGATCATGTATTTTCAGGTAGAGATACCTTGCGAAGCAACAGCTGCTCTCTATATCACCTCACAATTGTGCACTCATCTCTCTTCAGTAGTAAAAGAAACACAGACTGGACAAGTAAATGAGCAACAGACTATGGTCATTGTAGTTAATTCCCACATTTTATGCGCTAAACTACGTAGAATATTGGCCTATTGAAAACTACAACTGCCTACTACATTGCACAGTTCAGGCTGGATCTCTAGAGAAACTGTGCGATGTACGGATTGATCTCACAGAAAAAAAAACGAACAAAATGGAAATCAAATTATTGAACCGATGTTGGTCAATTAGTTGTTTAAAAAACAAAAAATAACGGAAATGTTGATTATTCGCTCAGAGCTAGCCATTAGCTAATCGGCTTTTTCAATGAGTTCAAATCACATGAATGCATCCAACTGGCTTTTACGACTTCACAACTGGTAAATTCCGACCTCCCACATGGTTACAAATGCAGCATTAAAGTATAAACTTGAGAGGCACAACATAACAATCCTGTCACAACAGACAATGCCAGGAACATTGTGAATGCTGAACATTGTGAATGGCATCTCATTTTCCCGCTGTACCAAACCCAACCGTGACCCTAAAACCGCAATATGTGCACAATGTGTTTGGTGAACTGTTACACCCCTACCGTCAATACCGTTGAAACTATTTATTTGAAGTTTTTTAATACATTTTAATATTTGTAGCTACTTTTTAAATAAATACCTGCAGTCAACTTGTGAAATACGTTCGGAGAGAAAGCAGTTTGCATTTTTAATTTAACCTGTCACATTATTTTACATTATTAAGCTTACCGGTAGTCCCCAGTCACATGTTATTTACAAGCACACAACAATAAGAGACCAGAGCCTTGTGAGTCACTCACTGTTGTGCAGCACACACCAGGTGATCTAGTTACAGTATGAAATTCACAACTAAATGTTTGCCAGCTAGATATCTTATAACCTAACTATTAAGTTAACGGTCTAAAATGTGCTAAATGTTCTGCAGTTGTGAATTTGGTTGCTAACTTAGTAGCTAGTTATCTTTCTAAGTGGTTAGCTTCTTGCTATCAAGCGCCTCTTGGTAACCGCAGACTCTCCTGGATTGAGAGCCTTTATGTCTAATATTTGTTTTGTGCATGCAGCAAACTGTGAGTAGCATTGTAGTTACTTGTATAACTTTATGAACTGATATGTCTGTTGTGCAAATAGTTTATGTCGGAGGAGAATGTATAATAACTGCATAATCGCTATGGAACTTTACATGTACACTACCGGTCAAAAGTTTTAGAACACCTACTCATTCAAGGGTTTTTCTCTATTTTTACTATTTTCTAAATTGTACAATAATAGTGAAGACATAAAAACTATTAAATAACACATATGGAATCATGTAGTAACCAAAAAAGTGTTAAACAAATCCAAATGTATTTTATATTTGACATTCTTCAAATAGCCACCCTTTGCCCCGATGACAGCTTTGCACACTCTTGGCATTCTCTCAAATAACTTCACCTGGAATGCTTTTCCAACTGTTTTAAAGGAGTTCAAACATTTGCTTCGCACTTGTTTGCTGCTTTTCCTTCACTCTGTGGTCCGACCAATCCCAAACAAGCTCAATTTGGTTGAGGTCGGGGGATTGTGGAGGCCAGGTCATCTGATGCAGCACTCCATCACTCTCCTTCTTGGTAAAATAGCCATTACACAGCATGGAGGTGTGTTGGGTCATTGTCCTGTTGAAAAAGAAATGATAGTCCCACTAAGCCCAAACCAGATGGGATGGCGTACTGTATCTCTGCAGAATGCTGTGGTAGCCATGCTGGTTAAGTGTGCCTGAATTCTAAATAAATCATAGACAGTGTCACCAGAAATGTACCCCCACAACTTAACACCACCTCCATGCTTCACTGTGGGAAATACACATGCGGAGATCATCCGTTCACACTGCGTCTCAAAATACACTGCAGTTGGAACCAAAAATCTCCAATTTGGACTCCAGACCAAGGGACAAATTTCCACCAGTCTAATGACCATTGCTCGTGTTTCTTGGCCTAAGCAAGTCTCTTCTTATTATTGGTGTTTTTAGTAGTGGTTTCTTTGCAGAAATTCGACAATGAATGCCTGATTCACACAGTCTCCACTGAACAGTTGATGTTGAGATGTGTATGTTACTTGAACCTTGTGAAGCATTTATTTAGGCTGCAATTTCTGAGGCTGGTAACTCTAATGAACTTGTTCTCTGCAGCAGAGGTAACTCTGGGTCTTCCACTCCTGTGGCGGTCCTCATGAGAGCCAGTTTCATCATAGCGCTTGATGGTTTTTGCGACTGCACATGAAGAAACTTCTATACATTTTCCCGGATTGACTGACCTTCAAGTCTTAAAGTAATGATGGACTGTTGTTTCTCTCTGCTTATTAAAGCTGTTCTTGCCATAATATGGACTTGGTCTTTTACCAAATAGGGCTATCTTCTGTATACCACCCCTACATTTTCACAACACAACTGATTGGCTCAAACGCTTTAAGAAGGAAATTAATTCCTTGTCCATTGCTGTTCTGGTTAGTGTTTATTGGCTTATTTCACTGTAGAGCCTCTAGCCCTGCTCATTATACCTTATCCAACCTCTCAGTTCCTCCACCCACACATGCTATGACATCTTCTGGTTTCAATTATGTTTCTAGAGACAATATCTCTCTCATAATCACTAAATGCCTAGGTTTACCTCCTCTGTACTCACATCCCACCATACCTTTGTCTGTACATTATACCTTGAAGCTATTTTATCGCCCCCAGATACCTGCTCCTTTTTCTCTCTATTCTGGACGTCACAGACGACCAATTCTTATAGCTTTTAGCCGTACCCTCATACTTATTCTTCTCTGCTCCGCTGGGGATGTAGAGGTGGAGCCAGGCACCTACTCCCCAGGCGCTCTCTTTTGATGACTTCTGTAACCGTAATAGCCTTGGTTTCATGCATGTTAACATTAGAAGCCTCCTCCCTAAGTTTGTTTTATTCACTGCTTTAGCACACTCTGCCAACCCGGATGTCCTAGCTGTGTCTGAATCTTGGCTTAGGAAGTCCACCAAAAACTGTGAAATCTTCATCCCTAACTACAACGTTTTCAGACAAGATAGAACGACCAAAGGGGGCGGTGTTGCAATCTACTGCAGAGATAGCTTGCAGAGTTCTGTCCTGCTATCCAGGTCTGTACCCAAACAATTTGAACTTCTACTTTTAAAAATCCACCTCTCCAAAAACAAGTCTCTCACCGTTGCCGCCTGCTATAGACCCCCCTCGGCCCCTAGCTGTGCTCTGGACACCATATGTGAACTGATTGCCCCCCATCTATCTTCAGAGCTCGTGCTACTAGGCGACCTAAAACTGGGACATGCTTAACACCCCAGCCATTCTACAATCCAAGCTTGATGCCCTCAATCTCACACAAATTATTAATGAACCCACCAGGTACAACCCCAAAGCCGCAAACACTGGCACCCTCATAGATATCATCCTAACCAATGTGCCCTCTAATTACACCTCTGCTGTTTTCAACCAAGATCTCAGCGATCACTGCCTCATTGCCTGCACCCGTAATGGGTCAGCGGTCAAACGACCTCCACTCATCACTGTCAAACGCTCCCTGAAACATTTCAACGAGCAAGCCTTTCTAATCGACCTGGCCTTGGTATCCTGGAAGGATATTGACCTCATCCCGTCAGTAGAGGATGCCTGGTTATTTTTTTTAAATGCCTTCCTCTCCATCTTAAATAAGCATGCCCCTTTCAAGAAATTTAGAACCAGGAACAGATATAGCCCTTGGTTCTCCCCAGACCTGACTGCCCTTAACCAACACAAAAATATCCTGTGGCGTTCTGCATTAGCATCGAACTGCCCCCGCGATATGCAACTTTTTAGGGAAGTTAGAAACCAATACACACAGGCAGTTAGAAACGCCAAGGCTAGCTTTTTCAAACAGAAATTTGCTTCGTGCAACTCCAACTCTAAAAAGTTCTGGGACATTGTAAAGTCCATGGAGAATAAGAACACCTCCTCCCAACTGCCCACTGCACTGAGGATAGGAAACTCTGTCACCACCGATAAGCCCACTATAATTGAGAATTTCAATAAGCATTTTTCTACGGCTGGCCATGCTTTCCACCTAACTACCCCTACTGCATTCAACTGCACTGCACCCCCCACAGCTACTCGCCCAAGCCTCCCCCATTTCTCCTTCTCCCAAATCCATTCAGCTGATGTTCTGAAAGAGCTGCAAAATCTGGACCCCTACAAATCAGCTGGGCTTGACAATCTGGACCCTTTCTTTCTAAAATTATCTGCCGAAATTATTGCAACCCCTATTACTAGCCTGTTCAACCTCTCTTTCGTGTCGTCTGAGATTCCCATAGATTGGAAAGCAGCTGCTGTCATCCCCCTCTTCAAAGGAGGTGACACTCTTGACCCAAATTGCTACAGACCTATATCCATCCTACCCTGCCTTTCTAAGGTCTTCGAAAGCCAAGTCAACAAACAGATTACCGACTATTTTGAATCCCACCGCACCCTCTCCGCTATGCAATCTGGTTTCAGAGCTGGTCATGGGTGCACCTCAGCCACGCTCAAGGTCCTAAACGACATCGTAACCGCCATCGATAAGAAACATTACTGTGCTGCCGTATTCATTGACCTGGCCAAAGCTTTTGACTCTGTTAATCACCACATCCTCATCGGCAGACTTAGTAGCCTTGGTTTCTCAAACGATTGCGTCGCCTGGTTCACCAACTACTTCTCTGACAGAGTTCAGTGTGTCAAATCGGAGGGCCTACTGTCTGGACCTCTGGCAGTCTCTATGGGGGTACCACAGGGTTCAATTCTTGGGCCAACTCTTTTCTCTGTATACATAAATGATGTCGCTCTTGCTGCTGGTGAATCTCTGATCCACCTCTACGCAGACGACACCATTCTGTATACTTCTGGCCCTTCTTTGGACACTGTGTTAACAACCCTCCAGACGAGCTTTAATGCCATTCAACTCTCCTTCCGTGGTCTCCAACTGCTCCTAAACACAAGTAAAACTAAATGCATGCTCTTCAACCGATCGCTGCCTACACCTGCCCGCCCATCCAGCATAACTTCTCTGGACGGTTCTAACTTAGAATTTGTGGACAACTACAAATACCTAGGTGTCTGGTTAGACTGTAAACTCTCCTTCCAGACTCACATCAATCATCTCCAATCCAAAGTGAAATCTAGAATTGGCTTCCTATTTCGCAACAAAGCATCCTTCACTCATGCTGCCAAACATACCCTCGTAAAACTGACCATCCTACCAATCCTCGACTTCGGCGATGTCATTTACAAAATAGCCTCCAATACCCTACTCAACAAGCTGGATGCAGTCTATCACAGTGCCATCCGTTTTGTCACCAAAGCCCCATATACAACCCACCACTGCGACCTGTATGCTCTCGTTGGCTGGCCTTCACTTCATAATCGTCGCCAAACACATTGGCTCCAGGTCATCTACAAGACCCTGCTAGGTAAAGTCCCCCCTTATCTCCGCTCACTGGTCACCATAGCAGCACCCACCTGTAGCACGCGCTCCAGCAGGTATATCTCTCTGGTCACCCCTAAAGCCAACTCCTCCTTTGGTCGTCTCTCCTTCCAGTTCTCAGCTGCCAATGACTGGAACGAACTACAAAAATCTCTAAAACTGGAAACACTTATCTCCCTCACTAGCTTTAAGCACCAGCTGTCAGAGCAGCTCACAGATCTCTGCACCTGTACATAGCCCATCTTTAATTTAGCCCAAACTACTACCTTTTCCCCTACTGTATTTATTTATTTTATTTATTTTGCTCCTTTGCACCATATTATTTATATTTTAACTTTTAACTTTCTTCAAACTACAAATCTACCATTCCAGTGTTTTTCTTGCCATACTTTATTTACTTTGCCACCATGGCATTTTTTTGCCTTTACCTCCCTTATCTCACATCATTTGCTCACATTGTATATAGTCTTATTTTTTTCTACTGCATCATTGATTGTATGTTGTTTTACTCCATGTGTAACTCTGTGTTTTTGTATGTTGTCGAACTGCTTTGCTTTATCTTGGCCAGGTCGCAATTGTAAATGAGAACTTGTTCTCAACTTGCCTACCTGGTTAAATAAAGGTGAAATAAAAATAAATAAAAAAAATTCCACAAATTAACGTTTAACAAGGCACACCTGTTAATTGAAATACATTCCACGTGAGTACCTCATGAAGCTGGTTGAGAGAATGCCAAGTGTGCAAAGCTGTCATCAAGGCAAAGGGTGGCTACTTTGAAGAATCTCAAATATAAAATATATTTTGATTTGTTTAACACTTTTTTAGTTACTACATGATTCCATTGTGTTATTTTATAGTTTTGATGTCTTCACTATTATTCTACAATGTAGAAAACAGTACAAATAAAGAAAAACCCTGGAATGAGTAGGTGTTCTAAACCTTTTGACCTGTAGTGCACTTTTTAGCATTGCTAGCCTTCGTATTGAAAATAGCGCCCCTTGTGTTCAGTGTCGGTATAACCGAATATCCCAGGATAGCACAAGGTCGGTATGAAGGTATGACAATCTGGATACCGCCCAACCCTAGTTTCTATAGAATTCCAGGCTGCAGTCTGAGTAAGCATGTAGGGCATTTTATTGCTGTTCCAGGGGCAGGGCTGTACTGACCCGTCTGTGGCTCTGACCAAGAATAATGTATTGTAAAAACAAAAGTAGGGGTTGGGTGGGGGGGTGTTTCCAAATGTCCTTATGCCATGTCCCTTAAGAAGTATGCCATGTCCCTTAAGAAGAAATGACTGGAATGTGGATCTTACGCAATGGTCTGTTTCCCTATGTACGTATATAACGTATATGTTATAATGTATATAACATATGAAGATATTGTATCTGTCCATTACGTACATGGGGCATTTCAGAACATACACTGTGACGTGCTAAATAAATACAATTAGTAATAGTGGTAGTCATCATAGTAGTAATGGTAGTTGTAGAAGATTGGTATCCCTTTACTCATGTCAATCCACTGGAATAAATGCTTGCTAATAAATGTCCCAATGGCCTGGAAAGCCACCATTCTAAGTTGTGGAGAGAATTGAGCTATATTATAAGTCACAGTGAGAGCGAAACTGTTATGCTAACCATGCTATGCAATCGAGGAAGAGTGACAGAAAGAGAGAAGGGGGAATAGAGAGGAAGAGGAGAGAGGGCGAGAGGGGTGGGGGGCGGAAGAGATTAACTGTGAACACAACCACTCTGGTGAATTAAACACAGGAATCTCCAGTACAATTTTGTGCATTCCCCTTTCCCACACAGGCCTCCAGACTGCTACCATTTAGGGACAGTTCAACATTTATTTGGGGGTAGTCCAAAATAGGGGAGGGTTGTTAAAAAGAAATTGCTTTCGGGAGGGTTGTTGGACCCTTTGACTTGGCTGTGCGAGTAAAACATTTTGTTGGTCGCATCGGTGTGAGCTGCACATTCTACATGGTCACCTCACTCAAAGCATCTACTTTTTTAGGAGGCTAAAAACATGATTTGGTTATACAGTAAAGTGCATTCCCCTCATGATTCCTATAATGTCTGCCCTGCTGCTGTGCCTGTTTCGCAGGGGCCTGGATGCTGTGATGAGTGAGCCACTCTCAATGGCTCTCCCACTGTGCTCCGGGAGAAAAACATGTTTCCTGATTGTATAACATTTCAAAATCAAGAAGAAAAAAAACATCTAAAAAAACACAGCTATCCTGTGTAACACTTGTGTCAGAGTTGAAGAGAGGGGGTTCTCAGCTTTCTGTAGGTATACGTTTTATGTTTCAACTCAATTTTGAGCTCTATAGAAACTATTTTGCAACCAACATATTTGATATGGCTTTGAGATACAGAGCGCACAAAATGCGCATTGGCCATTGCGAGTGCATGGGCCGCATTGGGTAGTAGGCTAAGACTGCTACGTTTTTTTAGGACATTACATTTACTGCTATATTAATACATGGCTACTACCAGTGGGTATTATATTTAGAATAACGATCTAGCTAATGTGTTTTGAGTTTCCACTTACTCAGGTAGTGAATTAGCCCCAAATAAATCTGCCTATGATATTTGTGCACGTAAAGATGTAGGCAAATTCATGTCTATTGAACTAAAACATATCTATTAGGGCTGTCCCCGACTGAAAAAGATCTTGGTCGGCCGAGAGTCGTCCTATTCTTTCAACTAATTGATTGGTCTAAATGTTTCAACTGATTTTTCCCATATATAGGACAGACACACCCTATGTGTTTGAATAATAAAATCAACTACATATGCACTGAGCTTGTCTGATGCTTTAAGCACACACAAATGACTCAAGAAAGAGCCCGATGATCACACTGTGTTAAAAAAAACTGGAGACTGGAGCACGTTGTCTCACTCTCCTCCCTACTGCAGCGAAACGGCACCAAAGCACAGCAAGTGTTTATTGAACCGTCTGTGCTGAAGCTGCAAAATAATTTCAGTCATTTATTACTCTTTTTTTCTGACTGAAAAGTTCTGTTACCGAAATCCCTAATTTGTTTACGAAAAACATGACCTATTCCCTCAACCCTGCTCTCTTTACGTGGAACAAGTAAGCATCGCAGGCGACCAATAGGGCCTGACCTAACTTATCATAATCACATCAATTAATTGGTTACAAAAAACTCAGAACATAGTAATGACGAAAGCAAAATGGATGAGGAGGATGTGAAAAAGAAACTCGAAACGGGCAAAAATGTATTGGTTGCTCAGGAGGGAAAGGGGAAGTCATATCTGTGGAAGACATTTGACATAGTTGTGGAAACTAGAGATGCACGATATATCGGAATCAGCCGATATTAGCTAAAAATGCCAACATCGGTATCAGCCCGATGTCTAGTTTAACGGCGATGTTAAAAACCGATGTCAAAGCTTGCGCTATATGTGCAACACAGCATTCCTAACCTAGCCCACACAATGTCTGCTGTGTGGATCGAGAAGTCAACAAGTCAAGCAGTCATTTGAAAGAGTAAGAACATTTAAGCGAGACAACTCAAAGGCGAAATCCATTAAAGCCAAGATAATGGAATTCATTGCCCCTGACAATCAACCGTGCTCTCTTGTGGGTGATGTTGGCTTTCGCCTGCAGTCATTTTCATTATTCTTAGCAATGATTTAGGAATCCTTGAGTAAGTATTTGCTAGGTTGCCACTTGTTGTTCGCCTATTGAAATTGAACTTCAGTTCATGAAAATAAATAGCTAGCCAGCTACTTAACCCTGTTGCCCAAAGCTAACGTTATAAGCAGCCAGCTAGCTTCATCTGGCTAGTGACGCTCGACAGGACATTTAACTTATTTTTTTTATTTTTTTTACATTTTAGTAATTTAGCATATGCTCTTATGCGACTTACAGTAGTGAATGCATACATTTCATACAATTTTATTTTTTTTCGTAGTGGTCCCCCGCGGGACCGGGTTATGTGTTGTAAATCTAGCCACAATAAGGATTAAGCACAATAGTGGAATTTGCGGTTTGCCTTCAAAATAAAAGTATGTTTTTTTTTGTTTTTTTTTAAAGTAGGGTTATTTTAGATGACACCTAGCTATATGACACTTAGCAATGATTTCGCTCTTGCTGCTGGTGATTCTCTGATCCACCTCTACGCAGACGACACCCTTCTGTATACTTCTGGCCCTTCTTTGGACACTGTGTTATTTAGTGTCCTAAGTTTTCATATCTGTGACCTTAATTGCTACCGTCTGTAAGCTGTTAGTGTCTTAACCTCTATGACGCTTGCGTCCCACCTACTCAACAGCCAGTTGAATCCCGTGGCGCGTTATTCAAATACCTTAGAAATGCTATTACTTCAATTTCTCAAACATATGACTATTTTACAGCATTTTAATGACAAGACTCTCGTTAATCTAACCACACTGTCTGATTTCAAAAAGGCTTTACAACGAAAGCAAAACATTAGATTATGTCAGCAGAGTACCCAGCCAGAAATAATCAGACACCCATTTTTCAAGCTAGCATATAATGTCACATAAACCCAAACCACAGCTAAATGCAGCACTAACCTTTGATGATCTTCATCAGATGACAATCTTAGGACATTATGTTATACAATACATGCATGTCTGTTCAATCAAGTTCATATTTATATCAAAAACCAGCTTTTTACATTAGTAGGTGACTAGCATGTGACTAGCATTCCCACCGAACACTTCCGGTGAATTTACTAAATTACTCACGATAAACGTTCACAAAAAACATAACAATTATTTTAAGAATTATAGATACAGAACTCCTCTATGCACTCGATATGTCCGATTTTAAAACAGCTTTTCGGTGAAAGCACATTTTGCAATATTCTAAGTAGATAGCCCGGCATCACAGGGCTAGCTATTTAGACACCCAGCAAGTTTAGCACTCACCAAAGTCAGATTTACTATAAGAAAAATGTTATTACCTTTGCTGTCTTCGTCAGAATGCACTCCCAGGACTTCTACTTCAATAACAAATGTTGGTTTGGTCCCAAATAATCCATTGTTATATCCAAATAGCGGCGTTTTGTTTGTGCGTTCAAGACACTATCCGAAAGGGTAAATAAGGGTTACGAGCACGACGCATTTCGTGACAAAAAAATTCTAAATATTCCATTACCGTACTTCGAAGCATGTCAACCTCTGTTTAAAATCAATTTTTATGCCATTTTTCTCGTAAAAAAGCGATAATATTCCGACCGGGAAATCGTTTTTTATTACAAAGAGAGTGAAAGTAAAAGCATGCTATCCCCTCATGCACGAGCCTCAGTCTGATGGCCCTCTGATAGAGCACTTGCCAAACGCGCTAGTGTGTTTCAGCCTGGGCCTTGAATTACGTCATTCAGCTTTTTCCCGGGTTCTGAGAGCCTATGGGAGCTGTAGGAAGTGTCACGTCATGCCAGAGATCCCCTGTTTTTGGAAAGAGATGATCAAGGAGGGCAAGAAATGGTCAGACAGGCCACTTCCTGTAAGGAATCTTCTCAGGTTTTGGCCTGCCAAATGAGTTCTGTTATACTCACAGACACCATTCAAACAGTTTTAGAAACTTTAGGGTGTTTTCTATCCAAAGCCAATAATTATATGCATTTTCTCGTTGCTGGGCAGGAGTAGTAACCAGATTAAATCGGGTACGTTTTTTATCCGGCCGTGCAAATACTGCCCCCTAGCCCCAACAGGTTAACCAACCTTCAGACGAGCTTCAAACTTAACATGTGTAAAGATTTGTATAAACATAACAAGATTCAACAACTGAGACATAAACTAAACAAGTTCTACGGACATGTGACTAACAGAAATGGAATAATGTGTCCCTGAACAAAGGGGGGTCAAAATCCAAAGTAACAGTCAGTATCTGGTGTGGCAACCAGCTGCATTAAATACTGCAGTGCATCCCCTCCTCATAGACTGCACCAGATTTGCCAGTTCTTGCTGTGAGATGTTACCCCACTCTTCCACCAAGGCACCTGCAAGTTCCTGGACATTTCTGGGGGGAATGGCCCAAGCCCTCAACCTCCGATCCAACATGTCCCAGACATGCTCAATGGGATTGAGATCCGGGCTCTTCGCTGGCCATGGCAGAACACTGACATTCCTGTCTTGCAGGAAATCACGCACAGAACGAGCAGTATGGCTGGTGGCACTGTCATGCTGGAGGGTCATGTCAGGATGAGCCTGCAGGAAGGGTACCACATGAGGGAGGAGGATGTCTTCCCTGTAACGCACAGCGTTGAGATTGCCTGCAATGACAACAAGCTCAGTCCGATGATGCTGTGTCACACCGCCCCAGACCATGACGGACCCTCCACCTCCAAATCGATCCTGCTCCAGAGTACAGGCCTCGGTGTAACACTCATTCCTTCGATGATAAACGTGATTCCGACCATCACCCCTGGTGAGACAAAACTGCGACTCGTCAGTGAAGAGCACTTTTTGCCAGTCCTGTCTGGTCCAGCGACAGTGGGGTTATGCCCATAGGCGACGTTGTTGCCGGTGATGTCTGGTGAGGACCTGCCTTACAACAGGCCTACAAGCCCTCAGTCCAGCCTCTCAGCCTATTGCGGATAGTCTGAGCACTGATGGAGGGATTGTGCATTCCTGGTGTAACTCGGGCAGTTGTCGTTGCCATCCTGTACCTGTCCCGCAGGTGTGCTGTTCGGGTGTACCGATCCTGTGCAGGTGCTGTTACACGTGGTCTGCCACTGCAAGAACGATCAGCTGTGCGTCCTGTCTCCCTGTAGCGCTGTCTTTTGCGTCTCACAGTACGGATATTGCAATTTATTGTCCTGGCCACATCTACAGTCCTCATGCCTCCTTGCAGCATGCCTAAGGCACGTTCACGCAGATGAGCAGGGACCCTGGACATCTTTCTTTTGGTGTTTTTCAGAGTCAGTAGAAAGGCCTCTTTAGTGTCCTAAGTTTTCACAACTGTGACCTTAATTGCCTACCGTCTGTAAGCTGTTAGTGTCTTAACGACCATTCCACAGGTGCATGTTCATTAATTGTTTATGTTTCATTGAATAAGCATGGGAAACAGTGTTTAAACACTTTACAATGAAGATCTGTGAAGTTATTTGGATTTTTACGAATTATCTTTGAAAGACAGGGTCCTGAAAAGGGGACGTTTCTTTTTTGCTGAGTTTATATAGATACTGAAACAGATGTCGTTTTGCTATGTTTTTGGGAAGAGCATTGTTTGCATCCATGAGCTAGCTAGCTTTTTTTTATGACCAGCACTGTAGGTGCGCAAGACAACTTTACCAGCATCATAGCATACGTATCGATGAATCTTTGTTACATATGAAATAAGAGTGATAGTTTAATCAATGTGTAATAACTACGGAAAAAATGTATGAACGCGTTAAATAATTGTGACGTGCAGTCATATTCAGGTCCTGATTGGTCAACAAGCTTTTTCAACACGTCAAATAGTGTTATTTGACACGTCAAACAGTGTTATTTGATGTGTATTTTTTTTGACATGCAAAGACCCAAACGACATTCCATAGAAATCCTGGGAATGAAACGACTGAACAAATGAACAACCAAACAGCACAGCAAGTAAGTGAAAGAAGTAGGTTTTGATTATGTTTTACTGGTAATGGGGACATATGTAAATGCCAACAAAATAACTTTTTGGTCAGTGTGGTGTGTGTGTAACCTTTATTTAACTAGGCAAGTCAGTTAAGAAAAAATTCTTATTTACAATGACGACCTACCCTGACCAAACCCGAACGACGCTGTGCCAATTGTGCGCCGCCCTATGGGACTCCCAATCACGGCCGGATGTGATACAGCCTGGATTCGAACCAGGGACTGTAGTGATGCCTCTTGCACAGATGCAGTGCCTTAGACCGCTGCGTCCATGTGTATGTTAACTATTTAACCGTACTAGAATGCTTAAAAGGCCGCAAAAATGTTAAATATCGGTTATCAGTATCGGGTTTTTCTGGCAAGGAAAATATTGGATATCGGTATCGGCCAAAATGTCATATCGGTGCATCACTAGTGGAAACTACTGGACATCAAGAAAAAGGAGGGTATAGAACAAGTGTTGCGGGAGTATTATGTTTGCCAAACAGTTACCGTTTGGCAAACATAATATTACACTTTTTTTCTGACCATTTGGAACAGTGTAAACAACACTTAACTGTACCAGAGAGTCTGTTCTAACTGATTTAAAAATATATAAAATCTTTATTACAACAGACTAAAAACCATTGCATGCATTCGTGAATTGAGGTTTATTTATTGTTTAGGCTAATTATTCAAATTTCCCTTTGTTATTTAATTTTAAAACTGAAATGCTTGATTGCATTTCAAAGCATGCATGTCGCGTATGCTGTGTGATGGCATGAACAAATTAATGATTGATTGATTGGATTGGATTGATAGATACAGTAGCGTATATATTGAAATATAGGCCTAAGTACATTCCGGCATTAAGACTAAACAAGATGCGCTCTTAGGCCTACAGCTTGATGGTAGTTATACAAAGCTACTATACAAAGCCTACTCATGATAACAACATTACTTATTATTATAATGATGATCATAATAATAATTGTAATATATAACAATAAGAAGGAGATCAAGAAAAAGGAGGGTATAGGAGCGAGAGCTTTATGCATATGTGTGACAAATAAGTGCTGTTAGATTACAATATTATTTTTGCCTGTTTGGAACAGTGTAAACAACCCTAAATAAATGATAAGTAATACCAGTCTGTTCTAACACATTTTTTTTATAAGGCCTTTATTACAGCATAGCAAAGATTAAAAACAGCCGAATCAGTGAAATTGCATTATCCAACATTTTGCCGTTGCATGAGAGTTGGTGCTCATGGAATCAGTAGGCTATTAAACAAACACTCAAACAGGCAACAGAAGCAAGATCTGTCTTATTTCTGTAGATATATATGGATGATTTATAAAGCCAGGCACATTTAATAGTTAGGCTATTGATTATACACCTAATTAAATTGGGGTTTCCTCTCTCCTCAATTTTCTTAACACAATTAGGCTAAGGCAAGGGCTGTTTCCACGTCTTTGCTGCTGCTGCCTCCGCCGCATTGTTCTCAATCCCAAAATGCTGCTTAACTTTGCTATTGTGCACATAGCACCAAATCTATGGTGCACTGAAGATTATGTTTTAGAACCGCAGACAGCGGCCGTATCCAATGCGGGAGAAACATAATTTGTTATAAAATAATATTAGATTTATTAGTGTTATTATTTTTACATAATATAAAAATATACAATTTCAGTATTACATGTCTTAGAGTGATGGACTGTGCCTTCCCCGTGGCATCCGCAAAGGATTACCGTAATTTCCGGACTATTGAGCGCACCTGAATATAAACCGCACCCACTGAATTAAAAAATATATATTATTTTGAACATAAATAAGCCGCACATGTCTATAAGCCGCAGGTGCCTACCGGTACATTGAAACAAATTAACTTTACACAGGCTTTAACGAAACACGGCTTGTAACAAAAATAAATAGGCTTTAACGAAACACGGCTTGTAACAAAAATAAATAGGCTTTAACGAAGCACGGCTTGTAACAAAAATAAATAGGCTTTAACGAAACACGGCTTGTAACAAAAAATAAAAAATTAGCAGTAAACAGTAGCCTACCAAGAAAGTCATTGGTCACTATCTTCCTTCTCCTGTGCACTGAAACCACTGAAGTCATCTCCTTCGGAGTCGGAGTTGAATAGCCTCAGAATTGCTTCATCCGATATTGGATCGTTTTCATTGTCGCTCTCGTCACTGTTTGACCTTAACCCGTTCGGCAATTTCATTGGTCTGATGAAAGCTTCATGCCGCCAAAAAACTGAGCACGTCACAGAATGTTTTTTTGTAGATTTTTTTTTTTAAAGCGGTAAAAATCCATATATTAGCCGCGTCATTGTTTAAACCACGAGGTTCAAAGCGTGGGACAAAAGTTGCGGCTTATAGTCCGGAATTTACGGTAGTCCACTGAGACAGGCGCAAATCAGACAAGTAACTAAAGGAACCTCAGTCGACCAACAGCCTATCGATTAAAAATCGAACAGTCGTCTAAATGGGGTCAGCCCTAATATTTACACTACTGTTCAAAAGTTTGGGGTCACTTAGAAATGTCCTTGTTTTTGAAAGAAAAGCAAATTTTTTGTCCATTCAAATAACATCAAATTGATCAGAAACACAGTGTAGAGATTGTTAATGTTGTAAATTACTATTCCATTAAAAATCTGCCATTTCCAGCTACAATAGTCATTTACAACATTAACAATGTCTACACTATTTCTGATCAATTTGATGTTATTTGAATGTACAATTTTTTTTTGCTTTTCTTTCATAAACAAGGACATTTCGAAGTGACCCAAACTTTTGAACGGTAGTGTATACACACACACACACAGTTCTTTCGGAGAGTATTCAGACCCCTTGACATTTCCACATTTTGTTACGTTACAGCCTTATTCTGAAATAAAATTGTTTTTTTCTCCCTCATAAATCTACACACATTATCCCATAATGACAAAGCAAAAACTGGTTTTTTGAAATGCTTGCTAATTTATTGAAAATAGAAAAAACGGAAACAATGACATAAGTATTCAGACCCTTTACTCAGTACTTTGTTGATGCACCTTTGGCCGCAATTACAGCATAGAGTCTTCTTGCATATGAAGCCATAAGCTTGGCAAACCTGTATTTGTGGAGTTACTCCCATTCTTCTCTGCAGATCTTCTCAAGCTCTGTCAGGTTGGATGGGGAGTGTGGGCCACTCAAGGACATTCAGAGACTTGTCCCGAAGCCACTCCTGCGTTGTCTTGGCAGTGTGCTTAGGGTCATGGTCCTGTTGGAAGGTGAACCTTTGCCCCAGTCTGAGGTCCTGAACACTCTGGAGCAGGTTTTCATCAAGGATCTCTCTGTACTTTGCTCGGTTCATCTTTGCCTTGATCCTGACTAGTTTCCCAGTCCCTAACCGCTGAAAAACATCCCCACAGCATGATGCTGCCACCACCATGCTTCACCGTAGGGATGGTGCCAGGTTTCTCCCTGACCAAGGCACAGTTGGTCGGGCGACCAGCTATAGGAAGAGTCTTGGTGGTTCGACCTCATGGCTTGGATTTTGCTCTGACATGCACTGTCAACTGTGTGAGCGTATATTGACAGGTGTGTGCCTTTCCAAATCATGTCCAATCAATTGAATTTACCACAGGTGGACGCCAATCAAGTTGTAGGATGATCAAGGATGATCAATGGAAACAGGATGAACCTGAGCTCAATTTCGAGTCTCACAGCAAAAGACCATGCCATACAATGACTATGCATTAACTTCTCACACGGATCGATCCAGTGACCCCGATCAGGGGTGTAGTGGAGGGTCAACACATGTAAACGTTTTTTTTTGTGAAATAGAATTTACTCACCTTTTAGTTAATTATCGTTTATCCACTTATTATTGCATTCCCAACGTTGATCAAAGCTCAGAACGCTAATATTCTTATCTGAGTTCTAATCATGCCTGCCTCACTGCAAACGAGTGGAATCATAATTCAGGTACGCATTCATTTACCAATCTGTCCAACGGCAAACTAGCTAGCTACTGCTCTGGCTACTGATAGCCAAACTCTCCAGAAGGATAAAGTTAGAAGCTAGCGTTAAAGTAAGCCTGGCCTCAGCAGGAGCAGTTGACTGAAATTAAGCTAGCTATAATCTTAACAAAAGATAGGCTACTTATCCTGAACAAAAATATAAACACAACATGAAACAATTAAAAAAATTACAGTTCATATAAGGAAATCAGTCAATTGAAATAAATTAATTAGGCCCTAATCTATGGATTTCACATGACTGGGAATACAGAGACAGCATCTGTTGGTCACAAAAAAAGGTAGGGGCGTGGATCAGAAAACCAGTCAGTATCTGGAGTGACCACCATTTGCCTCATGCAACGCAACATAGCTCCTTCGCATAGAGTTGATCAGGCTGTTGGTTGTGGCCTGTGGAATGTTGTCCCACTACTCTTCAATGGCTGTGCGAAGTTGCTGGATATTGGCGGAAACTGGAAAACACTGTTGTACATGTCGATCCAGAGCCCCCCAAACATGCTCAATGGGTGACATGCCTGCTGAGCATGCAGGCCATGGAAGAACTGGGACATTTTCACTGAGTTGTGGCTGAACGATGACATGAATAACATACAGCTGGTGGGTAATACACTGTACCGGCCAGATAGAGCAGCTGCCTCTGGTAAGACAAGGGTTGGCAGTCTATGTATGTTTGTAAAAGACAGCTGGTGCACGATATGTAAAGGAAGTCTCAAAGTTCTGCTCGCCTGAGGTAGAGTATCTCATGATAAGCTGTAGACCACACTATCTACCTAGAGAGTTTTCATCTATATTCTTAGTAGCTGTATATTTATCACCACAAACCGATGCTGGCACTAAGACCGCACTCAATGAGCTGTGTACGGCCATAGGCGGCCTCCTAGTGGCAGGGGACTTTAATGCAGGAAAACTTCAATCTGTGTTACATAATTTCTACCAGCATGTTAAATGTGCAACCAGAGGGAAAAAACTCTAGAACACCTTTACTCCACACACAGAGACGCATACAAAGCTCTCCCTCGCCCTCCATTTAGCAAATCTGACCATAATTCTATCCTCGTGATTCCTGCTTACAAGCAAAAATTAAAAGCAGGAAGAACCAGTGACTCAGTCAATAAAAAAAGTGGTCAGATGAAGCAGATGCTAAGCTACAGGACTGTTTTACTAGCACAGACTAGAATAAGTTCCGGGATTCTTCCGATGGCATTGAGAAGTACACCACATCAGTCACTGGCTTCATCAATAAGTGCATCGATGACGTCATCCCCACAGTGACTGTACATACATACCCCAACCAGAAGCCATGAATTACAGGCAACATCCGCACTGAGATAAAGGCTAGAGCTGCCGCTTTCAAGGAGCGGGACTCTAACCCAGAAGCTTATAAGAAATCCTGCTATGCCCTCCGACAAACCATCAAACAGGCAAAGCATCAAAACAGGACTAAGATCGAATTGTACTACACCGGCTCTGATGCTCGTCGGATGTGGCAGGGCTTGCAAACTATGACAGACTACAAAGGAAAGCACAGCTTCCCAGTGACACAAGCCTACCAGACGAGCTAAATTACTTCTATGCTCGCTTCGAGGCAAGTAACACTGAAACAAGCAAGAGAGCATCAGCTGTTCCGGACGACTGTGTGATTGCGCCCAGTACATCACTGGGGCAAAGCTTCCTGCCATCCAGGATCTCTATACCAGGCGGTGTCAGAGGAAGGCCCTAAAAATTGTCAAAGACTCCAGCCACCCTAGTCATAGACTGTTCTCTCTGCTACCGCACGGCAAGCGGTACCCGGAGTGCCAAGTCTAGGTCCAAGAGGCTTCTAAACAGCTTTTACCCCCAAGCCAAAAGACTACTGAACATCTAATTAAATGGCTACCCAGACTACTTGCATTGTCCCCCCTCTTTTACGTTGCTGCTGCTCTCTGTTATTATCTATGCATAAGTCACTTTAATAACTCTACCCACATGTCCATATTACCTCATTTACCTCGACTAACCGGTGCCCCCGCACATTGACTCTGTACCAGTACCCCCTGTATATAGCCTCGCTATTGTTATTTTACTGCTGCTCTTTAATTAGTTGTTACTTTATCTCTTATTTTTTGGGGGGGTATTTTTCTTAAAACTGTATTGTTGGTTAAGGACTTGTAAGCAAGCATTTCACTGTAATGTCTACACATGTTGTATTCGGCCAATGTGACAAATAAAATTTGATTTTTTTTGGGGGGGGTATTTTTTTTATATACTTGGGGAAACACTGGGGAAGTGTTCGGGCTCTAGTCGAAAAGAGAAGTTCAGTAATGCCTCAAACACAATTGTCAACAGTGAAATGGGCTACTTCTTTGTGAATTAATGAGGAGGTGGAACACACCTCAATTCAAACTGTTAGAAAATAAAACTTGTTCCAAAATAATTAGAAATTGACAAGTTGAAACAGCCTATACTGTAGATAATTAGTAGTCAGCATGCCTTGGTTTGAGGGCAGCATGGGTTAACTGTCCTGTTGCGCAACAATCACATTTTGGAATAGTGAGTGCATTGTGACATCACGCGCTGTGGCGACCGTTAGAGATATTTTGAACTCACAAGTGAAAAGGTTTATAATACCTCAGCATGTAAATTGTGTTGGTCATGGTATCACTCCCTGACAAAGGCTAGACAAGACACGCCAAAACGTTTTTGAGTTTTAAAGATTTGGTTCAATTGAACATTCCACTGCAATGAATGCATTTTAATTGCATGGAGAGTGCCATGGTCCTCCTCATTTTTGATGTGTTTGGTCATGTGTTGGTCCATGATTGCAAACAAATGTCGTACATAGAGGGGCACGTGTTCAACTGATCCAACTGGTCTAACCATATTCACACTGAGAGTATTGTTCAACAGATGCCTTGTTGGAGGTCTGATGAACTGTGTTATAACACTATGACACCGTCATGTTCCGATGGATAGCGTGATAAATTGACATTGAGTCAATGTCTCACAGTGTTGTTGATTAAGAGTGATTGCCATTGGCAACACGACCCTTCGTTCTCCCCGATTTTGCGTGCCTTTTTTAAGTAGACCCATACTACGAACTAGTGATTCATCTGATCAAAAGCACAGCTCTCATAACACAAGCAATTAGGGTTTAAGACTAGCCACTTTACTAGTCACAAGGCCCAGCAGAGGGTACATATTAGAAGATTACAATTTGAAAGAAAAGAGCAGCTGCTTCTCCCTTTTGACCAGGACACAATTGAAAAATAGATTCATATCTCAATGGGACTTACCTGGTCAAAATAAAACTTAAAATAAAATAAAAAGATGAGCGAGCGACATGGCTAACCCCTGTTCATACGCATAATATTTTGTGCTGCCTATTTCTACCTGACCTGACACACACACACACACACACACACACACACACACACACACACACACACACACACACACACACACACACACACACACACGTGTCTGTACATAGACCGTGCAGCCAGTACAACTCAGCACAGCACCAGATTAATGGCTACCGTCTCCATGCCAACCATTGTCAGCTTTATCAGGCCGGCAGACATAGAGCGCAGATGCCAAGAGTCTTAAAGAGCAGACAGTTATAGCTCCATTTGATCTCCTGCAATCAGGGGAGAGGAAGGGGAGTGGAAGTGTGGGGGTTGGAAGAGGTAGGAGGGCCAATAATTTAAGCCCAAGCAGAAGCCTGTGAATTTTCTCTGCAACAAATAGGTCCTTTTTGGAACACCATAAAAGCCTTTAGAAAATAAAAACAAACACTCTGCTAAATGGAACTACTTTACCAACATGGTAACATTAATTCATCATGAAATACATATTAAATTCATGCCACAAATTGCAAGATGCAACATACAGTATGTTTCTTAAAGCAGTTCATGAATTCTAATCTTCTAAGACATCTCTGTATTGTATAACATCACCACTGTGAAACAGCAGTGTGCTAGCTAGGAAACACAGTCAGCCAGGAATGCAAAGACATTTGGATAGACAGTGTGTGAAAACACAGTCCTACCATTTGTCAATATTTATGTGTGAGCAAATAGACAAGAGAAAACATTCACATGCAGACCAGACTAAGCAAGGGGACTCCTGTTGAACAAAAAGCACTTTATCAGGTTAACAGAAGGCGCCATTACTGGACAACTTAAAATTTATTGTAGTCTTTATCTTCCTGTTGATCACACTTGGTCTGAATTGATGTGTACAGTTTGTGCTCATGCTATTGTGTAATGTGACACATTTTTGCCGAACCAATGTGCTATTTAGGATAGGATGGACACATTGTGCTCTAGGGCATAATCAATGGGGCCTGTCTGACTTAGATAGGGTCATACTGTAGTATGCTGTAATATCAATTATTAATCTTTGGATCAGAGCACACACACATGCACTCTCTCTCACACACACAACCAGACAGCATTTACATCTTCACTCACACTTTGCATTCCTGGTAATGTATCTAGGGCCATGTGCCTCTCCAGGTCCTGCTCTCTGGTCCCCATAGGTACAGGAACAGATGGAGAGGTCATTTGGCCCACATTTCCACGAAATCGGGCACACACATCTTTGTTTTTCTGGATGTGATGTGTACTGCCACCTACACTGGAGGACAAAGCGGGCCTCTTGTTCACGTCAAAGCTTCAATGGCCGTCCAAGGGTATACATACTGGAGACTGGGGAAGCGATCCCTAATTCTCAGAGTAGACTATGTCTGAGAGGGCTGACTGGCGGCCTGAGGTGAGAGGGCTGACTGGTCATGATGTGACGCCATCTTGCACTAGGAACCGAGCTAAACAAATGTGAATGAAAATAATTAGTAGTACATATTTCCAATGTGTATTCAAACTATTTTAGAGCTGTTTTTCTGCCCATAATCTCCACCCCCATTCCTCCATTTTGATTTATTCTCTTTGGGCAGGTGTTACCAGATCTAGGCTACCATGCATAGGAACCTCACATTTCATCTTATGCAACGTGTGGACAGCAGCTCTGTTCGATACCGACACCACTGGGGTCAGTCAGTTTCACTCCATTGTGTTCCCTCGCCTCTTTGTTCAAGATTTCAGCAGGTGGTTTTCTCCTTGGAAGTGACAGCTAGTCCAGCTACACTGCAGTGCTCATTGAAAAACACAAAAGATAATGATGCTCCGCCCAGTCAACTGCACACTTGCTCATTGGTAAGCTATAATGTCATGTGGGTGGGACATGTACGGTGTCATATACATCAGTCTTCCATTTCAGTGCACTAACTGATGATGAAAATGTAGTGCTCCTTCAGACAGTGAGTCATGTGGCCGTGGCAGGCAGACGGACATCGACACATTCGATTGAATGTTGAAATGGGCAAAACTAGTGACTTAACCTGTTATGGCTAGGGGGCAGTATTTTCACGGCCGGATAAAAAACGTACCCGATTTAATCTGATTATTACTCCTATCCAGAAACTACAATATGCATATAATTATTGGCTTTGGATAGAAAACACCCTAAAGTTTCTAAAACTGTTTGAATGGTGTCTGTGAGTATAACAGAACTCATATGGCAGGCAAAAACCTGAGAAGATTCCAAACAGGAAGTAACCTCTCTGACCATTCCTTGAGCTTCTTGGCTCTGTTTAAAGAAAATTTAGGATCTTTGCTGTAACGTGACACTTCCTACGGCTCCCATAGGCTCTCAGAACCCGGGAAAAAGCTGAATGATATAATTCCAGCCGCTGGCTGAAAAACTTTAGCGCGTTTGGATGGTGGTCGATCAGAGGGCCATCAGACTGAGGCTCGTGCACGAGGGGATCCCATGCTTTTACTTTCTCTCTTTGAACGTAAACACGCTTTCCCGGTCGGAAATATTATCGCTTTTCTACGAGAAAAATGGCATAAAAATTGATTTTAAACAGCGGTTGACATGCTTCGAAGTACGGTAATGGAATACTTAGAATTTTTTTGTCACGAAACGCGCCGGGCGCATAACCCTTATTTACCCTTTCGGATAGTGTCTTGAACGCACGAACAAAACGCCGCTGTTTGGATATAACTATGGATTGTTTGGGACCAAACCAACATTTGTTATTGAAGTAGAAGTCCTGGGAGTGCATTCTGACGAAGAACAGCAAAGGTAATAACATTTTTCTTATAGTAAATCTGACTTTGGTGAGTGCTAAACTTGGTGGGTGTCTAAATAGCTAGCCGTGATGGCTGGGCTATCTACTGAGAATATTGCAAAATGTGCTTTCACCGAAAAGCTATTTTAAAATCGGACATAGCGATTGCATAGAGGAGTTCTGTATCTATAATTCTTGAAATAATTGTTATGTTTTTTTGTGAACGTTTATCGTGAGTAACTTAGTAAATTCACCTGAAGTTTGCGGGGGGTATGCTAGTTCTGAACGTCACATGCTAATGTAAAAAGCTGGTTTTTGATATAAATATGAACTTGATTGAACAAAACATGCATGTATTGTATAACATAATGTCCTAGGAGTGTCATCTGATGAAGATCATCAAAGGTTAGTGCTGCATTTAGCTGTGGTTTTGGTTTTTGTGACATTATATGCTAGCTTGAAAAATGGGTGTCTGATTATTTCTGGCTGGGTACTCTCCTGACATAATCTAATGTTTTGCTTTCGTTGTAAAGCATTTTTGAAATCGGACAATGTGGTTAGATAAAGGGGAGTCTTGTCTTTAAAATGGTGTAAAATAGTCATATGTTTGAAAAATTGAAGTTTTTGGATTTTTGAGGAATTTGTAATTTGCGCCACGCCCTATCATTGGATATTGGAGCGGTGTTCCGCTAGCGGAACATCTAGATGTAAGAGGTTTTAAACCATGAGAAACAAGATTCTCTGGTCTGATGAAACCAATATTGAACTCTTTGGCCTGAATGCCAAGCGTGACGTCACGTCTGGAGGAAACCTGGCACGATCCCTATGGTGAAGCATGGTGGTGGCAGCATCATGCTGGGACTGGGAGACTAGTCAGGATCGAGAGAAAGAGGAACGGAGCAAAGTACAGAGAGATCCTTGATGAAAACCTACTCCAGAGCACTCAGGACCACAGACTGGGGCAAAGGTTCACCTTCCAACAGGACAACAACCCTAAGCACACAGCCAAGATAACGCAGGAGTGGCTTCGGGACAAGTGGCTGAATGTCCTTGAGTGGCCCAGCCAGAGCCCGGACTTGAACCCGATCGAACATCTCTGGAGAGACCTGAAAATAGCTGTGCAGCCACACTCCCCATCCAACCTGACAGAGCTTGAGAGGATCTGCAGAGAAGAATGGGAGAAACTCCACAAATACAGGTGTGCCAAGCTTAGCATCATACCCAAGAAGACTTGAGGCTGTAATTGCTGCCAAAGGTTCTTCAACAAAGTACTGAGTAAATGGTCTGAATACTTATGTAAATGTGATGTTTCATTTTTAATAAATGTACATACATTTCTAAAAACCTGTTTTTGCTTTGTCATTATGGGGTATTGTGTGTAGATTGACGAGAGAAAAAAACTATTTAATCCATTTTAGAATAAGGTTGTAACGTAACAAAATGTAGAAAAAGGGAAAGGGTCTGAATACTTTCCGAATACACTGTAGAGAAAGAGAGAAATCTGGCAAACACCCTGAAAAACAGCTAGCTATTTGATTTATACCTAGACCCTCTCTAGCCTTTCCTACCCAGCCATGCGTTATCAATGCCATATGTAGCTCACACCACACCCGACCGAGTATGCAGTGATATTTCATGAGTTCACACATCCAGTCATCTACTAATATCACAGTTCAAGCAGTGTTCATTACTCTATGTTAGGGAGTGGGCAGGAGAGAGCTGTGATGAGAGGATAGGATGTGAACTTTAGAGGAAGAGTTGAACCCAGGTTTTGTGTGTGTTTGGTATGTTGTCACAGCTGGATCCAATTCAGAGGAACACAAGTGACTTCGAGGAAAGCTCTCGGGCTAAGCTGGGATGCTTCAACTGCCCGTCAAGTCTGCAACAGTAAACTCAACACTCCATGTTGGTAAAGAAAATATGTCTATAGTTATTGATTCAAAATGTGACGTAACCCTCAAATATATTTTGGGAATATATATTCTTAGATATCTAATAAAATAAAATGTTATTGGTCACATGTGCCAAATACAACAGGTGTAGTAGACCTTACAGTGAAATGCTTACTTACAAGCCCCTAACCAACAGTGCACTTTAAGGGGGCGGTATTTTCACGTCCGGATGAAAAGCGTGCCCAAAGTAAACTGCCTGCTACTCAGGCCCAGACGCTAGGATATGCATGTTATTAGTGGATTTGGATGGAAAACACTCTGAGGTTTCTAAAACTGTTTGAATGATGTCTGTGAGTATAACAGAACTTATTTGGCAGGCGAAACCCCAAGGACAAACCATCCAGGAAATTTTTTTTTTTAGGTCAAACTCTTTTCAATGGTCTTTCATGGGGAATCTAGAATTCTTAGGCAGTTGCTTGCAGTTCCTATTGCTTCCACTGGATGTCAACAGTCTTCAGAAATTGGTTGATGTTATTCCTTTGTGTAATGAATTAGTAGCCCTGTCCAGAACGAGGGTCGAGTGAAGTGTACTGTTGTGGTTGAGGCGCGTGACCTGAAAGCACGCTCCACTTTGTTTTCCTCCGGTATTGAACACCATTTATCCCGTCTTAAATTTTATTGATTATTTACGTTAAAAAATACCTAAAGTTGTATTAGGAAAGTTGTTTGAAATGTTTGGACAAAGATTACAGGTAATTTATGAGATATTTTGTAGTCATGTTGCGCGAGTTGGAACCGGCGTTTTTCTGGATCAAACGCGCCAAATAAATGGACATTTTGGATATATAACGACGGAATTAATCGAACAAAAGGACCATTTGTGATGTTTATGGGACATATTGGAGTGCCAACAGAAGAAGCTCGTCAAAGGTAAGACATGAATTATAGCTTTATTTCTGAGTTTCTTGTCGCGCCTGGCGGGTTGAATTATGATTGTCTGTGTTTGTTTGGTGGGGTGCTATCCTCAGATAATCGCATGGTTTGCTTTCGACGTAAAGCCTTTTTGAAATCTGACATGTTGGCTGGATTAACAACAAGTGTAGCTTTAATTTGGTGTATTGCATGTGTGATTTCATGAAAGTTTAATATTTATAGTAATTTAATTTGAATTTGGCGCTCTGCCATTTCACCGGATGTTGTCAAATCGATCCCGTTAACGGGATTTGAGCCATAAGAAGTGAAAAAAAATACAAATAAGAATAAGAAATAAAAGTAACAAGTAATTAAACAGCAGCAGTAAAATAACAATAGCGAGACTATATACAGGGGGGTACCGGTACAGAGTCAATGTGTGGGGGCACCGGTTAGTCGAAGTAATATATACTGTACATGTAGGTAGAGTTATTAAAGTGACAATGCATAGATGATAACAACACAGAGTAGCAGCGGTGTAAAAAGGGGGGGGTGGGGCAAGGCAAATAGTCTGGATAGCCATTTGATTAGATGTTCATGAGTCTTATGGCTTGGGGGTAGAAGCTGTTCAGAAGCCTCTTGGACCTAGACTTGGCGCTCCGGTACCGCTTGCTATGCAGTAGCAGAGAGAACAGTCTATGACTAGGGTGGCTGGAGTCTTTGACAATTTGTAGGGCCTTCCTCTGACACTGCCTGGTATAGAGGTCCTGGATGGCAGGAAGCTTTGTCCCCAGTGATGTACTGGGCCGTACGCACTACCCTCTGTAGTGCCTTGCGGTCGGAGGCCGAGCAGTTGCCGTACCAGGCAGTGATGCAACCAGCCAAGATGCTCTCGATTGGGCAGCTGTAGAAGCTTTTGAGGATCTGAGGACCCATGCCAAATCTTTTCAGTCTCCTGAGAGGGAACAGGTTTAGTCGTGCCCTCTACACGACTGTCTTGGTGTGCTTGGACCATGTTAGTTTGTTGGTGATGTGGACACCAAGGAACTTGAAGCTCTCAACCTGCTCCACTACAGCCCCGCTATGAGAATGGGGGCGTCCTCCTTTCCCTGTAGTCCACATCACCAACAATGATATGATGTGTCTATGTGCCTTGCCTTCAGCTAGGTAATGAGAGTACACTGAGCTGAGAGGAAGTGGAATTATTAAATGTACTGTACTGACTATGCTAGAACTACATTTTTAAGTCATTGGGCCAAGGTCATTCAATGGTCAGCCACATTTTTCACGAGTGGGCTTATATTTGTATTTCCAATATTTGCAGTTGAATCAATATGACCATTGGTCTCTAACATAATGCTATATCTCTGTGACATTTTCAATGGCTTTCAATTGATGTACAATTAAGGGTGTGGTGCAGATGTGATTTCTTTGCTATTGTTTGCTTAATATTGCAACGCCCTTATTTACCTTGCACAAGTAAGAGAAACGTGGCTTCCTGTGCTGGAGGTCCCTCCCCCTTCCATCACCTGATGTGGGTTGTTTGAGAACTGAAGTATGGCCTTGGTATGCTGGTCGTTTGACTGTCTTGCTCAAATACTGCACCACCCTTATGACAGATACAGACACGTCGAAGTTGTAGGCCATAGCAAATGCATCAGCTGTGCCTAAGCATGTTCTAGGCGTATCAACCCTTTCAATGCATCCAAAGAAGATGAATGATCCTTCGCATTGTATGGGGCAGGGCATATTGAATATTACCTTTTGCATTAACACTAAAAGCTGTATTTCTTACACCTCACTGTACCATTAAGGGACATAACATAGCAGGGCTGGCTCTAGCCTTTTGGGGGCCCTAAGCAAGATTTGTTTGGGAGCCCTAAGTGAGAAGACCTTCTGTATTCTGCTATTCTAAATCTCAACAGTAAATTGAGACCCCGACTGAGTTACTAAAAATAATTATAATAATATTTGGTTGGGGTTGGGGGTCCCTTAGTGGCCTGGGGCCCCAAGCGACCGCGGGCCCCAAGTGACAGCTTATGTCACTTATGCCTGGAGTCATTTCATAGATAATATATATTATTCCTTTACTTACTTTTGTCTTTGAAATGTAGTCTAAAGCTAGTACCATCCCTTTAACTGCTAGGAGACCAGGCAGAGACTCTAGCAGCCAGGAGCTGTGATGACTAAGCAGATTCACAGTCATCACAGCTCCTGGCTGCTAGACTCTCTGCCTGGACCATTACATTCCTTTGCCTTGACTTACAGAGCTAGGCTGCTAGCAATGTCTATTAAATCCATGCAATACAGCTAGCTAGCTGGAGCTTGCACTATAAAAGCAACCAGATTTCAACCCAAATGAACACCAAGCCCAAACCAATTATATTAATTTGAGGACAGGACGAAAAGCATGAAACATTTATGATAATTTAGCTAGCTAGCTTGCAGTTGCTAGCTAATTTGTCCTACTTAGCTAGCTTGCTGTTGCTAGCTAATTTGTCCTGGGATATAAACGTTGAGTTGTTATTTTACCTGAAATGCACAAAGTCATCTACTCCGACAATTAATCCACACATAAAACTGTCAACCGAATCGTTTCTAGTCATCTCTCCTCCTTCCAGGGTTTTTCTTCTTTGGACTTTATATGGCGATTGGCATATGGCGATTAGCATATGCCGATTGGCATGTGACGCGAGCAGTATGGTCAGCATGTTATGGGTGATTCTGGAGCGGCGCCCAGGACTGCGTTTTCCACGACCATCAACAAAACACCAAATTGTGGAATAATGGTGTCGCATCCCTCCAACTGATTTCCAGACACTTGTACTATGCCAAGGCACATTAAATATGTTCTCGTGGCTCGTGGTGTCCCAACGCCCTATTAAGACACTTTATGTTGGTGTTTCCTTAATTTTGGCAGTTAGGGGGTAGAAACACGTACGGGTAGCCTAAGTTCTACATAACCAACGATACAGCATCATATGAAACCCACACTGCAGAAAAGTAGTACTTGAAGGTAAATAAAATAAACAAATTAATTAAGATAAAACATAGTGTTGTAGGGTTTGGCGGTATACTTAAGCAATAAAGCCCGAGGGGGCAGCAGGTAGCCTCGTGGTTAGCGCGTTGGGCCAGTAACCGAAAGGTTGCTGGATCGAATCCCCGAGCTGACAAGGTAAAAATCTGTCCGTCTGCCCCTGGTAGCCTGTCATTGTAAATAAGAATTTGATCTTAACTGACTTGCCAAATTAAATAAATGAAATAAATATATCTATAAACCACGGCTAAGGGCTGGTCTTAGGCGCAACGCAGAGTGCATGGATACAGCCCTTAGCCGTACTATATTGGCCATATACTACAAACCCAAAGGTGCCTTAATGCTATTCTAAACTGGTTACAAACGTAATTAGAACAGTAAAAATAAATGTTTTGTCATACACGTGGTATACGCTCTTATATACCACGGCTTACAGCCAAGCAGCATTCTCGAACCACCCAGTTTATAATGTATTTAACTATATACTGGTATTGATGAACTGACCGGTTTGGGTTCGAAATTGCGCTCAGGTGCATCCTGTTTCCACTGATCATCCTTGAGATATTTCTACAACTTGATTGGAGTCCACCTGTGGTAAATTTAATTGATTGGACATGATTTGTATTTTGAATAAATCAGTAAAAATGTCTAAAAACCTGTTTTTGATTTGTCATTATGGGGTTTTGTGTGTAGATTGATGAGGGGAAAAAAATATTTAAATCAGTTTTAGAATAAGGCTGTAAGGTAACAAAATGTGGAAAAAGTCAAGGGGTCTGAATACTTCCGAATTTAAATTCGATACTGTGATTTTATTAAGATTCAATGTTCCAAACATATTGCTTACCATTTGTGACCGACTGGCTCAATCGGTCTTACGTATCAAAAATTGAAATTGTGTTGTTTTTTTACATTAGATAATAGTAGAGACTCAGTGACAAAATGGTATATCATACACTACAGTTGAGGAACAATGGGAAAGTAATTCTGCTTTGAAAGTTGATAAACGTTTGAGAAAATGGCCTTTGAATATTTTGGTACTACTACTGGAGAGCCCTTCTTGTCTACACCCATTCAGCATCGTTCACACCCTCTTAAGCTGTAGCCCCACCCATCTCTTTAAGGGTTGATCCAAGCGTTCTGTACCAACAACAGCAGTCAAGCACCCAAGCCAACTTGCTAGCTACTTCCAGACACAAATGAGAGAACAGCTCACTGAACATAACTCACCCTAGCAGAGCTGGTTAGGCTGTTATGTTATCCAGAGTGTTGGTGACTGCAAATGTGCTGTCAGATTGTCTGTTCGTAAATTCAGAGCGTTTCACTCTCGGAGCGATCAGAGCGCACACTGGACGCTCTGGCCGATGAGTAGGGTTGATCCGACCGTTCTGACCTCACAACGGTAGTCAAGCACCCAAGTTAACTGACTAACATTGGCTTGCTTGCTTTCTACTTCCAGACACAAAAGACAGAACACCCCATTCTAACCATTTGACTCGCCCTAGCAGAGCTGGTTAGGCTGTTTTCATGTTATCCAGAGCGTTGGTGACTGTGACTGTTGGTAACTGTGCTGCAGGCAACATTTTAATTACGCTTTTTTGCCAACGTTTCCTGATATTCTACGGGTGTTGAGCGTTCGTAAATTCAGTTATTCTGCGCTCTGGCACACTAAGACGAGAGTGCTCTGATGGCCAGACTGAATTTGCGAACTCACCCGAAATGGTTACTTGCATAGTGGAGTCTTTTGTTAAGACATGTTGCTAGCTAGCTAGGTAAACAATGAACCATAATCCCAACTCATGACAGTACTGCCCTGCATGAATCTGCAGGTAGCTAGCTAACCAACTAGGTTCAATGTTAGCTAGCTAACATTAGGCTATAGCTAACCAAGCAAATGGCTCCGAGATATGAATAACAAGATCATACACGTAACGTTAGCTAGCGAGCCAGCCAGCTAACGTTAGCAAGCTAGCTAACAGTACACTAACTTGAAATGAAACCACGTAGAAACGTGTAATATCTGAAAATGTAGCTAGCTAGACTATTTTACCCGTATACATCATTCATGGATGGACGCGTTTCCAGTCAGATGCCATGGTTGCCCTTAGTTTGAAGATGTAATCCGGAGACAGGTGTTTTCTCGATCTCCTTAGCTATCACACTAAAATTTCACTGATTTCAAAACTTGGTCCTCCAGAAAGTGGAGAGCAACATTTACGCAGTTTCACTACACGATACATTCTTTTTAAAAGCTGCGTTAGACAGGATTACCTAGACATACAATGGCTTGCGAAAGTATTCACCCTCCTTGGCATTTTTCCTATTTCGTTGCCTTACAACCTGGAATTAAAATGTATTGTTTGGGGGGTTGTATCATTTGATTTACAAACATGCCTACCACTTTGAAGGTGCAAAATATTTTTTATTGTGAAACAAACAAGAAATAAGACAAAAAAGCATAACTATTCACCCCTCCTCAATACTTTGTAGCCACCTTCTGTAGCAACTACAACTGCTAGTCTCTTGGGGTATGTATCTATAAGCTTGGCACATCTAGCCACTGGGATTTTTGCCCATTCTTCAAGGCAAAACTGCTACAGCTCCTTCAAGTTGGATAGGTTCAGCTGGTGAACATACATTTTTAAGTCACTCCACAGATTCTCAATTAGATTGAGGTCTGGGTTTTGACTAGGCCATTCCAAGTCATTTAAATGTTTCCCCTTAAACCACTCAAGTGTTGCTTTAGCACTATGCTTAGGGTCATTGTCCTGCTGGAAGGTGAACCTCCGTCCCAGTCTCAAATCTCTGGAAGACTGAAACAGGTTTCCCTCAAGAATTTCCCTGTATTTAGCGCCATCCATCATTCCTTCAATTCTGACCAGTTTCCCAGTCCCTACTGATGAAAAACATCCACACAGCATGAAGCTGCCACCATCATGCTTCACTGTGGGGATGGTGTTTTTTGTACCTTTATTTAACCAGGTAGGCAAGTTGAGAACAAGTTCTCATTTACAATTGCGACCTGGCCAAGATAAAGCAAAGCAGTTTGACAACATACAAAAACACAGAGTTACACATGGAGTAAAACAACATACAATCAATGATACAGTAGAAAAATAAGACTATATACAATGTGAGCAAATGATGTGAGATAAGGGAGGTAAAGGCAAAAAAGGCCATGGTGGCAGAGTAAATACAATATAGCAAGTAAAACACTGGAATGGTAGATTTGTTATTTGAAGAAAGTTCAAAGTTAAAATATAAATAATATGGTGCAAAGGAGCAAAATAAATAAAATAAATAAATACAGTAGGGAAGAGGTAGTAGTTTGGGCTAAATTATAGATGGGCTATGTACAGGTGCAGTGATCTGTGAGCTGCTCTGACAGCTGGTGCTTAAAGCTAGTGAGGGAGATAAGTGTTTACAGTTTCAGAGATTTTTGTAGTTCGTTCCAGTCATTGGCAGCAGAGAACTGGAAGGAGAGACGACCAAAGGAGGAGTTAGCTTTAGGGGTGACCAGAGAAATATACCTGCTGGAGCGCGTGCTACGGGTGGGTGCTGCTATGGTGACCAGTGAGCGGAGATAAGGGGGGACATTACCTAGCAGGGTCTTGTAGATGACCTGGAGCCAATGTGTTTGGCGACGATTATGAAGCGAAGGCCAGCCAACGAGAGCATACAGGTTGCAGTGGTGGGTAGTATATGGGGCTTTGGTGACAAAACGGATGGCACTGTGATAGACTGCATCCAGCTTGTTGAGTAGGGTATTGGAGGCTATTTTGTAAATGACATCGCTGAAGTCAAGGATTGGTAGGATGGTCAGTTTTACGAGGGTATGTTCTCGGGGTGATGAGAGGTGTTGGGTTTGTGCCAGACATAGCGTTATCTTTGATGGCCAAAAAGCTCAATTTTAGTCTCATCTGACCAGAGTGCCTTCCCATATGTTTGGGGAGTCTCCCACATGCCTTCTGGCAAACACCAAACGTGTTTGCTTATTTTGTTCTTTAAGCAATGGCTTTTTTCTGGCCACTCTTCCGTAAAGCCCAGCTCTGTGGAGTGTATGGCTTAAAGTGGTCCTATGGACAGATACTCCAATCTCCGCTTCAGGGTTATCTTTGGTCTCTTTGTTGCCTCTCTGATTAATGCCCTCCTGGCCTGGTCCGTGAGTTTTGGTGGAAGGCCCTCTCTTGGCAGGTTTGTTGTGGTGCCATGTTCTTTCCATTTTTGAAGAATGGATTTAATGGTGCTCTGTGGGATGTTCAAAGTTTCTGATATTTTTTTTATAACCAAACCCTGATCTGTACTTCTCCACCACTTTGTCCCTGACCTGTTTGGAGAGCTCATTGGTTTTCATGGTGCCGCTTGCTTGATGGTGCCCTTTGCTTAGTGGTGTTGCAAACTCTGGGGCCATTCAGAACAGATGTATATATACTGAGATCATGTGACAGATCATGTGACACTTAGATTTCACACAGGTGGACTTTATTTAACTAATTATGTGACTTCCGAAGGTAATTGGTTGCACCAGATCTTATTTAGGGGCTTCATAGCAAAGGGGTGAATACATATGCACACACCATATGGGGGGGTTCAACATTTTTGAAACAAGTTATTTTTTTCATTTCACTCCAGCAATTTTGACTATTTAGTAAATAATCGACAGAAGCGTGCTATATGGCAGACCAATCCAAACTCATCTCGGCATGTCCAGACCACTCATTATCTCAGCCAATCATGGTTAGCAGGAAGGTTGCTTCCTTTTTCTGTGGCTAAACCAACTAGGCTCGTAATTTAACAATTTTATTCGTATTTAATAACAAGTTTGTTATTAAGGCACATGAAAGTTCACATGTTCGAGAACCTTTTGATTAAAAAAAAGTTTATGTTCAAACGGCTCTCCTGTCAAGTAGTGACCCGCGACATACGCCTAGCTTCCTGAAACGGGTCACATTTGTCTGCTGCCGAGGGACAAGAGACAGTGGTCATGAGAAAGCGGTCATGAGAAAGCGGTCATGAGAAAGCGGTCATGAGAAAGCGGTCATGAGAAAGCGGTCATGAGAAAGCGGTCATGAGAAAGCAGGTCATGAGAAAGCGGTCATGAGAAAGCGGTCATGAGAAAGTGGTCATGAGAAAGCGGTCATGGAAATAAAAGTGCTGAATTGGCTCCCTATTTAAAAAAAAACAGAACAAGCTACGAAGGAAAAATACTGGAGTTTTGCTGCAGGTACAGTCAACTAGCGCAAAACGTATATTGCAATATTGTCAAAATGATTCGATATATCGTCAAAAATAATATCCCAATATGTAACTGTATCAATATATTTGCCCCATCAATATTAAATGTGATACACCTGTACATTTCTATAGTTTACTACGCTACTTGAGTCATCTCTCTCCTTCTCTCTCAACAAGCCGCACCCCCTGTCACTCAAGAAGCGAAGTTGTTCTTGCTCAACCATGAGATCACTTGCCAACCATTCACTCTTCAGTCTGCTTGGTCAATGCAGCAGATGCAACAATATGTTGACGACAATGATGCTGCTTTCAACTCTGCTTCTTAACATAAATCCACAAGCATTCTATCATTACACTATTAGTTTGTCTTACTGTCTGCAAACAGCTAGTTTGTCTTTTTTTTAGCAAGTAGTGGCCAGAATAAATCGTGTTCACCCCTAATGCTCATCGCTAGTTAGCTGGCTAGCTAGCTAACTAGCTAATAAATGTATGTCAGGGCTATTCAGATATTCACTGCAGATGAGATCACTACACTGCCTGATACACCAGAGCATGCTTTGCGCTTAATGGCAATCATAAACTTTATCCGATTAACAACTCTTTATGGATAGGGGGCAGCATTGGGAAGTTTGGATGAAAAGCGTGCCCAGAGTAAACTGCCTGTTACTCAGGCCCAGAAGCTAGAATATGCATATAATTAGTAGATTTGGATAGAAAACACTCTAAAGTTTCCAAAACTGTTAAAATAATGTCTGTGGGTATAACATAACTCATATGGCAGGCGAAATCCTGAGAAAAATCCAACCAGGAAGTGGGAATTCTGAGGTTTGTAGTTTTCAAGTGAATGCCTATTGAATATCCAGTGTCTGTGGGGTCAGATTGCACTTCCTAAGGCTTCCACTAGATGTCAACAGTCTTTGTTTCGGGCTTCTATTGTAAAAGGGGAGCGAATAAGAGCTGTTGGAACCAGTGGTCTGGCTGAAAGCCTTTAGTTTAGTCACGCTCACGGCCGTGAGCACGAGCTCCGTTCCCTTTCATTTTTAAAGACAAAGGAATTGTCCGGTTGGAATATTATTGAAGATTTATGATAAAAACATCCTAAAGATTGATTCTATACATCGTTTGACATGTTTCTACAAACTGTAATGGAATTTTTTTTACTTTTCATCTGGACTTAGCGCCCGCGCCTTGTGCATTTGGAATAGTAAACTAAACGCGTGAACAAAAAGGAGGCATTTGGACATAAAGATTAAGTTTATTGAACAAAACAAACATTTATTGTCTAACATGAAGACCTGGGAGTGCCATCAGATGAAGATCATCAAAGGTAAGTGATTCATTTTAACCTGTTAGGGATAGGGGGCAGTATTTACACGGCCGGATAAAAAACGTACCAGAATTAATCTGGTTATTACTACTGCCCAGAAACTAGAATATGCATATAATTATTGGCTTTGGATAGAAAACACCCTAAAGTTTCCAAAACTGTTTGAATGGTGTCTGTGAGTATAACAGAACTCATATGGCAGGCAAAAACCTGAGAAGATTCCTTACAGGAAGTGGCCTGTCTGACAATTTCTTGGGCTTCTTCACTCTCTTTATTGAAAACTTAGGATCTCTGCTGTAACGTGACACTTCCTACGGCTCCCATAGGCTCTCAGAAGACGGGAAAAAGCTGAATGATGTCTTTGCAGCCCCTGGCTGAAAAACATTAGCGCATTTGGTAAGTGGTCTATCAGAGGACAATGAGACTGAGGCGCGTGAACGAGGTGACACCATGTTTTTATTTTCTCTGTCTTTGAACGTAAACAGGGTTTCCCGGTCGGAATATTATCGCTTTTTTACGAGAAAAATGGCATAAAAATTGATTTTAAACAGCGGTTGACATGCTTCGAAGTACGGTAATGGAATATTTAGAATTTATTTGTCACGAAACGCGTCGGGCGCGTCACCCTTCTTTACCCTTCGGATAGTGTCTTGAACGCACGAACAAAACAGAGGATATTTGAACATAACTATGGATTATTTTGAACCAAACCAACATTTGTTATTGAAGTAGAAGTCCTGGGAGTGCATTCTGACGAAGAACAGCAAAGGTAATCCAATTTTTCTTATAGTAAATCTGACTTTGGTGAGGGCTAAACTTGGTGGGTGTCAAAATAGCTAGCCCGTGATGGCTGGGCTATCTACTCAGAATATTGCAAAATGTGCTTTCACCGAAAAGCTATTTTAAAATCAGACATAGCGATTGCATAAAGGAGTTCTGTATCTATAATTCTTAAAATAATTGTTATGTTTTTTGTAAACGTTTATCGTGAGTAATTTAGTCAATTCACCGGAAGTTTGCGGTGGGTGTGCAAGTTCTGAACGTCACATGCTAATGTAAAAAGCAGTTTTTTGATATAAATATGAACTTGATTGAACAAAACATGCATGTATTGTATAACATAATGTCCTAGGATTGTCATCTGATGAAGATCATCAAAGGTTAGTGCTGCATTTAGCTGTGGTTCGGGTTTATGTGACATTATATGCTAGCTTGAAAAATGGGTGTCTGATTATTTCTGGCTGGGTACTCTGCTGACATAATCTAATGTTTTGCTTTCGTTGTAAAGCCTTTTTGAAATCAGACAGTGTGGTTAGATTAACGAGAGTCTTGTCTTTAAAATGGTGTAAAAAAGTCATATGTTTGAGAAATTGAAGTAATAGCATTTCTAAGGTATTTGAATAACGCGCCACGGGACGATTTCGTCCCAACCTACCCTAGAGAGGTTAATGCTATTTCTGACTTTTGTGACACCTCTCCTTGGTTGGAAAATGGCTGTATGGTTTTTGTGGCTAGGCGCTGACCTAACATAATCGCATGGTGTGCTTTAGCCGTAAAGCCTTTTTTAAATCGGACACAGCAGCTGGATTAACAAGAAGTGTATCTTGAATCGTATGTATAACACTTGTATCTTAGATCAATGTTTATGATGAGTATTTCTGTAATTTGATGTGGCTCTCTGCATTTTCACCGGATGTTTGTTTGAGACAATGCATTTCTGAACATAACACGCCAATTTCAAATGACGGTTTTGGACATAAAGATTAACTTTATCGAACAAAACAAACATTTATTGTCTAACATGGAGTCCTTGGAGTGCCACCAGATGAAGATCATCAAAGGTTAGTGATTCATTTTAATGCTATTTCTGACTTTTGTGACACCTCTCCTTCTTTGGAAAATGGCTGTATGGTTTTTTGTGGCTAGGCGCTGACCTAACATAATCGCATGGTCAACTTAGTGTATGTAAACTTCTGACCTACTGGGAATGTGATGAAAGAAATAAAAACTGAAATAAATCCTTCTCTCGGCTATTATTCTGACATTTCACATTCATAAAATAAAAGTGGTGATCCTAACTGACCAAAAACAGGGAATGTTTACTAGGATTAAATGTCAGGAATTGTAAAAAAAAACTGAGTTTAAATGTATTTGGCTAAGGTGTATGAAAACTTCCGACTTCAACTGTATATTCAGTCATCCTCAGTACAGATCACTCTGGTGATGTCAGAGTTTTTAGATAAACTGAAATCTAACTTTGCAACAAGATTTGGTGAGTTTAAGTCCCCACAGAGAGTAACTTCTCCACAAAAGATAGTCAACTGAGATATGCCATGCATAAAAGGTTTCTATGTGTAAAAAGACAACACAACAAGACAGAGATGATGAAATAATAAAGAAATAGAACATAGAACAGAATGTGATGGTGGTCAACTGAGATATGCCATGCATAAAACGGTTTCCTATGTGTAAATAAAACAAATGATGAAGCTATGTATTTAAAACAGACAAGAGAGTGGAAATGAATGTGATGCTGTTCAACTGTGTTATAAGTACAAATGTGTTCCATTATTTAAACAATTTGATACACTGAATTATGCTAATCTTAAAGCCCTTAAAATGAACTTTTAGCGATTTAATTTTAATAAAAGTGCTTTATAAGATTATAATTGTGTTTGTGCATTGTTTTTTTTATACCCGGTCTTAGGTAAAGTAATCCCATGTAGAAAATGTCTGGCCCCCTGTAAATAACCCTTTTTATATCTGGCCCCCATAAGAATATAGTTGAATATCCTTGATTTACTGAGAGCAAACATAGCTAGCTAATATCGCCTGATACCAGTGCTGGTGATGGCCTAAATCAGCATGTTGTTTGTGCAACAGTATCGTCTAAATCAGAGATGAATGTTATCTACATGAAGTAAGAGAAAAAAAAACATTTAATGTAGCCAAAGAATATAAGGTCAATATAAATCACTTAGAATGTATGGCTTGCCACCCTAGGGTCACGCACAACTCATAAAGCAAATTTAGAACTTTTATTATTCAAAAACATAAAATACCCTCAAATATCATCATACCGACAAACATTTGAAAAATATCGCCCAGCCCTACATTGCAAGGAACTTCAAAGCAGTTTTATCTTTTTAAAAATGGTGTATCTGGTGGTAGTGGATGTATACTATCAAAGATGGAATGCTTACAAGATAGCTGTTCCTCTGTTGATGTGATGGAACTTTCTTCCAGCCTTCCCCGCACTTGTGTTTTTAATGAGAGGAAGTAGCGGATGTTACACAATTATTTGAAAACCCAGTGGACTTTAAAATGTACAGTGTGATTGAGTACTTTAGTACCACTGTACACAGTGTTGAAAGTTCCTCTACATGCAGCTAAGGAATGGCATGGGGGTACTTAAATTCTTTCCATTTACCATAGTGACAGAGTAGAGCTCAAAGACATGTTTGATAGAACTGTCAGCGTCCATCAATCAAGGAACCCTTGATTTCTGAGTAAGAAGATGGCTGAATGTCATCCAGTAATGAACCACTGTACGTTTGGAATCAAAATCTTAACGATGAACGTTGAATGATTCTAACAGCGGTGTCACATTTTTTCCACTTTTCCATTTTTCCTCCTGTCAATGTGATTAACAACAGATGTGTTGTATGGCCACCGGAAATAATTAGTTTATAGGATTCTGGACCGCTATCCGTCAGTGCTTCGTAAGTGTTGCCCTATTGATTTGCCAGCTGTTGTGGTAATGCATGATCACTTATAACATATCAATATGGGCCAAACTTAGTTATAACAGTTATCACAAGAGTGATACTGAGGCTTTGTTTCCATGTGACGCAATGCAATGAGTTGAAGATTCATCTCTAGGACAAGCTATTAGACTCTAGGTCTAACACTAATGAGCACATGATAAGGGGAGTGTACATTACCTTTCTGTAGATGAATAATGTCCGGGAAGTTGGCGAGTAGGCCCTGGTAGAGTGACAGTTTGTCCAGCATGTGGAAGAGGTCATACTTAGGTTGCTCCGCAAACATTTCCCCAATGTTCTCGTAAGTACGTCCCGTGTGGGAGATGGCGGTGTTGAGGGCGTCCGAGCAGTGGGGAGGGTCCAGCATGAACGCCTGACTGACGTTCTGGAAGGCGTTCCCCAGCCGCTGAAATTCCTTCCGGAAGCCTCCGAGGTGCTTCCGCACCAGTTCTGAGGTCACATGCGTAAGCTGCATGACGCTGTCATCCATTTTCTTGGCAAAGGACTTGAAGGAGTCCACACGTTCCTCCACATCCTGCAGGTCCTGGTGCTCATTTGGGATCTGGAAGGTGAGCATGAAGTTCGCGCCCATCATCTCGTCCTTCTCTGCACGCCGTTTGCCCAGCTTCCACTGCTTGTCGTCGGCGCACATGAGGAAGTGCTCAAAGCCCTCGTACTGCGACAGGACCGGGTGGCTGGTCATGTGGTCCATCCAGAGGATCAGCCGCCTCTTGCGCTTCTCGATGAAGTCCTCTTCGAAGCGCCCTGTTGCCTGTTTCTCGGGCAGGTGGGGCACGGAGATGACGGTGAACTTGTGCAGTAGACGGTTGTACAACCAGTCGAAGTGCTTGTAACGCCGGTACACAGGCCTCGCATTGTGGCTTGGGGTCACTCGATACGATATGTAGGTCTTGATGCCTTTGAACTTGGTCTGCTTGGTAGGGTCCTCGATGGAGCAAGAGAAAGGTGTGGGGCTTTCTTTCCATTGAGGCCCTTTGGGGCCCATCTCAATGGTGTACGACTCCGCTATCTTAGCGTTCATGGGCACATCGCCCAACACAAAAGCTTCCACCCCTGAGCGGACAAAGCTGGAGAATCGGTTCAAGTTCCTGCCCACCATACTGCCCTTCCGCGAGCTGGAGATGCTGTCCTGCCTCTCCATGTAAGGTTTGGCTCGATAGTGGACATTGGGGTTGTTGGAGTGGGGGCTCTGATGGGAATGTCCATTTGCGCCACTGCGGCCATCATCGTCCACCACTGTGGAACTGTCATCCCAATCATCCCAGTCATCATCATCGTCGTCATAGTAACCTTGTTGCATGTGAAAGGGCGTGTTTGGGGCGGAGGGGAAATATGAGGAGTCATTGCCTGGAGAACCCACCGGGCTTATGGAGCAGTCTGTCAGGTTGGAGTTGGAACGAGGGCGGATTACTTCCACGTAAGAGGCCGGGAAGAGACCTCTCTGTCCTTTACTGTTCTCCCCTTGTAACCATCCATCTACAGAGTTATCGTCAAAGATAACCAGTTCCTCATTCTCCTGTATGCTGATCTCCTCTTTGTTTTCACTTTGGAAAGTGTAGAGTGCCTTGCCTTTCATCGACATTTTGACTCTCTGATGAAAATCATATGCACACGCTGCCTAAAATCATTGTGACGCTGCTACCCTTGAGCACAACATTTTAACACGCAAATAGGTGATGTCTAAATTGTTGAACTAAAGCCCTACTATTTCAGCTCATTTCAACTGTAGTCACCCAACACTTGTTTGAATCAATAAGAAATGGTGTGAAAGAGTTATGTAAATCTAATGGTATTGTGCTGGAATGCCACAACAACTGTCAAATGGCATAAATACTGATCTGTGCTCATGCACTATAACACGATAATAACCTTAGTGCTATATCTGGTTTTACTCCCAAAAAAACAGCTAGTGCAGTATCAAGCTGCGTATATCTACGACTCGATTACACAAGTGTCCGGGGTTGTTTTCTATACTGTGCCAAGAATCTTGTCCATCTTTTTAGTAGGCCTGTGGACTGCATACAAACGCAGTAACATCGAATTGCAAATGGTTTTCAGTGGTTGTGAGAATCCATTCCTGTACACATACAATTAACAAGGAATATGGGCTATTTACTTTGGTATTCTTACTGCAAATATCAATTCCAAACTGGATAAATTGCTTAATACCACATGCCATGCATCCACTGCCTACTACATCAATACCATATTCCTATCGATAGCCTTATGTCCCATTAGCCTAAACGTTTTCTTTGTTTCTATTGAGGATATCCAAGCTTTACCTTCGATACTTGAAACTGCAATTTAACTTGTGGGCTATCGCAACTTGTAACTCCTCAGTCCATGCATCACACCAGCAATGACACACCGGTTCATCCTAAAACTCGTTTTCACCAAGAAGCAATTGCAAACATTCGTCTATTCGTTGTAATCCTGAAGAATAGTTTGATTGTTATCCTTGCGTGATAACGTCCTCGAACACAGACTTGCTGTACATCCCACCGACGTGGTCAAACATTATCAAAATATTTTGTTTCCAGCACAAAGACAAAGTGCCCCGGGTGGAAGAAACCATTCAGCGCCGAGAGAGATGAGTAATGATATCCCAGACTAGTGCATTCTGGTCTTGATCGACATTCCTTGGACTTGCTCCATTTCCCCCGCTAAACAGGTTCTTGTGTATCTTGATCTGTTTCCTTTAATACAAAAAAGATGAAGCATTGTTAGCAAATTATTAGGGTCTGCGATTAAAGCAAAGCATAGACTACTTCTTAGAGGTTATTCCTATACGTTCTGTAACAAAGTAACTATTTCCATGACGCTAGGCATGGACAATAAAACATATGTGACGCTAACCACAATAACGATTAGCCACAAGTGGGATTTACGGTTTGCCTGCAAAAAATAAAAGTCCCCAATTGGAAGTGAAGCAAACAGATACAAATAGTGGAATCATGCCATATTTGGACTAGATAAAGCTAAACAAGGTTATAATGTTATTATATAAATTCAATAAAAGACAATAATTAGTTCATTTGACATTCAAAAATCTGTTGAAATCTCACTGATGTATTAAACTTCAATTGCATTGGGGGCATACTTAATACAGTGAGCTACAAAAGTATTTGGACAGTGACACATGTTTTGTTGTTTTGGCTCTCTACTCCAGCACTTTGGATTTTAAATGATACAATCACTCAGAGGTTAAAGTGTAGACTGTCAGCTTTAATTTGAGGGTATCTTCATCCATATCGGGTGAACCATTTAGCAATTATAGCACTTTTTGTACAATTATTGTATCATTTCAAATCCAAAGTGCTGGAGTGCAAAGCCAAAACAGAAAAAATGTGTCACCGTCCCAATACTTTTGGAGCTCACTGTATTTCACACCTTTGGATAGGGGATCCATGAAATGGGGTATTAGTCGACACAGTGACACCCATAGAACAAAATTGTGATGAGTTTACACAAATTTTAGCGTCGTAGCTCTTATTGTGGGACTTTGACTGTGGGGAATCACCTTCCTATCCAGCCTATTGTGTGTATTAACCTTCATATTGCACTGTACAGCCTTATCTATGGATTGTGGAATAAATGGGGTATGAGTCAACTCAGTGTTACCCACAGAACACAATTATTCACATTCCAAGCCTGTTCCGGGTTTTCTAGTCCAAATATGGTATGGTTCCACAACTTGTATCCGTTTGTATGACTTTCATTGAGGAACCTTTATTGTGAAGGAGAACCGCAAACGCCACTATCGTGAACAATCATTATTGTGGCTAGCTTCACACAGGTGACAAAAGAGGACTTTTTTTTCTTCATTGAGGTCTTTTATCCATTCTCTGAAATGCAAGAAATCAGCTCTATACTGCCCCCAGCATGATAAACATAACAACATGAAGAAATTAATATGCTTTTCTCATAAGTCAATTTTTTTCATATGCTACATTTACATATAGGCTATTTTTTTATTTTGTATTTATTTAATCTTTATTTAACAAGGCAAGTCAGTTAAGAACAAGTTCTTATTTACAATGACGGCCTACCAAAAGGCCAAAGGCCTCCTGTGGGGACGGGGGCTGGGATTAAAAAGAAAAAAATAATATATATATATATAAGAAAAAACACACATCACAACAAGAGAGACACAACACTACGTAAGAGAGACCTAAAACAACAACATAGCAAGGCAGAAGCACATGACAACACAGCATGGTAGCAACACAACATTACAACAGCATGGTAGCAACACAACATGGTACAAACATTATTGAGCACAGACAACAGCACAAAGGGCAAGAAGGTAGAGACAACAATACATCACGCAAAGCAGCCACAACTGTCAGTAAGAGTGCCCATGATTAAGTCTTTGAATGAGGAGATTGAGATAAAACTGTCTGAGTTTGAGTATTGTATTTGTTGCAGCTCGTGACTACCTCAAGCTCTAAACCCTCAGAGGTAGTAATCACACCTGTGGGGAGAAGAGCATTCTTCTTACCAAACCACATTACCTTTGTTTTGGAGGTGTTTAGAACAAGGTTAAGGGTAGAGAAAGCTTGTTGGACACTAAGAAAGCTTTGTAGTAGAGCATTTAACACAAAATCCGGGAAGGGGCCAACTGAGTATGACTGTATCATCTGTATATAAATGGATGAGAGAGCTTCCTACTGCCTGAGCTATGTTGTTCAAGTAGGTTGAGAAGAGATTTGGGCCTAGGATTGAGCCTTGGGGTACTCCCTTGGTGACAGGCAGTGGCTGACACAGCAGATTTTCTGATTTTATACACTGCACTCTTTGAGAGAGGTAGATAGCACACCAGGCCAAAAATCCCTCAGAGACAACAATACTCCAATACCCACAAGAATGGAATGGTCTACCGTATCAAAAGCTTTGGCCAAGCCAATAAAAATGGCATTTGATATTGATGATTGATGATGATGATTGATGATGATGATGTTGATGTGATCGTGGAGTAGCCTATAGGCTATGAAGATTATGAGAAAGATACTGCCATTTGCAATATTTGAGATTGAAACACTAAAATGTCAATGAAGATTAGTTTCCTACTCCTCTACATGACCTTTGCTTGTGTAAGTTGTTGACAGAAATGTCAGCATTTAATGTGAGGATGGATGAAAATCCTAACGAATTTGTTTTGCACCGTACTGTACAGCTATTGACATTTAATGCCCGTGTACACTATATACGTGTAACGTCCTGACCAGTAAAAGGGGTTATTTGTCATTATAGTTGGTCAGGGCGTGGCAGGGGGGTGTTTGTTTTGTGTGTTTTGGGGTTTTTGGTTCTAGGGGATTTTGGTTCTAGTTTTCCATTTCTATGTTCCTTTTTCTATGTGTGGCCAGGTATGGCTTCCAATCAGAGGCAGGTGTCTTTTGTTGTCTCTAATTGGAAGCCATACTTAGGCAGCCTGTTTTTTCCTGTGTTTTTGTGGGTGGTTGTTTTTCGTATAGTGCTTGTGTCCTTACAGAACTGTTGTTTGGCGTTAGTTTATATTTTGTTTAAGTGTTCTCTTATAATAAATAAAGAAGATGAGCATGATACCCGCTGCGCCTTGGTGTAGCTTTTACGACGCACCTGACAATACGGCTCATGTACACTAGCACGCGTGCTGCTAGGCCACCCAGAGTGGCTCACTTGTGGGCATGTTGGCAGCATATGGCATCATATAGCAGCAAGTTCGATTGTGCATCAAGAATTCAGCATAGCAAGGTTGTATGAAGGTCTGGCTATTAAATGGGTAAATAGTTTAATCCGTTCTCCATTTCATGAATTTATTCGCAGGTAAATAGTAATATGCTCTAAAACGCTCTGGTGACTAACAAACTTTGCTCCCCTGTTTCCAATCGTCCAAAATGCTAGGAGAACCTATTCAAGTAAGTAAATACATTTTGAAAATGTAAAAAAAAAATGTATTATTAGCTAACTAGCTACAGTGCAGGCTAATTCAAAGGAGCTGCTAACGTAGCTAGCTAGCTATCTAGTCAACTTCACATACTGTATAGGTAGCTGGCTAAGTTAATTAAATATCACCAGCTATCTAACTTCATATCAGCTAGCTATCTTGATGTATTATTCACTGTAAAAAAAAAACTCTAAATGCATTTAGAGGTAGCTAGCTAACAGCCATGGAGGAGGGTGAAAGGATAGCAGCCCCAACTGTCAAAGTGAGAGAGTAGGCTATTCTGGATAGGGCAGGTACTTTAATGTAGTTCCAGTCCCTAGAAGTGAAGACGGAGATAATAGTAACATAATATTCAGTGCGGTCTAATTTGAGTATATTGAAGTCTGTTTCTTGTGAGATTTTCAGTCCTCAGATACAGAGAGCTGTGAAAGCCAGTCTGCAAATGAAGAGATCCCATTTAAGAGGAGTGGTTCTCAGTCCTGGTCCTGGAGACTCAAAGGGGTGCACATTTTTGTTTTTTCCTTAGCACTACACAGCTGATTCAAATGATCCACTCATCATCAAGCTTCAAGTTGTATTTATGTATTCATTTGTGATGCTATCCTTGATATGCTCCTGCTATTGTTGCATGCACATGTGTGTGCACATGCATTTATCTATCCAATGTTATCATGATTTGTTATAAGGGATATTATACTTTAGTAATCCACAATAACCTGGTGATGTAAAAGTCTAACAATGACATTATTCCTACAGATACCTTGTAACTAGATTCCTTCAAAACGATTGCCTACAGTTACCATGTAGGGCACCATGTAGGACACTGCAAGGTTGGATGACCAGGGCCATCTGGGACTGCCTCCTGGGGGAATTCAGGCGTCTGAAGGCTACCTGTGTCCTGCATAACTTCAGGAGGGCACCTGCAGCTTGCTGCCGTGTACTAGGGGAGATGTCTGCTGCTCTGCAGGATGTTTCAAGGATGGGGACCAACAACGCAGCCAGAAAGGCAATCTGTGTAAGGGAGATCTTCACCTCCTACTTCTTCAAAGAGGGTGCTGTTCCCTGGCAACACCATAGACTACACTATGCACAACCAAAGGCTCTTTTAAGAGCCATCCACATTGCAATAAGAGTATTCTTCCATTTACTTAGCTATGTCAACTGCAGTTATTCAATTCCCAGTTTATCTCCCTTTGATTTCTACTTCTCAGGTAAGGGTGCTGTTTAGGTAAGGGTGTGATGTCTGTACAAAAACAGGCTATTTTAAAAATTAGAACAATTAGACTACCACACCTACACAGATGTATCAATATGATTGATGGATTGTGTTGTGCAATAAGCAGACTCAAGTGTATAACTGTGGTTCCTCCCACCTTTAAAGAATAGGCAAGAGGGCCAACCATGGAGAATAGTAAGACAATACATTATTTCTATAACTACGCTATATTGTTTGTCCTTGTGTGTCTGTGCATGTTTTTCAGCATAAAGTACTCTGCCTCCACATAGTATGGACACCAAATGAGGCAACACACACAGATTCCTCTTGAACACTGCCTCGTTAACTACCTTATTTTCTCAATAACGGTCTCTCACCTTCACTTCATCCCTCTCCCCTCTCCCCCCTTCTCCCTAAATCCTCTAGGTTAAATCAGCTGTGTCGGTGAACCCCTCCCGCATCTGAACTGGCTACATGTAGTAGTCCCAGAGTTAATGATCCAAGGTCAGTTTTGCATTTCACCTCCTGATGATTATGATGACTGACAGTGTTATAATAAAATAAAAAAACAAGGCTTAAACATGCTATCCCTCTCTCTTTCTCTCGTCTGCAGGTATGTTTTGATGTGAGAGAGAATGCCAACCCCTGGTCCCGTCATCGCCACCTCACCCGCTCTAAAGATAACCTTCGGGCCGACTGGGAGCCCAAGGCTGGTTAGGAGACAACATTAGAGAAATTATTATGTACTTGTGATGAACTGAGAGAATATTAGTGTAGCACTGTGATTCATCAATCATATGCTGTCTTCCCTGCTCCTCTGTTCTTACCTCTTTCCCTTTCTTTCTTTTACACCTCCCTCTCCACCTCCTCTTTCTTCCTCTGTTTTTATAATGCACACCAGGTGTGCACTGAAGTACAGATTCAACTTATATTTATAATATTACAATTATAATATTTATAATGCATGTATTATGTATTTATAACACTTGGATAATGAACTTCTTTCAATAAAGCGTTACACATTCTCTACTGGTGCAAATTAAGTCTGATTTGATGAAATACTACACCTAAACTGTGTTTATCAGATTGATGCAGATGAAGGAAATTAGATATTGAGATGAACCGGTTTTAGAGTATTTACATGAGGCATAGGAAGTGTAGTGTACTGTTTTTTAAAATTCTATTTCTGTATATATGAATTACAAATAAGCCTTTAACTAGTTAAATCAATTTTCTAGTCTATTGCATAGTTACAATGTGTACCATTGATGCCCCAGGACCAGGATTGGTAAACACTGTTAAAGTGTATAATTGTAATACATACATGCAGACACAGCATCATTCAAAGACTGGAAGTTGATACTCCTGGTATTGGTAATGACTGAAAAATTATCTCACAGACATTCATACCTGAACTGCACCTTTATTTGCCAAGGTAGAGTACATGATCAGTGAATACATTAAACGTACAGGCTACAATGGGGGGGATCTCATGCATGGTAATAACTACATTTGTATACGACTTGCATCCTTGGTACAAAGTTATATTATATTCTACTCAATCCATAGGCTTCATTAATGTAATTCAGACTGTTTTGAAGTTGATACAACTGGCTATGATAGCTGAGGTTCATAGCTAGGTTCTGAACTAATATGTACATATACCAAACGCATATTAGGATTCATACGCATATCGGCTACATAACTAGCTACATATCCATATCCATAGCCATACAGGTATTTTTTTATCCTCCACTGCACAATAAGCAAGAAAATAGTTAGCTAGCTGTGTTACTTCAGTTGCATTGCATGGCAAATATCAGCAAGGAAAGCTTACAAAATTGTACATTACATTTGCTGTAAATGATTTAGCTAGCTAGATTCTTTACATCCACTTTTTCACAAGATGACAGCCTGGTTTGTTGGTTGCTTCAGGAGTCCCTAAAACATTAAACAACCGGAATTACAATTTATACTCATGTCACAACACCCAAAAAGCTAGCTAGCTAGTTGGCTAATATTAGCTAGTCAGCGAGCTTGCTAAATACGATTTTCGTAAATTAACTTTATGACAAAAAATATGCATAAGCGTTTGTCTCCGCATTAATGAACATATTCCTCTCAACTGTACATTTTTTTGCATGATTCGTTATGACGTTATAATCACTTATATTTGCTTTCATCCTAGTATTTTTGTTAACCATCTTTGCTGAAGAAAGTCTCTAGCCTTGGGTTACATAGCATCAAATTCGTCACAGGATCCACTCGATATGATTGGTCATCGCCGCTGGTGATTTCCATTCATATCGAGTGGTTCCCATGAAGAATTTAACGCTATGCGACCCAAGGCTGGAGACTTTCTTCAGCAAAGATGGCTGACAGAAATGTAAGTGATTTTCCCAGTCTCCGGAAGTCCCTGGCGTCTTCGTCCCCGAGAGGATCCAAGCTTACCCGAGTTCCTCCAAGAGCCTCCGAAGACTGCCGATTTGCCCCTTCCCGAGCCGCTGCAGCTCTGCAGGGCTAGGCTGTCTCCAGCCGAACGCGTATGCAGACTTAACACCCAGAGTTGTCTGTATTACGGTACTACCGGTCATTATGTGTCTACCTGTCCCTTCAAGAGACCTATCTCATTGGTAGAAATGAGTACTCTGGTGGGTCTTAAAGATAATGTTGCTTCTCCCCCTACTCGGCCCTCTCCATGCCACCCTGCTGTGGGGCAATCAGTCCAAGTCTCTCCAGATACTCATCGACTCGGGGGCCGAAATTAGTCTTATGGACGTTACCCTGGTGTGTGAGCTGGGCATCCCCACTCAACCCCTCTCCATTCCCATGGATGTTAGAGCACTGGACTAGCTCTCTATAGGCCGGGTCACACACCATACCACCACCATCAACCTACGAGTGCCGGGGAACCACAGCGAGACGATCCAATTCCTGCTAATTGGATCCAGCGACACAATCCCTCAATTGACTGGTCTACTGGTGCCATCGTGGGCTGGAGCCCATTCTGCCACGCCCATTGCCTGAAATCAGCTCTGCCTGCCCCGGGACGTCTTCCTGGGGGCTTGGAAATTTCCCCGAACCTCTCTGCCATACCCGCGGAGTACCAGGACCTCCGGGAGGGGTTCAGTAAGGCCCGAGCCACTTCGCTTCCACAACACGGACCGGTACCCAAGGAGATTAAGCCGGATGTGCTGGCATGCCGCTATAGCCCCGCGGCTACACCCCCGGACGCCGAGACCTTTCCCCCTGCTCCAAAATCAATAGCCCCTCTGCTGTTCATCTGTTGCCCTTTACCCTCCGTATACTTTCTACTTTTCATGTGTCTAGATCTAAACCCATGTCTCACAGCCCTTTGTCTCTTGTTTCCAACACAGTCAACACCTGAAATGTGATACTTGGGCTCCCAGTCAGCCCGAAGGTTATCTTAAGAGCGGGTGAGGTGGCGATGACGGGACTGGGGGTTGGCATCGTCTCTCACATCAAAACAAACATGTAGACGAGAGACAGATGGAGAAAGAGAGAGCATGTTTAAGCCTTGTTTTTCTTTATTCTAACACTGTCAGGCATCAATCATCAGGAGGTAAAATGCAAAACTGACCTTGGATCATTAACTCTGGGACTACTGCATCTCTATTTGTAGTACTACTTTAGTAATACTTCCTGTTGACCCAACCAAGTGACCTCTCACCTCTGATCATGCTGTGCCCTCTATGTGCCCAGTTCAGATGCGGGAGGGGTTCACCGACACAGCTGATATAACCTAGAGGATTTAGGGAGAAGGGGAGAGAGGGATGAAGTGAAGGAGAGAGACTGTTATGGAGAAAATAAGATAGTTACAGACAGCGTTCAACAGGAATCTGTGTGTGTGACCTCACCTGGTGTCCACACCACACTAAGTGTCTGCAGAGTGTTTTATGCTGAAAAACATGCACAGACACGCAAGGACAAACAATATAGCGTAGTTATAGAAATAATGAATTGTCTTACTATTCTCCATGATTGGCCCTCTTGCCTATTCTTTGAAGGTGGAAAGAGCCACAGTTATGCACCTCAGCCTGCTTACTGCACAACACAATCCATCAATCAGATTGATACATGAGTGTACAGGTGTGGGTTATAGGGTGTCTAATTGTTCAAAATAGTTTCAATATTTTCAAAATAGCCTGTTTTGTTTTTGTGCAGACATCACAACCTTACCTAAACAGCACCCCCACCTGAGAAGTAGAAATCAAATGGAGAGAAACTGGGAATTGAATAACTGCAGTTGACATAGCTAAGTAAATGGAAGAATACTCTTATTGCAATGTGGATGGCTCTTAAAAGAGCCTTTGGTTGTGCATAGTGTAGTCTATGGTGTTGCCAGGGAACAGCACCCTCTTCGAAAAAGTAGGAGGTGAAGATCTCCTGCACACGGATTGCCTCTCAAATCAAATCAAATGTTATTGGTCACATACACATGGTTAGCAGATGTTATTGTGAGTGTAGCAAAATGCTTGTGCTTCTAGTTCCGACAGTGCAGAATATCTAACAAGTAATCTAACAATTCCACAACAACTACCTAATACACACAAATCTAAGTAAAGGGATCGAATAAGAATATATAGATATAAATATAAAATATATGGATGAACGATGACCGAGCAGCATACGCAAGATGCAATAGATGCTATAAAAATACAGTATATACATATGGGATGAGTAATGCAAGATATGTAAACATTATTAAAGTGATTAGTGATCTATTCATTAAAGTGGCCAATGCGGCCATTTTTCAGTCTCTCGCCCCAGCTTTGATGCACCTGTACTGACCTCGCCTTCTGGATGTTAGTGGGGTGAACAGACAGTGGCTCGGGTGGTTGTTGTCCTTGATGTTCTTTTTGGCTTTCCTGTGACATCTGGTGCTGTAGGTGTCCTGGAGGGCAGGTAGTTTGTCCCCGGTGATGCGTTGTGAAGACCGTACCACCCTCTGGAGAGCCTTGCAGTTGTGGGCGGTGCAGTTGCCGTACCAGGCGGTGATGCAGCCCGACAGGATGCTCTAATTGTGCATATGTAAAAGATTGTGAGGGTTTTAGGTGACAAGCCACATTTCTTCAGTCTCCTGAGGTTGAAGAGGCACTGTTGCACCTTCTTCACCACACTGTCTGTGTGGGTGGACAATTTCAATTTGTCTGTGATGTGTACGCCGAGGAACTTAAAACTTTCCACATTCTCCACTGCTGTCACGTCCGATGTGGATAGGTGGGTGCGCCCTCTGATGTTTCCTGAAGTCCACGATCATCTCCTTTGTTTTGTTGACATTGAGTGAGAGGTTGTTTTGCTGAAACCACACTCAGAGTGCCCTCACCTCCTCCCCGTAGGCTCGTCGTTGTTGGTAATCAAGCCTACTACTGTTGCGTCGTCTGCAAACTTGATGATTGAGTTGGAGGCGTGCATGGCCGTGCATGGGGGTGGTGAAGGCATACAAAAAATAGTCAAAATTGGTGAAGTGAAATGAAGAAAATAACTTGTTTCAAAAAAATCTAAAAAATTAAAAACGGAAAAGTGGTGCGTGCATACGTATTCACCCCCTTTGCTATGAAGCCCCTAAATAAGATCTGGTGCAACCAATTACCTTCAGAAGTCACATAATTAGCTAAATAAAGTCCACCTGTGTGCAATCTAAGTGTCACATGATCTGTCACATGATCTCAGTATATATACACCTGTTCTGAAAGGCCCCAGAGTCTGCAATACCACTAAGCAAGGGGCACCACCAAGCAAGCGGCACCATGAAGACATTTGATGTTCTACAAGTGGCTTGAGGCAGTCGGTATAAAATAGTGATTTTAAGTGCAACTTTAGTGACGATGGTTTTGGGAAACAGCTCGGAGATTTAATGATGCTCCTACAAAGGTTCTAACATGAACTGAGCCTTAAAAGCGGCAATATGTAACTTTTATGGCAACCCAACCAAATTCACATAGAAATGTGAGTTATAGATATGTCATTCTCATTGAAAGCAAGTCTAAGAAACGGTATATATGTTCTATGTGTGCTATTTCTATGCTTCCTGATTTTTAAGTACATTTTTTGCTTCTTTCGGTTTTGTACACCAGCTTCCAACAGCTGAAAATACAATATTTTTGGTTATGGAAAATATATTGCACTGCGGATTAGATGGTACAATGATTATCTACACTATAGTTGCTTGTTTTGTAAAATAACCTGAAATTAGGCGAACTATTCGAATTTTAGCAACCAGGAAATGGCGGCGCGATTTCTGCATAGTGCATCTTTAAGATGCTTTGGGGAAACTGGGTCCTGGACAGGGTTTATCGTTTTTGTTATTGTGACAACTGAATTGTAGGGACGCACTGGGTGTGAAGCAGGGTGGAACGGAGGCGTCTGGAGAAATGACGGCTGAAAAGCTGTTTGCGTATGGTGAATTAGGATAGATAAACTACGATTATTCAATATAGCTAAGTTAATAGATTTGAACAAAGATAAACGAAACGGAGAGGAAATCCGGTGGAGGTGGTTGAGCAACAATGGGCGGGGACTGGAGCAGAGATGGATGGAAAGGAAGGGGGGTTAAGAGTTGAGGAGGATGGTGTGGAATGTTGTGGTGGAGTGGAAAAAGATGGAGGTATAGTAAGAGTAAAGTTTAAGGAGAAGAGGATGCCTGAGGAGCCTTTGCAGGTCTTGTCAGAGGAGTGTAATGAAAAGGGAGGTTCGGGTCGCAGTGTTGTACTGAGAGAAGTAGAGTTCAAGGTGTTGGAGAAATTTAAGGATCAAGGTGGAGTCACGCCGTTGAGTCTAGGACCAAAAGGCTTCTCAACAGCTTCTACCTCCAAGCCATAAGACTCCTGAACATCTAATCAAATGACTACCCAGACTATTTGCATTGCCCCTCCCCTTTTACGCTGCTGCTATTCTCTGTTTATTATCTATGTATCGTCACTTTTACCTACATGTACATATTACCTCAATTACCTCAACTAACCCATGCCCCCGCACATTGACTCTGTACCGGTACCCCCTGTATATGTTATTTTTTACTTATCTATTTTTCTTAACTGCATTGTTGGTTAATTAAGGGCTTGTAAGTAAGCCTTTCATTGTAAGGTCTACACCTGTTCTATTCGGTGCATGTAACAAATAACATTTGATTTGATTTAGATGTTTTTATTTTTTTATTTGTATGTAAACGTGTGGTTGACAGTAGCATGCCAGATCAAACAAGACGGAAGTGGGTGAAGGGAGTTATTACAGGAGTTCCAGAAATTGTTAACATGCAAGAAATAAAGAACCCCTTGATGGGAGGCTCTCTTATTGAGATAAAGCGCCTCCAGATGCCACGAGATGGGAAGAAGGGGGTAGTTTGTCAGTGCTACTAAACTTTGAATATCTGGTACTGCCAGAAAAAGTTAGGATTGGGTATATGAGTTACTATGTGCAAGCATATGTTCCGAAACCATTATGTTGCTATAAATGTCAAAGGTTTGGGGTTTGTGGTAATGGTGTGTAAAGGCAAAAGGAGATGTGTGAAGTGTGGGGGAAAACATGCATATGGGGAATGTGGAGATGGGGTCCAGTTAAAGTGCTGTAACTGTGGGGGCGCCCATAGTGTAGTGTATGAGGGCTGTTCAGTGATGAAAAGACAGATGGAAGTGCAGCAGGTGAGGAGTATGCGTAACATCTCGTATGCAGAAGCAGTGAAGGTAGTTCACGCAGAAACAAGCGGGGCACCTAGAAGAGCTGGTATGCCAGGGCAGATAGAGATGCAGGTTGGGCATGATGGAGGGAACAGAATGGGGGAGAACACAATCATTTTCCTCCAGACCAAAGGGACAGCGATGGGGAGCACTATGGCTCCTAATTATGCTAACCTATATCTAGGAATGTTTCAAAATCAGGTGGTCCTGAATCCAGACCGTAACCCTTTTTTCTCCAATATTCTCCTTTCAGAGATATTTGGACGACATATTCGTGATCTATAAAGGCACCCAGGAAGAACTTTTGGAATTCCATGCTTACCACTAGGCTACCTGGGGCGGCAGGTAGCCTAGTGGTTAGAGCGTTGGGCCTGTAACTGAAAGGTTGCTGGATTGAATCCCTGAGCTGACAAGGTCAAAATCTGTTGTTCTGCCCCTGAACAAGGCAGTTAACTGACTGTTCCCCGGTAGGCTGTTATTGTAAATAAGAATTTGTTCTTAAGTTAACTGACTTGCCTAGTTAAATAAAGGTAAAAAAAAATCTGAACACTATGACCTATGACAAATCAGTTTTCTTGATGTGATAGTTATTAAGGACCAAACCTCCCTCTCTACAGATCTCTATAGGAAACCTATGGACAGGAATACCCTCCATAGAGGTGACAGCTTTCATCCACGTCCACTTATTAAAAGTCTCCCTATAAGTCAATTCAGTCATATCTGAAGAATATGCAGATCTTATCAGAAACAGACCACTGACCTCACACAAAGATTTAAGGAAAGGGGTACAAAGACAATTTGGCAAAACATGCCAATGATCGTTTTGAAGAACTAACACAGTTGGAAAGCCTTCAACCAAAAGTCCAAGAAAAAGCAGAACATATCCCATTATGCTTTACCCACTACTCACCATTGGGGAAGGCATTTAAGGACATTATATGGAAGCACTGGTACAGTATTGATACTGACCCACAATTGAAACCCATTTTTAAATATCCCCCACGTATGATTTTTAAAAGACCCCCAAACGTGTGTGATATTGTGGTTAAATCTGATTACCCACCAGTGAAAAGGGATACTTTTTTGGACAAGGTTCCGGAGGGTAATTACAAATGTGGCCAATGTGCTCAATGCAGCTTTACGTACAAATGCAACTCATTTACCCAACCCCGCACATGACAAAGATTTAAGATCAAGGGCCTGATTACCTGCATGTCCACCAATGTTATTTACATGTTGAAATGTCCTTGTGGTCTGTCTTACATAGGGAAAACCCTTAGAAGCCTTATGACGTGGATCAGTGAGCACTGCAGCAATATACGGACAGGTGAGGCAAAAAAATCCAGTTGCTGCTCATTTTGTACAAGCTCGACATCCTATTAGTTCTCAGAGATACATTGGAATAGAAATGGTCAAGATGTCGTGCAGGGGAGGGGACATTGAGATGAAACTTCTTCAAAGGGAATCTTTCTAGATCCACAGTGTAACGTCTGCTTCCAAATCACACTCTCAAACACGTAAATCCCCTGAACGCAGCTCACTTTTCAGCCCACTTTCCAGCTCACACTCTCAAACACATAGATCCCCTGAATGCAGCTCCCTCTCCAGATCCCAATCACCTGAATTCTGATCACCTGTTCACACACACTATTTAGTTATCACACACTATTTAGTTCAGTTCTTTGCACCCCATCATTGTGAGGTATTGTTTGTTTTGTGACATACTTCTATTCAGTGCGCTGGGTTTCCCTGTAATTTACACCTCCTGTGTATGAACGTTTTTTTTCTGCCTCACTAATGACGCCTATTCCTTGACTGTACTTTAGCCTATCGGATTTCCTGTTGTCAACCTATTGCCTGATCTCCCGGACAACGTTACTAACGTTTTCCCTGCCTTTATTGTTGCCTTTTTGGACCCCCTGTGTATGACCTTCTGCCTGCCCCTGGACCCAACTACCTGCCTCCTCCTGTTGTCCTTTACAATAAACACCTGCCGCTCCCTGCGCTTGAAACCAGCTCTCTGTCTCCCATTGTGTTCATTACACAGACAGTGTGTTGAGCACACACTGTCTCCTCTTGGTCTTAATGAGGAGTTTGACTTGAAACCGTTTTTATAGTCTAAGTGTCTAAATTGTGTTTTTTTTAAATCCTAATTGAATATTGTATGTGTATCGAGCGGAGGGTGAGTTTAAGGGTGAGTCAAGCGCAGGAGACTGAGGTCCGTTGGAACAAACTTGATTTAATAAATCCAAAGGCAAAATCCATATACGGCTGGGAGCACAACAGTCAAAAAGACTAAAAGAAGCTCCGCTCAAAAAGGCAGACGGGGCGCAGCCCGGCAACCCTAATGCCTATACAATAAGTCGTAAACCAAACAATATAACACCACACGTAACAAAGAACAATCCCGCACGAATCCTAACTAAACACAGACAGACTAAATACCCCCCACTAATGACAAACACGAAACAGGTGCAATCAAAAAACAGACATAACTAACAGACACTGAAACACAGATCGGTGGCAGCTAGTAGGCCGGCGACGACGACCGCCGAGCAGCGCCCGACCGAGGAGAGGCGCCACCTTCTGTGGACGTTGTGACAGTATGTATATTACTGTAAATATTGATCACATTCCCTGTGTATAATCATGTATTTTTACATTGAATGTTAATATTGGGAAATGATGTTATACATTTTTTACCTCCTGTTTCAGGACGTGATATATAGGACCTTCCACCCCCACCTTCGATATGGATGCCTGATGAAGACCTAAGGGTTGAAATGTTGTTGTAAATAAATATCACCTGGGAGCATAAGCAGCAGTGTGCAGCGTTTTCCTTTCTGTTTTCCTTGAGTTTGCCTACAACTCCAGCACCTATGGAAAGTACCTGGATGTGCATATGTTCTTCAGCTTTTGAAAATGTGCAGGATGATAATCATTCCAGCCAGGAATCATGTATTGGTTAATTTTGATTATGGTGTTAATCCTACACTGGAATGCCAGAAGTTTGCTGGCTAATGGGCAAGAGCTCAAACAGTTTATTGAGGAGGTACTTGCCAAACCTGATGTTTTATGTCTCCAGGAGACATGGCAAAAACCTAATCTAGATTTTGTATTACAAGGTTATGTTGCAGTCCGTAGAGATAGGGTGGCAGGGGGAGGAGGAGGGCGTGCTACCTTTATAAAGTGGGGGATCCCATATAGATGTGTGGGAGAGGGAGTGGAACAGGAGTATGTAGTGCTAGAGGTGTGGTTGGGAGGGAGGGGGGAATATGGTATTAGTGAACTTTTACAACCGGTGTAAGAGACTGGAGTTGCTGACCCTTGGGAATGTAGTAGATCAAGATAGGAGACGGGTAATGTGGTGTGGGGATTTTAATGCTCACAGTGAGCTCAGGGGAAGGTTATGGACGGATGTAAACGGACAAGTGTTGGAGAAACTACTGGATGAGAAAGGGCTTGTGAGTTTTAATGACGGCCAAAGAACCAGCATTGACCCAGTAACTGGAAATGAATCTGCTCTGGATCTTACTTTGATTTCAAATTCAATGGCAGGAAGATGTGGTTGGGAGGTTTTGGAAGAATCTACAGTGGGTAGTGATCGCTATCATGTCCTGTGTACTATCGGATTGAGGGAGGAAGAAACAGTAGGAAATGGATTGAGGAGATGGATATTTGGGAAAGCGGAGTGGGGTTAGTTTCAGGAGTTGAATGAATAGGAGCTGTCTCAGGTAGATCTTAATTCAGATATAGAAACAGTCAATGAGGGAATAAGAGGAGCAATAGTAGGGGCTGCAAGGCAGATGATTCCCATGGGTACAGGGGGGGAGAAAGAGTAACGCAGTCCCCTGGTGGAGTGAAGAGTGTAGAGAAGCAGGGAAGAGTAGGAAAAGTGCTTTCAGAATGTTGAAAAAGTCCCATAATTACCAGCACTTCATTCAGTGTAAACAAGCACAAGCAGTAGTAAGGAGGATCATTAGGATAGCTAAGAGGGAGTATTGGTGCCAGTTTTGTGAAAACATCGGCAGGACCACTCCTGTGGGAGACGTATGGGGGACGATTAAGAGGATGAGTGGGGTCAGAAGAGATTGGGATCTCCCTGTGCTGATAAGTGGGGAGATTGCTGCGGTGAGAGATATGGAGAAGGCAGAGATGTTAGCCCAGGCATTTGTGAAGGTGCACAGCTCCAATAATCTGACAGAAGAGGGGCAGCGTGGGAGAGTGAGGGTCAGAGAGAGATGGTGGGGGAAACATTGAATGGCCCTTTTACTTTGGTTGACATGAAGAGAGCATTAGCTAAAGCTGGGGTAACATCTCCTGGGAAGGTATTTGGCTTTTACACAGATCTCAGTGACACTGCAATGGGAAAGTATTAGGCTTTTACAATAAGGTGTGGTAGGACAGGAAACTGCCTGAAACCTGGAAGCAGGCGGTAGTGGTGCCAATAAGGACACCTGGGAAAGACCCAACAAGTTCTTCAAGCTATAGGCCGATAGTGTTGACATCTCATGTACCTAAACTTATGGAAAGGATGATAACGGAAAGGCTGACTTACTTTCAGGAGATTAAGGACTAATGTAACCAGATCAAAGTGGGTTCAGGAAAGGCAGGGGAACGATGCATCCTGTACTGTGCCTTGAGTCATTCATATGGAAGGGACAGGCAAATAAGGAGGTGGTGGTAGCCGTTTTCTTTGATGTAGAAAAGGCTTATGATATGATGTGGAAGGAAGGAAGGCCTACTTATCAAACTGGATAACATGGGGGTTGGATGAAGGGTTTTTAACTGGATAAAGGATTTTTTGGGGGGCAATCAATACAAGTGAGGCTGGGGAGCTCTATGTCAGAAAGCTATGAGGTGGATAATGGTACCCCCCAGGGAAGTGTGATTAGTCCTTTGCTGTTCTCCGTTATGATTGATGGTGTATTCTCTAAGGTAAGACCTGATATTGGGAGGTTACTGTTTGCGGATGATAGAGCGCTGTGGAAGAGAGGGAGAAATACTACACATACAGCCAGAAGAGTTCAAGAAGAGATTAGTGAAGTAGAGCAGTGGACCCTGAGGTGGGGCTTCAAGTTTTCAGTTGAGAAAACACAGACTGTGTTTTTATGTAGAAGGAAGGATAGGGAGGAAATATACTTGAAGTTGGATGAAAGGAATCTGGAGAGGGTGGGAAGGTTTAGGTTCCTGGGGATCTGGTTTGACACTCAAATGACATGGGCGGAGCATATTAACAGAGTAGTTGTCAAAGGAAAGAAAATATTGAATGTGATGCGTTGCTTTTCAGGCATGGAGTGGGGAACAGATAGAATGACGTTGAAAATTATATAGATACAGTTGAAGACACTTAGGTTGGAGTCATTAAAACTCATTTCTCACTTCTCACACATTTCTTGTTAAGAAACTATAGTTTTGGCAAGTTGGGTAGGACATCAACTTTGTGCATGACACAAGAAATGTTTCAAACAATTGTTTACAGATAGATTATTTCACAATTCCAGTGGGTCAGAAGTTTACATATACTAAGTTGACTGTGCCTTTAAACAGCTTGGAAAATTCCAGAAAATTGACATAATTTGAGTCAAATGGAGGTGTACTTGTGGATGTATTTCAAGGCCTACCTTCAAACTCAGTGCCTCTTTGCTTGACACCACGGGAAAATCAAAAGAAATCAGCCAAGACCTCAGAAAAGAAATGTAGACCTCCACAAGTCTGGTTCATCCTTGGGAGCAATTTCCAAATGCCTGAAGGTACCACGTTCATCAATAAAAACAATAGTATGCAAGTATAAACACCACGGGACCACGCAGCCATCATACTGCTCAGGAAGGAGATGCATTCTGTCTCCTACAGTGCGAAAAAATGAGAAAAAGTTTGGTGCGAAAAAGTGAAAATCAATCCAAGAACAACAGCAAGGACCTTGTGAAGATGTGAAGAAAAGAGGCACAAAAGTATCTATATCCACAGTAAAATGAGGCCTATATCGACATAACCTGAAAGGTCGCTCAACAAGGAAGAAGCCACTGCTCCAAAACCGCCATAAAAAAGCCAGACTACGTTTTGCAACTGCACATGGGGACAAAGATCATATTTTTTGGAGAAATATCCTCTGGTCTGATGAAACAAAAATAGAGCTGTTTGGCCATAATGACCATCATTATGTTTGGAGAAAAAGGGGGACGCTTGCAAGCCGAAGAACACCATCCCAACCGTGAAGCACGGGGGTGGCAGCATCATGCTGTGGGGGTGCTTTGCTGCAGGAGGGACTGGTGCACTTCACAAAACAGATGGCATCATGAGGTAGGAAAATGCTGTGGATATATTGAAGCAACATCTCAAGACATCAGTCAGGAAGTTAAAGCTTGGTCGCAAATGGGTCTTCCAAATGGACAATGGCCCCAAGCATACTGCAGGAGGGACTGGTGCACTTCACAAAACAGATGGCATCATGAGGTAGGAAAATTATGTGGATATATTGAAGCAACATCTCAAGACATCAGTCAGGAAGTTAAAGCTTGGTCGCAAATGGGTCTTCCAATTGGACAATGACCCCAAGCATACTTCCAAAGTTGTGGCAAAATGGCTTAAGGACAACAAAGTTGTCACGTCCTGGCCAGTATAAGGGTTAATTGGTATTGTAGTTTGGTCAGGACGTGGCAGAGGGTATTTGTTTTATGTGGTTCAGGGTGGTGTTTTTGTTGTAAGGGCATTTGATTTAGTATTCCGGGGTTTTTGGGCACTGTTTGAGTTTCACGTATTTCTATGTTGATCTAGTTAGTTGTATGTCTATGTTTGGTTAATTGGGGTGGACTTCCAATTGAAGGCAGCTGTGTGGTGTTGCCTTTGATTGGAAGTCCTATATTAGTTGGGTGTGTTTGTCTGTTTAATTGTGGGAGATTGTTCTGAGTTTAGCCTTGTGCCTTGCCAGACTGTGTGTTGATCGTTCTTTCTCTTTTTGTTATTTTGGTGTTCATTTTGGAGTCAATAAACCTCAAGATGAGCTTACACATACCTGCTGCGTTTTGGTCCTCCTTAACCAACGACATCCGTGACAGAATCTCCCACCAACTAAGGATCAAGCAACAGAGGAGAGGGGATTTCGAGTTGGACTGGCGGGAGAGATGGACCTGGGAGGAAGTTCTGGACGGGGCTGGACCTTGGCACCAGGCTGGGGATTACCGTCGCCCATGGGAGGAAATTGAGGCAGCCAAGGCAGAGAGGCGGAGGTACGAGGCCTTGGACGTGCTGAGGGAGAAGCACGAGAGGCACCCCCAAGAAATGTTTTGGGGGGGGCACACGGGTAGTTTGGCTAGGCCTAGGAAGAGCCGGAAGCCAGCTACCCATGGTTATATGGAGGAGTGTATGAGGTGGAGAGCGCCATGTTTCGCTGAGGAGCGCACTATCTCACCCATACGCACGCACAGTCCGGTGCGCGTTATTCCAGCCCCTCGCAGGTGCCGTGCTAGAGCGGGCATCCAGCCTGGTAGGAGGATGCCTGCGCAGCGCATCTGGTCGCCGGTACGCCTCCGAGGTCCAGGCTACCCAACTCCCGCTCTACGCACGGCTACCATCAGGCCCCTGCACAGCCCAGTCCGCCCTGTACAAGCACCCCGCTCGTGCAGGGCTACTAGTTCCATCCAGCCAGGACGGGTTGTGCAGGAGGTAAGATCAAGACCGCCTGTGCGCCTCCATAGCCCTGGGTTTCCAGCTCCTGTCTCTTGTGCGGACCCGTAAGTACGTCAGCCCAGTCCGACTCATCCTGTTCCCGCTCCCCGCACTAGCCTGGAGGTGCGTGTTCCCAGTCTGGTACGCCCAGTACCAGCACCACGCATAAGGCATCTAGTGCGTAAACCCAGCCTCGCCAGTCTAAAGTCGCCAGAGCTGCCCGCCAGTCAACAGTCACCAGAGCTGCCCGTCAGTCAAGAGTCGCCAGAGCTGCCCGCCAGTCAACAGTCGCCAGAACTGCCCGTCAGTCAAGAGTCGCCAGAACTGCCCGTCAGTCAAGAGTCGCCAGAACTGCCCGTCAGTCAAGAGTCGCCAGAACTGCCCGTCAGTCAAGAGTCGCCAGAACTGCCCGTCAGTCAAGAGTCGCCAGAACTGCCCGTCAGTCAAGAGTCGCCAGAACTGCCCGTCAGTCAAGAGTCGCCAGAACTGCCCGTCAGTCAAGAGTCGCCAGAGCTGCCCGTCAGTCAAGAGTCGCCAGAGCTGCCCGTCAGTCAAGAGTCGCCAGAGCTGCCCGTCAGTCAAGAGTCGCCAGAGCTGCCCGTCAGTCAAGAGTCGCCAGAGCTGCCCGTCAGTCAAGAGTCGCCAGAGCTGCCCGTCAGTCAAGAGTCGCCAGAGCTGCCCGTCAGTCAAGAGTCGCCAGAGCTGCCCGTCAGTCAAGAGTCGCCAGAGCTGCCCGTCAGTCAAGAGTCGCCAGAGCTGCCCGTCAGTCAAGAGTCGCCAGAGCCGCCCGTCAGTGAGGAATCGCCAGAGCCGCCCACTAGTCAGGAGATGTCAGAGTGGCCAGACTGCCCGGAGATATCAGAGTGGCCAGACTGCCCGGAGATGTCAGAGTGGCCAGACTGCCCCGAGCTGCCAGAGTGGCCAGACTGCCCCGAGCTGCCAGAGTGGCCAGACTGCCCCGAGCTGCCAGAGTGGCCAGACTGCCCCGAGCTGCCAGAGTGGCCAGACTGCCCCGAGCTGCCAGAGTGGCCAGACTGCCCCGACCTGCCAGAGCTGCCAGACTGCCCCGAGCTGCCAGACTGCCCCGAGCTGCCAGAGTGGCCCGACTGCCTGGAACGGCCAGAACCGGAGCCACCTCCAGATATAGGTGGGTTGGGGAGGGGGGGTGTAGCACAGTGCCGTCGTTGACGGCAGCCACCCTCCCTTCCCTCCCTTTAGTAGGGGGGAATTTTTGTTTTGTTGTTGTTTGTGGTTGTTTTTCTTAAGGTGCTTCCGGGGTTAGCACCTTTAAGGGGGGGGGGGGGGGGTGTACTGTCACGTCCTGGCCAGTATAAGGGTTAATTGGTATTGTAGTTTGGTCAGGATGTGGCAGAGGGTATTTGTTTTATGTGGTTCAGGGTGGTGTTTTTGTTGTAAGGGCATTTGATTTAGTATTCCAATTGAAGGCAGCTGTGTGGTGTTGCCTTTGATTGGAAGTCCTATATTAGTTGGGTGTGTTTGTCTGTTTAATTGTGGGAGATTGTTCTGAGTTTAGCCTTGTGCCTTACCAGACTGTGTGTTGATCGTTCGTTCTCTGTTTGTTATTTTGGTGTTCATTTTGGAGTCAATAAACCTCAAGATGAGCTTACACATACCTGCTGCGTTTTGGTCCTCCTTAACCAATGACATCCGTGACAAAAGTCAAGGTATTGGAGTAGGCATCACAAAGCCCTGACCTCAATCCCATAGAAAATTTGTGGGAAGAACTGAAAAAGCGTGTGCGAGCAAGGAGGCCTACAAACCTGACTCAGTTACACCAGCTCTGTCAGGAGGAATGGGCCAAAATTCACCCAACTTATTGTGGGAAGCTTGTGGAAGGCTACCCAAAACATTTGACCCAAGTTAAACAATTTAAAGGCAATGCTACCAAAAACTAATTGAGTATATGTACACTTCTGACCCACTGGGAATGTGATGAAAGAAATAAAAGCTGAAATAAATCATTCTCTCTACTATTATTCTGACATTTCACATTCTTAAAATAACGTGGTGATCCTAACTGACCTAAAACAGGGAATTTTACCTGGATTAAATGTCAGGAATTGTGAAAAACTGAGTTGAAATGTATATGGCTAACGTGTATGTAAACTTCTGACTTCAACTGTATAGTTATAGAGCTGTTAAGGTCATCAATGGATTATGGAAGTATAGCATATGGATCAGCAGCTAAGACATCTTTAAAAAAGCTATATGTAATCCAGGCCCAAGCCCTAAGAATATGTCGTGGAGCACTCAGGACCTCCCTGGTGGCAGCGATGCAGGTAGAGTTGGGAGAGATGCCGCTAAATTTAAGAAGACAACAGCTAGCCATGACATATTGGGTAAATCTACAATGACATAAGTTTACACATCCTACAAAAATGGTGCTCCTAGAGTGCTGGGAACATGAATAAAATCTGAATACAAGCTTTGGGTGGATCGACAATTGCATGGTGAGAGAGATGGGGTTGTTTGGGAGGGAGTTTATTCCCTCTGTGGTTCTTCCTGATATCCCACCTTGGTGTCTTCCTCAACTAGTGTTAGATCTAGGGTTGCTTGAGAGGTTAAGAGATGTTGAGGAAGTAGTAGATTCAGTTGTAAGTTAACATTTAAGGACACAATACTATGCTTTCTTGAATATATTCACAGATGGATCTAAGGACCCTAAAACAGGGAGGACAGGAGCAGCTTTTGGGTCTAAATCCTACCCAATAATCTCATCTCCCTAAGGAAACGAAATACATCATTAAATGCTACATCCCCTGAAGATTTCCACAGCAGTTCACTTAATCCTGTCTCTTCAACCCCATTACTCCTCAAATCTAATAACAATCGCTCCCCTTCTCTCACATATTCTGGCACTGAAATAGAACATGTTCCACTGCCTCCAACTTCTCCTGACAATGATCACAACTCCCAGTCGGATGTTTCCCCACCACTTTCAATGTACTATTTAGCCTTGTGTGTCCCAGTCTCAGCCTTGTGACTACACTTTCCTCCCCTCTCTTGGCCTGAGGACCTTCCTGCCCCCACCTTTTCCTGGATGTTATACAGGTGTCTTCCCTTACTGTCACTGTTCCACAACTCTTGCCACTTATTTTTAACCACTGTTCTTATTAATCCCTTGGCTTATGCTTTACTGATCGACAATTCCATCTCAACATCAGGATGTTTAAGAGCCTGCTTGGCAATAATATCCATTTCCTCATTCCCCACTACTCCCACATGAGCTGGTATCCAGAGGGAACATCACAAATTCTCCATCTGTTTCACCATATACAAACACTGCAAAACCTCGTACAATACATCATGTCTGCTCTGAGACACACATGAATTTAAACTCATCAGTGCTGCACTGGAGTCAGAGCAGATGACTACCCTGGCTGGCCTCAACCTCCTCCACCCACTCTGCAGCCTATAGTATGACCAACAACTCCATTGTGTGAACAGATAAATGATCCGTTGCTTTTTTCGTCACTGCCACCTTTAAACTCAGGAACACTGTCACTGGTCTACACTCCAGTCCAGTTGGTGGCGGTAATGCACATTAATGCGGTTGCCAACGGCCATATAAAACTCCCCAAAGAAGAAATGCCCTGGAACAATACCCGACTCCGGGAAGTATTTTCCTTGTCCAACAAAAAATCTGCTGGTAGGAGAAACGTGACATCTCAGCCCGCCTGCCTCGTTCTTCGTCAAGGTAGTTTAAAATCTGGCTAGCTAGTCGGTTTATTTATTCTAACAACAGATCGCACAAATGTGAAGAGTTTAAATGCAAGGCAACCAGCCAGCTAAAAGTATTTGAATGAATGCTGCGGTGGATGTAGCTAGCTGCTAATGCGTATCCATTTGGTCCAGCTTGCTGTTTCTTGTCAAGTGTATACAATGTGACAGACTGACACCCTCTCAGTTGTTACATTTTACATCACCCAGTCGTCGCGCAGTAAATTGTGACATGCAGTGAGCAACGTTACAGAACATAGAAGTAACGTTGGAAACAAACGTATCCAGGACATAAATTATTCCCATGGGCAACCCCAGGCCTGCGTCCCGGTTCCTACGTCTAGCTATCTCAGCCACAAAGTCAAAATTGGCTATATCGTAATGGAAACAAATAACTTTTGGGCCTTTAATTCAAGTTTAGGGTTAGTCATAAAGTTAACATTGTGGTTAAGGTTAGGTTTAACATCAGATTTTAAGAAGATGCATTGTAGAAATAGGCAGGGTTTATTAATGGTTGAGCGCAGTGGCGTCAGTTCTGCTAAACCAAGAGAACTAAGGTTCCTATAAGGTTCCTGTTTTTCGGGTAGTCAAATTCTCAAAGAAAATCTCTGAATGCAGAGCAATGTGTGATCTTAGCTTATTTTTGCATTTGCTTGTCTGCATTATTCTCCAGTGAAGGAACAGTGGTATAAAAATAAGTGGCAATAGTTGTGGGACAGGGAGAGTAAGGGCAAACATCTGTATAACATCCAGGAAAAGGTGGGGGCAGGAAGGTCCTCAGCCCAAGAGAGAAGGGAGGAGAGGAAAGTCATACATGGCTAAATAGTACATTGAAAGTGGTGGGGAAACGTCTGATTGGGCTCCAGAGTGGCACAGCGGTCTAAGGCACTGCATCTCAGTGCAAGAGCGTCACTATAGTACCTGGTTCAAATTTTGCTAGAACCAGTGCATGCTTCTATTCTTCATCTCCATAATTAACCAAAACAAGACTGCTTCTAGTCACCTTGATTGAATCCACCTTTCCCACTGCTCTCGTCACAGTCCTCGATAGTACAAATGTACCTCCCAAATGAACCTCCTTGTCCAAAAAAACGCAGTCCAACTGAAAAGGCTTTATTGGAACGATCTGTGTCTAACACTATAACTAATTTCGTCCCATTCTTCGATTTCTCCATTTTCCTTTCATTGTCACACTTCACTTGCCGCACTTTCAGATTCAAGCAACATTTCCATGGATGTTGCCATTTTGGTGCAAGAGGTGTCACTACAGTCCCTGGTTCAGATCCAGGCTGTATCACATCCGGCTGTGATTGGGAGTCCCATAGGGTGGTGCGCAATTGGCTCAGCGTTGGCCGGGGTAGGCCGTCATTGTAAATAAGAATTTGTTCTTAACTGACTTGCCAAGTTAAATGAAGGTTAAACACACACACCACACTGACCAAAAAGTTATTTTGTTGGCATTTACATATGTCCCCATTACCAGTCAAACATAATCAAAACCTATTTCTTTCACTTACTTGCTGTGCTGTTTCGTTGTTCAGTCGTTTCCTTCTCAACCAGGATTTCTATGGAACGCCGTTTGGGTCTTTGCGTGTCAAAAAATACACTATTTAACACTATTTGACGTGTCATGACACTATTTGACCAATCAGGACCTGAATGTGACTGCACGTCACATAATTTAACGCGTTCATTCATTTTTTTACTTAGTTTTTACACATTGATTACACCTTGATTACACCATCACTCGTATTTCATATGTCACAAAGATTCATCGATATGTAAGCTATGATGCTGGTAAAGTTGTCTCGCGCACCTACAATGCTGGTCATAAAAAAAAGCTAGCTAGCTCATGGATGCAAACAATGTTCTTCCCAAAAAACATAGCAAAACGACATCTGTTTCAGTAGCTATATAGTTAGCTAGCTAACTATATAGCTAGGTGTCATCTAAAATAACCCAAATTTATAAGATAGTTCTTAATTGATTAATAAGGGTGGTTGGACACATCTTTGTGAAGCTATCCACAATAAGGACTATCCATAATAGTGTACTTTGATTATTCTTCAAAATAAAAGTATGGCATAATTCTACTATTTGTATTCATTTGCATCACTGTCAATGACATACTTTTATTTTGAAGGCAAACCGCAAATTCCACTATTGTGCCTAATCGTTATTGTGGCAAGCTTCACAACACACACAACCCGGTCCTGTCGAGCATCACTAGCCAGATTAAGCTAGCTGGCTGCTTATAACGTTAGCTTTGGGCAACAGGGTTAAGTAGCTGGTTAGCTATTTATTTTCATGAACTGAAGTTCAATTTCAATAGGCGAACAACAAGTGGCAAGCTAGCTAATACTTACAAGTATTCCTAAATCATTGCGAAGAGTAATGAAAATGACTGCAGTTTTTACTGGTCGTTGTTTTCAGGCTGGTTGTATTGGTGCTAGCTAGGGAGCAAGCTAAAGCTAGCTACCCCAGAAGTTGCGGTCGAACAAATTATGCTTTATTACCAACACAGTATTGTAAACACATCGTTCGTTGCTGGTGTTTGCTTGTTTGCTGACTTTTTTTGTACAAATTTGACAGTGCTACTGTATCGTTTTTGACACGCAAACACCCAAACGGCGCTCCATAGTATGTATGTCATGAAGCTAATAGCAGTGACGCCTTTACTGTGTAACTCCGGTAGGGTAACATCGGAAAAATAGCGCACTTGGTAGTGTTAACCGGTGCTCGACCAGTCGGCGGAAGCCAACATCACCCACGACAGAGAACGGTTGATTGTCAAGGGCAATTAATTCCATTATCTTGGCTTTAATGGATTTCACCTTTGAGTTGTCTCGCTGAAATTTTGTTAATCTTTCAAATGATTGCTTGACTTGTTGAATGCTCGATCCACACAGCAGACATTGTGGGCTAGGTTAGGATTGCTGTGTTGCATGTGGCGTCATGAGTCATGTACCTACATTATATAGGTATGCACGTCAGCTTTGACTTCTGGTTTGCACATCGGCGTTAAACTAGACATGTAACAACACATCCGCCACACTGATCCTCAGGGGTGCGTGCTCAGTCCTCCCCTGTACTTCCTGTTTGCTCATGACTGCATGGCCAGGCATGACACAAACACCATCAAGTTTGCCGTGACACAACAGTGGTAGGCCTGATCACAGGCAATGATGAGACAGCTTATAGGGAGGATGTCAGATACCTGGCCGTGTAGTGCCAGGACAACAACCTCTCCCTCAACATGATCAAGACAAAGGCGATGATAATGGACTACAGAAAAAGGAGGACTAAGCATGTCCCCCTTCACATTGATGGGGCTGTAGTGGAGTAGGTTGAGAGCTTCAAGTTCCTTGGTGTCCACATCACCAACAAACTATCATGGTCCAAACATACCAAGACAGTCGTGAAGAGAGCACGACAAATCCTATTTCCCCTCAGGAGACTGAAAAGATTTGGCATGGGTCCTCAGATCCTCAAAAGGCTCTACAGCTGCCCCATTGAGAGCATCCTGACTGATTCCATCACTGCCTGGTATGGCACTGCTCGGCCTCCGACCGCAAGGCACAACAGTGAGGAGTGCGTATGGCACAGTACATCACTGTGGCCCATCTTCCTGCCATCCAGGACCTCTATACCAGGCGGTGTCAAAGGAAGGCCCTAAAAATGGTCAAAGACTCCAGCCACCCTAGTCATAGACTGTTCTCTTTGCTGCCGCACGGCAAGCAGTATTGGAGTGACAAGTCTTGGTCCAGAAGGCTTCTTAACAGCTTCTACCCCACCCCCCCCCAAGTCATAAGACTCCTGAACAGCTAATCAAATGGCTACCCAGACCCCTCTTTTACGCGGCTGCAACTCTGTGTATTATCTATATATAGTCATTTTAACTCTACCAACATGTACATATTACCGCAATTAACTAACCGGTGCCCCCGTACATTGACTCTGTACTGGTACCCCCTGTATATAGCCCCGCTATTGTTATTTTACTGCTGCTGTATTATTTACTTTTATTTTCTATTTATTTAAAAAAAATTACCAACAATGCGGTTTTAGAATAAAGAAGTGTTAAGGGCTTGTAAGTAAGCATTTCATTGTAAGCAACCTGCTGTATTCGGCGCATGTGGCAAATAAAGTTTGATTTGATAAAGGCACAGCACACCGACATCAAAACCTCATCCCAACTGTAAATAATGGTGGAGGGAGCCTCATGGTTTGGGGCTGCTTTGCTGCCTCAAGGCCAGGACAGCTTTCTATCAGATTGAAAAATGAATTCCGAAGTTTATCAAGACATTTACAGGAGAACGTAAGTCTATCTGTCTGCCAATTGAAGCCCAACAGAAGTTGGGTGATGCATCAGCACAATGACCCAAAACACAGTAAATCAACAACAGAATGACTTCGACAGAATAAAAAAACGAGATCTGGAGTGGCATTGTCAGAGTCCTGAACCTCAACCCGATTGAGACGCTGTGGCATGACCTCGAGCGATTCACACCAGACATCCCAAGAATATTGCTGAACTGAAACTGTTTTGCAAAGAGGAATAGTCCAAAATTCCTCCTGACCGTTGTGCAGGTCTGATGCGCAACTACAGAAAATGTTTGGTTGATGTTATTGCTGCCAAAGGAGGGTCAACCAGTTATTAAATCCAAGGGTTCACATACTTTTCCCACCCTGCACTGTAAATGTTTACCTTGTGTGTTCAATAAAGACATGAAAATTGTTTATTAGTTTAAGCAGACTTTTTGTCTATTGTTGTGACTTCTTTGCAGAAGTCCAGGTAATTCCAAAGGGTTCACATACTTATTCTTGCCACTGTAACTGTTCACCCAATTCTTAACCCTGTCCCTGCATCCAGAGATTTGAGGGAGGTCTGTCGAATGCTCAGTCTGCTATGCTTGCATCTGTTCGCCCAATGACCTTGGTAAAGATTCAGCATGCTCAACCAATAACTGCTGATGACACTATGCCGATTAGCTTGGATAGCCTCTCTGACTTTAAATCTCATATGGGGCTTGAGCTGTTGCACTTAAATATGTGGAGTATTATTTTAAAAACCTTTATATGATAGACATTTGGGTTTGAGATACTAACCCTGACATTGGTCTCTCTGAAACGTGGTTAATTGAATTTATTTCAGATTATGCCATTTAACTAAATGGTTAGAACATCTTTAGGTGCGACAGGTGAAGAAAGGTGGTGGAGTGGCCATTCATTCATGTTACATTTCATTTTGTGGTGACTCAATCTCTTAAAGCTGAAATATGTAACTTTTTGGGCGAATCAACCAAATTCACATAGAAATGTTATAGATCTGTCATTCTCATTGAAAGCGAGTTTAAGAAGCGCTAGATCTGTTCTGGGGGCACCATTTCTATGCTTACCGTTCTTAAGTTTTGTGTTTGCGTCTTTTACTTTCAGTTTTGTACGCCAGCTTCAACCAGCTGAAAATACAATATTTTGGTTATGGGAAAATATATTTCAGAGGTTTAATGGTACAATCAGGGGCGTAAATCCCGGGGGGGACACGACCCCTCCATCCTTGGAAAAATATGATTTGTCCCCCCCAATATATCACTGAAACATAACTATGTAATTTAAATAATACTAATAATACGCAATGAAAGCAATTGTGCTGATTATAGACACTTAATAGTGCGTTTTTAAGTTTCAAAAGATTGCGACCCCCCCACCCTTTGCCTCACAATGTTTTGATCCACTGCCAGTTCCTTAGTTGGCAAGGTAACAGAGGGGTCGTATCTACTGTCTGAAAGGCACTCAATGAACGTAACTGAAGTGAGGTTAATCCAGTCAACCGCGCACACACACTAGCTGAATATGCAGAGCTAGCGCGCAAATATTAACCTCTCTGGGGTATGTGGGACGATTTCGTCCCACCTACGTAACAGCTACTGAAATTCCAGTGGCGCGATTTTTGAATCGTTAGAAATACTATTACTTCAATTTCTCAAACATATGACTATTTTACAGCTATTTAAAGACAAGAATCTCGTTAATCTAACCCCACTGTCCGATTTCAAAAAGGCTTTACAACGAAAGCAAAACATTAGATTATGTCAGCAGAGTGCCCAGCCAGAAAAAATCAGACACCCATTTTTCAAGCTAGCATATCATGTCACATAAACCCAAACCACAGCTAAATGCAGCACTAACCTTTGATGATCTTCATCAGATGACACACCTAGGACATTGTGTTATACAATACATGCATGTCTGTTCAATCAAGTTCATATTTATATCAAAAAACAGCTTTTTGCATTAGCATGTGACGTTCAGAAAAAGCATAACCCCCGCAAACTTCCGGGGAATTTACTAACAGTTTGCTAAATTACTCACGATAAACGTTCACAAAAAGCATAACAATTATTTTAAGAATTATAGATACATTACTCCTCTATGCACTCGATATGTCCGATTTTAAAATAGCTTTTCGGATGAAGCACAGTTTGCAATAATCTAAGTACATAGCCCGGCATTACAGGGCTAGCTATTTAGATACCCACCCAGGTCAGCCTCCACCAAAATCACATTTCCTATAAGAAAAATGTTCTTACCTTGCTTGTTCTTCATCAGAATACACTGCCAGGACTTCTACTTCAATAACAAATGTTGGTTTGGTCCCAAATAATCCATCGTTATATCCAAACAGCGACGTTTTGTTCGTGAGTTCTAGACACTATCAGAATGCTTCTTCACGGTCCTGCGCATGGCGCATTGGCGTGTCAAAAATGTCTAAATATTCCATTACCGTACTTCGAAGCATGTCAACCGCTGTTTAAAACCAATTTTTATGCCAGTTATCTCGTAGATAAGTGATAATATTCCGACCGGGAGTATGCATTGAGCCTAAACAGCCGAATAAAATTTCTCCTCAGGAGCGACTCGTGCACGCGCCTCATTCAAAGGTCCTCTGAGTCGACACTTACAAAAGGTGATAATGTGTTTCAGCCTGAGACTCCCTCGTAAACCTTCAGTTATTTCCCGGGCTCTGAGAGCCTATCGGAGCCCTGGGAATTGTCACGTTACAGCTAAGATCCTTACTTTTCAATAAAAAGATGTAAGACGCACGACTCCTTGTCAGACAGGGTACTTCCTGCTTGAAACCTTGTCAGGTTTTTGCCTGCCATAGGAGTTCTGTTATACTCACAGACACCATTCAAACAGTTTTAGAAAATTCAGAGTGTTTTCTATCCAAACCTGAACAATAATATGCATATTCTAGCTTCTGAGTTGGTGTAGGAGGCAGTTAAAAATGGGAACATATTTTTTCCAAAATTCTCAATACTGCCCCCTAGCCCAGACAGGTTAACTATTAAGCTAGCTAGTACCTATTCCATTTATGTGGCCTCGTCAAAGATGGAATCTTTGCTATCGTCAATTTATTCCAAGATCAGCATGCAGATGATGTAAGTTAGTGCTTCAAAGTCCCTGCGATAAGGTTAGCGATAAACTGAAGTCCTACACTCTCTTCTACCATTGTCTTAAATATATTTAATGGTCTCGTTGCAAAAGCTAAATTGTCGCAAGGGAACTTTTATTTATTTATTTTATTTCACCTTTATTTAACCCGGATAGCAAAGATTATAGCAAACACCACTGAAACGGATTTGGTGCTCGCTAGCTTTGCAAATTCAGCTATTGTTGGAAGCCAGCCAATATGAAACAAACTATTAAAATTACAAAAGGTTGCAGCATATGTTGGGTAAATGGTGAACTCATACAGCTGTCAACTCTTGTCATTTTAATCCGTTTCACATTTGCTAGCTACCTTTTAGATCGAATCCCAAATAGAATAAAATATATGATAGAAGCCCATCTCCTACTGTAAATAACCTACACACTGTGTGTGTGTGTAGCCAGCCAGCCAGCCAGGTAGAAAAAGGGCAGAAAAATAAAAGACGGACATCAGAGTATTTTTCAGTACACCAAAACGCAAAGTAAGAACCCTAGTAGCCTAATATCTCAAAGACTAGTTGATAAAATGTTCATAAGAAAGAAATGAAATTCTAATGGAAATGTTTCACAATGATGTCATTAGGCAGAGCAGGCAACAGATGGCACACAGACAGCAGAGTTGGGGACAGATATGCAGGGACAGACTGGCAGAGACAGGGAGTCTCAGGTAAGTTTGTTGAGTCTTTGTTTGGCAACATTATGAAAGGTTCTCCATTTTTTTTTACTTGTAAAATAGGAACATAATTTGAAAATGCCATGGATTCCCCCACTCTCAACTTAAACTGGTGACTGAACTAAGATTTGTTAAAGGCAATGGTATTGCTGTTGTGATTAGTTGTGTAGTTTTGGGTACCGGTAGTTAGGAGTACGGCAAACACCTTATTTCTTTGGTTCCTCAATATACATTTACCATATTACAATGTAGGCTATGTGTTACAGCACTACTTTTGGTGTCCCCCTCAGGAATTGCTCTTGAGAAAATTTCATGTAATTGTCCCCTCCAAAGTTGATATCAGATTTTCGCCCCTGGGTACAATGATTATCTACACCCCTTAAACTCAACTCTGGACCTTTTAAGCCAGTTCCACTTCAGTGTTCCCCTCTAATCAGGGACTGCTTTAAACCTGGGACACCAGGTGTGTGCAATTAGGTAGAACAGAAAACCATCAGGCTCCGGACCGTGGGGTAAGAGATGAGTACCGCTGCTCTACACTGTAGTTGCTTGTTTTGTCACAAACTAAAATTAGGTGAACTATTAGAATTTTAGCAACCAGGAAATGGCTGAGCGATTTCTGCATAGTGCATATTTTTTATATTTCTATTACAAAGCAATTTGAACGTTTGTTTACTGAAAGTACATTTATTTGTTGCGGGTCTATCCCTCCTGCCATGGTGGATGAAGTTTAGAACTTTATCTGATTTACTAGCCCCTTTAATGGTTTCTTAACTGGTCATTCTGAGTGATTTTAAAATATTGATTAGTTATCCCCAGCCTCAGATCATTTAAAGAGTATCTGTATTGATTTGAACTTAAAAGGATACTTCAGGATTTTGGCAATTAAGCCCTTTGTCTACTTCCCGAGAGTCAGATGAACTTGTGGATACTATTTCATGTCTCTGTGTCCAGTATGAAGGAAGTTAGAGGTAGTTTTGACAGCCAATGCTAACTAGCGTTAGCACAATTAATGGAACTCTATGGGTATCTGCTAGCAGAAACAATGTTTAAAAAAAAAAAAACAATTATAGTAGGAGCAAGCTAGGCTAGTCCGCGCGCAAGATTAGAGTAGGCCTAATAAAAAATATTTACGGAAGAAGCCTTTGACTCTCCTGTACTGCCACCGTAGCCCTATACAGCACAGCTATTGCTAAGGAAGCACACAAAGTTTTGGATTAGAAAGAGCAGAGCAGGCCGGGGCTCAGGCTTAGAATATCCATGATGTATTTATTGGAGTTATTGACCTCACAATAAGCCAGATTTGAGTAACTTACATTGTGGTGCTGAAACTTGAAGCAGCAGCCACGGCACAATCAATTGGAAATGGACAGCTCATGGTGCTGAAAGTAGGCAAAGTCGAGTAGGCATAATTTATTTCAACCATCTAGATTTTAATTAGACTTCACTAACAACAAGGGATTTGTGTTGGAGCTTATTTCTCCCTATTTAAGAAATAAGAGGTAGGACTACTTGTTTGACAGACAAAATTAAGCTATAGGGTGCTATAGACAAGATGGTGCCGACAGACATGGCAGCTCTGATTCTAGCTCTTTGCAGTGTGTGTGTGTATGTATGTGTTATTTCTTACGTTATTAGCCCAGAATGTTTTTAGTGTTATTACATACAGCTGGAAATTACTTTTGGGATGTCAGAGCGGCGGTAACTCACCAGCATTACGACCAGAAATACGACTTTCCCAAATTGGATCCTTTGTTCTTACCCCCCAGGGCAATTGAACTTATCCCAGAGGTTGCTCCAAGACGCTGCCGCCGGAGAAGAGGTATTCGGAATGGACTTCTAGTCCGACTCAGGAAGTGTGCTCACCGTCCACCGCTTCCGAGTATATGACTCGCTAATGTTCAGTCTCTGGACAATAATGTAGACGAACTCAGGGCGAGGATCTCCTTCCAGAGAGACATCAGGGACTGTAACATACTCTGTTTCACAGAATCATGACTCTCTCCGGATATACTGTCCCCGTCCATACAGCCATCTGGGTTCTCAGTACATTGTGCAGACAGCAATAAAGAACTCAGTATATACATATGAAGAAGGAAGAGGGGGTGTATGTTTCATGATTAACTACTCATGGTGGGATTGTGATAACGCACAGAAACTCAAGTCCTTTTGTTCACCCGACCTAGAATATCTCAATCAAATGCCGACCGTATTACCTCCCAAAAGAATTCTCTTCAGTTATAGTCACAGCCGTGTATATTCCTCCTCAAGCCGATACCACAACGGCCCTCAAGCTACACTGGACTTAGTGCATACTGGAAACCACATCTTGAGGCCACATTTATTGTAGTTGGGGATTTTAATAACAAAGCAAGTTTGAGGAAAACCCCAGCAAAGTTCTATTAACACATTGACTGTAGTACTTGCGCTGCTAAAACGCTCGATTACTGCTACTCCCCCTTCCGTGATGTCTACAATGCCCTCCCTACGGCAAATCGGATCACGACTCCATTTTGCTCCTCCCTTCCTACTGGCAGAAACTCAAACAGGAAGTACCCGTGCTAAGGTCTACTCAACGCTGGTCTGACCAATTGGAATCCATGCTCCAAGATTGTTTTGATCACGTGGACTGGTATATGTTCCGGGTAGCCTCCTAAGAATAACATTGACGTATACTATGTAAGGCAATCAAGCAAAGCGTCAGTATAGAGACAAAGTGGAGTCAACAATTCAACGGCTCAGACACGAGACATGTGGCAGGTTCTACAGATAATCACAGATTACAAAGGGAAATCCAGCCACGTCACAGACATTTAAGCGAGTTAACCCTCGCAAGGCTGCCAGCCCAGACGGCATCCCTAGCCGCATCCTCAGAGCATGTGCAGACCAGCTGGCTGGAGTGTTTATGGACATATTCAATCTCTCCCTATCCCAGTCTGCTGTCCCCACATGCTTCAAGATGTCCACCATTGTTCCTGTACCCAAGAAAGCAAATGTAACAGACCTCAATGACTATCGCTCCGTAGCACTCACTTCTGTCATCATGAAGTGCTTTGAGAGGCTAGTTAAGAATCTTATCACCTCTAACTTACCTGACACCCTAGAACCACTTCAATTTGCATACTGCCCCAATAGATCCACAGAATGCAATCACCATTGCACTGCACACTGCTCTATCCCATCTGGACAAGAGGAATACCTATGTAAGAATGCTATTCATTAACTATAGCTCAGCCTTCAGCACCATAGTACCCTCCAAGCTCATCATTAAGCTTGGGGCCTTGGGTCTGAACCCAGCCCTGTGCAATTGGGTCCTGGACTTCCTGGCGGGCCGCCCCCAGGTGGTGAAGGTAGGAAACAACACATCCACTTCACTGATCCTCAACACGGGCCCCACAAGGGTGCCTGCTCAGCCGCCTCCTGTACTCCCTGTTCACCCATGATTGTGTGGCAACGCAGGCCTCCAACTCAATCATCAAGTTTGCAGACGACACAACGGTAGTAAGCCTGATTACCAACAATGATGAGACAGCCTACAGGGAGGAGGTGAGAGCCCTGGTGGAGTGGTGCCAGGAAAATAACCTCTCCCTCAAGATCAGCTCTTAAGTTTTGTTGACATTGAACTTCAGGAAACAGCCGAGGGAGCACGCCCCTATCCACATCGGCGGGACCGCAGTTGAGAAGCTTCAAGTTCCTCGACGTACACATCACTGACAATCTGAAATGGTCCACCCACACAGAGAGTGTGGTGAAGACACAACAGCGCCTCTTCAACATCAGAGGGCTGAAGAAATTGGCTTTGCCCCGAAGACCCTCACAAACTTCTACAGATGCACAATTGAGCGTGCTGTCGGGCTGTATCGCCGCCTAGTGCGGCAACTGCACAGCCCGCAACCGCAGGGCTCTCCGGGGGGGTGCGGTCTGCCCAACGCATCACCGGGGGCACACTGCCTGCCCTCCAGGACATCTACAGCAGCCGACGTCACAGGAAGGCCATAAAGATCAAGGACATCAACCACCCGAGCCTCTTTCTGTTCACCCCACTACCATCCAGAAGGCAAGGTCAGTACAGGTGCATCAAAGCTGGGACCGAGAGACTGGGAAAAACAGCTTCTATCTCAAGGCCATTTGACTGTAAAATGGTCATCACTAGCCAGTTACCACCCGGTTACTCAACCCTCCGCCTTAGATGGTGCTGCCATATATACATAGACATAGAATCACTGCTCACTTTAATAATGTTTACGTACTGCTTTACTCATTTCATATGTATATACTGTATTCTATTCTACTGTATTTTAGTCAATGCCACTCCAACATTGCTCGTCCTAAAATTTTAGATATTTCTTAATTCCATTCTTTGACTTTATATTTGTGTGTATTGTTGTGAATTGTTAGATACTACTACGTTGTTGGAGCTAGGAACACAAGTATTTCGCTACACCTGCAATAAAATGTGCTAAATATGTGTATGTGACCAATAAAATTTGATTTGATATCCATAGATTTGTCGGTCAATTCCTCCACCCACCCTGCACTCTTTCAATAGCCTACCTCCATGTCATTGAAGGGCTGTTAAGTAAAACCTTGAATTGAGAGGGTATGCCATGGATTATTCTTTAAATTCTTCAAGCTTTGTTAAGTTGGTTGTTGATCATTGCTAGACAGCCATTTTCAAGTTTTGTCATAGATTTTCAAGCAGATTTAAGTCAAAACATTAACGAGGCAACTCCGGAACGTTCAATGTCATCTTGGTAAGCAACACAGACTGAAAACGGTGTTCTCATAGGATTTTGCATGTGCTTAGCTCTGTTCCGTTTATTTTTTCCCCCCAAAAGAACTCCCTAATCCTTGCCGATGACAAGCATAGCCATGATGCAGCCACAACCATGCTTGGAAATATGAAGACGTGTACGCAGTGTTGTGTTGTATTTGCCCCAAACATAACATTAATTTCTTTGCCACCGTTTTTGCAGTTTTACTTTTGTGCCTAAGCAGGATGCATGTTTTGGAATATTTTTATTCTGTTCAGGCTTCTTTCTTTTCACTCTCATTTAGGTTAGTATTGTGGAGTAACTACAATGTTGATCCATCCTCAGTTTTCTCCTGTAAAAGCCATTAAACTCTAACTGTTTTAAAATTACTATGGTGAAATCCTTGAGTGGTTTCCTTCCTCTCCGGCAACTGTATTAGGAAGGGCACCTGTATCTTTGTTGTGACTGGGTGTATTGATACAGCATCCAAAGTGTAATTAATAACTTCACCATGCTCAAAGGGATATTCAATGTCTGCTTGTTTGTTCAAGCATGGTGGTGGCATATTCAACTCAGAACATTGGACACCACGTTCAGCCAAGGGTTTGCAACATCCTAAATTGTCAGAAAATAGGAAAATGGTGTTTCATGAAGAAAGTACTCATATTTGTCCTGTTTTTTTCCACCTTGCCATTAAAGCTAGTTAAGGAGGGAAATGATTTAGGCCTAACTACTTATAAAAAGTGTGCTTCTGATGAAGGGCTACAAAAGAAAGTAAATAGCCCTATTAGACTGAAAGATATAAGGTAATTTCGTCAAACTTGTGAGGCTCTCCATGCTCATTAGTTGCTCATTCAACACATTTGCTGCTACTCACTCAATTCTGTTTTAAGTCTCCCTTCCTTAGACCACTGCGCCACTCAGCAGCCCAAGGCAAACAATTGGCCCAGCGTCGTCCGGGTTAGGCCGGTGTAGGCCGTCATTGTAAATAAGAATGTGTTCTTAACTGAATTGCCTAGTTATATAAAGGTTACATTTTAATTTAAATGTTTTTAAATAAAATAAACTTTTACATTCCCTGCGACCAACCATAAATGTTTCTTTGGCCAAATATTCCCAGATTTTCCTAAAACAGGCACATGTAGTCTCTCATTTCTGCATAGTCAAATTTTTCTCAAGGCAAAAGAGTAGGCTCAGTGCGCATGAATTGCTCGTTCGGTGCAGCAGACTGCAGGGGTGTAGTGTTGCCAGGGCGTCCTATCAGCCACAATGTGTGTTTCATTGACCTCTTTACTGCATCTATCCTTGTTGTAAGGTTCCAAACGTTGCACCCCCACTGACTTCATATAGCATATAATTGATTGACTTCCACAGAGAGCTTGTATTAGATGTGCAAATAGCTTGTGATGGGAAGAGGTACATGACACATGCCAAATTGCCTGGGGTGGTGACACTATATGCACTATAGCAAATTAGCTAACGATTTTGGCATATTGATCAGTCAACTTGCATTATCATCCAGTTTTGAGTTTGGTAGCTCTGTTGTCAGCTCCATATTGTGCTCTAGTAGAAGTGGCTCCTTGATATATCAAGGGTCAGCTGAGCTCACCATACACCTCCTAACTCATGCCTTTATGTGTATTTCCAGGCTCACCACCACCATGGATGACCTCACCCAAGCTCTCTCGGCCAACTTCGCCGTCTCGAAGGAGGCCAACAGCACAGCGGCCCCCCACCCTCGGATGGCCCAGTACAAGACCAAGTTCAGCGTTTTGGAGCAAAGCGAGCGACGGCGGCGCTTTCTAGATCTGCAGAAAACGTTAGTTCCCTAACCAATTACAGGCCAAGTCCATACACAACTTGGCCTACTAGCCCCTAACCCCTAGGAACTTCATATGGTTGTGGGCAGCTTCATCCTGCCCTCTAATAGGCTATGTGGTTTTCAACAGATGGTTTATTGCTAGCTGCTAATGAATATATCTGACTGAAGAGCTGTAGCTGTAAGCCTGTATCCATATCAGACTCATTACAAAAGGTCAGACAGTTCAAAGGTAATTTATATCTGGACGAGTCGGAAAAGGTAGCCCTTACCTGGACACTGATGAGCTTCTAAATTGGAATGCAGTGGCTGTACAGTAACATGCCATACATGACATCAGAGCTCAGTCTCTTCTTCACAAATCTGTATAGGTTTTGACTGACAGCTGTTCTTGTCGTGTGCGGTGCTCAAATTCAGAAGTTGCCCCCATCCCTCCAGCTAATTGGGCAACTTTTGCAAATGTTTTGTTTACGGATGCACCGATATATTTTTGGTTGATACCGATATCTGATATTTTCCTTGCCAAATAAAACGATACCGATAACCAATAAAAATAATAATAATAATAATTTAGCTGCCTTTTAAGCCTTCTAGTTCAGTTAAATCGTTGAAACACACACTGACCAAAAAGTAGTTTTGTTGGCATTTACATATGTTCCCATTAGCAGTAACACATAATCATATTTCTTTCACTTACTTGCTGGGCTGTTTCGTTATTCATTTGATCAGTCTCAACCAGGATTTCATCATACATGTCAAGCAGTGAAGTTTCAGCTCTGTCTGTCCGTGGCGCCTGTTCCTCGGTGCGCACTGTCACTGTGTCCGTTTCTATCTTGTCCAGCTGTGTGTAACATTTCACGTAAACCCTGTTTCTTGTCTGCATCAAAGTAGCAGTCTTTGTACCTAGCATCGAGCATGGTGGCGTAGAGGCTCAGAGAGAATGCCACGAATCGCTTGTTCAGTCTCTAGTAGAGTACTTTTCCAAGTTAACCCCACGGTCTGTCGGCAGTTTTGTTGAGCAGGCATTTCAATGCCATTACAGAGGGCATCACGTTTGCTGCAGACACAGTTGAGCTTATTTCTCGAGTCAGTTGTTTGAATGGAGCTAGGAGTGTTCATGTTTTCAAGTTTCAAGCATGTTCTCAAATGCCATTGAAATGGCATCAGCGGTATGAGAACCAGCACATTCTTGAGCATGCAATCCGGCTTTCCTCAGTACGAAATTCTCGTCGGACCACCGTGCTGTCAGACTCCGCATGCTCATGGGGCTGACATGGCAGGTCCAAATGTCAGCCTTGAAGCTAATAGCAGTGACGCCCATAGCAAGAAGTACATGGATGTGAGTGTCAACAAATACTGTGTAACTCCGGTAGGGCAACATCTGAAAAATAGTGCCTACTTGGTAGTGTGTACCAGTGCTCGACCAGTCGGCGAAAGCCAACATCATCCAGGACAGAGAACGGTTGATTGTCAAGGGCAATAAATTCCATTATCTTGGCATTAATGGATTTCGCCTTTGAGTTGTCTCGCTGAAATGTCCTTACTCTTTCAAATGACTGTTCGACTTGTTGACTACTCGATCCACACAGCAGACATTGTGGGCTAGGTTAGGAATGCTGTGTTGCACGTGTAGCGCTATTTCTTTCATGGCGTCAATACTTTATCTACCTACGTTAAATAGGTATGAACGTCAGCTTTGACATCGGTTTTACACATCGCCGTTAAACTAGACATCAGGCCGATGTTGGCATTTTTTGCTTATATCAGCCGATTCCGATAGGCTTACCGATTTTTGTATATCGTGCATCCCTAATTTTGTTGTCTGGGTGAGGGAAATGCTGTAAATGATGTTTGATGTACAGTTACAAGATGACATGGCGTTATACCCTGGGTTGTCCTGAACATAATGGTTGTATTGTGAAGAATTTATTTTTAATGACCATGCATCTAAATGCACTCATGACTCCATTCTATGCATACCAAAATTACGATTTACTTCTCTGAATTGCTTAGTGGAAGCCTAACACTGTAAGATCGTATTTCATAATTTAGCTAGTAATGTTGGCAATAGAACAAGCGTTCAAATGTTGCACACCTGACCCAAGTTGATAAATGCAGAACCAGTCAAAAGTTTGGACACAGCTTCTCATTCCAGGGTTTTTATTTTATTTTGACTATTTTCTACATTGTAGAATAATAGTGAAGACATCAAAACTATGAAATGACACATGGAATCATGTAGTAACCAAAAAAGTTAAAAATCTAAATACATTTTATTTTTGAGTCTTCAAAGTAGCCCCCCTTTGCCTTGATGACAGCTTTTGCACACTCTACACATTCTCTAGGCCAGCTTCATGAGGTAGTCACCTGGAATGTATTTCAATTAACAGGTGTGCCTTGTTAAAAGTTCATTTCTTTCCTTAATGCGTTTGAGCAAATCAGCTGTGTTGTGACAAGGTAGGAGTGGTATACAGAAGATATGTGGTAAAAGTCCATAGTAAAATAAATATATATTATTTCACCTTTATTTAAACTCTTACATCTAGACGTTCCGCTAGCGGAACACCTGCTCCAATATCCAATGATGGGCGTGGCGCGAAATACAAAGTCCTCGAAAATCCGAAAACTTCCATTTTTCAAACATATGACTATTTTACACCATTTTAAAGACAAGACTCTCCTTTATCTAACCATACTGTCCGATTTCAAAAAGGCTTTACAGCGAAAGCAAAACATTAGATTATGTCAGCAGAGTACCCAGCCAGAAATAATCACACACCCATTTTTCAAGCTAGCATATAATGTCACAAAAAACAAAACCACAGCTAAATGCAGCACTAACCTTTGATGATCTTCATCAGATGACACTCCTAGGACATTATGTTATACAATGCATGCATGTTTTGTTCAATCAAGTTCATATCAAAAACCAGCTTTTTACATTAGCATGTGACGTTCACAACTAGCATTCCCACCGAACACTTCCGGTGAATTTACTAAATTACTCACGATAAACGTTCACAAAAAACATAATTATTTTAAGAATTATAGATACAGAACTCCTTTATGCAATTGCGGTGTCCGATTTTAAAATAGCTTTTCGGTGAAAGCACATTTTGCAATATTCTGAGTAGATAGCCTGGCCATCATGGCTAGCTATTTTGACACCCACCAAGTTTGGTACTCACCAAACTCAGATTTACTATAATAAAAATTGGATTACCTTTGCTGTTCTTCGTCAGAATGCACTCCCAGGACTTCTACTTCAATAACATGTTGGTTTGGTTCCAAATAATCCATAGTTATATCCAAATAGCGGCGTTTTGTTGTACGTTCAAGACACTATCCGAAGGGTAATGAAGGGTGACGCGCCCAGTGCGTTTCGTGACAAAAAAAATTGAGATATTCCATTACCGTACTTCAAAGCATGCCAACTGCTGTTTAAAATCAATTTTTATGCGATTTTTCTCGTACAAAAGTGATAATATTCCGACCGGGAGTCGTTGTTTTCGTTCAAAGACTGAAAATGAAAACATGGAGTCTTCTTGTGCACGCGCCCCCAGTCTCATTGTTCTCAGATCGACCACTATCCAAATGCGCTACTGTTTTTTAGCCATGGCCTGCAAAGTCATCATTCAACGTTCTGGCGCCTTCTGAGAGCTTATGGGAGCGTTAGAAAATGTCACGTTATGCCAGAGATCCCCTGTTTTGGATAGAGATGATCAAGAAGGCCAATAAATGGTCAGAGAGGGCGCTTCCTGTTTGGAATCTTCTCAGGTTTTGGCCTGCCAAATGAGTTCTGTTATACTCAGACACCATTCAAACAGTTTTAGAAACTTTGGAGTGTTTTCTATCCAAAGCTAATAATTATATGCATATTCTAGTTTCTGGGCAGGAGTAATCAGATTAAATCGGGTACGTTTTTTTTATCCGGCCGTGAAAATACTGCCCCCTATCCATAACAAGTTAACCAGGTAGGCCAGTTGAGAACAAGTTCTCATTTACAACTGCGACCTGGCCAAGATAATGCAAAGCAGTGCGACAAAAACAAGAACAGAGTTACACATAAACAAACGTACAGTCAATAACACAATATAAAAATCTGTATACAGTGTGTGCAAATGAAGTAAGGAGGTAAGGCAATAAATAGGCCAATAGTGGCAAACTAATTAGAATTTAGCAAGTAACACTGGAGTGATAGATGTGCAGATGAGGATGTGCAAGTAGAAATACTGGTGTGCAAAAGAGCAGAAAAACAAATATGGGGATGAGGTAGATAGTTGGATGGGCTATTTACACATGGGCTGTGTACAGCTGCAGCGATTGGTAAGCTGCTCTGGAAGCTGACGCTTAAAGTTAGTGAGGGAGATATGTCTCCCTAACTTCAGTGATTTTTTTTTTTTTCTCAATTCGTTCCAGTCATTGGCAGCAGAGAACTGGAAGGAAAGGCGGCCAAAGGAGGTGTTGGTTTTGGGGATGACCAGTGAAATATACCTGCTGGAGCTTGTGCTATGGGTGGGTGTTGCTATGGTGACCGGTGAGCTGAGATAAGGCAGAGCTTTACCTAGCAATTACTTATAGATGACCTGGAGCCAGTGGGTTTGGCGACGAATATGTAGCGAGGACCAGCCAACGAGAGCATACAGGTCGCAGTGGTGAAAAGTATTTGGGGCTTTGGTGACAAAACTGATGGCACTGTGATGGACCGCATCCAATTTGCTGAGTAGTGTTGGAGGCTATTTTGTAAATGACATCTCCGAAGTCAAACTCACGACGCCAGGACAGCGGAGTCAATCACCACCTTCCGGAGACACCTGAAACCCCACCTCTTTAAGGAATACCTGGGATAGGATAAAGTAATCCTTCTAACCCCCCCCCCCTTAAAAGATTTAGATGCACTATTGTAAAGTGGTTGTTCCACTGGATATCATAAGGTGAATGCACCAATTTGTAAGTCGCTCTGGATAAGAGCGTCTGCTAAATGACTTAAATGTAAATGTAAAAGTCAAGGATTGGTAGGATAGTCAGTTTTACGAGGGTATGTTTGGCAACATGAGTGCCATACTATGGCAAGAACAGCTCAAATAATCAAAGAAAAACAACAGTCCATTACTTTAAGACATAAAGATAAGTCATTTAAGTAAATTTCAAGAACTTTGGAAGTTTCTTCAAGTGCAGTCGCCAAAACCGTCAAGCGCTACGATTAAACTGGCTCTCATGAGGACCACCACAGGAAAAGAAGACTCGGAGTTCTATCTTACAGAGGATAAATTCATTAGCGTTACCAGCCTCTCAAATTTCAGCCCAAATAAATGCTTCACAGAGTTCAAGTAACAGACACATCTCAACAACAACTGTTCAGAGGAGGCTGCGTAAATCAGGCTTTCATGGTTGAATTGCTGCAAAGAAACCACTACTAAAGGACACCAATAAGAAGAAGAGACTTGCTTGGGCCAAGAAACACGAGCAATGGACATTAGACCGGTGGAAATATATCCTTTGGTCTGATGAGTTCAAATTTAAACATTTTGGTTCCAACCACCGTGTCTTTGTGAGACGCAGAGTAGGTGAATAGATTATCTTCGCATGTGTGGTTCCCCCCGTGAAGCATGGAGGAGGAGGTGTGATGTTGTAGGGGTGCTTTGCTGGTGACACTGTCTGTGATTTATTTAGAATTCAAGGCACACTTAACCAGTATGGCAACAGCAGCATTCTGCAGCGATACGCCATCCCTTCTGGTTTACGCTTAGGGGGACTAATTTGATTTTCAACAGGACAATAACCCAACACACCTCCAGGCTGTGTAAGGGCTATTTGACCAAGAAAGAGTGTGATGAAGTCATGCATCAGATGACCTGTCCTCCACAATCCCCCGACCTCAACCCAATTTGAGATGGTTTGTGTTAGCATCTGAGGTTAACACAGACCCAATAACACAGACCCCAAAGCAAATCGGGGGAGTAATTTATTTGAGCAGGACAAACCATAGGTGCAATGCTGAAGTAGACGTTCAGTCTTCCCTGTCCTTCAGTGTTTCTCCACAGAACAAAGGACAGGATGCCACTTATAACCCCCCCACCCTAGCCTGGGGTTGGCCAATCAGAAGTCATTGCAGGACAACTTGGCCAAATAACAAGTATCCCACTCCAGACTCAATGTACAGACCAATGAAACGTGGCCCACGCAGCTCTGAGTTCATGACTGACATCCTACAGATCTTAAACAGATGTTGAACTGAAAACCAACTCCTGTTGATCGTTAATCCTTGTCCTCTTGTCCCCTGCATTGTGTATTTATCTTCAAAATATTATTATATTTGGGATGAGTTGGACCGCAGAGTGAAGGAAAAGCAGGTAACAAGTGCTCAGCATATGTGGGAACTCCTTCAAGACTTTTGGAAAAGCATTCCAACCCTACCTTATCACAACACAACTGATTGGCTCAAACGCATTAAGAAGGAAAGAAATTCCACAAATTAACTTTTAACAAGGCACACCTGTTAATTGAAATGCATTCCAGGTGACTACCTCATGAAGCTGGTTGAGAGAATGCCAAGAGTGTGCAAAGCTGTCATCAAGGCAAAGGGTTGCTACTTTGAAGAATCTCAAATATAAAATATTTTGATTTAACACTTTTCTGCTTACCACATGATTCCATATGTGTTATTTCATAGTTTTGATGTCTTCACTATTCTACAATGTAGAAAATAGTAAAAATAAAGAAAAACCCTTGAATGAGTAGGTTTGTCCAAACTTTTGACTCGTACTGTATGTAATATTTCAGTTTTTTTAATTTATATAAACATTTCTAAAAACCTGTTTTTGCTTTGTCATTATGGGGGTGTTGTGTGTAGATTTGAGGGAGGGAACAATTTAATCCATTTTTGAAATAAGGCTGTAACGTAACAAAATGTGGAAGAAGTCAAGGGGTCTGAATGTTTTCAGAATTCACTGTATCTGATTGACATTGCGGTTGCATAAGGGCTCGAAATTAAGGGTGTCCCGCAAACATTCTGGGACGTTCAAATCAACTCTGGGACCGTTCTGGGACGATGGTTACAAAGTTCAACAACCACTGTCAATCCCAAAATGTTAAAACGTATGGGACTGATGGAAGAGATCTGAACATTTAGCTTAAAATGTTGATAAACTACTATTTCTTCACATTATAAGCACAAATGTACCAAAATGCAAGTATCAGGAAAACACTGTTCTGAGGCGCACCGCACATGCCAGTGGTTTCATATGACAGAGAATAATTTAGAGGGTAGCTCTAAAGATGCATCAACTAGCATGGGTTGCTAATATGGCTATTATTGTTACTTTGACTGTTGAGAATGTTGATTTAAAAAAAAAAAAAAAGAAAACAGAAGAGAAATGCTGATTTCAATGGCACATGAAGTGTTTATCAAATAATTCCCTCAACGTTTCTATGGTCGGATTTTGGCTATGCTACTTTGAAGCAAGGTAAGAAATTCCTCTTTAGGCCTATATGAAGAAAAATGACCAGTTTTCAAACTATTTATGGTTTCAAAAAGCTGGCTGTGCCTCGAGCTCAGATTGCAAGGTGGTGATGTGCGGTGGGCAACAGGCACTGACCTTTCTCTCTGCTCTTGTGACCATTTGATCTGAACGAGTATGTCGACAGAATCAAGTCTTGACACGTTAATGTTAAATATCCTACATTTGTGAAATTTGACTGGTGTTTAGCCTATCTCTTATGTAATTAAAAGTCAAGTTTGGATTAATTTTCTGCTGCCTCCCTCATGTCAGCATCGGTGTGCACATGAAGCTGGGAGAGAACACACAATGATGATGGTTCATTGTTTTGTGCATAACAGTGATTTAATAGGCAAGTAAGAGTACTGGGCCCACTGAAATAGATGAATGGGTCTGTCAATGCTCATATCACCTTTACCATGTAGGGCAATTATTTAAGCACATTTAAAGCAACTATTTTCAACTATTATTCCAATGTTGGCCTTTTTTAGAGGTACATTTTTTTGTGTATTTCTGGCTCAGTTGACAGACCCATTCATCTATTTCAGTAGGCCCAGTACTCTTACTTGCCTATTAAATCACTGTTATGCACAAAACCTTGAACCATCATTGTGTGTTCTCTCCCAGCTTCATGGTTTGAAAGAGGTGCGTAATTCCAGTCCATATAATAGGCCTACAGTATGCATAGTCGAATCACTGATACAATTCCTGCCTCAAGGCTTGCCCCTTTTTTTGTGCGCTGTCGGGAGCACCGTTCGGACTGATATAAATTGCTAGTTGGACCATAGGGGGCATTATAATGAGTTGGGTCCAGGGCTGTTGGAACCGAATCTGTTTATATTTATACCTAGCTTAACAAGTCACCCAATTTAATACAGTGCCTTGCAAAAGTATTCAGACACCATGGATTTGTTGAAATTGTATTTAGTTAAAGTGGGATTAAAATGCATTTGCCATTTTTTTGTTAACAATATACACAAAATACTCTAACGTCAAAGTGGAAGAAATATTCTGTCTCCGATACATACAGCATCTGTAACGTCCCTTAGTCAAATGTTGAATTTCAATCACAGATTCAACTACAAAGACCAGGGAGCTTTTCAAAGCCTCTTTAAGAAAGGGCAGTGATTGGCAACAATAACAAATCAGACATTGACTATCCCTTTAAGCATGGTCTAGTTAATAATTATGCTGTGCATTGTATTAAATCACCCAGATACCTCAAAGATAGTCGTTCTTCTGAACTGAGCTGCAGGACAGGAATGAAACTGCTCAGGGATATTACCATGAGGCCATTGGTGAACTCCATGGCTGTGATGGGTCAGAACTGAAGATGGATCAACAACATTGTAGTGACTCCATAATAATGACCTGAATGACAGAGTGAAAAGAAGACAAAACTAAAAAATATTCCAAAACATGCATCTTGTATGCAACGGCACTAATGTAATACTGGAGAGAGAAAAAACATGGCAAAGGGATACACGTTTTGGCCTAAATACAAAGCCCTATGTTTGGAGCAAATCCAACACAACACATCACTGAGTAACTGCCGCCTTATTTTAAAGCTTGGTGGTGCCTGCACTAAGCTAAGGACCCTGGACTTCCTAACGGGCAGCTCCGAGGTGGTAAGGGTAGGTAACACATCCGCCACACTGATCCTTAACACGGGGTCCCCTCCCATGACTGCATGGCTCCAACATCATTAAGTTTGCTGACGACACAACAGTGGTAGGCCTGATCACCGACAACGATGAGACAGCCTATAGGGAGGAGGTCAGAGACGGACAACAACCTCTCCCTCAACGTGAGCAAGACAAAGGACCTGATCGTGGACTACAGGAAAAGGTGGACCGAACTCACCCCCATTCACATTGACAGGGCTGAAGTGGAGTAGGTTGAGAGCTTCATGTTCCTTGGCGTCCACATCACCAACAAACTATCATGGTCCAAACACACCAAGACAGTCATGAAGAGGGCACGACAATGCCTATTCCTCCTCAGGAGACTGAAAAGTTCTACAGCTGCAACATTTGAGATTGAGGGAGGCAGCAGATTTACGAATCTTTATTTTTTTAAATGAATTTTATTACCACTTTGACATTTAGTGTAGATTTTTGACAAAAAATGACAAATCAATTTTAATCCCATTTTGTAACAAAATAAATTAGAGAAATCCAAGGGGTCTGAATACTTTCGTATGGCACTGTTTGCAATTTGCCAACACCACCGGAGAGAAACAGACATCATTACTAATTACCTTTCCATTTCCCCTTGACTGAATGTGTGCTTTCTTGTCTTTAGGAAAAGGCTGAATTATGTCAACCATGCACGCCGTCTGGCTGATGGGGACTGGACAGGGGCAGATAGTGATGAGGAAGCAGTGGTGGTGGACAGAAAGGAAGAGGAACAGCAGAAGGAGAAGGATGCAGAAGATGATGGGATGGAGATTGAGAGGAAGAAGTTGCCAAAGTACTATGCCAACCAGGTCAGAGCAATATTTCTGACAATGCATTATTTTACCAGAAGAGAGCACATGACTTGCCATGGTAGCATTTTCCTTCTGCCAGTATTTACACATCTCATTTGTTTCTGAAATGTACACATCCCTTCAAATGAACTGGTTAAAGCAGTTAGGCAGGACAGAAACAGTTTTATTACATAGTACTGATTTTATGATTTGAGAAGGTATTTTACAGAAAACTAATTGTGTGCTAAACTCCTTAATAAAGTCAAAATAAATCACTGGAATCCTAGTAATGTAACTGAACTGAGGCTTCTCTTCCTGTCCAGCTCATGCTGTCAGAGTGGCTAGTGGACGTTCCTCAGGAACTGGACACTGATTGGCTCATGGTGGTCTGTCCCGTGGGGAAGCGCTCTCTCATCGTCGCCTCCAAGGTAAGGACCAATCAGTGGTTTCCTTACATGTCACATTTGTATTTATAATGGATCTCCATTAGCTGCTGCCAAGCCGGCAGAAGCTCCTCTTCCTGGGGTCCAGCAAAATTAAGGCAGTTATACATTCATTTTTTTTCTCCCCAATTTCGATCTTGTCTCATCACTGCAACTCTCCAACGGGCTGGGGAGGCGAAGGTCGAGTTATGCGTCCTCCGAAACATGACCTGCCAACCCGCTCTTCTTAACACCTGTCCCCTTAACCCGGAAGCCAGCTGCACCAATGTGTCAGAGGAAACACCTTTCAACTGACGAGGTCAGCTTGCAGGAGCCCGGCCCACCACAAGGATTCGCTAGAGCGCGATGAGCCAAGTAAAGCCGGCCCCTAACCCGGATGCCGCTGGGCCAATTGTGCGCCTCCCTATGGGTCAACAGATCACGGCCAGTTGTGATACAGCCCGGGATCAAACCCGGGTCTGTAGTGAAGCCTCTAGCACTGCGAAGCAGTGCCTTAGACCGCTGCACCACTCGTAAAAACATTACAGTACATTCACAACAGATTTCACAACATATTAAGTGTGTGCCGTATTCTACTACCACATATGTACAATACAAAATCCATGTGTACGCGTGTGTATAGTGCGTATGTTATTGTGTGTTTGTATGCATGTGTCTGTGCCTATGTTTGTGTTGCTTCACAGTCCCCGCTGTTCCATAAGGTGTATTTTTGTCTGTTTTTTTTAATCTAATTTTACTGTTTGCGTGAGTTACTTGAGGTTGAATAGAGTTCCATTTAGTCATGGCTCTATGTAGTACTGAGCGCCTCCATAGTCTGTTCTGGACTTGGACTGTGAAGAGACCTCTGGTGGCATGTCTTGTGGAGTATGCATGGGTGTCCGAGCTGTGCGCCAGTAGTTCAAACAGACAGCTCGGTGCATTCAACATGTAAGTACCTCTCACAAAGTAGTGATGAAGTCACTCTCCTCCACTTTGAGCCAGGAGAGATTGACATGCATATTATTAATGTTAGCTCTCTGTGTACATGCAAGGGCCAGCTGTGCTGCCCTGTTTTGAGCTAATTGTAATTTTCCTAAGTCCCTCTTTGTGGCGCCTGACCACACACAGCTAAACAGTAGTCCAGGGGCAACAAAACTGTAGGACTTGCCTTGACAGTGCTGTTAAGAATGCAGAGCAGCGCTTAATTATGGACAGACTTCTCCCCATCCTAGCTACTGTTGTATCAATATGTTTTGACCATGACAGTTTACAATCCAGGGTTACTTCAGACAGGACACCGAATATGTGCCGGGATTCATCCAATGGCATTGAGGAGTGTACCACCTCAGTCACCGGCTTTATCAATAAGTGCATCGATGACGTTGTCCCCACAGTGACCATACGTACATATCCCAACCTGAAGGCATGGATTACAGGCAACATCCGCACCGAGCTAAAGGCTAGAGCTGCCGCTTAAAGGAGCAGGACACTAATCCGGACGCTTATAAGAAATCCCGCTATGCCCTCAGATGAACCACCAAACAGGCAAAGCGTCAATACAGGACTAAGATTGAATACTACTACACCGGCTCTGATGGTCATCGAATGTGGCAGGGCTTGCAAAATATTACGGACTACAAAGGGAAACCCAGCCGCGAGCTGCCCAGTGACGCAAGCCTACCAGACGAGCTAAATGCCTTTAATGCTCGCTTCAAGGCAAGCAACACTGATGTGTACTCAGAGCATGCGCGGATCAACTGGCAAGTGTCTTCACTGACATTTTCAACCTCTCCCTGACGGAGGCTGTAATACCTACATGTTTCAAGCAGACCACCATAGTCCCTCTGCAACTGGATCCTGGACTTCCAGACGGGCTGCCCTCAGGTGGTAAGAGTAAGCAACACACATCTGACATGCTGATCCTCAACACTAGGGCCCTTCAGGGGTGCGTGCTTAGTCCCCTCCTGTACTCCCTGTTCACCCACGACTGCATGGCCAAGCAAGGCTCAAACACCATTTAAGTTTGCTGACGGCATAACAGTGGTAGGCCTGATCACCGACAACGATGAGACAGCCTATAGGGAGGTCAGAGACCTGGCAGTGTGGTGCCAGGACAACTACCTCTCCCTTCACGTGAGCAAGACAAAGGAGCTGATCGTATACTACAGGAAAGGAGGGCTGAACACACCCCCATTCACATCGACGGGGCTGTAGTGGAGTAGGTGGAGAGCTTCATGTTCCTTGGTGTCCACATAACCAACAAACTATCATGGTCCAAACACACCAAGACAGTCGTGAAGAGGGCACGACAACACCTTTTCCCCTCTCAGGAGACTGAAAAGATTTGGCATGGGTCCCCAGGTCCTCAAAAAGTTCTACAGCTGCACCATTGAGAGCATCCTAATCGGTTGCATCACCGCCTGGTATGGCAACTGCTCTGCATCTGACCATAAGGTGCTACAGAGGGTAGTGCGCACAGTGCAGTACATCATTGGCGCCAAGCTTCCTGACATCCAGGACCTATATACTAGGCGGTGTCAGAGGAAGGCCCAAAAATTGTCAGACTCCAGTCACCCAAGTCGTAGACTGTTCTCTCTACTACTGTATGGTAAGCGGTACTGGAGCGCCAAGTCTTGGTCCAAAAGGCTCCTTAACAGCTTCTACCCCCAAGCCATAAGACTGCTGTACAATTAATCAAATGGACACCGACTATTTACATTAACCCCCCCCTCCTTTGTTTTTACACCTGCATGTACATATTACCCTAACCTGTACCCCCGCACATTGACTCAGTACCTGTACCCCTTATATATAGGCTCGCTATTGTTATTTAGTTTTTATTTTTTACTTTAGTTTATTTAGTAAACATTTTCTTAACTATTTATTGAACTGCATTGTTGGTTAAGGGCTTGTAAGTAAGCCTTTCATGGTAAGGTTTACACCTGTTGTATTCGGCTCATGTGACATAGCATTTTATTTAGTCTCCTCGACTTGCTCAATTTCCACATTATTCATTACAATATTTAGGTGAGGTTTAGGGTTTAGTGAATGATTTTTCCCCAAATACAATGCTTTTAGTTTTAGCAATATTTAGAACTAACTTATTCCTTGCCACCCATTCTGAAACTAACTGCAGCGCTTTAAGTGTTGCAGTCATTTCAGTCGCTGTGGTAGCTGACGTGTATAGTGACGTGTATAGTCTTGAGTCATCCACATACATAGACACACTGACTTAAAGCCACTGGCATGTCATTAATAAAGATTTAAATAGTAAGAGGCCTTGACAGCTTCCTTGGGGAATTCCTGATTCTACCTGGATTTTGTTTGAGAGGCTAAAATTAAAGAATAATCACTTTCTTCTGTTAGACAGGTAACTCTTTATGCACAATATAGCAGGGGGTGTAAAGCCATAACACATGTTTTCCCAGCAACAGACCATGATCGATAATGTTAAAAGCTGCACTGAAGTCTAACAAAACAGCCCCCACAATCTTTGTCTTAAATTTGTATCAGCCAATCATCAGTCATTTGTGTAAATGCTGTACTTGTTGAATATCCTTCCCTATAAACGTGCTAAAAGTCTGTTGTCAGTTTAACTGTAAAACATTATTGTATCTGGTCAAACACCATTTTTTCCAAAATTTTACAAAGGGTTGGAAACAGGTTGATTACTGGCTCAAATAGCCAACGAAAGGGGGCTTTACTATTCTTAGGTAGGGGAATAACTTATGCTTCCCTCCAGGGCGGAGGGCACACACTTTCTAGTAGGCTTAAATTGAAGATATGGCAACATCATCTGCTATTATCCTCAGTCATTTTCCATCTAAGTTGTCAGACCCCGGTGGCTTGTCATTGTTAGACAACTTTTTCACCTCTTCCACACTTTCAGGAATTAAAAATGACAATGCTCGTCTTTCATAATTTGGTCAGATATACTTGGATATGTAGTGTCAGCATTTGTTGCTGGTACATCTTGCCAATGAGAAAATCATTAAAGTAGTTGGCAATATCAGTGGGTTTTAGAATGAGCCATCTGATTCAATGAATGATGGAGAGGAGTTTGCCTTTTTGCCCAAAATTTTATTTAAGGTGCTTCAAAGCTTTTTACTATCATTTTTACAGTTTCTTCTTCTTTTTATTCAGTTTAGTCACATGATTTCTCAATTTGCAGTACGTTTGCCTATTGGTTTTACAGCCAGACCTATTTGCCATTTATTTTGCCTCGTCCACTCAACCATCCAATTTTTCAATTCATCATCAATCCACAGGGATGTAACCATTTTTACGTTCATTTTCTTAATGGGTACATGTTTATTAGTAACTGGAATAAGCAATTTCATAAATTTGTCAAGTGCAGCGTCAGGTTGCTCCTCATTACACACCACGGACCAACAAATGTTTACATCAACATATGAATCACTACAAAACCTATTGTATGACCTCTTATAGACTATATTAGGCCCAGGAACTTTTGTTTTCCTAGATATGGCTACTATATCTCGATGGATTTGGATACTGCTTTCAAATACATTTCTGTAGCATTAGATGTGATCAATATATGTTTTAACTACCCTGATTTGATGACCTGAACCAAGTTGCACACACTAGTTACAGTTTGAAGTTTTCTCTTGAGTGGGCAGCCTCCCCAATTTCGTGGTATCCAATTGGTAGTAGTTAGTCTTGTCTCATCGCTGCAACTCCCGTACGGACTCGGGAGAGGCGAAGGTCGAGAGCCATGCGTCCTCCGAAACACAACCCAACCTAGCTTCACTACCTCTTGACACAATGCACATCCAACCCGGAAGCCAGCCACACCAATGTGTCAGAGGAAACACCGTACACCTGGCGACCTGGTCAGCGTGCATTGCGCCTGGCCCGCCACAGGAGTCGCTAGTGCGCGATGAGACAAGGATATCCCTGCCGGCCAAACCCTCCCTAACCCGGACGACGCTGGGGGGACTCCGGGATGCTGGCCTTCTAGGGAGAGTTCCACTGTCTGTGTTCTTTTGCCCATCTTAATCTTTTCTTTTTATTGGCCAGTCTGAGATGGCTTTTTCTTTGCAACTTTCACTGTTGACGTTGACTGGTGTTTTGCGGGTACTATTTAATGAAGCTGCCAGTTGAGGACTTGTGAGTAGAGGTCGACTGATTATGATTTTTCAACGCCGATACCGATTATTGGAGGGCCAAGAAAAAGCCGATGCCGATTCACCTCTTGGCGTTCCCCTAGGATAGGGGGCGCTACAGCGATTTTTGAAAAAAATTTGTGCCCATTTTAAACGGCCTACTACTCAAACTCAGAAGCTAGGATATGCATATAATTAATACTTGTGGATAGAAAACACCCTAAAGTTTCTAAAACTGTTTGAATGGTGTCTGAGTATAACAGAACTCATATGGCAGTCAAAACCCCGAGACAGATCGAAACAGGAAGTGGAATTCTGAATTGCGGACTCAACTTCATCACGTTGCCTATTAATCACACCGTGAGCTATGGTTCATTGAGCACTTCCTATTGCTTCCACTAGATGTCCCCAGTCTTTACAAAGTGATTTGAGCCTTCTACTGTGAAAACTGACAGAATGACACGCTGTGGAACGTGGTCACACGGAGAGGGCCATCACCATTATGACGCCGGCGCCCCTAGCTACCCTCCCTTTCGAAACGTTTTGAAACACAATGCAATCGTCCCCCTCGAATCTTATTGGAGCTCTAGTTGAAAAACGTCCTAAAGATTTATGTTATACAACGTTTGACATGTTTGAACGAACCTAAATAAGAAAAAAATGCATTTTGTTGAAAGAGTAGCCCGTCGGAACTTTTGGTGCAGCCTTCAGAACGCGCTAACAACAACAAGCTAATGGAACATAAAGGATGAACTTTTTCGAACGAAAATACATTTGTTGTGGAACTGGGATTCCTGGAAGTGCCTAAGGATGAAGATAATCAAAGGTAAGGGATTATTGACAATAGTATACAAGACTAGATTTGATATGCGATTGTTCCAAGATGGCGCTGACCAGTATTGCTAGCCTATTGTTCTGAGTATCGCATCCCCTTTTATCGCAAAGTGTGCTTACCCAGTAAAGTTATTTTTAAATCTGGCATTACAGGTGCTTTCAAGAGATATTCATCTATAAATCTTAGAATGACAATATTACATTTTAAAAATGTTTTCGAATAGTAATTTAGTAAATTGTAGCGCTGTTTCATCGGATGCATTTGAGGGAAAATAGTTAGTCAACGTTACGCACCGATGTAAAATGCTGTTTTTATATATAAATAGAAACTTTATCGAACAAAAGAATGCATGTATTGTGTAACATGATGTCCTAGGTGTGTCATCTGATGAAGATTGTCAAAGGTTAGTGCTGCATTTAGCTGTTTTTTGGTTATTTGTGATGCATGTGGTTGGTCGGAAAATGGCTATGTGGCTACTTTTACGATATACTCCTCTAACATAATCTAATGTTTTGCTTTTGCTGTAAAGCCTTTTTGAAATCGGACAACGTGGTTCGATTCAGGAGAGGTGTATCTATAAAACGATATAATACGGGACGGAGGCCGCACAGGGGTTAATCGGCCGATTGTGGGGTTTTTTTTGGGGGGGGGGGTATTTTAAATATATATATATATATATATATATATATATATATATATATATATATATATATATATATATATATATATATATATATATATATATATAATGAAACATGTTCAATTTGATTTAAATAATGCAAAAACAAAGTGTTGGAGAAGAAAGTAAAAGTGCAATATGTGCCATGTAAAAAAGCTAACGTTTAAGTTCCTTGCTCAGAACATGAGAACATATGAAAGCTGGTGGTTCCTTTTAACATGAGTCTTCAATATTTCCAGGTAAGATGTTTTAGGTTGTAGTTATTATAGGACTATTTCTCTCTATACAATTTGTATTTCATATACCTTTGACTATTGGATGTTCTTATAGGCACTTTAGTATTGCCAGTGGAACAGTATAGCTTCCGTCCCTCCCCTCGCTCCTACCTGGGCTCGAACCAGGAACACATCGACAACAGCCACCCTCAAAGCAGAGTTACCCATGTAGAGGAAGGGAAAAAACTGCTTTAAGTCTCAGAAGGAGTGACGTTTGAAACGCTATTAGCGCGCACCCGGCTAACTAGCTATCCATTTCACATGGGTTACACCAGCCTACATTTACATTTACGTAATTTAGCAGACACTCTTATCCAGGGCGACTTACAAATTGGTGCATTCACCTTATGATATCCAGTGGAACAACCACTTTACAATAGTACATCTATATCTTTTTGGGGTGGGGGGGGGGTTAGAAGCATTACTTAATCCTATCCCAGGTATTCCTTAAAGAGGTGGGGTTTCAGGTGTCTCCGGAAGGTGGTGATTGACTCCGCTGTCCTGGCGTCGTGAGGGAGCTTGTTCCACCATTGGGTGCCAGAGCAGTGAACAGTTTTGACTGGGCTGAGCGGGAACTGTGCTTCCGCAGAGAAAGGGAGGCGAGCAGGCCAGAGGTGGATGAACGCAGTGCCCTTCTTTGGGTGTAGGGACTGATCAGAGCCTGACGGTACGGAGGTGCCGTTCCCCTCACAGCTCCGTAGGCACAGCTCTGTAGCTTCAAGTTCCTCGGCATACACATCACGGACAAACTGAAATGGTCCACACACAAAGTTTGGTGAAGAATGTGCAACAGTGCCTCTTCAAACTCAGCAGGCTGAAGAAATTTGGCTTGGCTCTGAAAACCCTCACAAATGTTTACAGATGCACAATTGAGAGCATCCTGTCGGGCAGTATCATTGTCTGGTATGGCAATTGCACTGCCCGAAACCGCAGGGCTCTCCAGAGGGTAGTTCGGTCTGTACAACGCATCACCGGGGCAAACTACCTGCCCTCCAGGACACCTAGAGCACCCAATGTCACAGGAAGCCAAAAAGATAATGACAACAACCACCCGAGCCACTGCCTGTTCACCCCGCTATCATCCAGAAGGTGTGGTCAGTACTGGTGAATCAAAGCTGGGACAGAGTGCCTGAAAAGCGGCTATCTCAAGGCCATCAGACTGTTAAATAGCCATCACTAGCACATTAGAGTGCTTCCATATATACAGACTTAAAATCACTTGCCACTTTAATAATGGAACACTAGTCACTTTAATGTTTACATGTTTTGCATTACTCATCTCAAATGTATGTACTGTATTCTTTCCTATTCTACAGTATCTTAGTCTATGCCGCTCTGACATTGCTCGTCCAAATATTTATATATTCTTAACTCCATTCCTTTAGATTTGTGTGTATTGTTAGATATTACTTGTTAGATATTACTGCACTGTTGGAGCTAAAAACACAAGCATTTCGCTACACCTGCAATAACATCTGCTAAACACGTGTATGTGACAAAGAACATTTGAGTTGACTGAAGTAACAATGAAAAAGTTCTCTCTCATCTCTGTTTCCCACCATTTTGAAGGGGTCCACTGCAGCATACACCAAAAGTGGCTACTGTGTGAACCGCTTCCCTTCTCTGTTGCCTGGAGGGAACAGACACAACTCAGCAATGGGAAAAGGTACGTGGGTCTGATCCCATTTCAATCTGTAGCTTCCAGTTCCTCCACCCCATCAGGGTTCACAGATTTAACTGGACTGGGTGGGGGTTTGGTTTTGTATGTATTGGCTGGTGTAATCATATTTTCCCTTTTTGAAGATTATTAAAGTACTATCGTATCAATATAGTGATGGCTCCAATTGGCAAAGCAGAGCATCCACCATTATTACTTAACCTATCCAATACTTTCAGATCTGTGAACACCCTGAGGGTTTGGAGCTAGGAGGGGCTAGGAATCAAAATGGAACCCAAAAAAGATACATCCCATCTATTCTACCACTGTCCTTGCAAACTGCATCCATGCAAAAATATATGACAACGCATGGTAGTGCTAATGTTCGGTCTGTGTGCAGATTACACCATCCTGGACTGTATCTACAGTGAGGTGGAGCGGACCTACTTCATCCTGGATGTCATGTGTTGGAGGGGCCATCCAGTGTATGACTGTCCAGTAAGCACACACAGATTGATTAGCAGAGCATTGAAGTCCCAGTGGAATTACAGTACTGGAGTACTAGTGTCTGGGATACAGATGTGCTCTTTTTACCATGTTGACCAATTCATCTGTCATTTGGGGATTTTAATGACAGCTTTGTTGATGGTGTTTGTTTTCCCATCAACAGACAGAGTTCCGGTTCTACTGGCTCCAGTCGAAAGTCCAGGAGACGGATGGCATGGCTGACATTGCCAAGAGGAACCCTGTAAGAGCAATACACAATAATAAATATATTGTGCATATAGACCTTTTCAATTAAGTCCAAATGAGGATGATTAGAGGCACACAAAAAAAGGATAAATAAAAAAAGGACAGAAGATGTCACCTCCTTTTCCATGTTTATTTTGGATTGACAATGACCGCCAACACATGCAGTTTATTTTGGTGTATTAAAATGAAAAAAGTGTACTTGTGAGATTGTGGAAAGTTGGTCATATTGTCATTAGATGATCAATTAACTGTGCTGTCTGACAATATGGTTGTTGCTGTTTGTTTTTTTTCTCCATAGTTCAAGTTTGTGAGTCTTCAAAGCACTGCCTGCTCAACGGAAGCCATTCAGCAAGCACTTGCAATGGAGTACAACTTCAATGTAAGAGCAACTACAACTGCATACTACTGCAAATGCAGCTATTTAGTCCTATAGTACATCTGTGATTTTACTTGAAGTCTGTAAAAGGGGCAGAACAGTCTGTGATTCTTCAGTAGAGTGAATCTTCTCTGTTTGCTTCTCGACACTCTTGGGAAAGAATAAAGTGTACTTCATAGAATGAACACACATTGCTAGTCTGGGTTTCCCGGTTCAATGCACCATCTCTCAACTTATAGCTCCCAATAGAACCTCTCTCAACCTCATTGACTTTTCTAGAGTCTGTTTTGCTGCTCAGCCCACCACCATTGAGGTTAGAGGTGAGACAGCTCTCCAGGGGCATGATGAGGCAGCTGTAACAAGCCCAAACTGAGTGCATTCTGTGTGTCCTCAGGTGGACGGACTTCTGTTTTACCACCGGCAGACCCACTACACCCCCGGCAGTACCCCTCTGGTGGGCTGGCTGCGGCCCTACATGGTGGTCGACATCCTGGGCATGGAGGTCCCAGTGGGGCCCCTCACCGCCAAGCCCGAGTATGCCGGCCACCAGCTGGCCCAGATCCGGGAGCACAAGAAGACCTCCGACCATGTCCGGCCAGGGGACCTGAACGGCCGCTACGAGCTGGAGCACCTATCCACCCCCGACCAGGAAAAGGGAGATGGCGACGCCGCCACCTCGCCCCGCAGCAGACCGCTGAAAGAATCTCGCATGGAGACCTCAGAGAAGAGCGCGAGTTAGCTAGCTACTGAAGGCTAACTACGTTAGCTAGCTGCTAAAGGCTAACTCTTTTCTGCTAACCAATAATATTGTAATGCTTTGCTGCTCGCCATGCCAGAAAGACAAATTACAAAAAACTTCAGACTACGTTGTGGGGAGTTTTTTGGACAGTTACATTGCATTTAATGAGAGGGAGTTCAATGAATTAGCAAGTTAGTCACTGTGCTTCATTTGGAGCGCCCTGAGTTCAACCATCGCTTGGCTCACCAGAGCTGTAACCACATTTTCATTACACTGTGCTAGTTAGTGTAATGCAGTGGATTAGACTATGTAAGATGCAAGGACCCTGTTAAAGAAGACGGTTTGCCGGACATAGATTAAACTCATTCCTAGATTAAAAAACACTTTCAATGACATTTTTCCATTGAGAGACCACTGGGGCTGGGAAACTTACTTTAGTGTTGCTGAAATAAACACTGTTCTTCTGCTCATTTTGCCAGGCCTTGTGAATGGACAACTATGTCATTGCACTTTCAGAGGTGCAATAAATAACACAGTTGGTTACACAGGCCCTTTAGACCTATGTTTTAAATTGACAGCGTCTGTCGTGGTTAGATGTGTAACAAATGCAAAAGTGAAAGTTGATTCATCTGATTCTTTTAAGTGTATGTTTTCTGATGTTTATTAAATTGTTTTCATTGACTTTTCAATTTTTGTCCTCAGACCTTTATTCAAAAGGTAAGGATGATTAGGCATTGACCATGGATAGATAAGATGGGAATAAGCTAAATCAAGATGAATTCAGTTATTTTGATTGAAATCTAACATCAACTGCTTAAAAAGCTATAGAGCAGGGGTGTCAAACATACAGCCTGTGAATTTTTAGGGGGGGACGAACTCAATATACTTTAAATGTAAATTACTAAAACCAAATCGAAACTGTGTAGAAATTATAATGGACCTACAGTGCCTTCAGAAAGTATTCACACCCCTTGACTTTTTCCACATTTTCTTGTATGCCTGAATTAAAAATGGATTAAATTGAGATTTTATTTTGTTACTGGCCTACACACAATACCCCATATTGTGTATAGGCCAGTGTAATTATGTTATTAGATTTATTTATTTTTTTACAAATTAATTAAAAATGAAAAGCTGATGTCTTGAGCCCATAAGTATTCAACCCCATTGTTATGGCAAGCCTAAATAAGTTCAGGAGTAAAATGTGCTTAAATAGTCACATGATAAGTTGCATGGACTCACTCTGTGTGCAATAATAGTGTTTAACATGATTTTGAATGACTACCTAATTTCTGTACCGCACACGCATAATTATCTGTGAGGTCGAGCAGTGAATTTCAAACACAGATTCAACCGCAAAGAACATGGTGGTTTTCCAATGCCTTGCAAATAAGGGCACCTATTGGTACATGAGTAAAAATGGATGTGATAGGAAAAAACTGAGGATGGATCAACAACATTGTATTTACTCCACAATACTAACCTAATTGACAGAGTAAAAAGAAGGAAGCCTGTGCAGAATAAGAATATTCCAAAACATGCATCCTGTTTGCAACAGTGCACTAAAGTAATACTGAAAACAAATTGGCAAAGCAATTAACTTTTTGTCCTGAGTACAAAGTGTTAGGATTGGGGCAAATCCAGTATAACACATTGCTAAGTACCTCTCTCTGTATTTTCAAGCATAGTGGTGGCTCCATCATGTTATGGGTATGCATGCAATTGTTAAGGACTGGGGAGTTTCAGGATAAAAAAGAAATGGAACGGAGCTAAGCACAGGTAAAATCCTAGAGGAAAACCTGGTTCAGTTTGCTTTCCACCAGACACTGGGAGATTAATTCACCTTTCAAGGTCAAATCTAGACTAGTTGCTTACCAAGAAGACATTGAATGTTCCTGACTGGCCGATTTACAGTTTTGACTTAAATTTGACTGGAAATCTATAGCAAGATCAGAAAATGGTTGTCTAGAAATGATCAACAACCAATTTGACAGCTCTTGAAGAATTTTGAAAAGAATAATGTGCAAATATTGTATAATTCCTGTGTGCAAAGTGCTAAGAGAATTACCCAGAAAGACTCACGTCTGTATCGCTGCCAAATGTGATTCTGACATCTATTGACTCATAGGTGTGAATACTTATGTAAAAGACATTTCTGTATTTCATTTTCTATACATTTGCAAAAATGTCTAAAAACATGTTTTCACTTTGTCATTATGCTGTATTGTGTAGATTGGGTGAGACTTTTTTTTAAATACTTTTTTTTATCCATTTTGAATTAAGGCTGTAACAACAAACTGTGGAATAAGTCAAGGAGTATGAATACTTTCTGAAGGCACTGTAAATTCATACAGTTTCTTGACTGTCCAGCTAGTAAATATTTTTTGCAAATTGACATCAAGGAAATATAACCAATTTTCAGTGTGGCCCTCCGCACCTCGTTGAAGACCACATTTTTTGTTGTGGAAAACAGTTATACAGACAGCTCTGGAACGTGACTAATTTCATTAAGACAAAATGGCGTAATCGGCTTAATTAGCATCTTCCCTTCTTTGACGCCCCAGTATGCATGGTGACATTTGAGTAACTGGGGGGGACAGAGTTGAGTTGTGTGGAAAGAGCCTGTCAACAGGAAGGAGGTGTGTGCCTATCTACGTGTGGTGAGACTGGGAGCACAACCTCTGCAGCCTTACTCAGACGCTCACTGTTGACAGTACGAAAGATGCATGCAACTCAATATTAGGAAGGTGTTTCTATTACATTCCACTCCTGTCTCGACTTTGAATTCTTTACTGAAGACTCATCTCTTCAATAGGTCCTATGATTGAGTGTTGTCTGGCCCAGGGGTGCAAAGGTGAATGGCAAGGCACTCGAGTGACAAACTTCCCTTGCTGTCTGCCTGGCCGGCTACCCTCTCTCCACTGCGATTATCTGACTCTAACCCTATTACAGGGACTGAGTCACTGGCTCACTAGTTCTCTCCCACACCATCCCTAGGAGGGGTGGGTCACGTCGTGCCAGGCTTTTTTTTGCTATACTTGATTGGAGTGGGTTGAGTCACTGACGCGGTCTTCCTGTCCGGTTTTGCGCCCCCTCGGGCTCATGCAGTGGGGGAGGTCTTCGTGGGCTATACTCAGCCTTATGGTAGTAAGTTGGTGGTCTGTTTATCTCTCTAGTGGTGTGGGGCTGTGCTTTGGCAAAGTGGGTGTGGTTATATCCTGCCTGGTTGACCATGTACAGGGGAATCGTCGGACGGGGCCCACAGTGTCCCCCACCACCCCCCTGTCTTATTCTCTAGTATCTATACCTCAATTACCTTTTTGAACATTCCCTGGTTGTCTGTTTTATTTGGTTGTCATGATCTCATTTTGTCTGATATTGCACAGATTTGCAGCTGAAGTTGGTGTGGGCGTAACAATCCCTGTATGGCTGACCTAGGATGCAACCCCTATCCACAACAACACTTCATACCCACAAAGGAGCGTCTGTTATCTTACCAAAACCACAATCTTGGTTGGGCTAGGATAACAATACTTTAGGTCTCAGGCTGAGTGACGTCACACCATGGCTACTTGGGCTTTGTCTCACTTTCTCTTTCCTTGATTACTCACATCCTATCTCCTCACCTGTATTGTATCACAACTGTGTTGGAGGAGAAGGTACAAGGTTCCTCCCCACTGACCTTCTCCAATGGGTTTTGAGAAGGTGGCGATGAGAGGAATCGAGGAAGGATTCATTGAGGAATAGTCTAGCACTCACCTGTCAACTAGCTCACATGCTACAAACTCACCCTTCTGCTACACTCACTGACCACCTCCTTCTCCGCATCAACCTCAGCAGCCAGCAGAGCAGACTGTGTGAACTTAGTCAATCTAGCACCCACAGAATACATTTTGTGGGTATTTCATTCTGCTACGTTGACTCTGATCATACAGCTGATTTATACTGTCGTAGCCATAGGAGGAGGTGAAAGGGGTGTGACTGTAGCAGAGATAAATTCTAGTAGCCACTGTGATGTGATGTCATTTTTTTATTTAACTATTTGATGCCGTCCCCTCTGAGACTTTAAGTAGTGTCTCCTGTTTATCATAAATGTATCTATATTTTAATACCATGAGCATCAGCTTAATTCTGCAACACTCACTGTCCTCCAGTGGTTGGCATGCTTCAAGTGGCATTTGATTTGGGTTTGCGTCCCGTCCCGGTCAGCCGTACAGGTATGGAACTCACACATTACATGGCTACTTTGCAGCCCATGTAAAAGGGACCCTTCACTGTGGTGACTCTCCAGGGTATTTTTCTCTTTCCCCCACTATCCATGCTGTACCCTTTTGGTTCCATTGTTTACAATGGATATGAGATGATTTATGACATGCATTCCCAATACAGACATATGTTGGGATTAGTATTGGCCTCGTGGGCATGTCCAATGCACTTGTACATGTGGCTTGTCATTTCTATACTGAAACAGGATTAGCAAATCCTCACACTTTGTTTACAATCTGTTCAGATGTTTTCTCCATTTGAAATTATACTATTTGAAATAGGAAAAGCACTCCCCGATCTGAATTTGTGAGTGGGAATAATGTTTCTAATAATTTGAAAGAAAACTAAAAGCTGACACTTTTTTTCATTAGACAATTTATGAAGTTTACCATTTTGAAGGATACCAAATTTGACTTTTACAGCTACTGTACATGCCGTCATGAAATGGATTAGTGCAAGCCCTACTAATGTAGGTAGGCCTTAAGGATGACATGCACAGGAGAGAGAGATTATTATCAAATATCACTATCATGAGGGTGTGCAGAAAGTAATATTTGAAGATTCCTTTTGATTTAATTTCAAAATGTATGTTGCTTGAAATTAAGTTTTCTGTGTCATCCTGGTGTAATTATATGCAGTTCAACAATATCACCACAAGGTGTCAGCGCTAGCATTTTTGTATTATAGTCTAGTTTTACTACATGGAAACAAACTTCCAGCTCGTTCTTGTAAAGTGAGGTTGGAAATACATGCCAATAGCTAGTTCATTAATACTACAGTATGTTTCTTATTTGAAATTAAGTTGGCAATACACCTGGTAAAATATACTTGCGTTTTGGAGAAAGCAGATGAAGAGCTAGGAGAGATTGGTGAGGGAGGAGAGAGGGATTGATAGCTAGCGGAAGAAATTACCCCATGATATGAACAATGTGGCCGTCAAACATTGGACTCGTATGTTAGCTACATTTTGTTTAGTTATATTGTTGGCTGTCGTGAGATCTATCTAGCTGGCTAACAAGGTAAATTGATCTTTCTCTACCTTCACAGTAGCTCTGTGGTTATTTGCTGTGCTAGCCAAATGTAGCTAACACCACCAGAGCAAACGGATAATTGTTGTCTGATGATTTTGTTTAGTGGATTTGGTAACAGCACGTCAATGTACAGTACCAGTCAAAAGTTTGGACACCTACTCAGTCAAGGGTTTTTATTTTTTAAATGTTCTACATTGTAGAATAATACTGAAGACATCAAAACTATGAAATGACACAAGGAATCATGTAGTAACCAAAAAAGTGTTAAACAAATCTAAATAGATTTTAGATTTTAGATTCTTCAAAGTAGCCACCCTTTGCCATGATGACAGCTTTGCACACTCATGGCATTCTCTCAACCAGCTTCACCTGGAATGCTTTTCCAACAATCTTGAAGGAGTTACCACATATGCTGAGCACTTGTTGGCTGTTTTTCCTTCACTCTGCGGTCCATCTCATCCCAAACCATCACAGTTGGGTTGAGGTCGGGTGATTGTGGAGGCCAGGTCATCTGATGCAACACTCCATCGCTATCCTTCTTGATCAAATAGCCCTTATACAGCCTGTAGGTGTGTTGGGTTATTGTCCTTTAGAAAAACAAATGATAGACCCACTAAGCGTAAGCCAGATGGGATGGCGTATCGCTGCAGAATGTTGTGGTAGCCATGCTAGTTAAGTGTGCCTTGAATTCTAAATAAATCAAAGACCGTGTCACCAGCAAAGCACCCCCACACCATTACACCTCCTACTCCATGCTTCACAGTGGGAACCATACATGCGGAGATCATCCGTTCACCTACTCTGCGTCTCACAAAGACACAGAGGTTGGAACCAAAAATGTCAAATTTGGACTCATCAGACCAAAGGACAGATTTCCACCGGTCTAATGTCCATTGCTCGTGTTTCTTGGCCCAAGCAAGTCTTTTCTCATTATTGGTGTCCTTTATGTGTGGTTTCTTTGCAGCAATTCGACCATGAAGGCCTGATTCACACAATCTTCGCTGAACAGTTGATGATGAGATCTGTCTGTTACTTGAACTCTGTGAAGCATTTATTTGTGCTGCTATTTTTGAGGCTGGTAACTCAAATTAACTTATCCTCTGCAGCTGAGGTAACTCTGGGTCTTCCTTTCCTGTGGCAGTCCTTATGAGAGCCAGCTTCATCATAGCGCTTGATGGTTTTTGAAACTGCACTTGAACATTTCCAGATTGACTGACCATGTCTTAAAGTAATGGACTGTCTTTTCTCTTTGCTTATTAGAGCTGTTCTTGCCATAATATGGACTTGATATTTTACCAAATAGGGCTATCTTCTGTATACCAACCCTACCTTGTCACAACACAACTGATTGGCTCAAACGCATTAAGAAGGAAAGAAATTCCACAAATTAACTTTTAACAAGGCACACCTGTTAATTGAAATGCATTCCAGGTGACTACATCATGAATCTGGTTAAGGGAATGCCAAGAGTGTGCAAAGCTGTCATCAAGGCAAAGGATAGCTACTTTGAAAAATCTCAAATATAAAATCTTTTGATTTGTTTAACACTTTTTTGGTTACTACATTATTCCATATGTGTTATTTCATAGTCTTTACTATAATTCTACAATGTAGAAAAAAGTGAAAATAAAGAAAAACCCTTGAACTTTTGACTGGTACTGTATGCATGTGACTTGTTTGTTCTGTTTTTTGGTTGGATCAAGAAATACGAACTTGGCATTTTGACACTGGACAAAAATATAAACGTGACATGTAAAGTGTTGGTCCCACGTTTCATGAGCTGAAATAAAGATCCCTGAAATGTTCCAGACGCACAAATGTCGTGCACAAATTTGTTTACATTCCTGTTAGTGAGCATTTCTAAATTGCCACAATAATCCATCCACCTGACAGGTGTGGCATATCAATAAGTTGTTTAAACAGCATGATCATTACACATGTGCACCTTGTGCTGGGGACAATAAAAGGCCACTCTAAAATGTGCAGTTCTGTCACACAACACAATGCATGCTGACTGCAGGAATGTCCAACAGAGCTGTTGGCAGAGAATTTCATGTTAATTTCTCTAACATAAGCCGCCTCCAACGTCATTTTAGAGAACTTGACAATATGTCCGGCCTCACAAACGGAGACCATGTGTATGGCGTTGTGTGGACGAGTGGTTTTCTGATGTCAACGTTGTGAAGAGAGTGCCCCATGGTGGCGGTGGGGTTATGGTATGGGCAAGCATAAGCTACGGACAACGAACACAATTGCATTTTATTGATGGCAATTTGAATGCTCAGAGATACCGTGACGAGATCCTGAGGACCATTGTGAGGCCCATTTTTTTTTAAGGTATCTGTGACCAACCGATTCATATCTGTATTCGCGGTCATGTGAAATCCATAGGTTAGGGCGTAATGAATTTATTTACATTTTTTGATTTCCTTATGAACTGTAACTCAGTAAAATCTTTGAAATTGTTACATCTTGCGTTTATATTTTTGTTCAGTTGTGCAGGCTAGCATTTATGGAACTCTGCATGCAGCACTAGATATTTACTGCAGAATCGCTAGGTTGCATGTGCATATACAGTGCATTCGGAAAGTATTCAGACCCCTTTACTTTTTTTGTTACGTTACAGCCTTTGTCTAAATTGGATTAAATACTTTTTTCCCTCATCAATCTACCCCATAATGACAAAGTAAAACAGGTTTTTCGAAATGTTTGCAAATGTATTAAATATGAAACATGTAAAACAAAAATACCTTAATTACATAAATATTCAGAGACTCAGTTGAGTTCAGGTGCATCCTGTTTCCATTGATCATCCTTGATGTTTCTACAACTTGATTGGAGTCTACCTGTGGTAAATTCAATTGATTGGACATGATTTGGAAAGACACACACCTGTCTTTATAAGGTCCCACAGTTGACAGTGCATGTCAGAACAAAAACCAAACCATGAGTTCGAAGGAATTGTCACCTCCCTGACCAAGACTTCCTAGAGCTGGCCCCCCAGCCAAACTGAGCAATCGGGGGAGAAAGGCCTCGGTCAGGGAGGTGACCAAGAACCCAATGGTCACTCTGACAGAGCTCCAGAGTTCCTCTGTGGAAATGGGAGAGCCTTTGAGAAGGAAAAGCATCTCTACAGCACCTCACCAATCAGGCCTCTATGGTAGAGTGGCCAGACAGAAGCCACTCCTCAGTAAAAGGCACATTACAGCCTGCTTGGAGTTTGCCAAAAGGCACCTAAAGAACACTCAGACCATGATAAACAGGATTCTCTGGTCTAATGAAACCAAGATTGAACACTTTGGCCTGAATGCCAAGCATCATGCTGTGGGGATGTTTTTCAGCAGCAGGGACAGGAAGACTAGTCAGGATTGAGGGAAAGATGAATGGAGCAAAGTACAGAGAGATCCTTGATGAAAACCTGCTATAGAGCGCTCAGGACCTCAGACTGGGGGCGAAGGTTCACCTTCCAACAGGACAATGACCTTAAGCACACATCCAAGACAACGCAGAAGTGGCTTTGGGACAAGCCTCTGAATGTCCTTGAGTGGCCCAGCCAGAGTCCGGACTTGAACCCTATCGAACATCTCTGGAGAGACCTGAAAATAGCTGTGCAGCGACGCTCCCCATCCAACCTGACAGAGCTTGAGATGATCTGCAGAGAAGAATGGGAGAAACTCCCCAAATACAGGTGTGCCAAGCTTGTAGCATCATGCCCAAGAAGACTCGAGGCTGTAATAAATATATTTTAGTTTTTTTATTACATTTTTTATTACAGGAAAGTTCCCTCACTAACCCAGTTTGCAGTGAGAGACCTTGGACTGTCAATGATCTCTTTCAAAGCCATCTATACTGCTTTGGTGATTTTCTGGTCTTACTAGTGTTGTTACAGTTCTCCATTTTGTGTTGTGCTTTGGTTCTATGAAGGCCAATAAAATAACAAAAGTGCTGAAGTACCATTTTAATATGTGTCTTAGAAATTAGGGTGATATTTCATTCAAAAAATTAAACATCTGCATATTACTCATTAGTACAAAAGCTATTAAACCTCTCTCAGAATATTTCCTAAGTTGTTTGCTATTCTGGCGTGCCTCACTTCTGGTAAAAAAATATATATATACTTGTGCAAGTGTTTTCAATGTTTTGAAAGGTCAAAAGCTTATGCATGAATTCCTCTCATGTGGCCAACGTATTTGAAGAGTCAAGTGTTCTCAGAAGAGGGTAGTTAGTTAGCTAACGAAACAACAGAGAACTTTTTTTTCTCACATTCAGACAGTCGCGTCACAGTGAAAATACGACTGAAGAGAGCTGAGGCATTGTGGTTAGAGTGGTGTTCCGGCATTAGTCATCCCGATACAGCTTTCCAGGAACAATGTGTACCTGTCAGCTCACAACCACACTTTTCAAACATTTTGTTCTCGCTCTCTCATGCTCATTTTAATTGACACACACACAAACACACACACACTTTTAGAAACTAGACGTCAGGGTCAAACTTCAGTGCATGACCTATCATCACAACACTTCCAAGAAAATAGCTCTTTCCCTCTTCCACAGCATAGTTTGAAACAGCCTTAGTTTCCATTTTGTGTGTACTTGTATGGTTACAGTCTATTAGAACTAAGTTGGATATGTATGCTTAATTCTCAGGTGAAAACATGTCTTGTAGAAGTTTTAATCTCAAAACAAACTGTGAAAGTGACACAGGTGACGTTTAGAGATGGTGGTTTACCTTCAATTGTACTACTGGTCTGCCCAAATCCGCAACATGCTAACATGAATCACAAACAGACAAGAGTCAACGTGGATTCCGATAGAAGCCCAATCTTGATGTTCATTGCCCCTAAGCTCAATTATATTCATTAATAACTTTAGTGAAGTGGGCAACATAGCCAAAACCTTTGTGATTTACAGCACCCTACTAGCGTGGAGGGACTGTAAGAAATAGCTGGGCATTTCCTCCCAAATATGATCTCACTCGCCTATAGTATGCAACCCAGACTTGCCAAAAGCCCTGACTGATGCCAACTTTAATCTTTGGCATATTCTAGGAATCAGGACCTTTTCAGACTTATTTCATCAGAAAACCACTACACTGAAATCCTTTCAGTGCCAAGATCCCATTTTCTTTTTTAAATATCTTCAAATTAGACATGTAATTTCCTCATTTACTTCCAAGAGGAGGTTTAGAGCTCAGCTGAATGAAGTTGAAACCCTTCTTGCTACAGCACAATCCATTAAAGGCAAAATCTCCTATATCTATAGACTCCTTTCTGAGAAAGGAGCCTCCTCCTTTACTCCTTTGAAAATAATCTGGGAAAAGGACCTTGGTCTGACTATCAGTGATGAGTTATGGGCGGAGGTCTGCGACAGGGTATACTGCTCCTCTACTAATGTAAAAATGAAAGAATCTAATTACACATTTTTGTACACATTTTTTACACTCCAATGAGTCTCCATAGAATGAAAACAGACATTTCTCCTAACTGTAAAATATATACCTCTGAAAGTGGAACCTATATGCATGTATTTTGGAGCTGTAGAGAGATTGCCAGATTTGGGCAATCTATACATACTGCTGCACAGAAAATACTAGATGTACAGTTTGATATGACCCCGTGTATCTATCTTCTTAATGCCCAGCAGGACTTTGTTCTTGATCCTGACAGAGAAAATTTGTTTATGACTATTACATACTTTGCTAAGAAATGTATTATTCTATTGTGGGCCTCTAATACTTCTCCTACATTTAAAATGTGGATTGACCAGATTGTTGACTTTCTCCCTCTTGAAAAGCTCACTTATGACCTCCGCAAAAGACAGCCCAAGTTTGATAGACTCTGGTCTCCACTACTCAACTATATTTCAAATTGGACAGAGTGAATGGGGTGATATGGGAAATGAGCAGATATGTTGTGCAAGGTGCTGTAAAAACTAATTATTTGCTCGTCATCTCAGCTAAGGCTGGAAATAGCTAATAAGAACCTTGATAGTGCTGCTGCAAGTTTTTCTATATATCGTTTATTTTTTTTATGTATAATTATTTTTAGTTTTTTTTCTATTTCTATTATTATTGTTAGTTATTTTTATTTTTTTTAAGTCTGTCACATCTGTGAATGTGTTTTGTTGGTTGATTGAAAAACAAGAACTTAATAAAACTTTTTTTTTAAAAAGAGATGGTGGTTTATAGCTAATGTGGTAGTCCACATGTTAGCAAGTTGTCTCTATTTCTGTACACTGGAACAAGTATAGTTATCCATTGCGTTACAAAACCGATTAACTAGCCTGCTAATATTGTTGTCTAGGGTTCTTTGGCCTAGTTAACTGGTTGTCTTGGCTGTGTGCTTAAGGTTGTTGTCCTGTTGGAAGGTGAACCTTCACCCCCAGTCTGAGGTCCTGAGCGCCCTGGAGCAGGTTTTCATCAAGGATCTCTCTGTACTTTGCTCCGTTCATCTTTCCCTCGATCCTGACTAGTCTCCCAGTCCCTGCTGCTGAAAAACATCCCCACATCATGATGCTGCCACCACCATGCGTCACTGTAGGGATGGTGCCAGGTTTCAAGGAGCTCTTTTTGTCAGTGCTGACATGGGAGGTAGGTGATTTGAGGGCCTGTCAATCAAGTTGTCCAAATGACAAATCTATTGTTGTCCAGTCCCTGTTACCTTGGTTTCCAACATTTACTTTTCACACTTCATTATTTACAGATATTCTGAAATTTTTTCATTTAAACCATGAATAATATGTAAAATCATTATTACACATTGGCAGTAGTAGTAGTCATGGTAAATATACAGGTGCTCACACAAGCCATTGCACTGTCAGTCCAGTTAACTGGAACACAGATTTGATCAGCTATTATTAAAAGGGCAACTCCACCACTTTTCAAGCTCATTTTCATTATCTCCAGCACATGACCAGTGTCTACACATGTGAAAAGTTAGCATTTCTACGTTTTGTAGAAAAAAAATTATGTTCCCACACAAAAATACTACAGATTATTATAGAATACTATAGGACTTACTATAGAATGCTGTAGTACACTGTAGAATACTATAATACTACACACTGTACTATCCTTTAATTATGTGTAGTACTTTCAAATGTTTTAGTATACTGGAGAAGTCTATACTACACACTGTAATATCCTTCGGTCGAGTAGTGCACTGTTTACTTTAGAAGTTTGTAGTTGATGGGTTCTGACTTCTAAACTTGAAAATATGAAATATCCTTATTCATGTCACTGAGGGAGAAAGGGGAATTGTTAGATATCGGGGATCCTATGGGAAGGAGAAGGGCCACAGTCTGGTACAAGTCTACAGGACAGCCATGAGTTGGGGAAGAGTGAGGAATTTGGGCTGAGGTCAGGTCAAATGAAGTGAGGAAGAACAAATATCACCAAAGTTCTGTCTAGCAACAGAGGTGTATTGGCTATCCAGATGTTTAAGGTGGAAACTCAGAATAGGAGGAAGGGTTAAATACCAATGCTTTTGTGAATGTCTTTGTCTGTTCAGCTGTCTGACCAAGTGGGTGAATAAACTTGGTTTGAGCTTTACTAATCGTCCGTGTGTTTTTACTCTTTATTTAGAACCTAACATAGTATATTGGAGAATTCAATACTATACACTGTCGTATCCCTCAATCGTGTAGTTGTGCTTACTATAGAATTTTGTAGTATTCTGGAGAATTCTATACTGAAGTATCCCTCGATCATGTAGTGCTTACTTTTAGATTTTTTTGCTTGACTGGTGTCACAGAACAAGTCGTACTTGTCGTTGAATATGTCGTATGGGAGATAGAAGGACCAAGGCGCAGCGGGATTGTGGACACTCATGTTTATTACTGATAAAAACATGTAAGGTATCCACTTGAGAAAAACAAAACAACAAACAATACCCACAACAGCAACAGTGTGGCAGGCTCAAACAAACGCAGTGCACACAACAATTCCCCACAACCCCAAAGACAAACACACACCTATATAGGACTTCCAATCAAAGGCAACTATACACACCTGCCTTCAATTGGAAGTCCCAATCATCCACCCAACATATACAAACACAAACCTGCCACGTCCTGACCCCAAAACTAAAACACTAGCTCCATCTGCTGGTCAGGACGTGACAGTACCCCCCCCCTCAAGGTGCAGTCCCCGGAATGCACCTAAAAAGAAAAACACAAGAAAAACACAAGAAAATCCCCAATACCCCAACAAAAACCAACAAACAATAACCCCTAAACCATAAGGGAGGGAAGGGAGGGTGGCTGCCGTCACCGACGGCACTGCGCTACACCCTCCCTCCCCAACCCACCTATCCTGGAGGTGGCTCCGGTTCTGGCCGTTCCAGGCAGTCGGGCCACTCTGGCAGTTCGGGGCAGTCTGGCAGCTCGGGGCAGTCTGGCAACTCGGGACAGTCTTGGCAGTCTGGCAACTCGGGACAGTCTGGGCAGTCTGGCAACTCGGGACAGTCTGGGCAGTCTGGCAACTCGGGACAGTCTGGGCAGTCTGGCAACTCGGGACAGTCTGGGCAGTCTGGCAACTCGGGACAGTCTGGCAACTCGGGACAGTCTGGGCAGTCTGGCAACTCGGGACAGTCTGGGCAGTCTGGCAACTCGGGACAGTCTGGGCAGTCTGGCAACTCGGGACAGTCTGGGCAGTCTGGCAACTCGGGACAGTCTGGGCAGTCTGGCAACTCGGGACAGTCTGGGCAGTCTGGCAACTCGGGACAGTCTGGGCAGTCTGGCAACTCGGGCGGTCAGGGCAGTCTGGCCACTCCGGCAGTTCAGGGCAGTCTGGCCACTCCGGCAGTTCAGGGCAGTCTGGCCACTCCGGCAGTTCAGGGCAGTCTGGCCACTCCGGCAGTTCAGGGCAGTCTGGCCACTCCGGCAGTTCAGGGCAGTCTGGCCACTCCGGCAGTTCAGCGCAGTCTGGCCACTCCGGCAGTTCAGCGCAGTCTGGCCACTCCGGCAGTTCAGCGCAGTCTGGCCACTCCGGCGACGGTTGACTGGCGGGCAGCTCCGACGACTGTTGACTGGCGGGCAGCTCCGACGACTGTTGACTGGCGGGCAGCTCCGACGGCTGTTGACTGGCGGGCAGCTCCGACGGCTGTTGACTGGCGGGCAGCTCCGACGGCTGTTGACTGGCGGGCAGCTCCGACGGCTGTTGACTGGCGAGCAGCTCCGACGGCTGTTGACTGGCGGGCAGCTCCGTCACACAGCCCTTGTGCCCCCCCCTAAAAAATTCTTGGGGGTGCCTCTCAGTCTCCCAGTCCTTGCCAGCCTTCTTCCGCTGCTTGGTCCTGTGTTGGTGGTGGGGAATTCTGTCACCGAAAATGTCATACTTGTCGTTGAATATGTCGTATGGGAGATAGAAGGACCAAGGCGCAGCGGGATTGTGGACACTCATGTTTATTACTGATAAAAACATGTAAGGTATCCACTTGAGAAAAAACAAAACAACAAACAATACTCACAACAGCAACAGTGTGGCAGGCTCAAACAAACACAGTGCACACAACAATTCCCCACAACCCCAAAGACAAACACACACACCTATATAGGACTTCCAATCAAAGGCAACTATACACACCTGCCTTCAATTGGAAGTCCCAATCATCCACCCAACATATACAAACACAAACCTGCCACGTCCTGACCCCAAAACTAAAACACTAGCTCCATCTGCTGGTCAGGACGTGACAACTGGACTGCTAGCTGTTAGCTTTGTCGATGCTGTTTTGATTTGAACGTGCTTTCCTTGGGGAGCACAGGCCAGGGATTTCTTTTGAGGTTCCCCCTCGATCATGTAGTGCTTTCTATAGAATTTTGTATTATACTGTAGAATACTACTCCACACTGTAGTATCCCTTGATTGATTTTATTTGACTATTTATAAACACAATACAACCATAAGTGGATAGAACGCATTTAGACGTTTGTTCAAACATGTTACACATTTACAGCTAACCCACATAAAAAATATTATAGTATACTGTGGTCTAAATACTGCAGTATTACTATATTTATATACTATAATATTAACTGTAGTGTTTTTGCAGACATAACTGTAGTATACTATAGTATTTACTGTAGTGTTCCACCACTGGGGTGCCAGGACAGAGACGAGCTTGGACTGGGCTGAGCGGGAAGGGCCAAGAGACCAGAGGTGGCAGAACAGAGTGCTCGGGTTGGGGTGTAGAATTTGAGCATAGCCTGAAGGAATGGAGGGGCAGATCCTCTTGCTGCTCTGTAGGCAAGTACCATTGTCTTGCAGTGGATGCAAGCTTCGACTGGAAGCCAGTGGGGTGTGTGGGGGGAGCTGGTGACATGGGAGAACTTGGGAAAATTGAACACCAGGCGGGCTGCAGCATTCTGGATAAGTTGCAGAGGTTTGATGGCACAAGCAGGAAGCCCAGCCAACAGTGAGTTCCAGGAGTCCAGATGGTAGATGACAAGTGCATGGATTAAGACCTGCGCCACTTCCTGTGTGAGGTAGGGTCATACTCTACAGATGTTGTAGAGCATGAACCTGCACGAGCGAGTCACTGCTTTGATGTTTGCAGAGAATGACATGGTGTTCTCCAGGGTCATGCCAAGGTTCTTTGCACTATGGTAGGGGGAAACCATAGAGTTGTCAACCGTGATGGTAAGGTTTTGGAGTGGGAAGGCCTGGGAGGAGGAGAAGCTCAGCCTTTTCGAGGTTGAGCTTGAGGTGGTGGGCCGACATCCAAGCGGAGATACAGTATCTGCCAGGCATGCAGAGATGTGTGTCACCACCTAGGTGTCAGAAGGGGGGAAGGAGAAAAGTAGTTGAGCGTCATCCTCATAGAAATGATAGGATATGATGAAGCCAAGTGACTTGGTGTATAGTGAGAAGAGGAGAGGGCCTAGAACTGAGCCCTGGGGGACACCAGAGTACGTGGTGCAGACACAGATCCTCTCCATGTCACCTGGTAGGAGCGGCCTGTCAGATAGGATGCAATCCAAGTGTACAGAGCCTGAGACCCCCAGCCCTTAGAGGGTGGAGAGGAGGATCTGATGGTTCATGGTGTCAAAGGCAGCGGATAGATCTAGGAGGATGAGAACAGAGAGAGAGTCAGCTTTGATAGTGCGGAGAGCCTCCGTGACACAGGGAAGAACAGTCTCGGTTGAAACCTGACCGGTTAGGGTCAATTAGATCATTATGAGAGAAATAGCCAGAGAGATGGTCAGAGACAGCATGCTCAAGTGTTTTGGAAATAAAAAGAAGGGATACCGGTCTGTAGTTTTTGACGTCAGAGTGGTCGAGTGTTGGTTTCTTGAGGAGGGGAGCAACTCTGGCTATTTTGAAGTCAGAGGGGAACTAGCCAGTGGTCAGGGATAAGTTGATGAGGGAAGTGATGAATGGGAGGTCTCCAGAGTTGGTCTCGAGGAGGGGATTGGGTCGAGCGTGCAGGTTGTTGGGCGGCCGGACCTCACTAGTCAAAGGATTTCATCTGAAGAGAAAGGGGAGAAAGAGTTCAAAGGCGTAGGGTAGTTCTGTGTGAGTGGGACCAGTGGACTCAATAGGCTGAGTGAATGAGGAGTGGATGTCATCAACCGTCCGCAGAGAGGAAGGGAGGGAGGGGGTGGAGGATTAAGGAGGGAGGAGAAGGGGTAAAAGAGTTTCCTAGGGTTAGAGGCAGAAGCTTGACATTTAGAATGATAGGTGGTTGTAGCAGCAGATACAGAGGAAGAGACGGTAGTGAGGAGGGAGTGCAAGGTCCCCGGAAGTTTAGTTTTCCTCCATTTTCACTCAGCTGCCCGCAGCACTGTTCTGTAAGCTCGCAATGAGTCACTTAGCCACGCAGCAGGAGGGGAGGGCCAAGCCGGCCAGGAGGAAAGGGGACAGCGCGAGTCATCGGATGCAAAAAGGGAAGAGAGTAGGATCAAAGAAGCAGAATTAGGAGACAGGCGGGAGAAGGATTTAGCAGAAGGGAGAGATGATAGGATAGAAGAGGAGAGAGTAGTGGGAGAGAAAGAGCAAAGATTTTGACCGCGCATTACCATCTGGGTAGGGGCTGAGTGGCTAGGGTTGGAGGAGAGGGAGACAGAAAAGGAAACAAAGTAGTGATCAGAGACCTGGAGGGGTTTGCAGTGAGATTAGTAGGCCTCTAGTAAAGATGAAGTCAAGCATATTGCCTGCCTTGTGAGTGGGGGTGGGGAGAGAGACTGGGAAAGAGTGGTGTCAAAAAAGGCAAGGTGAGGAAAGAAATGTATCGAAAGACGTTGAAGTACGAAGAGCGGTGAGCCATCAGGAAATGAGCTTATCAAGGTGTCAAGCTCATCGAGGAAGTCTCTAAAAGGGTCTACACAAAGTACGCAAACAGGGCCAACGTTTTTTGTCACACGGCTCCTTGAAATACGCTCCGTCGTTCGACAGGTTTTTTTGTACCTGGAAATTGAGACCCAACGTATCATTCCATGTGACGACTGAGGGGTAAGTATTGATTGAGTCCCGCCCCTGTGTCTACATCACATATTTTCTGGAATCCCTTGTGATATAAACACGACAGATGGACATTCTGCTACTTCGCTTCTACTACTTGCAAGCTTCCTTTTTTGTGATTTTATTTTGAGATTTGCTATGCGCAATTATGTCTTACTGTCCAGTTTTGAGGAGCGTCTGTGTGAGCTGGTGAGACAATACAAGAACCTTTACAACCCTTCAATGCGGTTGTATACAGACAAGCACGCAAAAGACAACAGCTGGCGGGAGATACTGTGTAACAACATTTACTGATGTCATAGAAACATGTAGAAAGATTCAGGACCGGAATGTCCGGAATCTGAAAAGGGTAAAGGAGACAAGGAGTGGGGTTGGCGCGTGTGTCCCAACGATTGTCCGACAACTGGATTGGCTTCGTGTTCACGTAAAACACCAATATGTCAGATATGGCATGTACTCTTGTCATACAGCTAAGTCCTTTTGTACGTGTGTGTTTTTCTGATCCTATGTAGTTAGAACATGTGAAATCAGCTCTTTTCTGGATGGGAGAAATTGTGTGGGAAACAGTCAGTGCCTGTGTTTTCAGAGCTAGTTAAAACATCTGAAAACAGACAGTGTGGTGTGTGTCAAAAAAAAAATATTTGTCACATGTGCAGAAGACAACAAGTGTAGACTTTACCGTGACATGCATACTTACGAGCCCTTTCCCAACAAAGTAAGAAAATTAACAAATAGATCAAGAAAAAAGTAACACAATAAAATAACACACAATAACGAGGCTATATACAAGGAGTTCCGGTACCAAGTCAATGTACAGGTGTACAAGGTAGTTGGGGTGATTGATTGAGGTAATATTTAGGTTTGATTAGGTGAGTGAGTGAACACTATGTACATGTAGGTAGGGGTGAAAAGCAGAAATTCCGGGTAGTCATTTGATGAACTATTCAGCAGTCTTATGGCTTTGGGGTAGAAGCTATTCAGGAGCCGTTGTCGTGCCCTCTTCACGACTGTATTGGTGTGTTTGGACCATGATAGGTACTTATTGATGTGGACACCGAGGAAGCTCTTGACCGTTTCCACTACAGCCCTGTCGGTGTGAATGAGGGTTTGCTCGGCCCTCCATTTCCTGTAGTCCACGATCAGCTCCTTTTGGCACCACACAGCCAGGTTGCTGACCTCCTCCCTGTAGGCTGTCTCATCGTCGTCGGCAATCAGGCTTACCATCGTCGTGTCGTTAACAAACCTAATGATGGTGTTGGAGTTGTGTGGGTGGGTGAGTGAACAGGGAGTACAGGAGAGGGCTAAGTCAGAAAGTCCAGTATCTAATTGCAGAGGGAGGTGTTTAATCCCAGAGTCTGTAGTTTAGTAATGAGCTTGGAGGGCATTATGGTGTTGAACGCTGAGTTGTAGTCACGTAGGTGTGTGGCGAAATCCTGCACGGAGCCTTCACCGTGCCCTGCCACTTTCAGAGCGCATCAGCAGTCAGAAAGGAGAAAATAAAGATAGCTCTTCCTGTCTGTATAAGAGCTCTCGGTTGGCGCGGCAGTTTGATAGTGTGCGCAACCTGGTATTCAAAATTATCATAGGCTACTAAAGCCAACAAGTTACCGTTGTGCCACAGAATTTTTATGAAAACAGTGGAGAGGAAAAAGAAGTCTAAGTTTTAATTCAAATGATTATCTGATAATCACACACTGCTGTTTATTGCTAAACAGCAGATGTCACGAATGTGCATTGTGAACAGATAATGAAGCTCCAAGTAATGAACCAATTTACGGCACAATTTGGTGAAAGCACTGAAGCTTTCAGAAAGCCTCGGTTTCCCATCCCTACCATTTACAGCCAATGAATTATGTACGTTAATTGCTGTTATTGCGGTTATTATTTGCAACTTTCTGTGTCTCCTTTTGGATAAACCAAACTCTATACCAAGCCAACCAAGTTTTAATTCAAATAGAGTCTCAAGTCAACAACTGTCAATCATTCCCTGCCATGTATCTCCATTACCTGAATCTATAAAGACTCTTAGACTCTTAAAAAAAAAAATGTAACCAGGCAAGTCAGTTAAGAACAAATTCTTATTTACAATGACAGCCTAGGAACAGTGGGTTAACTGCCTTGTTCAGGAGCAGAACGACAGATTTTTACCTTGTCAGCTCAGGGATTCGATCTAGCAACCTTTCATTTACTGGCCCAACACTCTAACCACTAGGCTAGTAGATGGGCATCACCATCACCATAACCTCACCTAAACATCAATCAGTTACAATCTTGTAACTGAACAATATTGTGTGACAGGCTAGGAACCAAAGTTTAGGTCAGTGTTTCCCTGGGCACCCTTGTTAGGGGAGGACATGAAGGAATTGTATAAAAGCACCCCTTGGTCATGTTCAGGTGAAAGTGTAGTATCTGAAAGGTCGTATAGCAGTGGTGCTGGGTGCTGGGTGCTGGGTGCTGGGTGCTGGGTGCTGGGTGCTGGGTGCTGGGTGCTGGTGCTTTATTTCTGTGAGCAACCATTTTGTGACCATGCTTTCTTGAAGAGATGTTTGGGGTGTGGTTGATTGTTCTTAATGGTATGTGTTCAGTTTGACCATCAGTGAGTTTGTTCATGTGGGACAATATTCAAGATGTTCATTATGTAAAGCTACTGCAATAATGTCCTTTTGTTTGTAGAGGTTTTGCTGGTTTGAGGTCCAGGAAGTTTATTGGCAGCGCCCTCCAATAAGGTGACTGTCTTTAAGTCAATTAATTTGTATTTCTAAAATATCTATTGTTTATTGAAATGCAGTGGTTAACTGTTCTTTCTTTTCTACCATCAGAAGTACAGTATTGTTTGTCACTGTGTTTGGTCATCTTGTGGTCAGCTGAATCTCTGTGAAAGCGCTGTTGTATTTCGGAAAACTATCTAGTGGAATTAACAGATCTAAGAATTCCTGTTGGTGTACTCTTGGTAATGTTTGACATTTGTCGGTGTCAAACAAGCAAACCTAATCCTGAACTTGAATAAACTTTGCTTGTTCTTTATCTGCCTCTGTACTGTTTCCCTTTAAAGGGCCTAAAACCTGTAATGCTTAAATGTCACAATTGTAATACAATTTTTATATTTTTGCTAAGTTGTTGTCTGGTCCGTTGGATTGCTCAAAACTGCTGACCCAACTCAATAGGTGGCCTGTCACAAAACTTTGTCTTATGTTCTGGTTGAAGTGTTCCCCTCATTAAACAGTAACTGTAGAAGTCTGGTAGTTGTGCCATTTTAGCTAACAATAGTTGGCTGGTGTTACCATCATGTCCGAAAAAACACTACAGTGAATACTATAGCATACTAGCGATGGCCGCAAAAACACTACAGTGAATACTATAGTATACTAGTCAAGTCTGCAAAAACACTAGTACAGTAAATACTACAGTCATGTCTGCAAGAAACTACAGTGAATACTACAGTAAATAGTATACTAGTAATGTCCGCAAAAACTCTACAGTGACAACTACAGTATACTACAGTCATGTCTGCCAAAACACTACAGTGAATACTATAGTATACTAGTCATGTCTGCAAAAACACTAGTCAGTGAATACTATAGTATACTACAGACATGTCCGCAAAACCACTACAGTAAATACTATAGTGTACTAGTCATGTCTGCAAAAACACCACAGTGAATACTATACTACAGTAAAGTCCACAAAGACGCTACAGTGAATACTATAATATATTAGTCGTGTCCGCAAAAACACTACAGTGAATAACAGAGTAAAGTCTGCAAAAACACTACGAATCCTATTGTATATAAACATAGTACTACTATGGTATTTAGACCATAGTGTACTATAGCATTTTTCATGTAGGTTCTACCCGATGACATCACCAAAAGTTAAAACATTTTAAAAGGTGATTTTCAAACACTATGAGATTTGAGGTGATGTGGGGAGTACACAAATATCCTCTATCTGGCTAGAAACTTGTTGCAGGTTTTGAAAAACACAGTTTTTCTTCTTTTTAACTACAGATCATAGAAACGTGCCATTTTCACATACAGTACAAGGCAAAAGATTGGACACACCTACTCATTCCAAGGTTTTTCTTCATTTCTTTATTTTTACTATTTTCTACATTTTAGACTGTAAACTCTCCTTCCAGACTCACATTAAGCATCTCCAATCCAAAATTACTATCACAGTGCCATCCGTTTTGTCACCAAAGCCCCATATACTACCCACCACTGTGACCTGTATGCTCTCGTAGGCTGGCCCTCGCTTCATATTCGCCGCCAAACCCACTGGCTCCAGGTCATCTATAAGTCTTTGCTAGGTAAAGCCCCGCCTTATCTCAGCTCACTGGTCACCATAGCAGCACCCACCCGTAGAACGCGCTCCAGCAGGTATATTTCACTGGTCACCCCCAAAACCAATTCCTCCTTTGGCCGCCTTTCCTTCCAGTTCTCTGCTGCCAATGACTGGAACGAACTGCAAAAATCACTGATGCTGGAGTCTCATATCTCCCTCACTAACTTTAAGCACCAGCTGTCAGAACAGCTCACAGATCACTACACCTTTACATAGCCCATCTGTAAATAGCCCATCCAACTACCTCATCCCCATACTGTGATTTTTATTTTTTATTTCGCTCCTTTGCACCCCAGTATCTCTACTTGCACACTCATCTTCTGCGCATCTATTATTTCGCCACTATGGCCTATTTATTGCCTTACCTCCCTTATCCTACCTCATTTGCACACACTGTATATAGACTTTTTCTATTGTAATATTGACTGTGTGTTTGTTTATTCCATGTGTTACTCTGTGTTGTTGTTTGTGTTGCACTGTTTTGCTTTATCTTGGCCAGGTCGCAGTTGTAAATGAGAACTTGTTCTCAACTAGCCTACCCGGTTAAATAAAAGGTGGAGAAAAAAAATTTAATAAGTGAAGACTTAAACTATGAAATAACACATATGGAATCATGTAGTAACCAAAAAAGTGAAAACAAATCCAAATATTTTATAGAAGGTGAGTAATGAAGTGCTGCATCAGATGACCTGGCCTCCACAATCACCCAACCTCAACCCGTTTGGGGAGAGTTGGACCACAGAATGAAGGAAAAGCAGACAACAAGTGCTCAGCATATGTGGTATCATGTAGTACACCTTCAAGAACGTTGGAAAAGCATTCCAGTGTGAAGCTGGTTGAGAGAATGCCAAGAGTGTGCAAAGCTGTCATCAAGGCAAAGGGTAGCTACTTTGAAGAATCTCAAATATAAAATATATTTTGATTTGTTTAACTCTTTTTTTGTTAGGTTACTACATGATTCCATATGTGTTATTTCATAGTTCTGATGTCTTCACTACTATTGTACAATGTAGAAAATAGTTTTTTTTTATAAAAAAATGGAATGAGTAGGTGTGTGTTGACATTTGACTGCTACTGTATGCAGACACTGGTTTGGTGTTGGAGATAATAAATATGAGGTTGAAAATCCGCAGAACTGCCGTTTAAGCCTTCCATGTGTTCTATCTGACAATTTGGGATCCTTCATTGCAGTTTCCCAAAATGCATTGCTTTCCACTACATGGGAGAATGTGGGGCCTGTCTCTTGACTTCTAAATGCAATGGATCGCTCAATTCAAGCATATTGGCCTAGGCCTACATGTAGACATCTTCCTACTGACTGGTAGTGATGGTCACAAAGAAACTTTGTACCTAAATGCTCTTTAATCCAATTGTATAGGTAGGCTATCTTCTGATTAGAATGTTAAAGTTTCCAATATCTTTTTAATTCTAGGAGTTTAAAGGTGACTCACTTTTATTAAACAGAGCTGAAAATAACTCATTGCAATGTTTGAATCATTATCAGCTGGTTTCATCTAATTGGTTTATTCGGATCCCCATTAGCTTTTGCCGAAGCAGCAGCTATTCTTCCTGGGGTCCACAAAAAACACAAATCATGACTAGTAACTGATACACTGATAGACAAGGACAGTCACACAAATGTAAAATTCAACGATATACGATACAACTATAAGTATAAAGTGAGTGTTAGTGTGCGTGTGTGTGTTTGTGTGTCCTCACAGTCCCTGCTGTTCCATGAACTCAATCTTTGGTCAAACTGTAATTCATTATGCATTGAATTCACATCAAGGTGTGTGCAAGAAACACAATTGTGATTTTCCTATTCTATTTTTATTCATGAAAGAAGGCAAGTTTAACTGTACTTCCTTGTGGCCACCAGAGGGTTGAGTTGTTATATCTAAGAATATGTGCCTCACCAGGCGACATTACCATTCTCCTGGCAGCAGGATATTCCCATAAATACACAACATAACAAAAAGTATGTGGACACCTGCTCGTCGAACATCTCATTCCAAAATCATGGGAATTAATAAGGAGTTGGTCCCCCCTTCGCTGCTATAACAGCCTCCACTCTCCTGGGAAGGATTTTCACTAAATGTTGGAACATAGCTGCGGGGACTTGCTTCCATCCAGCCACGAGCATTAGTGAGGTCGGGCACTGATGTTAGGCAATTAAGCTTGCAGTTGGTTCCTATTCATCCCAAATGTGTTCAATGGGGTTGAGGTCAAGGCTCTGTGCAGGCCAGTCAAGTTCTTCCACACCGATCTCGACAAACCATTTCTGTGTGGACCTTGTTTGTGCACGGAGGCATTGTCATGCTGAAACATAACTGTTGCCACAAAGTTGGAGGCACAGAATCATCTAGAATGTCATTGTATGCTGTAGCGTTAAGATTTACCTTCACTGAAACTAAGGGGCCTAGCCCGAACCGTGAAAAACAGCCACAGACCATTATTCCTCCACCAAACGTAACATTTGGCACTATGCATTCGGGCAGGTAGTGTTCTCCTGGCATCCGCCAAACCCAGATTTGTCTGTCGGAATGCCAGATAGTGAAGTGTGATTCAGAGAACGCGTTTCCACGTTGAAAGTCACTGAGCTCTTCAGTCAGGCCATTCTACTGCTAATGTTTGTCTATGGAGATTGCATGGCTGTGTGCTCGATTGTATACACCTGTCAGCAACTGGTTTGGCTGAAATAGCCGAATCCACAAATTTGAAGGTGTGTCCACATACTTTTGTATATAGTGTATTACGCTGGCAGCACGATCGCGGATTTAAAAAAATTATAATAAGAGTCCCTCCACTAAGACATGCTAAACTTGGAATATCAATATTTTTTTGCACTCTGGTGCAGTACAACTGTTTTTCACAGCACTGCAACCACCTTTTAATGTATGGATCATTTCACGTACTATTATTTATATATTGTATTATTTATACAAGTATTTCTGTAGAACGTTTACACCAACACTGGTATGTTGACAGCTATTGTGTAGGCTAAATGTAAAGAAATACACTTTTAATAAAATACAAATATGTCATTGGAATTACTCAATATTGTCTACAAAACTTAAATTGGTCTAATGTGCTGGGCAACAGGTATAATACAGAATGCTAATGACTCCTTACTCCACCCACTGGAATTGAATGCACTGCATATAAATTACATATTGGCTTATGGAGAAAGAACTACTCTATGTGCCGATGTAAATGTGGGGTTAGGATTACTCAGTAGGGTCTGTGAAATCTATATATGTTGTATTTATTGGGGGACTTAGGTCTATATACCCAGCAGCACTTTTTACTCCACCCATTCCAGTGGTCCCAATGCAATACACTGCAAGCCTATAAATGACATATTTGCTTATAGAAAGTACAAAAAAACTCTTTGCCAAAGTAAAAGTGGGGTTGGGAGTAGAATCTACATGAAGTATACAAAACATTAGAAACACCTGCTCTTTCCATGACAGACTGACCGATATTAGAAAGGTGTTCCTAATGTTTGGTACACTCAGTGTATGTATGGTGTTATTTCATGGGGCACTGAATAGTACAGTGTGTTGCTGGCCACATGACAAATTACTGTAATACTGCTTTCAGTGGTCAAGCTCTGTCAGCCCTAATGTCATCCATGCTCCAATTACATTACTTGTGAAGGTAGACAGGCCAGAAGAGAGTTACACAGTCGGTTTTGTGACAGCAAAGCAGTTATGCCAAATGTGCCTAGAACATCCCACAACTGGTGGGGTTTTAAGCATGTGATAGGGCCAGTGAACTTAGTCACATTGGAAAGTTATAGCCATAGATATGCAACATGTAGTAGTAATTGCATTACTTTAGATCTTATGATGGATTCCTGAAGCCAGTATGAAAGAGTAGAGGATACACTACTTTCAATTCATAAATACCTGGCATTAGTCTCTGGCAATGCATGGAGTTGTGGTAAATGTGACACTAAACTATGAATTTTTTCATCGGTGCCCCCATTTTAGAAAACTGTCAGACGGTAGTCGTTGTGGTGTAAATGTGTGATTGTTCTCTAAAGACTTAGAGTGCAATGTGAATACAGTGTCACAATGGCATGAGAGACTATTTTATGAGTTAGAGGGGAAATTAGTTGAAGGGTTTTAAGCTTGAAGAATGCAGCAGACAGTCTCTTGTAATGCATTTTAAAACTGTACAGAAAATAACGTCGCTGACCTTGATAATCACCACAATATAACTTGCTAATACTCTTGTTTTTGAAAAAAAGTTTAATAGCCCTTACTGTATACTGCTAACCTTGTTATATAAGCAACACATACAGTGCCGTCGGAAAGTACTCAGACCTTGACTTTTTCCACATTTTGTTACGTTACAGCCTTATTCTAAAATTGATTAAATTGCTAGGGTTGCACGAGATATCGGTAAGAATATCGGAATCTGACGATATTAGCTCAAAATGCCAACATTGGCATCTGCCCGATGTCTAGTTTAACACCGATGTGCAAAACCAATGTCAAAGCTGACGTTCATACCTATATAACGTAGGTAGATGACGTAATGACTGCATGAAAAATATAGCGCTACATGTTCAAAGCATTACTAACCTAGGCCACAATTTCGGCTGTGTGGAAGAGTAAGAACATTTCAGCGAGACAACTCAAAGGCGAAATACATTAACGCCAAGATAATGGAATTCATTGCCCTTGACAATCAACCGTTCTCTGTCGTGGTTGACGTTGGCTTTCGCCGACTGGTCGAGCACCTTGAGCTCCGGTACACACTACCAAGTAGGCGCTATTTTTCAGACGTTGCCCTACCGGAGTTACACAGTATTGTTGAAACTATCATCTATGAGCTTCTTGCTATGGCTGTCACTGCTATTAGCTTCACGACTGACATTTGGACCAGCGATGTCAGCCCCATGAGCATGCTGAGTCTGACAGCACAGTGGGTCGACGAGGATTTCGTACTGAGGAAAGCCGTATTGCATGCTCAAGAATGTGCTGGTTCTCACACCGCTGATGCTATTTCAATGGCATTTGAGAACATGTTTGAAACATGAAAACACTCCTAACTCTATTCGAACAACTGACTCGAGAAATAAGCTAATCAACTGCGTCTGCAGCAAACGTGATACCCTCTGTCATGGCATTGAAATGCCTGCTCAACAAAACTGCCGACAGACCGTGGGGTTAACTTAGAAAAGTACTCTACTAGAGACTGAACAAGCGATTTGTGGCATTCTCTCTGAGCCTCGCCACCATGCTCGATGCTAGGTACAAAGACCGCTGCTTCGATGCAGACAAGAAACAGGGTTTTCGTGAAATGTTACAGACACAGCTGGACAAGTTGGAAACGGACACAGTGACAGTGCGCACCGAGGAAGAGAGGCCACGGACAGACAGAGCTGAAACTTCGCTGCTTGACATGTATGATGAAATCCTGGCTGAGAATGAAACAACTGAACAAATGAACAATGAAACAGCACAGCAAGTAAGTGAAAGAAATAGGTGTTGATTATGTTTTACTGGTAATGGGGACATACGTAAATGACAACAAACTAACTATTTGGTGTGTGTGTGTGTGTTTATCAACTATTTAACTGTACTAGAATGCTTAAAAGGCCGCTAAAATGTTAAATATCGGTTATCGGTATCAGGTTTTTTGGCAAGGAAAATATTGGATATCTGTATTGGCCAAAAATGTCATATCTGTGCTTCCCTATTTGTTACTTGTAAATAATTGCTGTTCTGAAAGCGTCATTATGTTGTGTACTAATATCCTGGATGATATTCATTAGGTTTTTTGAGAATTGAGTGCGTATTGTGCTGCTATGTATTTAGACCTCAGTGACCCATGAAAAAAAAACATTTATAGATTCTACGGACCCTACTGGGTACTCCCAACCCCACTTGGAGGGCTATGGTCAGTCTGTCCTATCTGTCCTTCTTGTCTGCATTGAAGTAGCGGTCTTTGTGTGCTCCCTCTAATTCTCCCCTCTCTCTCTCTCTCTCTCTCTCTCTCTCTCTCTTCTCCTGGAGGACCTGAGCCCTAGGGCCATGCCTCAGGTCTACCTGGCCTGATGACTCCTGGCTGTCCCTGTCCCCAGTCCACCTGGTCGTGCTGCTGATCCAGTTTCTGCTGTTTTGCCTGTGGCTATGGAACCCTGACCTGTTCACCGGACGTGCTACCTTGTCCCAGACCTGCTGTTTTCGACCCTCTCGGTCTCCCTCTCTACTCTCTACTGCACCTGCTGTCTCGACCTCTGAATGCTCGGCTATGAAAAGCCAACTGACATTTACTCCTGAGGTGCTGACCTGTTGCACCCTCTACAACCATTATTTGACCCTGCTGGTCATCTATGAACGTTTGAACAGCTTGAAGAACTTAATGGCCATGTACTCTTATAATCTCCATCTGGCACAGCCAGAAGAGGACTTCTTTTTGGGTTCCTGCCTTTTCTAGGGAATTTCTCTTGACACCATGCTTCTACATCTGCATTGCTTGCTGTTTGGGGTTTTAAGCTGGGTTTCTGTATAAGCACTTTGTGACATCTGCTGATGTAAAAAGGGTGTTATAAATACATTTGATTGTAAAATTCAATCAAATCAATCATCGACATAAACAATATTTATGTTCACTATAACCCCAATATTGTCAACATACCAGCCTGACATTTATATATATATATATATATATATATATATATATATATATATATATATATATATACACATACATACATACATACATACATATGTTTTGAAATGCAGGCTTTTATTTTGAAGGTTTTACATTACCATAGAAAATGACGTCATTAGTGCTGCTGGCAGAATAGTCGTCCAGGCGACGTACGTAGAGAATAAAAGATTGAACACCATGCCTTTTGACTTTACTCTTGATTCTTAGCAAAGGTGGGTGACTTTACTATCTGGACAAATGGGTCAAATTCGATCAATTGCGATTCGTCCCAGAGAAAAGCCAAACTGTTGAGGACTATTTTCTTCAATACTCGAGAAGATTTGACACAACAGCGATTTTCGCTCATGCATGAGTGTTTTGATGGAAGATTCCATATAATTTCTTATTCGACTCAAACAGGCCAGACAAAGAAAAACGGTATACGTTTTCCATTTCTATATGAGGAACATTTCCGTTTTGTGAAATGCCAGTAACCTAGGCAAAACCGGTTGATGTACTGCCCGGTACGAGGATAGGACTGTCGTCGTTTTTCTTTAGGAAAATAAAAAAAGGCCACCGAATTGAAGAATTAAGGTGTCAAAATCTCAAGAACGAGACTGAAGAATGGCAGCCAGTTTGTCAGCGGAGGAAGAACAGGTAATTTTGAAAATAATAAAAAATCGTGTGTGTGTGTGTGTGTGTCTCTCTCTCTCAAGTAGTTGCATTCCAGGTAGCCTACCATAGCCAGAATCCGACTTTCGTTAATTTCTTCTCTCTAGTCTGAATGGTGTGGTACAGTATGCAGTGGCGGTTCTAGACCATTTCAACTGGGGGGGGGCAAAGCTGGGGCCAGTTGTACTGTTAGAGGGGCCAGTTACATTAGACGTTATTGTTGTCATATCTTTATCTTCACTGCATTAGCAGGCAAAAGACCATGTTCATCATGCATATTGCATGTGGTACGATACTGTTGTGTTCCGCCTAAAGCCGTCCCTCTAGAAAATGTTTGGGTTAAATTAGTGTTCCGAGTTGCCACTGTCTAATAACGGATGTAAAAAAAGAACGATAGCAAAAATATGTTATGTAAAAATGATTTCATACTCCACATTTAGGGGGGGCACAAGGGGGTCCAAAATTGTTGTCACAGGGGCACCACCCCAGAACCGCAAGTGACCGTATGCTAGCCCAATAATTTACTGTTAATGCGAGCCTACCGTTACTGTAGCAGGCCATTGGATTCCATGAAAATACGACGCCACGCATTGGCGTGAGTAACCGGAAGTGTTGTCGAATCCAACGATTTGCTTTAGCATTAGCTAGCCTAGAATGCATTGCTGAAGACAATTTGAAGTTTAATTAAAATCTAGCAGTATTTAATTGTTCTCAATGTATAATTAGGAGTACAGCGCCCTCTCCCATCCCCGTATTCTGATACGTTTAACGAGCCATCTCCCGCCGACTCCGCGGTGTCCTGATCACGGCACCCTGCAGTTCAGACCTTAAAGGGAAAATGTAATTACAACGACCTTAGTGTCTAACTCTTTAGGCTACCTACACCACTACTGCAAGTTATGCTCTTAAATGGTTAAATTGTTGCGACGCAGGCATCCCGATCACAAACATTGTATACATTTATGGCATGGGCCTTTACATTGTCGCATACGTTGACGATGTTTCTAACATGAACATTTCAAATATTACAATGGATTGTTTGTGATTTATTATAGCTAGTGAAAAACACAATGGTAACTTGATTTCTGCGAATGTAGACAGTCAATGAAATGCTATAGTATTAGAAACTGTCTAAGGGGCGGCAGGTAGCCTAGTGGTTAGAGCATTGGTCCAGTAACCGTAATGTTGCTAGTTCGAATCCCGGAGCTGACAAGGTATAAACCTGTCGTTCTGACCCTGAACAAGGCTGTCATTGTAAATAAGCGTTGCCTTGTTAAATTAAGGGCAAGAATCTCAAAAGCAATTATTTGTGCACACACTTTATATTTGCATTGATGCCCTTAACCCTTAACATGCCACACAACAACAATATGGCTAGTACAGGTCAATATATCCATGCCAAGCTGTTGCCTCTAATTTTTTTTTAAACCAGGCAGGGAGCTGGTATTATATAATGATAGGCTATCTATTGCTAGAGTGGTATTGTCCATATGATTAACATTTACCCACAGCATAAAAAGGAGCTGGTTGACCTATTGTAGGTCTATTCATGCTATAAAGGCTGATGTTCCTTTTTCCAGCCTGTTGGTAATGATGCTCTTTACACTTTCCAGGCCCTAATCCCATTTCCCATTCCCCGTGGCTCATCTGGCCGGCAGGCAGTAAGTCTTATCTGGGGACTTAATTTCCTCTGCGGTCCCAGCCATGGTGGAGGGCTGAACGCCTGTAGGCTGGGTTATTAGATCCTCAGCCTGGTTGTGTCCGGTTGTAACAGGGGTCTCTGGGGGACTCTGCTAGTATGGTGGAACTTCACTTATAGGCAGCTGTTAAAAACATTTCCACTGGAGTGATGCTGCTGTTGTGGGGATACTTTGTGTATGTTGGGGGAGGGGGCAGGCAGTCAGTCTGCTCCCAGGAAGCTTAACAGGAAGAAAGAGCGAGTGGGGGATAGAAAGAATGACGCACGAGACTTCCTGTAAGGATCGACTTGTGCCAAATGGGACTGAACGGAATAGGATGGCACTCTCCACATATGGCTAATGTCGAAGTGTCTCAGCAATAATCATGATCATGTTACATATGAATCACCTTTAACATTTCTAATATTAACTGCTCATACATTTAGCAAGACTATAAGGCCTGGCTGGTTTCTTTTAGATTCTGGCCTGTATATCCTAGTAGTGATGCACGGTATACCAACATTTCTGTAGTTCTTCAAAACGGTTTCTCGTGGCGTCTACTGATTTGAGAGGATCAAGTCTATCAGCACAGCCGATCCTTTTATAGTGTGAGTACACCGTTCGTGCCTCCTCTTGCCTGCCTGTGCCACTTACTCATTGCTAGCTGTAGCCTGCCATGAGGAACCACTGATCTCACTGGGAGTCTGTACTGCATCAGAAATTAACACACTTGAATAATGCAACATGGCATGTAGAAATGTTGAAACTGTTAATTACTGACTACCCAAAACAATGTCTAGTACAGGCTAGAACACTGCATACAATGGGAAGAAGATACCGATAGCTTTCCTTGCTAGCTTACAGCTGAAGCCACATCAATTCACTACTCGTGTACCTTGTTTGTGTATGGAAATATGTTTTTAAAGGGGAAGTTCACCCGAAAACACTTCTGGGCACTTTATAACACTTACCTGGCTGTTTGTCAGGCAAGTGTTAGACTGTTTTTAGGTCTGTTTTTTTGAGTATTTACATTTGTGTTTTTATATAAAAATGCAGAATTTTCTAAATGACCAAAAATGCATTTATGCCTTTTTGTCACATGCTTTGTAAACAGGTGGAGAGTAACAGTGAAATGCTTACTCACAGGCAATGTTCCCTCTAAGCTTTGCGTGTGCAGTAGCCCCGAGACTGACATGCTGAAATATCAGCCTACCGAGAGAAGCAACAGATTGTACTTCAATCAACTTTCTAGAACAGTGGTCACCAACCTGTTGCTCACGATCAACTGGTTGATCTCCAATGCATTCCTAGTCGATCGGCAAACATTTCTGGGAAAAAAAAAAAAAAAAAGCTTTGAGGTCCTATTTTTATTTTTTTATTCTCTCTGGATTTTGCGGAAGGCGCACCCGATTCAGCTGCCTTGCGCTCCAGGAAAGCAAATTGTTGCCATTTTGAACCATTTCATGTGTCTGAAGGTACAAACACTGCATTTCAGGTGGGCACAGAGAGCAAATCAAGTGCACTATAGGCCTACCACTGGCCAATCGGATGGCTCGGATGACCGTGTCTGCGGTAACGTAACAAGCATAAAAGAAAGCTACAGCAAAGTTGATACTGTGAGATTTTTACAACCGTGACTAGAGACTGTCAACGAAATACAGCAAAGAGATGTTGTTTTTATGAGTGCGTTCAAGTTCTTACTCAGCACTGTTCAACACTTACATTTATTTTTTTATAAGCCATAAAATATGTTCTTCCTATTTCCGGTCTGCACTACAACAAGCACTGCAGCAGTAATGAGTCGGAAAGTGTTCAGACCCCTTTTTCTACAACTTTAATATCACATTTACATAAGTTTTCAGACCCTTTACTCAGTGCTTTGTTGATGCACCATTTGGCAGCGATCACAGCCTCGAGTCTTCTTGGCTTTGATGCTACAAACTTGTCACACCTGTATTTGGAGAGTTTCTCCCATTCTTCTCTGCAGACCCTCAAGCTCTCAGGTTGGATGGGGAGCGTCACTGCGATGCTATTTTCAGGTCTCTCTAGAGACATCCGATTGGGCTCTGGCTGGGTCACTCAAGGACATTCAGAGACTTTTCCCAAAACCACTCCGGTGTTGTCTTGGCTTTTTACATTTTTTTTTTCTAAATATTTATATTTTATTTGTAATAATGACAATTACAATACTGAATGAACACTTATTTTAACTTAATATAATACATTAATAAAATCAATTTAGTCTCTAATAAATAATGAAACATGTTCAATTTGGTTTAAATAATGCAAAAACAGTGTTGGAGAAGAAAGTAAAAGTGCAATATGTGCCATGTAAAAAAGCTAACGTTTAAGTTCCTTGGTCAGAATGTTTGAAAGCTGGTGGTTCCTTTTAACATGAGTTCAATATTCCCAGGTAGGAAGTTTTAGGTTGTAGTTATTATATGACTATTTCTCTCTCTACCATTTTTGTATTTCATATCTTTGACTATTGGCTGTTCTAATAGGCACTATAGTATAGAGAGCCTAATCTCGGGAGTTGATAGGCTTGAAGTCATAAACAGCGCAATGCTTGAAGCACAGCGAAAAGCTGCTGGCAAACGCAGGAAAGTGCTGTTTGAATGAATGCTTACGGGTCTGGTGCTGCCTACCACCGCTCAGTCAGACTGCTCTATCAAATCATAGACTTATAATATATAACACACAGAAATACGAGCCTTAGTTTCTGGATTTGACCATATTAATAACCTATCATTTCAAAAACGAAACGTTTATTCTTTCAGTGAAATACGGAACTGTTACTTATTTTATCGAACGGGTGGCATCCCTAAGTCTAAATATTGCTGTTACATTGCACAACCTTCAATGTTATGACATAATTATGTAAAATTCTGGCAAATTAATTAGTCTTTGTTAGGAAGAAATGGTCTTCACACAGTTCGCAACGAGCCAGGCGGCCCAAACTGCTGCATATACACTGACTCTGCTTGCACAGAACGCAAGAGAAGTGACATAATTTCCCTAGTTAATATTGCCTGCTAACATGAATTTCTTAACTAAATATGCAGGTTTAAAAATATATACTTGTGTATTGATTTTAATAAAAGCATTGTTTATGGTTAGGTACACATTGCTTTTTTTTCGCCAACGCGCTTGTTAAATCACTCGTTTGGCGAAGTAGGCTGTGATTCAATGATAAATTAACAGGCACCGCATCGATTATATGCAACGCAGGACAAGCTAGATAACTACACATGGTTGACGATATTACTAGTTTAACTAGTGATTATGGTAAGAATTTGTATAAGATGTTTAATGCTAGCTAGCACCTTACCTTGGCTCCTTGCTGCACTCGCGTAACAGGTAGCCGGCTTGCCACGCAGTCTCCTCGTGGAGTGCAATGTAAGCGCCCATAATCGTTGTCCAAAAATGCAGATTACCGATTGTTATGAAAACTTGAAATCGGCCATTCCGATTAATCGGTCGACCTCTAGTCTTCACTGACATTTTCGTCCTCTCCCTGACCGAGTCTGTAATACCTACATGTTTCAAGCAGACCACCATAGTCCCTGTGCCCAAGAAAGGGAATGACTACTGCCCCGTAGCACTCACGTCGGTAGCCATGAAGTGCTTTGAAAGACTGGTCATGGCTCACATCAACACCATCATCCCGGAGACCCTAGATCCACCCTAATTCACATACCTCCCAACAGATCCACAGATGATGCAATCTTAATTGAACTCCACACTGCCCTTTCCTACCTGGACAAAAGGAATGCCTATGTGAGAACAAAATTAACAGAAATTTGCATCCCTAATACACACCCCTTGATGTTTTCCACATTAAGTTTCTTTTGATTCCATTTTAAATTCAAAAAATTTTTTCCCCCCGCTGGCCTACAGACTACCCCTAAATGTTAAAGTGAAATATTTAAAAATGAAAAGCTGAAATGTCTTGACTGAAGTATTCAACCCCTTTTGTTATGGCAAGCCTCCATATGTTAAGGTGTTAAAATGTGCTTGAGTGAGTTCATAAGTTGCATGGAATCACTGTTTTCAATAATAGTGTTTAACATGATTTTTGAATGACTACCTCATCTCTGTACCCCACACTTACAATTATCTGTAAGGTAACTCGGTCAAGCAGTGAATTTCAAACACCGACTCAACCACCACGACCAGGGAAGTTTTCCAATGCCTCACAAAGGTCACCTATTAGTAGATGGGTAAAAAAAAAAAACGGACATTTAATGTCCCTTTTGAGCATGGTGACATTAATTAATTGAAACAGTTTAATGCTTGTGATAGGAGAAAACAACTGAGGATGGATCAACATTGTAGTTACTCCAAAATATCAGCCTAAATGACAGAATCCAAATATTTCAAAACATGCATCCTGTTTGCAATAAGGAACTAAAGTAAAAAGGCCAAACATTTAGCAAGGATATTTAACTTTATGTCCTGAATACAAAGCGTTATGTTTGTGGCAAATCCAATACAACACATTACTGAGTACCACTCTCCATAGTTTTAATCATAGTGGTGCCTGCATCATGTTATGGGAATGCTTGTAATTTCTAAGGACTGGGGAGTTTTTCAGGATAAAAAATGTGATGGAGCTAAGCACAGGAAAAATCCTAGAGAAACGTGTTTGTCTGCTTTGCAACAGACACTGGGAGACAAATTCACCTTTCAGTAGGAAAATTACTTAACACTAGGGCAACTCTACACTGGAGTTGCTTACCAAGAAGACAGTTAAATATACTTAAATCTAGCACAAGACCTGAAATGGTTGTCTAGCAAGGATCAACAACCAATTTGACAGAGCTTGAATAATGGGCAAATGTGAAGCAATCCAGGTGTGGAAATCTCTGAAAGACTCACAGCTGTAATCGCTGCCAAAAGTGGTTCTACCACACTACCAGGTCACTGACCTCCTCCCTATAGGCTGACTCATTTGTCGGTGATCAGGCCTACCGCCATCGTGTCATCCGCAAACTTAATGATTGTGGTGTAGTGCGCGGCCACGCAGTTGGGATTGAACAGGGCGTACAGGAGGAGACTAAAGACGTACCTAATAGGGCCCCTGTGTTGAGGGTCAGCGTTGCGGATAGGGCCTAAAATTATTTTGTTAGCTATAATTACATCAACAAAACACACAAACAGATGTGCATGCTTTTGTAATGTTTCTAAAACAAATGTATAACTAGTAAGAATTTGTGGAATTGTTTCTTTTTTTTGTGACCCGAGTCTTTTAACCAAAATGTCACAGATGAGACAAATGTTCACCTGCCCCTTTAAGGGCATGAGGTTACCGTGGTAATGCAACTCCAGTCATGTTTGGGCCTGTGAGATTGTCTGACGAGTAGCGCTGTCAGCATTGCCTTTTCCCTAGTGGTTGCAGCTCACATTGAAAAACAACCTAGCTTTTGAATAAAACAATGTAAATAGCCAAGAAACACAAGGATAAAGTCTCACTTCAGTAGACTTTTGTTTCAAGTAAATTAGACTAAATTTTATGCCTGTTTCTAAAAATGTATTTTAAAATAATTTCTTTACATGCAGTGTTGCAGCACGAGGTGGGATAGGCTGTATGATTTGTAGTTCTTTGACTTTGTGTGATCAACTTACTCGGTATTAAAAACAACACATGAAATACTTTGAAAACAGCTACTGAAGATCTTGTTTTGCTATAAATGTGATCATACTTGACTATTTATATTCACAAATGCGAGTGAAATGTTTGTGCTGTGGAGCCCTGACCAACTGCCAATGTGGCTGGTGAAATAGTCATCTTACCCGCCAATGCCAAAATCTACCTGTATGTGGAGGGTGTTTAATTTTAGGCCCTTGGAGGTGTTCAGTTGCAGGGTCCTGAGCTTAGTGATGAGCTTGAAGGGCACTGGTGTTTAACGCTGAGCTGTAGTCAATGGACAGCATTCTCGCATAGGTGTTCCTCTTGTCCAGATGGGAGAGGGCAGTGTGGCGTGCAATAGAGATTGCGTCATCTGTTGGTGCTGTATGTGAATTGGAGTGGGTCTGGGAAGATGGTGTTGATGTGAGCAATGACCAGCCTTTCAAAGCATTTCATGGCTATAGATGTGAGTGCTACGGGGTGATAGTCCCTGTGACCCTGAACAACAAGGTAACTTATGGTGGTCTGCTTCAAACATGGAGATATTACAGACTGGGTCAGGGAGATGTTGAAAATGTCATTGAAGACACTTGCTAGCTGGTCAGCGCATGCTCTGAATGCGTATCCTGGTAAGCCGTCTGGCCCCGCGGCCTTGTGAATGTTTAAAAGGTCTTGCTCACATCGGCTACGGAGTGTGAGATCACAGTTGTCTGGAACAGCTGGTGCTCTCATGCATGGTTCAGTGTTGCTTGCCTTCGAAGCAAGCATAGAAGGCATTTAGCTCATCTGGTAGATTCGCGTCACTTGGCAGCCTGTGGCTGGGTTTCCCTTTGTAATCCGTGGTAGTTTCAAGCCCTACCACATCTGACGCGCATCTGAGCCAGCATAATCAGATTTGATCTTAGTCCTGTATTGACACTTTGCCTGTTTGATGGCTCATCGGAGGTCGTAACGGTATTTTTATAAGTGTCCCGCTCCTTGAAGGTGTAAGCTCAGTGCGGATGTTGCTTTTAATCCATGGCTTCTGGTTGGGATGTACAGTCACTGTGGGGATGTCGTCGATGCACTTATTCATGAAGCTGGTGACTCCTCAATGTTATCAGATGAATCCCAGAGCATATTCCAGTCCTGTAGCTTAGCATCCGCTTCATCAGACCACTTCCATATTCAGCGTGTGACTGGTACTTCTTGTAAGCAGGATTCAAGAGGATAAAGTTACCGTCAGATTTGCCAAAGGGAGGGCGTGGGACAGCCTTTCATGTATTTGTGTGTGTGTGTGTGTGGAGTAAAGGTGATCTAGACTTGTTTCCTCTAGTTGCACAGGTGACATGCTGGTAAAACAGATTTTAGTTTCTCTGTGTTAAAATCACCGGCCACGAGAAGCGCTGCATCTGGATCTACATTTTGTTTGCTTACGGCCCTATACAGCTCATTGAGTGCATTCTTAGTGCCAGCATTGGTTTGTGGTGGTAAATGGAGAACTATGAATTTTTTTTAATTAACTCTCTTCGTAAATAATAGGTATTCTAACGCAGGTGAGCAAAAACTCAAACTCCCTTAACATTAGAGGTTGTGCACCAGCTGTTAAAAGAGATGCCGGAACTTCTACAAACATGGAGCATTGGTGCACTGTGGGAGGCAACCCATCTGTCTAGAGACTAATCAGACGATGTTGGCCTTTTACGGATAGCGGACAATAATTCCACCCAATAACGATATTCAATAAATTGGATCAAAAAAGGATATCTCCTGCTTATCTGAACACATGCGGCCATTCTCATGCTGTGTCATTGTCACAATGTAAGAAATCAACATTTTGAAGCATATTTATTTTTGGATGGCAATTTTCATGCTGTAAAACAGATGTACCACTATCACACGGTTTTGTTCCCCCGCCCCCAAAAATCGGAATCCGTATCGGACCCCCAAAAAATGATCGGTCAGGCTCTAATATGAACTCGGTCACTGGTGGTTCGTATAGCTTTCAGACTTATGAAATGGCCAGTCTCTCATGTCCACTCACTTGATATTGAGCTCCTCTGGCCCTTGTTACAGCATATAGCCAGTCACCCCTCTCCATGTGAACCAAGGAACTCACTGATTAATATGATCCTAACTACTACTGTCAAGTTTCTGAGCTTTCATTTGTCTGCTATCTTAGCCTTTTAAGGAGACGCAACAGACTCTGGGCAGAGTGTATGGGAAGGCTGTGACCTGTTCCTAGAGCAAGCAGTCATTTTTGCTTTTCTGCAGATAGTGCGAGATCAGTAAGAAAATGACTCAGTGAGGATGGACACTTTGCTTTTATTGCAGCATGTGTAACCCAGCAGAACCACTATTTGAGGAACAACATACTGAATCCTTTACAATATGTCAATATTTGTGTGTATCCTCTTGATTCACAGAATTTGCCTGAGCCAAAACATTTGTCTTCGAAGTAGAATTTTTTTTGTTTAGGCCTAATCCTCATGATGGCTATAAGCAGTAGCTAAGCAAACCGGCCCAGAACCTAGGTTGGTGACACACAGGGTCCATAGAATACTTCTTAGGAATACATTCATGCTCTTAGTTCACCTGAATTAGAAAAGGTACCTATCTTGAAGTAACAGGTCAGTAATGGGTCCAACTCTTGGTGCATGTTCAAGTGTAAACTGTGACGGTTAAAAGTTTTGGTGAACCAGAAAGTTATTCTAGAGGTAGGTTACTTTTTAATAGTTTATCCATGCACAAACACCTGTTTTTTAATCCCTCAATAACATTGTAATTTAATGGGCCTATGTGTGAGCCTGAGAGCATATTCTGTGTCCTTGAGTATCACAATTTGTAGTGGTCCTTTATTGAATCCTGGTTGTTGGGCTCTTTTGGATCATAAATAATAGCATTCCTTCATCTTCTCTGGGAGTCCAGGGTTCCTGGTTGTATTTTGAGTAGAGCCATACTGATATCAGTTGACTGGTATTATTGGCTGATATTGGCCCATTTGTTGTCTTTTACCTGAATAATTTTTTGTATCAGTTTTTATACAATTGATATTTATATAGGAAGATCATGCTAATTAGAGTACTTTAAAATGTACTGATAATCTGATTAGATATTGAGGCCCACCTCCTTTAAACACCACCTGCAACCAGAGGAAATGCTTTTTACATGAGATTTCTAAAAGAGCCAGGCCAATATCGTGACTTTCTTGGATTTTCCCAGTTAAAAGAATCAACTGATACACAAACAGAGATGAGAATGGAATAAACTACATGGTGAAAACACAATCCAGCAACACGTTGCAATTTCTTTTTTAAACAATTACAAGTTGGCTTCCTCTTCAGCTTTTAGCTGTTTTAGTAGTGCAGGAGCCCCTGACACTCACCAGTTTGTCTTTGAAAGCCTGGGCTTTGCAAGAGGAGGACGGTGGCATCCTGTCCTTTTTAGCTTTGCTCATCAGTAGCTTTTTGTATTCTTGAAGAGCCTGACTTGACTACCCCCCCCCCCCTCCCTCACTGGCTGGAGAAGTGGAACTCTTGCTTTGAGCTTTCATTTCCCCCCTCGGGCTTCTGTGACAGCTTGCTGGTGCTGCCTGGCTGGGCTCGTCAAAGAGAATGTCCGGAAGCTTTTAGGGAGGACATGGACCTAGAGGGCGTGCACGCTTAGATTGGTCTCTTTACTAGTTGAAACATGATATAATGGGGGTCTCTAGTGCCTTTTCACACTACTGTAGGTTTCACTACTGATTTTGTTTATTTGTATCTTCATTAGATTTTGCAGCTACTTTTCCTTGGGTCCTCAAAAAACACAAAACATTGCAAGTAACAAAACACTGATAGTCCCACAAATGTAAAATACAACAATATACAAACAATACACCATTAAAAAAATACAGAACAAACAGTGTTATGAAGCCCTTTTTGTCCAAATGTGTTTTGTTTTTGAATATTTTATTTAATGGATAATGGGGAAGTTTTAAAGCTTTGAATTAGCTCCTTCAGGCCTGGTGTCTAGAGGGAAAGATGGCATGATATGAGGGACGGGAAGTTAATGGTCCACCTTGACGTTTGCCCCCCCCCCCCCCCCCCACCCCCAAATCAGCTCCAAGCTATTAGATATAGGGATGAACACTGTTGCAATTCTGAAATAACTCCCTGAACATCAATTGAATATTTAAATCTAGCACCTAGCTAATGTTATTTTTCATAGCATTCTCCTATAAAACATTATCACTTTTTACTCTTTGGAAAACATTGTTGTTTCAAATCTCTACTCAACCTTGTAGTTCATAAAGAACGCTTAGATAACTGAGCAGAGTGCTGAAATGGAATTGTGTTCATAGTTATGTAATTGATAAATCAACGGGGGGGGGGAACAGTCCCAGGCAGCATTCATGTAGTATGATGCTGCTGTAATCACTTGGGTCTCTAAAGTACATTTTGCTTAACCATCTTAGTGGCCAAGGTGTCTGTTTGGTGTGCGCACATGGGTGTGTGTGAAATCTACATCGACAGGGCTCTACAGTGCAACCATTTTACTTGCATATAGCCTAAATGTTTTGCTGTGCGACCAGGAATTTTGCGCCTAGACAAATTTGAAGGATTCTAGCTTCATTACCTCAAATATTTTTCATTGTGCTCCCAAATTTCTTTGTGTGCGCTTACATTTTTCAATTTAGGCGCACACGCAAGTTGGCGTAGAGCCCTGATCCATTTGTTTAAAACCGCCATTCCTTCAATAGCGAGGGCACATTTACTTGAAATTGATGTTGCAGTCTTGGATCTCAAGCCTCATTTAACTGTAGCTATTAAACATGGGAGGACTGACGAAGTCAGTGTTTTCTGCACAGAAGCCCAGTGTATTTGCTATGGGCAACAAAAATGAATGGCAACTTATTGGCATTGGGTGAACCATATACACACTCATAAATGAATGTTTCTATTTTTCCTTACACTGTACGTTTATGTACTTAGATGTGAAGCGGTCAAATTAGTGCTGTATTACCATTTTCGACCTTTAATCCCAGAAAATGGGCATTCATTCAAAGAGCGTTGAGGCCTCGATGCCATCTTGTTTCTGGGCTAAAAGTACATTTGGCCAAACCTGTGCTCACCGAGTTTCGTCTTCGAAGTCTTTTCCATTTACGAGAAACGGCCATGTCCGTTTGATGTTTTGACCATTTGCAATAAGCAGCTAGTCGCCATCTGGTGGAATTTTCCTGTACAGCAGAAAAATGTCAAACTATTTAAGCATTGCGGAAATAAATTCTCTCTGACATTTTAGTTTGACTTCCCGGAAAACCGGGCCCTGGGGGGACGACTTGAGGCCGTCGGCCTATTTTAATAACACCCGCGGACATCTAGTAAGGGACTGTGCATTTGCAATATGGAGATGCCACTCATGTCCCTTGTGTAGGTAGGGTTGATAGTCAGACCTTATGGAATCCAGTTGTTCTGATTCAGATTAATAGACCACTGTGGAAGTACAGAAATGTGGAAGCAAAAAGTGCTACTGTACCTATAATTTTTATTTTATATATATATATTTATCCTTTTTTTCACAGGCAAGTTAAGTCCACCCCCCCACCGAACACCCCTTCCTAAGTAAACCTATGGTGGCACCTTAATGAGGAGGAAGGACTCATGGTAATGGCTGTAATGGAATAAATTGAATGGTTTCCATGTGTTTGATACCATTACCTTTACTCCATTCCATACATTATTATGAGCCGTCTGTAGCCTCCTGTGAGATAGCATTTCATGTCATAGAAAGGTCATACATGCACCACTTCCTCATAGGATGTATCATGTTAAACCTGAGTTTCACTTACTCTAGTCTTTCATTTCTCTCTGGAGTGACTACATTGTGTGTGTGTGACCATCTCTCTCTCTCTCTCTCTCTCTCTCTGTGTGTATTTTTAGGCTACCAAGGAGTTTCTGGAGGAAATCAACAAGTGGACCACTCAGCATGGAGTGTCCCCCCTATCCTGGGAAGTGGCCGTCAAGTTCCTCATGGCGCGCAAGTTCGATGTGCTCAGGGCCATCGAGCTCTTCCACAGCTACAGGGTGTGTGTGTGTGGGTGGGGCGTGCCGTGCCAGTGGTTGCTGGTAACTTGTGAAGTTGGGAGGAAGATTTTATGAAAAATTATTTTTAAACTTTTTAGGAGGATTTATTTTAATTAAAATGTTATTTGTTTTATTTCTCCTACATTTGAGGGGGAACATCCTCTTCCTCCCTGGAATAGCCTCCTTTGGTCACATGCAGGTGTATGTTTCCGGTCGTGTGTATGTGTACATGTCGGCATGCACGTTTGGCTTATATGATTGATGGTCATGACAGTGTCATAACGTGTATTTTCTACAAGTTATTTAAAATTAGATTATTTTTTTTAATGACTAAAGAATTTAAGAAACAAACTTTCAAACTGAAGGAAACTTCTTGGCAGGGAAAAAATACATTTCAATAAATGTCTGTTTTGACACAGGTGTCATAACCAGCCATAAAATAATGCAATATGTTACAGCGGGTGTAAATATAGTGTCATGAAAAAGTGAAGTTGAGTGTTACAATATGCACTTACCTAGCAAATAAAATAAGTTGTGTAGAGTACTTCAGCGGTCTAACCAGAACTAGAATGTCATTCTATTTGTCCAAATCTATGGATTTTGGCTGTCTAAGCACACACTGACATGCACAGCTCCCAGGGGAGATTGTCTTCAAGTCTCCGGTGAGTGACGAAGTCCTTTCCATCTATGTAATGTATTACAGGTTATGGATAGATGGATGACATGAGTTTGCCTCAACCCATGTGTCCAGCAGGTTTAGTTCAAGAACTACAGGCAGATGTGAGATGTAGGCTACTGAGGAAGCTTTGCATCGGTCAGTAGCCTACGGAGTAATTTGAGATGAGTGCAATTGTTGAACCTATGTACATATTCTAAACAAAGTAACAGTTTTATGTAGAATAAACCATACTTTCCATAATACTGTAGAAGCAGTGTTCTCCTAATTTTTCTATTTAACTAGGCAAGTCAGTTAAGAACAAATTTTTATTTACAATGACGGCCTAGGAACAGTGGGTTAACTGCCTTGTTCAGGGGCAGAACAACATTTTTACCTTGTCAGCTCGACTCGATCTAGCAACCTTTCGGTTACTGGACCAACGCTCTAACCACTAGGCTACCTGCCGCCCCAGTAATATAACAGTGTGCAAATAATAAAGTTCCCTGTCATGTTTGAAGAGCACACAGCGCCCAAGGTAATGGGTTCATGGTTTTGTGCCTCGGATTGGACAGTCTACTGTGCGCAAATGTGTAGGATAGACTATTGCGCAACGACCAACGCTATTTCTATAAATTATAACAACTTACATAGTGTAATGGGCTTATTCACAATTTGATCTGCTAATGAATTAACATTTTTTTTTTTCTTCTCCATGTTAGACCTGCAATTTTAAACAATACAAGGGGCTTGAAGTAGTCTACTTGAATTTGGAGTAGGCCGCCTACCTTGACAATCAGACGTTTCCTCAATGTGGTGTTTGAAAAGTCCTGGTAATTGTTGTAGCCAATTTCTAAGTTGTCCTGCTCTCTTACAATTATCTGTGATTTCATAATTTTTTTCTTTCTGTTTTTGTCCACTTTAGTTTGTTTCCTGCCACTTCAGTTGAAGGGTGTTGTGTTAAATGCTGGCTTCAACTTGGGTTTCCAAACAAATTCTTCAATTTAAAAAAAAAAAAACCTGCTTTTCGTCACATTCTCTTTATAAAAACAGCGATGGTGTGACACACATGATGAGATTAATGCTACTGCTATTCATGGCTTTGTGTGCCTGTGTCGGCCACATAGGCTACAGAAAAATCTCTATGCATCCCATCGGTTTTAGTCAGGCAATGTCCACATTATTCTCACATACAGTACTTTAGAATGTAATCATAATTTTAATATCAATGCATTATTCTTAGTGGTAATGGCCTACTTTTCTTTTTTACACTATTGTTTTGGTGGGAGGGGGGTTCTGCTGTATTAGGCCCTACAAAATTATACAATTGTATAACACCGAAGTCCTTACATTAAGTGCTTGAGAAAGTCTTTTCATTTGACTTGCCAATGTCTGTATGAACCCTGCTTAAAGGATGTATAGTCCTAGGCCTATGTTGTATAGGTGGAGTTATGAGCTAATTTGCATATACAGTGCACTCAAAGTATGCTTACCGATATTTCGTGCATCCCTAGTAGTAAACCTATACAGTGCCTTCGGAAAGTTCTCAGATCCCTTGACCTTTTTCAACATTTTGTTAGAGCCTTATTCTAAAATTGATTTAATTAAAAATCCTCAGCAATCTACACACTACCCCATAATGACAAAGATTAAAAACTAAATGGAGCTAAGCACAGCCAAAATCCTAGAGGAAAACCTGGTTGTCTGCTTTCCAACAGACCCTAGGAGACAAATTCACCTTTAAGCAGGACAATGGCTTAAAACACAAGGCCAAATATACACTGGAGTTGCCTACCAAGATGACATTGAATGTTCATGAGTGGCCTAGTTACAGTTTTGACTTAAATTGGCTTGAAAATCTGTGGCGAGACTTGACAATGGCTGTCTAGCAATTGTCAACCAACTTGACAGAGCTTGAAGAATTTTCTTTCAAGAATGATGTACAAATAGTTTACAATCCCAGAAAGACTCTCAGCTGTAATCGCTGCCAAAGGTGACTAAAGTGTTGACTTTTTGTTTTCTTTTTTTTTTCCTCAATGTTAGAAAGGGGGAAAAAATCCACTTTGACAGAGTATTTTTGTGTAGATTGTTGACAAAAAAATTACCACTTTTAAATAAATTTTAATCCTACTTTGTAACACAAATGTGGAAAAAGTCAAGGGATGTGAATACTTTCTGAAGGCAGGCAGTGTATCTACTTAGCTAATGTACCAACACCAGTGGGTTGACAGGCAGCAGAAGTGACTGTCGCATGTAATCCATTCCAATCCTGACCATCTGGTAATATTATTGAAATGCATTGCAAGTTTGCACCAACTTTATGGATGGCCATTTTCACTCCCATTTGCTGAGTGAAATGTATGTGCGTTGCACCCTTATGCAGACATGACAACATTGTCCACATGGCAGCTGGGGGTGGACCACAACGTGTTGTTTCTGGGCAATTGGGCATAATTTGGCAAAAGTGGGCATATAAGTAATCCATACCCATCTCCAGTAAATCGTGACAAACTCAGTTTTGGATGAGACCTGACTTAATGACAAAAATGATCCTATTTACAGTTTGTAGTAAATTTGGACACTAATTTGTTTGACTTATATATTGATGCCATATAGGTTAAAACCAGAGAAGTTGGTTCTAAGGGGCAGTTGACCTTTAATTAATCCTCCATTTGGATGGTGCTGTGTTTAGTCACTTTGTGGACAAATGGCTCTAACTGTCGAACACAAAATGGGACTTATCCGTTCCAATCCACCACAGAAAATGGAAAGTTCCCAAATGTCTTGTTCTCCCTCTAATTTCCTGAATAGCAGCAGGATGTGGCTAGATTTTGCTGCTTGTCACTTTATCAGAGGATTTTGTTAGTGGTGGTTGATTTTCAAGGACTGAATAATCTTGCCTCTTATGAATAAATACCATATAAACTCTTTCAGTTTGCGTGAAAGGTGTTTGAAATGCCCATGTTTTACCTCTGCTTGAATGAAAGTGTTTGAGGTTGAGCTGTATTTGGCTTGTTGATGTGACACCATTTTTTTATATATAAAAAAAAAATATATATATATATATAATTTCAATAACTTCATTTGGTTCAAATGGTGACACGCAGGTACCTGCCAAATAATGAAAACACTTGAGTAAATGAGGGATACAAAGTATATTGAAAGTCGGTGCTTCCACACAGGTGTGGTTCCTGAGTTAATTTAGCAATTAACATCCCATCATGCTTAGGGTCATGTCTAAAAATGCTGGGCAGGCCATGTCTATGGCCCCATAGAATCAAATAAAATGTATTTATATAGCCCTTCTTACATCAGTTTATCTCAAAGTGCTGTACAGAAACCCAGCCTAAAACCCCAAACGGCAAGCATTGCAGGTGTAGAAGCACGGTGGCTAGGAAAAACTCCCTAGAAAGGCAAAAACCTGGCTGTGCTGGGTGGAGATTTATAACAGAACATGGCCAAGATGTTCAACTTGTTCATAAATGACCAGCATGGTCAAATAATAATCACAGTAGTTGTCGAGGGTGCAACAGGTCAGCACCTCAGGAGTAAATGTCAGTTGGCTTTTCATAGCCGATCATTGAGAGTATCTCTACCGCTCCTGCTGTCTCTAGAGAGTTGAAAACAGCAGGTCTGGGACAGGTAGCACGTCCGGTGAACAGGTCAGGGTTCCATAGCTGCAGGCAGAACAGTTGGAACTGGAGCAGCAGCACGGCCAGGTGGACTGGGGACAGCAAGGAGTCATCAGGCCAGGTAGTCCTGAGGCATGGTCCTAGGGCTCAGGTCCTCAGAGAGAATTAGAGAGAGCATACTTAAATTCACACTGGCTAAGACAGGAGAAATACTCCAGATATAAAACTAACCCTAGCCCCCCGACACAAACTACTGCAGCTTAAATACTGGCGGCTGAGACGGGAGGGGTCAGGAGACACTGGCCCCATCCGACGAAACCTCCGGACAGGGCCAAACAGGCAGGATATAACCCCACCCACTTTGCCAAAGCACAGCCCCCACACCACTAGAGGGATAACTTCAATCACCAACTTACCGTCCTGAGACAAGGCCGAGTATAGCCCACAAAGATCTCCGCCACGGCACAACCCAGACAGGGCGCCAACCCAGACAGGAAGACCACGTCAGTGACTCAACCCACTCAAGTGACGCACCCCTCCTAGGGACTGCATGGAAGAGCACCAGTAGACCAGTGACTCAGCCCCTGTAATAGGGTTAGAGGCAGAGAATCCCAGTGGAGAGAGGGGAACCGGCCAGGCAGAGACAGCAAGGGCGCTTCGTTGCTCCAGTGCCTTTCCGTTCACCTTCACACTCCTGGGCCAGACTACACTCAATCATACTGAAGAGATGAGTCTTCAATAAAGACTTAAAAGTTGAGACCGAGTCTGCGTCTCTCACATGGGTAGGCAGACCATTTTATAAAAATTGAGCTCTATATGAGAAAGCCCTGACTCCAGCTGTTTGCTTAGAAATTCTTGGGACAATTAGGAGGCCTGCGTCTTGTGACCGTAGCGTACGTGTAGGTATGTACGGCAGGACCAAATCGGAAAGATTGGTAGGAGCAAGCCCATGTAATGCTTTGTAGGTTAGCAGTAAAACATTAATCCTTAACAGGAAGCCAGTGTAGGGAGGCCAGCACTGGAGTAATATGATCAAACTTTTTGGTTCTAGTCAGGATTCTATCAGCCGTATTTAGCACTAACTGAAGTTTATTTAGTGCTTTAGCCGGAAAGTAGAGCATTGCAGTTGTCTAACCTAGAAGTGACAAAAGTATGGATTAATTTTTCTGCATTTTTTTTTGGACAGAGAATTTCAGATTTTTGCAATGTTACATAGATGTAAAAAAGCTGTCCTTGAAACAGTCTTGATATGTTCGTCAAAAGAGGGATCAGGGTCCAGAGTAACGCCGAGGTCCTTCACAGTTTTATTTGAGACGAATGTACAACCATTAAAATTAATTGTCAGATTCAACAGAAGATCTCTTTGTTTCTTGGGACCTAGAACAAGCATCTCTGTTTTGTCCGAGTTTAAAAGTAGAACGTTTGCAGCCATCCACTTCCTTATGTCTGAAACACAGGCTTCCAGCGAGGGCAATTTTGGGGCTTCACCATGTTTCATTGAAATGTACAGCTGTGTGTTATCCGCATAGCTGTGAAAGTTAACATTGTTTTCGAATGACATCACCAAGAGTTAAAATATATATGTATGTATGTATGTGTGGTCCTAAAATGGAACCTTGAGGAACACCAACATTTACAGTTGATTTGTCAGAAGACAAACCATCCACAGAGACAAACTGATATCTTTCCGACAGATAAGATCTAAACCAGGCCATAACTTGTCCGTGTAGACCAATTTGTGTTTCCAATCTCTCCAAAATAATGTGGTGATCGATGGTATCAAAAGCAGCATTAAGGTCTAGGAGCACAAGGACAGATGCAGAGCCTTGGTCTGACGCCATTAAAAGGCCATTTTCCACCTTCACGACTGCGGTCTTAGTGCTATGATGGGGTCTAAAACCAGACTGAAGCGTTTCACATACGTCGTTCGTCTTCAGTTGCTGTGCAACAGCTTTTTGAAAATGTTTTGAGAAGAATGTGAAATTTGACATAGGCCGATAGTTTTTATTTTTATTTTCTGGGCCAAGGTTTTGCTTTATTAATGCACCTTTTTAGTGAGTTTGGTACACATCCGGTGGATAGGGAGACGTTTATTATATTCAACATAGGAGGGCCAAGCACAGGAAGCAGCTCTTTCAGTAGTTTAGTTGGAATAGGGTCCAGTATGCAGCTTGAAGGTTTAGAGGCCATGATTATTTTCATAATTGTGTCGAGATGGATATAGTACTGAAACACTTTAGTGTCTCCCTTGATCCTAGGTCCTGGCAGAGTTGTGCAGACTCAGGACAACTGAGCTTTGGATAAATACGCAGATTTAAAGAGGAGTCCGTAATTTGCTTTCTAATGATCATTATCTTTTCCTCAAGGAAGTTCATGAATTTATTACTGCTGAAGTGAAAGCCATCCTCTCTTGGGGAATGTTGCTTTTTAGTTAGCTTTGCGATAGTATCAAAAATAAATACATTTTGGATTGTTCTTATTTTCCTCAATTAAGTTGGAAAACTAGGAGGATCGAGCAGCAGTGAGGGTTCTTCGATACTGTCTTTCCAAGCTAGTCGGAAGACTTCCAGTTTGGTGTGGCACCATTTCCGTTCCAATTTTCTGGAAGTTTGCTTCAGAGCTCGGGTATTTTCTGTATACCAGGGAGCTAGTTTCTTTGGACAAATGTTTTTTAGGGGTGCGACTGCATCTAGGGTATTGCGCAAGGTTAAATTGAGTTCCTCAGTTAAGTGGTTAACTGATTTGTCTTCTGACATCCTTGGGTAGGCAGAGGGAGTCTGGAAGGGCATCAAGGAATCTTTGGGTTGTCTGAATTTATAGCACGACTTTTGATGATCCTTGGTTGGTGTCTGAACAGATTATTTGTTGCATTTGCAAAAGTAATAAAATGGTGGTCCGATAGTCCAGGATTATGAGGAAAAACATTAAGATCCACAACATTTATTCCATGGGACAAAACTAGGCTCAGAGTATGACTGTGACAGTGAGTAGGTCCGGAGACATGTTGGACAAAACCCACTGAGTCGATGATGGCTCCGAAAACCTTTTGGAGTGGGTCTGTGGACTTTTCCATGTGAATATTAGTCACCAAAAATTTGAGTTATCTGCTATGACTACAAGGATGACAATGCCCTCATCCACAGGGCATGAGTGGACATTCAATGGTTTGATGAGCATGAAAACAATATAAACCATATGCCATGGCAGTCTGTCACCAGATCTTAACCCAATTGAACACTGGAGAGATGCCTTTAACAGTATCTGGAACTCTAAGCCAAGGCACTTTGAAGCGGTTCTGGCTAGTGGTGGCCCAACGTCTCTGTCTATTGCGCCTCTATTGTTCCTCAAGCAAGGGGGAGGCTGGTGACATTGCTAATTTCCCATCGAAACCACTCCTTGAATGCCCTACTCCTTGAAGTTTGCAGTTGTCTACAAAACACTATTTTGCTCAACATTTTATTTTTTTTACCCTTGAGTGTGAACTTTACTGTATTTATACTTAAAATATCGCTTTTCAACAGTAAAGTAAAAAAATCGCTGCAGGACATCTGAGGCAGGGAACATCATAATACACAAGTAAACTAAAGGTTTTTGTCAAATTGCTGTGAATTTTACTCAATGTAATGGGGAGACACTTGGTTACCGTCATTATACAATTTTTTGTTTTTTTTAATTGAAATTCCACACTACTGATTTTTGAAAGAAATCAAAACATTTTGTCAATTTGAGAATCATTAAACCTTTTAATATTAGCATTAATTATGTCACACCAGAGGACAAATTCAAGGCTCTAATGCATGAAATTGTTAAACTGGACAAAAAGTTGAAGGTGGCCACAGCAATTTGAAGAAGAAAATACATTTATACCCATTTGTACTTACTGGTTAGTGTGCTTTGTGTGCACTCTCACTAAATATTGAATGCTACTTTGCCCCTTAGGGCCACTAGTATATTGTCCCACATTAATTCTATGGTGACCCCTCCTATAACTGTAAGCATGTTATGTAATACGTCATAGTCCTTTGTCCACGGGTATCCAATTGTTTGCCACGGTAGTCCATTGAAGCCTCTTGATCCGCGTGGAGCAAAGCGGGAGACAAGGTAAAGGCGCTCTAGTCACTTGGGCAGGTAGTTCTTTGGAACTGTTAGTGTAGTGTAGCCTACAGGGTTTAATTCACAGCTTCCCACAGGTATTTATAGCTTATCTGCTTGCATATCACGGTATCTCTGTAATATGATACATCCTAGCACTGAAGCAATACATCCTAGCACTGAAGCAATACATCCTGAAGCTCATCTGTCAAATGGTTTATTTTCCTTTCTCCTTCCTTTCATCTAAACTTCCTTGTAATCACGACTAGTAAAAGCACACTTGCTGGTAGGCGTTATCCATATTATTGCCTTCATCCTTCCAGACTTTAATCTAATCAGTACAGATTAAGGAAAGGCCAGTCAATGAAGAGTTCTGAGACACTGTCTGGGATGGGGAATGCAGTTCTGTTTGCATCGTCCAATATTTTGCTCCTGCCCAGCACCAACACACCCAATGCAACAAATCAAGGTCTTAATTGAAGACTGATTAGCGTATCATTTGAATCTGTTGTACTGGGCTGGAACAGAAGCAGACTTTTGCTCTGGCTCAGCACAAACACACCTGATTGGACTAATTGTAGTGGCCTACATTGAAGATGTAGGTGGATTTGGATCATTGGAATCAAGTGTGTTAGTGCTGGACTGGAACAAAAAGCATGCACACATTGCAACCCGAACACCTGTGTAGTGGATGGATGTTGTACTGTAGGCCTCACAGGCCTGATGTTCCCTTTTAACTATTTTTCTCGCGTTTCTAGGAGACGCGTCTGAAAGAGGGCATTGTCAAACTACAGCCCCAGGAGGAACCTCTGCGCTCAGAACTGCTCAGTGGAAAGTTCACTGTGCTGGTGAGTCTAATAGTTTCCAGTTTTAATGTCACATGTACAGTTAAATGCCTCTCTTACAAGCTCTAACCCCAAAAATGCAGTAATCAATAACAATTTAATACTAAAAATGACAAGGTAGAACAAACACACAAGATCTAAAAATAAGAACACAAAGTAAGCAAACTGCATACAGGGTCAGTTCCAGTACCATATTTACAATGTGCAGGGATACTGGATTGATAGGGGTAAGGTGACTAGGCATCAGGATATATGATTAACAGAGTAGCAGTTGTGTGTGTGTGTGTTGGGCCCTGTGAGTGTGCATAGGGACGGTGAAAAATAATAAGAAAATATAAAAGTCAACTCTGATATTTTGTTAGCTATTTAGCAGTCTTATGGCATGGGGATCGAAGCTGTTCAGGCGCTTGTTGGTGTCAGACTAAATGCACCGGTACCACTCTGGAGAAGCAGAGAGAACAGTCTATGGCTTGGGTGGTTGGAGTCTTTTTTAATGATTTTTCCAGGCCTTCCTTTCACACCGCCTAATTGTCCGTACCACCCTCTGTAGCGCCATGCAATCGAGGGCAGTGCTATTGTCATACCAAGTAGTGACGCAGCCAGTCAAGGTGCTCTCAATGGTACAGCTGTACAACTTTTTGAGTATTTTGAGAGCCGATGCCAAACCTTTTCAACCTCCTGATTGGGAAGAGGCGCTGCCGCGCCTTCTTCACGACTGTGTGCATGTGTTGACCATTTCAAGTTCTTAGTGATTTAGACACAGAGGAACTTGAAGCTCTCAACGCGTTCCACTGCAGGCCCATCGATGGAGTTGTGCGTGACCACGCAGTCGTGGGTGAACAGGGAGTACAGGAGGGGAATAAGCACACATCCCTGTTAACCAATTGTGTGTGCCTAGAGTGTATGCCAGCTTTGGCAACCCTGTGTTTTCTCCTGCATCGTGCCTACTGAACACAACCCAGATGCTGAAAAAGATAAACACTATAACAACTCTAGGACTAGACATTAAATTGGCTATCCTCTGCCTATGGAGCAGCTAGTATATGTTGTTTCCCTTCCTGTCACTCACTCCCCATTTAGGAGGAAGCTCTCCTCAGGATGGGGAGACCGGCAGAGGAAATGCTCTTGAACTTTTTTTATTTTACCGCTTTATGAGATTTCTGGAGCTGTATGAGCTTGGGGGGGGCATATGCATAACCATGGTAGCAATTAAAAGGGAACAGTTTAGAAATTATGGGAAAATTCTTAGACTAAAGGTACACTGTTGATTTAATGTGCATTTTACATTTTTGTTGCATTTGTTGTTAAATTACTCTGGATACATTCAGTAGTATGGTAATATACTTGGAACATTTGGGGTAGGTGCAACAAGACAAAAAAAGGGTTTGAGTGCGAGGTGTAACTGGTGCTTCCAAGTGGCCACACAACTCCAAAGTGTACACAGTTCCTAAGTAATTTCAATGCACTTTTATGACTGTCTTCAACTAAGGTTTTTTTTTCTGAAAAGCTTCTACCCTACTAAATAGTAGCTATTGGTTAACTATCTGTATTGACAGACTCATCACATATGCTGCTGCTACTGTTTTATTATCTATCTTGTTGTCTGGTCACTTTATCCCTACCTGGAGTGCCTTCAGAAATGATTTACACCCCTTCACTTTTTCCACATTTTGGTGTTACAAAATGAGAGAAATGTTTTTAATTTTTTATTTGTGTAACACTAATATACACTATAAATACAAAGGTATATGGACATCCCTTCAAATTAGTGGATTTGGCGATTTCAGCCACACCTGTGGCTGACGGGTGTATATAATTTGAACACACAGCCATGCAATCTCCATAGACGTAGATTGGTCTTCCTGAAGCGCTCCGTGACTTTCAACGTGGCACCGTCATAGAATGCCACCTTTCCAACAAGTCAGTTCGTCAAATTGCTGCCCCGGTTAACTGAGTGCTGTTATTGTGAAGTGGAAACGTCTAGGAGCAACAACGGCTCAGCCGGGAAGTGGTAGGCCACACAAGCTCACAGAACAAGACCGCCGAGTGCTGTAGCGTGTAAAAATCGTCTGTCCTCAGTTGCAACACTCACTACCAAGTTCCAAACTGCCTCTGGAAGCAACGTCAGCACAATAACTGTGTCGGGAGATTCATGAAATGGGTTTCCATGGCCGCACACAAGCCTAAGATCACCATGCCAATGCCAAGCGTCGACTGGAGTGGTCTAACGTTCTCCACCATTGGACTCTGGAGCAGTGGAAACACATTCTCTGGAGTGACGAATCACGCTTCACCATCTGGCAGTCCAACGGACTAATCTGCGTTTGGTAGATGCCAGGAGAAGGCTACCTGCCTAACTGCATAGTGCCAAATGTAAAGTTTGGTGGAGGAGCAATAATGGTCTAGGGCTGTTATGGTTCGAGCTAGTCCCCTTGTTCCAGTGAAGGGAAATGTTAACGCTACAGCATACAATGACATGCTAGATGATTCTGTGCTTCCAACTTTGTGGCAACAGTTTGGGGAAGGCACTTTCCTGTTTCAGCATGACAATGCTCCCGTGCACAAAGTGGGGTCCATACAGAAATGGCTTGTCGATTGGTGTGTAAAATATTGACTGGCGTGCAGAGCCCTGACCTCAACCCCAACTTACACCTTTGGGATGAATTGGAATGCCGACTGCAAGCCAGGCCTAATCGCCAAAAATCAATGCCCAACCTCCCTAATGCTCTTGTGGCTGAATGGAAGCAAGTCCCAGCAGCAATGTTACCAACATCTAGTGGTAAGCCTTCCCAGAAGTGTGGAGGCTGTTATAGAAGCAATGTAGGGACCATATTAATGCCCGTGATTTTGGAATGAGATGTTTGAGGAGCAGGTGCCCACATACTTTTGGTCATGTAGTGTATCTTGATTAGATAAGCATTCAACCCCCTGAGACAATACATGTTAGACTTATCCAGAAAGAGTCACAGCTGTAATTGATTCTAAGAGCTTTACACACCTGAATTGTACAATATTTTAACATTCTTTAAGCTTTGTCATGTTGGTTGTTGATCATTGCTAGACAGACATTTTCAAGTCTTGCCATAGATTTAAGATGATTAAGTCAACTGTAATTAGGCAACTCAGGAACTTTCAATGTCGTCTTGGTAAGCAACTCTAGTGTGTTATTTTATTGTCCAGCTGAAAGGTGAATTTGTCTCCCAGTATCTATTGGAAAGCGGACTGAACAAGGATTTTCTTCTAGGATTATGCATGTGCTTATCTGTTTGTTTTTATCAACAACAAAAAAACTCCCTAATCCTTGCCGATGACAAGCAATCCTATGATGCAGCCACAACTATGCTTGAAAATATGAGGAGTGGTACTCGGTGTTGTGTTGGATTTGCCCCAGACACTTTATTCAGGACATGGTTCATTTCTTTGCCACATTTTTTGCAGTTTTACTTTAGTGCGTTATTGCAGACAGGTTGAATGTTTTGGAATATTTTTATATTCCTTTTAACTTCACTTTTTTTTTTTTTTTTTTAAGTCACCATTGGCCTCATGGTGAAATCCCTGCGCAATTTCCATCCTCTCCGGCAGCTGCGTTTAGGTTGGACGCCTGTATCTTTAGTGACTGGGTGTATTGATACACCATCCAAAATGTAATTATTAACTTCACCACACTTTTTATTTTATTTTTACCCATCTACCAATATGTTCCCTTCTTTGCGAGGCATTGGAAAACCTCCCGGGTCTTTGTGGTTGAATTGGTTTTGAAATTCATTGCTCGACTGCAAGACCTTACAATTATCTGTATGGGTCGGGTACAGAGATGCGGTAGTATAAAAAAAATCATTTTAAACACACTATTAGTCCATGCAGCTTATTATGCTTATTGTTAAGCACATTTTTACTCCTGAACTTATGTGCAGTTGAAGTTGGAAGTTTACATACACCAAGTACATTTAAACTCAGTTTTTCACAATTCCTGACATTTAATCCTAGTAGAAATTAAAAATTCCCAGTCTTAGGCCAGTTAGGATCACCACTTTTATTTTAAGAATGTGAAACATCAGAATAATAGAGATTTTATTTCTTTAATCACATTCCCAGTGGGTCAGAAGTTTACATACACTCAATTAGTATTTGGTAGCATTGCCTTTAAATTGTTTAACTTGGGTCAAACATTTCGGGTAGCCTTCCACAAGCTTCCCACAATAAGTTGGGTGAATTTTGGCCCATTCCTCCTGACAGAGCTGGTGTAACTGAGTCAGGTTTGTAGGCCTCCTTGCTCACACATGCTTTTTCAGTTCTCCCCACATTTTTTTTATAGGATTGAGGTCAGGGCTTTGTGATGGCCACTCGAATACCTTGACTTTGTTGTCCTTAAGCCATTTTGCCACAACTTTGGAAGTATGCTTGGGGTCATTGTCCATTTGGAAGACCCACTTGCAACCAAGCTTTAACTTCCTGACTGTCTTGATGTTGCTTCAATATATCCACATAATTTTCCTGCCTCCTGATACCATCTATTTTGTGAAGTGCACCAGTCCCTCCTGCAGCAAAGCACCCCCACACGATGATGCTGCCACCCCCGTACTACACGGTTGGGATGGTGTTCTTCGGCTTGCAAGCGTCCCCCTTTTTCCTCCAAAAATAACGATGGTCATTATGGCCAAACAGTTCTATTTTTGTTTCATCAGACCAGAGGACGTTTCTCCAGAAAGTACAGTCTTTGTCCCCATATCGTAGTCTGGCTTTTTTATGGCGGTTTTGGAGCAGTGGCTTCTTCCTTGCTGAGCGGCCTTTCCGGTTCTGTCGCTATAGAACTTGTTTTACTGTGGATATAGATACTATGGTACCTGTTTCCTCCAGCATCTTCACAAGGTCCTTTGCTGTTGTTCTGGGATTGATTTGCACTTTTCGCACCAAAATATGTTAATCTCTAGGAGACAGAACGTGTCTCCTTCCTTAGCAGTATGACGGCTGCGTGGTCCCATGGTGTTTATACTTGCGTACTATTGTTTGTACAGATGAACATGGTACCTTCAGGTGTTTGGAAATTGCTCCCAAGGATGAACCAGACTTGTGGAGGTCTACAATTTTCTTTTGAGGTCTTGGCTGATTTCTTTTGATTTTCCTATGATGTCAAGCAAAGAGGCACTGAGTTTGAAGGTAGGCCTTGAAATGCATCCACAGGTACACCTCCAATTGACTCAAATGGTGTCAATTAGCCTATCAGAAGCTTCTAAAGCCATGACATCATTTTCTGGAATTTTCCAAGCTGTTTAAAGGCAGTCAACTTGGTGTATGTAAACTTCTGACCCACTGTAATTGTGATACAGTGAAATAATCTGTCTGTAAACAATTGTTGGAAAAATGACTTGTCATGCACAAAGTAGATGTCCTACCCGACTTGCCAAAACAAACTATAGTTAACAAGAAATTTGTGGCGTGGTTGAAAAATGAGTTTTAATGACTACAACCTAAGTGAATGTTAACTTATGATTTCAACTGTATCACTTGTGAATGATGCCCAGCGTGTGCAGTAAGGCAAGAAACAGGGCATGCCTTTTTCTGTAACTTAAAAAAAATAATCATAGTCGCTCATCTCATGTAGCCTAGCCCATAGGCCTATATGTTTTGTATCACAACTAAAGTGGCCAAATAACTTTGTTTAATCCGCTTTACAACCAGTGTAGAGCCTAACTGGCATACATAGGTGGCATGTGAGTTTCAAGTTTGGGTAAGAATTTTCACCATAAAATTGCACATCTATAATAAAGCGTTACATGCTTTATTGTATTTGCAGTCACTTTTGAGAAGTGTTTTCTGCCTAGCCTACTGCAGTATGCATTGCTGTGCTGCATTTTGGATATCCCCGCTTATAGCCTACTGCAGTGTGCGCATTGCTGCGCTTATAATGTGAATAAATAGCCTAATAGTTTCTTTTTTTTTCTTAAGCTAAATGGTTCTGAGCTGTTGTATTAGCCTCATTTGCTTTTAAAAAATGTTTTGATGCGAGGGGTTGTATTTAATTTGGGATCTCACATCCCACAAATGTCCCAGAGTATGTTTGGAGTATTTATTTATTGCACAGAAGGAGAAGTTGACCAATAGAATTGGGTCACTTTTGTACTATGGGGATAGTAGGTTGACGTAGGTGTTCGTTAGGCCTACTCATTTTGTTGGCAGACAAAGTAGACAAAATGTGGACAGTTCTTTTATCTTAAATATGCACCTCCAAATTCATCATTAGAGGGATTCGGGCAGTTGCGTCCCCGACATGTCGGTCTTCACTTGTAGTATACTATTTAGCTGAGATGCCTGTAAGATATTTGAGTGAGGTGCTTCGGCGTATGGTAGCCGGGAGAAGGGAATTATAATTATTATATTCAGCCCAAGAGCTCAATAGACACTTTGGGTTGCAAAAGTTATGGCTTTTTTTAGGGGGCTTTACAGCCACACAAGGATGCCACCGGGAAATATAAGGCCTGGTTAGAATATTATGTGCTTGTCAAATTGTGAAGGAGAGACTGATGACGTGTATGCAGCCTGCACAAAAAACAAATCGGAGCTCATGCCTTTCATGCGTTTTTGTTTCTTCTAATTATCATTAGTCGCATCATGCAGCCTTAAAATGTATTAAAAATCAAAACGTATAGCCAAACGTTTGTATCGCAACTAAAGTTGCATAAAAAACTCTAAATTTAAACATATAGGCTGACGTTTGTTAACCGCTCAACAGAGTAGCCGTATGTGCGCGCGCACTTGGAAATCGTTTGGAGAAAACATCCTTTCTATTTATCTTTTTACAATTGTATTCTTCATACTATAAAAAATGCCACGGAATTCTAAGCGAATCTTGTCTGCTAAATGAATTGATTTAGCCCACAGGCATATGGTATAGGAGTATGCTATTCTGTTCTTCTAAAATAGACTACATTTTCTTCATATCATGTTTCTTTAGACGTGTCTAAAATAAATAATGGATTTATTGAACTTTTTAAAATGGATGTAGATGTTCAAAATGTCTATCAGTGGCTTGTCGGCTATGTGTAGAAGCCAGGACGTGTTTGGTAATTGACTGTTAATTAACGTGAGACCAGCAGTTATTTGCTTTACAATCACCAGCTGACAATTTCATGACCGCTACAGCCCTAGTCATGAGATGCATGGTCCGGTGCAAATTTTCTTCACAAAACAAACGGGCTCATTCTGTTCAGGACAACTCGGTGTATAACGCAATGTTATCTTGTAACTGTACATCAAACATGGAGATCATAAATGTTGAGGCTGTACAATTCTTTGGGACATGGACTCTACAAGATGGCGGAAGTGTTCCACAAGAATGCTGGCCCATGTTGACTCATGCTTCCCACAGTTGTGAAGTTGGCTGGATGTACTTTGAGTGGTAGACCATTCTTGATACTCACGGGAAACTGTTGAGAATGGAAAAACCCAGCAGCATTGCAGTTCTTGACACAAAACAGTGCACCTGGCACATACTACCATACTCTGTTCAAAGGCACTTAAATCTTTTGTCTTTCCATTTACATAAAAATCCTTCTTTAACCTGTATCCACCATTCATCTACACTGATTTTGAAGTGGATTTAACCAGTTACTTCAATAAGGGATCATAGCTTTCACCTGGTCAGTTGATGTCATGGAAAGAGCAGGTGTCCTTAATTTAATTTACACTCGGTGTATATTACATTAGTTTTATGATATGGAATTATTTATTTTATTTTCACCTTTATTTAACCAGGTAGGCAAGTTGAGAACAAGTTCTCATTTACAATTGCGACCTGGCCAAGATAAAGCAAAGCAGTTCGACAAACAACAACAGAGTTACACATGGAGTAAAACAAATATACAGTAAAAAAAGATGTCTATATACAATGTGAGCAAATGAGGTGAGATGGGAAGTAAAGGCAAAAAAAAGGCCATGGTGGCAAAGTAAATACAATATAGCAAGTAAAACACTGGAATGGTAGATTTGTAGTGGAAGAAAGTGCAAAGTAGAAATGATGGGGTGCAAAGGAGCTAAATAAATAAATACAGTGTGAGGTGCACATTTGGACTCATGGGTGTTTGGCTTGCTTGTATGACATCAATGCGGTATTATAATCCTCAACGTCTCATCTTTCAAAATACATTGAGTCCTTGTAAGTTACAGCATTTCCCTCACTCAAGCAATGAAACAATTTGCAAAAGCTGCCAAATTAGTGGGAGGATGGGGGCAACTTCTAATCGCGCGTGGTCGTTTAAGTCAGAACGGCTGTCAGTCAAAATCCTTACAGAGCTGTGAAACAGAGTCCCTGAGCTCTGACGTGTTACTGTACAGCCACTGGTTTCAATTTAGGCACTTATCAGTGTGCAAATTTGACATTTTCAACCCATATACAGGTACGAGTGTAAAAAGGCTGCTAGAAGTAGTAGTACTACTAGTAATAGAAATTGTATCTTGGCTTGGATGTTGAATTCAAAATGGGATTTTATGTAATTCAAAATTGTGGATGATAATGGTAAGCTGTGTAGAGTTTCAGCAAGAATGTTGTGGGGGAGGTGTAAGATATCAGCATGTTGGTAGTCTTTAGACTGTTGGAATGGGTTAATAATAACTCAATAGTTCAAATCGAGAAGTCAGGGTCCTTCCATGTAGTTTGTCTTGGAATGGGATCAAGTGTGGTAGTGAAGGGTCCCTCCCTTTCTCCCTGCCTGGAAATCTGAGTCAGTCAGCAGGGCTAGAGCTATGACAGCTGATTGTCACCGATCCCTCTTCTCTCCCCCCCCTCCCTTCCCATTGTCACGCCACTGCCAGTCTGCTGCATCAATTTGAGACAACCTCCTTCCTTACAGAAAGAACACTTCCACCACTTCAGCACTGGCCCTCTGTCTGTATCCTGTCAGGTATTTTTAGTCATAAGACTATTTTGCCCTCAAATAACAGGAGTGTCCAGGGCCTGTATTCATTAAGCGCCTCAGGAGTGCTGATCTAGGATCAGGTCTTCCACGTAATCTTATTCATTATAATCTAAAATGTCAAACATCTTATTCAGCCCTCCCACTCTAAGACGCTTTATGAATGTGGGCCCTGATAAAGGGGTAAATACATTTGTCAAAATAGTCACTCGATCCACTTTTTGGATGCTGGGGTGAGTGTAAATTGTTGTGGTTCAGACTAGACTATTCAGTTGAAATTCTGTCATTTTGAATAGGTTGCGCAAAGTGCAAGAACAATGTATTTTCATTGATACTCCAGTAACCTGAACTTGTTTTAATTGAATGGGACCCTTGTTATAACAATTTGTTTCCTCTTAAGTGCAATGTCCCATTCATACTGGTAGTTTCATACAAGTCACTCCTTCAGAGATGTGAGGCGGCACCCATTTTAAATCTGACTGTGAACCCAGGTGCTTCCACGTGGCCAAAGCTATCATTGCTTCTCATGGTCATGTCTACTCTGCCACCTTGTGGTCAACCTGAACCCAGACCCCATTTTAGATACTTGGACCTGCAAGCTGCTGCTCTGTCCCATGTATTTGATGATTGCATGTTGGATCCAGTGTGCAACTAGTCCTGTATGTACTTCTACTGTCAACTGTATGCACCTCTGTCAGAATACCACTTACAATTCCGGTGTATTTAGATCAACAGAAAAAAATTGAAGTTAATACTAAATGAAATTTGTGATGTGCTGCTTATTTTCTTCCTTTGCTCAACTAAGGTACTGTATAGACTCTTATTTGAATATGAGGATGTTGGCATCTGTGCCCCGCAGTGCAGCTAAGATGCACATCCTAATCGCTCCTTACTTTGACCCCTGTCTCTGTTCTGTTCTGCCAGAGTGTGCGAGACCCATCAGGCGCCTCCATAGCCTTGTACACGGCCAAGCTCCACCACCCCAACAAGACAGGCAACCATGTTGTCCTGCAAGCTCTTTTCTACCTCCTGGACCAGGCTGTGGAGAGGTGAGAACAGATGTGTGTGTATGTCATATAGCAGACACTTTTATCCAAAGACATTTTTTTACGTATCGGTGGTCCTGGGAATCTCACCCACTATCATGGTGTTCCAAGCGCCATGCTCTACCAACTAAGCTATGGAGGACCAGTATTAGCCTATTATCGATTCTGTTCAGTTATGTGGATGAGACTCCGGCTTAAATGACATGATCAATTTCCTTTCATAGAAAATCAAGACCATTGGGTAAAAAAAAAACAGACAAATTGGACCAAATATGAGACATGTTGGTGTTAATTATATGCAGCTATTAACATCTATGGCATTCATTATAGTACATTATGCATAGCACACGGAATTATGCATCTGCTTATAACGTATTACCAACATACAGTACCAGTCAAAAGTTTGGACACTTACTCAAGGTTTTTTCTTAATTTTTTTACTATTTTCTACATTGTAGAATAATAGTGAAGACATCAAAACTATGAAATGCTACATGATTCCATATGTGTTAAACAAATCAAAATATAGTTGATATTCTTCAAGTAGCCACCCTTTGCCTTGATGACAGCTTTGTACACTCTTTCCTCCAGCTTTGAAACTCAAAGAAATGGCCTGGTGTTCATTTACGACATGGCGGGCTCCAACTACACCAACTTTGAGCTGGACCTCAGCAAGAAGATCCTCAACCTACTCAAGGTTAGAAAGTACTGAGCCAGCATATTGTAGTAGTGTGTCAATATCTGTTCACCAGGCTAATATGTTGACAAAAAATGTATGTTTATGAAAAAGTGGCCAGGATTGCAAAACCGTTCCAAAATTGCAGCTCTGCTCTCCACCAGGGGGCGTTCCCTGCCAGGCTGAAGAAAGTGTTGATAGTGGGCGCCCCTGTCTGGTTCCGCGTGCCCTACAACCTGCTGAGCCTGCTGCTTAAGGAGAAACTCAGGGAGAGGGTGAGTGCAGTGGTATTATTCTCACTATGGGCAGAATCATATCTTCAGAAACAAGCATCAAGTCCAACTTTAACTATCAAGAATGTGTGACAGTGACTGATGTTCCAAACCGACTTCCTAAGTATATGTGGCTAATGCAGGAATCACAAAACCCTGGTGTTGCTAGCACCATGCAAGCTGTGCTGTCAGTTGCCATTTTAAAACAGTGGTTTTTCAGATGCAGCATGATGGAGATATGTTCTGGCATGGTGCACTATCATAGGCTTAGCCTCAGTGTAGAGCGAAGCATGGCCCCTGTGTTTCTAAAGACATTGCACCAGTAACCCCTTTCACTCCCTGCCCTAGTTTAGGAACATCTCCTAGTAAGGAGCAGATAAACACTCCTGGGACCTGGGGATGAGTCACATTTTCAATCTGATGTCTTGTCCCATGATGCATTGAATGGGAATGAAATCAACCTAATCCTCTATTGTACAGAATCCATTGAACATCCTGAAGGCTGAAACCTACAGCTTACAAATCAGGATGTCCTAAAAAGGATTCCAGACTTGTATTGACATGTGGTCCAGTTGTAATGACGTGAGTGTGTTTCGAAACAGAGCAAGGAAGTTATTTAATTGTGGTAGGTGAAGCCCTCACTCTCTCCTACATCCTTCCCCTCTCTCCCAGGTCCAGATGGTCAAAATGTCTGACCTCTGCCAGCACCTCCCACGGGACTGTCTCCCTGAGCACCTGGGGGGGCTGCTGCCCCTGGATGCCCACGGCTGGAACCAGCAGCTTCTGGCTGGGCAGAACGGCCGTGTGGACCCCGTGGATGAGCTGGTTGGCATCCCCCTGGAGGACTCGTCGGTCCACAACCCTGGGCCTGAGGCCATGCGTCTGCCTGAGCTCATGGCCCACCTGGGCAGGCTCCAGCGGTCAGGCATCCACCTGGAGTACGAGGAAATCCGCAAGGAGCAACCACCTGGGACATTCCATTGTGCCCTGTGAGTAGATGGATAGAAGCACTTATAAAGGTTTAGCTTTGGGTCAGTCTACATTTCCAGGCTTTTGAGCTGGACGGAGAGAAGCCTAGAGTTCCGGGCCCATATTCACAAAGCGTCTGAGTAGGAGCTGATCTAGGATCAGTCTCTCCTGACCGTGTAATCGTATTCTTTATGATATAAGACAAAACTGATCATATACTAGCACTCCTAGTCTGAATCTTTGTGAGGCGTTAGAAATGAGGAGACTGTAGGTTTATCAATTAAACTTCCAAGGAAAGAAGTAAAGTGTCAAACTGGGTGGCAAAACTTTGCACCAGTCCCTTGGAGTAGGAAGTTGATGTATTGTTTTATGATATTCATAAATCACCATTGGTTGATTTTTGTCTGTCAATCTCTCCAGTACTGCATATAACCAGGAGAGGAATCGCTATGGGGATGTCCTGTGTCTTGACCAAACAAGAGTTCACCTGAAAACCAGAAGAAATGAGGTGTGTACTTCTCAAAAGTTAAATGACAACGTCATCATGCAGTTAAAGTTTACAGAATCATAACACAAGAGATATAAGTACCACTTTCTAGGAACCACCTGTGCATAGTGCATACAGTGCCTTCACTAAGTATTCATACCCCTTGACTTATTCCACATTTTGTTACATCCTGAATTCAAAATTGATTAAATACATTTTTTTTTTAATTCCATCTTCACACAATACGAAAATGAAATACAGCTATCTCATTTACATAAGTATTCACACCCCTGAGCCAATTCACACCCCCACCAAGCCCCTTTGGTGGCAATTACAGATTTGAGTTGTCTTGGGTATGTCTGTATCGGCTTTGAACATCTGGATCTGGGTCTTCTCCCATTCTTCCTTGCAGATTTTCTCAAGCTCTGTTAAGTTAGATGGGGAGTGAACAGCAATCTTCAAGTCTTTCCACAGATTTTCAATGGGATTCAAGTCTGGGCTTTGGCTAGGCCACTCAAGGACTCACATTCTTGATCTGAAGCCATTCCAACGTTGCTTTGGCTGTATGCTTGGGGTCATTGTCCTGTTGGAACATAAATCTTCTCTCTAGTCAAAGGTTGTTTGCGCTCTGAAGTGAGTTTTCATTGAGGATTTGCCTGTGTTTGGCTCCATTCATTGTTCCCTCTTTCCTTACCAGTCTCCCAGCATCCCCATAGCATGGCGCTGCCACCACCATGCTTACAGTAGGGATGGTGTTTTACGGGTGATGAGCTGTGCCTGTTTTTCTCCAGACATGGCGCTTTGCATTCAGGCCAAAGTTCAGTTTATTGCATTAGACCACAATCTTTTGCCTTATGCTTTGAGTCATTCGTGTGATTTTTGCTAAATCCAGGTGTGCTGTCATGTCCCTGTTCCTCAGGAGTGGCTTCGGTCTGGCCACTCTTCCATAAAGCCCAGATTGGTGAAATGATGTAGAGCCTGTTCTCCTATCGCAGCCAAGAAACTGTAATTCTGTCAGTGGTCATTGAGTTCTTGGTCACCTCCCTGACCAAGGTTCTTCTTGCCCGGTTGCTCAGTTTGGTCAGACGGCCAGAGTCTGGCACAGTCTGGGTAGTGACGTATTCTTTTCAATTTCCAAATGATGGAGACCACTGTGCTCTTTGAAACGTTCAACAATCTAGAAATTGTTTTATACCCTTACCCGGATATATGCCTCATCACAATTCTATCTCAGAGATCTACGGACAGTTCCTTGGACTTCATGGTACATTTTCTGCACTATCAACTGTGGAACCTTATACACTGAGTGTACAAAACATTAGGAGCACCTACTCTTTCCATGACATGGACTGACCAGGTGAAAGCTATGATCCCTTATTGTCACCTGTTAAATCAACTTCAATCTGTGTAGATGAAGGGAAGGAGACCAGTTAAAGGATTTTTCAGCCTTGAGACATGGCTTGTGTATGTGTGCCATTCAGAGGGTGAATGGGTAAGACCAAAGATTTAAGTGCCTTTGAAAGGGGTATAGTAGTAGGTGCCAGGTGCACTGTTTTATGTCAAGAACTGCAACGCTGCTGGGTTTTTCCTGCTCAACAGTTTCCTGTGTGTAACAAAGGTCCACCACCCAAAGGACAGCCAGCCAACTTGACACAACTGTGGGACGCATTGGAGCCAACATGGCCCAGCATCCCTATGGAACGCTTTAGACACCTTGTGGAGTCCATGCCCGAAGGGGGTGCAACTCAATATTAGGAAGGTCTTCAGTGTATAAATCATGTCCAAACAATTGAATTGGCCACAGGTAAACTCCAATCATGTTGTAGCGCTAGCTCAAGGATGATCAAAGGGAATTGGAGTGTCATAGCAAGGGGATGTGAATACTTATGTAAATGAGATACTTCTGTATTTCATTTTCAATAATGTGCATTATGTAAATTAGATGTTTTATTTCATTTTCAATAAATGTGCAAAAATGTCTAAACATGTTTTCACTTTGAGATTTTTTTTTTTAATGAATTTTGAATTCATGCTGTAACACAACAAAATGTGGAATTAGTCAAAAGCTAGAAATACTTTCAGAAGGAATTGCCTTTCATCAAGCACAAAGTGCATTAGAAGACTTGCTGTAAGTATTCCTGTCTTTCTAAAGGCACCTATGCCTACGCATTACATGTGGTTCCCAGAACTTGAAATATTAATTTAAATGATTGATTAATCTTGAGCATGCTATTAAGACACAAATAACTGAGCTATATTTTCATGTTTGTATAATGTTATCTGAATTGCTACTGTACAGCTCTGTTATAAGACCCCTATTCTGTCGTTCGCTGTGACAAAGTCCTGTTTTTTCCCCACAGAGATCGGATTACATCAACGCCAGCTTCATGGACGGCTACAAACAGAAAAATGCGTACATCGGTACTCAAGGTACAAAGATGGCAGTCTATGATACCTGCTAGTTTCACCATCAGATACTTTTGCACTAATACATTTTTTCATGGGATATTTATTAATTTGTAAGAGGTTCCTTTGGTTCTCAAACTATTGGTATTTTGGTAACACGAAAGTTGGCAGGTAAAATGCATTGATGTGGTGGATGCGTTGTAAGACTTGTCATAAGCATTTATAACTCCCTGATGATTGACCAAATAATTGAGTCAGTTGAAAATGTGATACATAAAGACACATTTTAAATGCCCAGTGCAGTCAAGTGTTCACAAAGGGGTGCTGTAGGATTATTTAAGAAGAGGTAGGGTTTTAAGAAGATGGGCAGGGATTCTGTTGACACCATTGTGCCAGGACAGAGCACAAGCTGCCCTCCACTAGGTGTGGGAGGGCCAAGAGACCAGAGGTGGCAGAATGGAGTGCTCGGGTTGGGGTGTAGGGTTTGAGCATAGCCTGACGGTAGGGAGGGGCAGTTCCTCTTGCAGCTCCGTAGGCAAGAACCATGGTTTTGTCATGGTGCAAGCTTCAAATGGAAGCCAGTGGAGTGTGCGGAAGAGCGGGTGACATGAGAGAACTTGGGAAGGTTGAACACCAGCCGGGCTGCAGCGTTGTGGATAAGCTGCAAGGGTTTGAGTGGCTAGGTTTGGAGGAGAGGGAGACAGAAAAGGAAACAAGGTAGTTTGTGATCAGAGACCTGGAAGGGGGTTTCACTGAGATGAGTAGCGGCCTCTAGTCAAGCGTATTGCTTGCCTTGTGAGTGGGAGGGGACTGGGAAAGAGTGAGGTCAAAAGGAGGGGAAAGAGTTAGTTGGAAACAAAGTTATCAAAGGCAGACATTGGAAGGTTGAAGTTGCCAGAGAGGGAGGAAGGAGAATCTCCACTTAGGAGAAATGAGTAGCCCTGTGCCATGACCGCGATCAGCCCAGAACTCACTCTCTCGGACTACGAGAGAGAACATAGTCAGATGAAAAGAGAGCAGCGGTGTTCCATGTCTCCGTCAGGGCCAAAAAGTCAAGCGACTGAAGGGCAGCATTGGCTGAGATGAACTCTGCGTTCTTGATCGGCAGTTCCAAACGCTGCCATAAGCTTATTTTTTTTCGGTGATTACTTGCGAGCGGGACACAGTCAAACGGTATAAATGTAGGTCATTATTATTTCTACACAGTTTATTTGTTTTTTGTCCTTTTTAAAGTATATATTGAGTTCAGGAATTGGCGTAAGCAGCATGAGTCTATAGCCCCATCCTGCCTGGTGTCACGGTATAGGCTGGTGTTGTAATGATGTGGGGAATGTTGTCTTGGCACATGTTTGGTCCCTTAATGCCAATTGAGCAACGTTTCTATCCCCCTAAGGATTTAGGCCGTATGCTTGACACCCCTGCTTTATGATGTCTTTATTAAAAGTAGTTAATTCCCTTCATTCTACCCTCTGCTGTCCATAGGACCACTGGAGAAAACCTATGGGGATTTCTGGAGGATGGTCTGGGAGCAAAACGTGCTAGTCATTGTCATGACAACAAGGTAGTTCATCTTCTTACATATTTGTTTTACCCAGTGGGCATGATGTAGAGAATTGTTGTTAAATGAGTCATTGACAGTCGGAAATGACTGTTGTGAACCAGACCCAAATACTGTAGGTTACAATGGGGCACTTCCTAGAGGTTCTAGAAAGATCGTCAATACCTTCATGGAGATAATGGATCTGTGTATTGCAGGGCGGACGAGGGAGGTCGGAAGAAGTGTGGTCAGTACTGGCCTCTGGAGGAAGGCGGCCAGGAGGTGTACAGTCACATGGCTGTGGTCAACCAGAGGGTGGACAATCACTCCCACTACAACCAGACCACTCTGGAGCTGCACAACATGGAGGTACAGTAGCAAGCTACAGGTCTCAAGTGACCTCTGAGATTATCTAGCTATAGCACACACTACTCTCTTCTTAGACTGTTGGCTAATATCAAAACTTCCATCGAGTTTGAACGATTGCAAAACATTGGTGGTTGTTCACCCACTTTGAAGCTACAGTGAGGGGGGGAAAGTATTTGATCCCCTGCTGATTTTGTACGTTTGCCCACTGACAAAGAAATGATCAGTCTATAATTGTAATGGTAGGTTTATTTGAACATTGAGAGACAGAATAACAACAAAAGTCCAGAAAAATGCATGTCAAAAATGTTATAAATTGATTTGCATTTTAATGAGGGAAATAAGTATTTGACCCCTCTGCAAAACATGATTTAGTACTTGGTGGCAAAACCCTTGTTGGCAATCAGAGGTCAGATGTTTCTTGTAGTTGGCCACCAGGTTTGCAAACATCTCAGGAGGGATTTTGTCCCACTCCTCTTTGCAGATCTTCTCCAAGTCATCATTAAGGTTTCGAGGCTGACGTTTGGCAACTCGAACATTCAGCTCCCTCCACAGATTTTCTATGGGATTATGGTCTGGAGACTGGCTAGGCCACTCCGGGACCTTAATGTGCTTCTTCTTGAGCCACTCCTTTGTTGCCTTGGCTGTGTGTTTTGGGTCATTGTCATGCTGGAATACCCATCCACGACCCATTTTTCAATGCCCTGGCTGAGGGAAGGAGGTTCTCACCCAAGATTTGACGGTACATGGCCCCGTCCATCGTCCCTTTGATGCGGTGAAGTTGTCCTGTCTCCTTAGCAGAAAAACACCCCCAAAGCATAATGTTTCCACCTCCATGTTTGACGGTGGGGATGGTGTTCTTGGGGTCATAGGCAGCATTCCTCCTCCAAACATGGCGAGTTGAGTTGATGCCAAAGAGCTCCATTTTGGTCTCATCTGACCACAACACTTTCACCCAGTTGTCCTCTGAATCATTCAGATGTTTATTGGCAAACTTCAGACGGGCATGTATATGTGCTTTCTTGAGCAGGGGGACCTTGCAGGCGCTGCAGGATTTCAGTCCTTCACGGCGTAGTGTGTTACTAATTGTTTTCTTGGTGACTATGGTCCCAGCTGCCTTGAGATCATTGACAAGATCCTCCCGTGTAGTTCTGGGCTGATTCCTCACCGTTCTCATGATCATTGCAACTCCACGAGGTGAGATCTTGCATGGAGCCCCAGGCCGAGGGAGATTGACAGTTCTTTTGTGTTTCTTCCATTTGCGAATAATCACACCAACTGTTGTCACCTTCTCACCAAGCTGCTTGGCGATGGTCTTGTAGCCCATTCCAGCCTTGTGTAGGTCTACAATCTTGTCCCTGACATCCTTGGAGAGCTCTTTGGTCTTGGCCATGGTGGAGAGTTTGGAATCTGATTGATTGCTTCTGTGGACAGGTGTCTTTTATACAGGTAACAAGCTGAGATTAGGAGCACTCCCTTTAGGAGCACACAATTAATCTCAGCTCGTTACCTGTATAAAAGACACCTGGGAGCCAGAAATCTTTCTGATTGAGAGGGGGTCAAATACTTATTTCCCTCCATTAAAATGCAAATCAATTTACAACATTTTTGACATGCGTTTTTCTGGATTTTGTTATTCTGTCTCTCACTGTTCAAATAAACCTACCATTTAAAATTATAGACTGATCATTTCTTTGTCAGTGGGCAAACGTACAAAATCAGCAGGGGATCAAATAATTTTTTCCCTCACTACATCTCATGGGCTGTGTGTGTCTGTCTACCAGAATTGTGAGCAGAGGCAGGTGACCCACTTCCAGTACCTGAGCTGGCCCGACTACGGCGTCCCCACCTCGGCTGTGACGCTCATTGACTTTCTGGGGGCCGTCAAGAGGCAGCAGAGGCGGTCAGTGAAGGCCATGGAGCCTCAGTGGACGGGCCACCCCTTGGGACCCCCCATGGTGGTTCACTGCAGTGCTGGCATTGGCAGAACAGGTGAATTATTACTATTATTGTGACGACCACCACTCCTAGAGTCTGACACGCATAGACTAATTCTAGTCCTTCAGTCCCAAATAGACACATAAAACATGATATCATCGAACTTAATTATCTTCTTTCCTGCCAAAAATAAGCCCTGTGGTAAGATCGGTGTAAAGCACAGAATGACTTAGAATCTCTATGGACAGTCATAGGTGTCACCTCAATTTCTCTAATAGGGATTCTATTTCTAAGGCCATCACTTTGGCTATAATGTATGGAGGCCATAGTGAACTAATGTTATTCCTGCATTTTCCCCACAACATATTTGTTGATAATGATGTCTCCTGCCTTCCCTCTCCTCTCCCCAGGTACCTTCTGTGCCCTGGACATCTGTCTGTCCCAGCTGCAGGATGTGGGGACGCTCAACGTGTGTCAGACGGTGCGGCGGATGAGAACGCAGAGGGCCTTCACCATCCAGACCCCAGACCAGTACTACTTCTGCCACAACGCCATCCTGGAGCACGCTCAAAGACAGGGCTTGCTCTCAGCCAATCAGTGATGCCTGGTGGTCGCCTTGTAGTTCTCATAGCCAATCTGTGATGCCCTGGGTGTTGTCTTAGCCTATCAGTGACCCTTCTCGCAGCCAATCTGTGAATCCAGGGGACACTTTGTAGCCAATCAGCATGCCCACTTCTAGCGAATGCCATCACTTCTTCCCTTTTTAAGAGGCCTTTAAGACCAACTCATTCCTCCTTCTGACTCTGCCACTTCTTACAGAGCCACAGTTGTGATGAAAAATGTTAGATAGATAGTAAGACATAATAACATACAAGACACAGCAACCTGGCAACAAATGTTGTCAGTTTTGTGTCTGAGGAAGGTTTTGAATCATTATGTGGCCGTTATCTGTGTCTATACGAGTCTGTCGTTTAGTGTTGTGACATAGTGCACACATCATTTGCTTTGGTGTCTTGTGTGATCCAGATACTTAGCAGTAACCGATGACATGAACTTTGCGTTCAACATCCTTTTTAAGAACCTACCACATCTGTGACCAGTTCAGTGACCTTTGAGAAGGCCTTTTCTCTTGCTCTCTCCCTCTCTCTCCATCCTCTACCTGTGAAAGCAAAGAAGAATGGTATTGGAGAAGAAAGTAATAATAATATATTTTTTTCATGGTCTTTTGCCTCTTGATATTGTTGTTGTGACCTTAGCGATACAACTATACTTGGCATACAAGCGTTGAATCCCTCCTGGGACGACCGACCCCCCCCCCCCCCCCCCCCCACCAACTTCTCCTGGGCCATTGAATCGAATGGCTACATGTAAAAGATGCCCCTGAGATGCATGCGGACTTCTCATCTTACCCTACCCCCAATCCAAGCCTCAACCATTGAGAGTTAAAATGCATAGATGACCTTAAGTTCAACTTAAAGTAATACTACACATATTAATGTTTTTGTGAGTAGCTGATAAAGTTGCTATCTCAATGCATTTCCTGCAGATCGAATAATTAAGAGCTGGCCTCCTGACAACACATGAACCATCTGCCTTCATTCTGTTATTGTAAGTCATTCACATTGGCTGTTCAAACGTTCCTTGTGAAAATCTTGTAGTGATCGTGACATTAAATGTTTGGTCGCCGCTGCTTTCACTCAGTAGTTGTTCCGTTTGCTTCAGTTGTGTCATGTACGTCTGAGCCGCCTATGCTGCGATGGACCTAGTGTAGGAAGGCCATAACCCTGCTTCCGCTTTGAGACACCAGTCTTAGACCTCACCTCAGTAAAGTGCAATAGACTTTTATACACAGCCATGTTGAAGCACTTTGCTTTTAGAGATTACAGTTCTTGTGTTGGTAAAGTGCATTTAAGGTGAAATTACAATTATAGGAGATTGTAGACATGTGATATACAGTGCCTTCAGAAAGTATTCACACTTACTTACTTATTCCACATTTTGTTACAGCCTGAATTAAATAGATTTTTTTTCTCTCACCCATCTACACACAATACCTCATAATGACAAAGTGAATAGTTTTATTTTTTTTACATTTATTGAAAATTAAATGCAGAAATCTAATTTTACATGAGTATTCACACCCCTGAGTCAATACTTTGTAGAAGCATCTTTTGGGGGGGGGGGGGGGTGGGGTGTGTGTGTAAGCCTAAGAGCTTTGCACACCTGGATTTTACAATCTTGGTAAGCAACTCCAGTGTAGATGTTTTAGGTAATTGTCCTGCTGAAAGGTGAATTTGTCTACCAGTGTCTGTTGGAAAGCAGAGTGAACCAGGTTTTTCTCTAGGATTTTTCATCTGCTTATTCTTATTGTTTCTTTTTAGCTTAAACTCCCTAGTCCTTGCCAATGACAAGCATACCCATAACATGATGCAGCCACCACCATGATTGAAAATATGAAGTGGTACTCATTGATGTGTTGGATTTGCCCTAAACACAAAGTTTTGTATTCAGGAAAAAAGTACATTTCTTTGCCACATTACTTTAAGTGCCTTGTTGCAAACAAGGTGCATGTTTTGGAATTTGTGTGTCCTGTACGGGCTTCCTTTTCACTGTCATTTAGATTAGTATTGGAAAAGGGAAAGGGGGATACCTAGTCAGTTGTACAACTGAATGCATTCAACTGAAATGTGTCTTCATTGTGGAGTAACTACAATGTTGTTCCATCCTCCGTTCTTATATTACAACCATTAAATTCTGTTTTAACACCACCTTTGGCCTCATGGTCAAATCCCTGAGCATTTTCCTTCCTCTCCAGCAATTGAATTAGGAAGGACGCCTGTATCTTTGATTGGGTGTATTGATGCACCATCCAAAGCCTAATTAATAACTTCACCATGCTCAGAAGGATATTCAGGGTCTGCTTTTTACATGTTTTGCACATCTACCAATCAGTGCCCTTTGCAAAACATTGAAAAACCTGCCTGGTCTTTGTGCTTGAAATTCACTATTCAATTGAAGGACCTTACACTTTATCTGTATGTATGGGGTACTCGTTCAAAACTAATGTTAACCACTATTGAACACGGAATGATTCCATGCAACTTATTATGCGATTTGTAGCACATTTTTACTTCTGAACTTATTTTAGGCTTGCCACAACAAAGGGGTTAAATACTTATTGACTCAAGACATTTCAGCTTTAATGTTTTAATTTCTAAATGTTTTCACAACCCAAATTCCACTTTTACATTTGTGTGTAGATCAGTGACACAAATCTTAATTTAATCAGTTTTTTTTTTTTAGGCTGTAATGACAAAATGTGGAAAAAGGTAAAGGGGTGTAAACTCTCTGAAGGCACTGGGTACAATATAACTTGATTACTGTTGATTGAACTTTTGACCTTCAGAAAGTATTCAGACCCCTTAACTGTTTCCACATTTTGTTACAGCTTTATTCTGAAATGTATAAAAACAAAATTAAATCCTCAATCTACACACAATACCCCATTATGACAAGGCAAAAACAGGATTTTTAGACCACTTTTACAAATGTATAAAAAATGTAAAAAATACCTTATTTACATAAGTATTCAAACACTGCTTTGAGACTTGAAATTGAGCTCAGGTGCATCATATTTCCATTGATCATCCTTGATGTTTCTACAACTTGGTTGGACATGATTTGGAAAGGCACACACTTGTCTAAGGTCCCACAGTTGACAGTGCATGTCAGAGCAAAAACCAAGCCATGAGGTCAAAGGAATTGTCTGTAGAGCTCTGAGACAGGATTGTGTCGAGGCACAGATCTAGGGAAGGGTACCAAAACATTTCTGCAGCATTGAAGTTCCCCAAGAACATAGTGGCCTCATCATTCTTAAATGGAAGAAGTTTGGAACCACGAAGACTCTTCCTAGAGCTGGCTGCCCGGCCAAACTGAGCAATCCAGGGAGAAGGGCCTTGGTCAGGAGGTGACCAAGAACCTTATGGTCACTGACAAGAGCTCCAGTGTTCTTCTGTGGAGATGGGAGAACATTCCATCTCTGCAGAACTTTACCAAGCAGGCCTTTATGGTAGTGGGCAGATGGAAGCCACTCCTCAGTAAAAGGAGACTAGTCAGGATCAAGGGAAAGATGAATGGAGCAAAGTACAAAAGATCCTTGATGAAAACCTGCTCCAGAGTGTTCGGGACCTCAGACTGGGGCTAAGGTTTACCTTCCAACAGGACAAAGACCCCAAGACAATGCAGGAGTGGCTTCGGGACACTCAATGTCCTTGAGTGGCCTAGAAAGAGCCTGGACTTGACCTGATCGAAAATCTCTGGAGAGACCTGGAAATAGCTGTGCAGCGACACGCCTCATCCAACCTGACAGAGCTTGAGAGGATCTGCAGAAAATAATGGTAGAAACTCCCCAAATACAGGTGTGTCAATCTTGTAGTGTCATACCCAAGAAGACTGCTGTAATCGCTGCCAATGGTGCTTTAACAAAGTATTGAGTAAAGGGTCTGAGAACTGAAGTAAATGTGATTTTACTTTCTGATAAATTAGCAAAAATGGCTAAACCTGTTTTTGCTTTGTCACTATGGTGTTTAAATCACCCCCCCATCTAATCAAATTTAGAATAAGGCTGTAACATAATGTGGAAAAAGTGAAGGGGTCTGAATACTTTCCGAATATAATCCATCTGTACCTGACATCTTGTCATGATTACACGTAGAATATTACCGTTCCCATTGCTGTACAGTGCCTGTGCATCATTACATGATATCTTATAGTTGGATGAAATGTGTTCTTTGCAACTGAATTCATATTGAATTTGCTTGAAGTGGAGCCTCATTTTAGTCCGCCATCCTCGTGCACTCTTAATCATTTTAGATTTATTACTTTCAATGACGGTCACAAAGTGTGACCAATATTATTTTTCTATTGTATTCAACTTTTTCTTACAAGTATTCAGACTTTAAAAGTATCTACTTTAAATTATATTCTCAGTTGTAACATTACTTGTTATTAGTATGATTGAGGACAACTGAATCAAACTATGCTGTATGAAAAGCCAACATTTGTCTACACATGTGCATTTGAAATGGTTCTTTCTTATTACCCTTTTTTTTTGTCTTTTTTTTTTTTTTTGTCAAGTATTATATTTTCCAATCGAAGGCGATTGGGATATGTCCAATAACCTTTCAAAGACAAACAGTGTATTCAGCATATTAAATGGTGATTCCCAATTGATTGTGTGCTTTTGTCATATTTTAATCTGGTTTGTCTAGACTAATCATATTTCTGAAATCTAAGCTTGAAGAAAATTATTAATTTGGCTTTAATAATTTTTTTGTGACTTGATTACATTTCTTAGCATCTATAAAAGGCTCTAGTCTTGGCTCCAGGATTGTTTTGCAGCTTTCTGAGGTGGCCAAAAGCTCCATAAATTCCAGAAGGGGGAGCTAAGATCTTTTCAACTCCAATTTAGTATTCCATCTCCCCTGTGATAATCGTTACTTGCTCTTGCTAAAACTGAGTTATCTGCTGTTGACTTTTTTTAGTTTGTGTCCAATAGTAGTGGTTTGGACATCAATGATAGGATGCCCTAATATTATCACCACAGGGAAGTTGTCGTCCCTAATGAGCCTTCATACTATCCTTACATCTTACTTCAATTTTAGTATTGTTGGACAAATGTGAATACATTTGCATTTACTGCACAGACTCAACTCACAGGTTTTGTTTTTTGCTCCAACCCAGCAGTAGCCTATGGCCAAGTGTCACTTCTCAGTAGTCTGCATGCATTTAAGATATCAAAGATATCCCAGAAGTTAAAGTAGCAGAGGCTTTTCTTTTTCTTTAAGTGTCATGCCTCATCTTGACTCCATGGTTACAATTTAGGCTTGCTTGAATCAAGATGCTCTTAATTTGGAGGAAACCTGGTGGCATCCACCTGAAAGTGAAGGGAGGGTAGCCTAATCGAGAATCGATATTTATTATTACATTATGTACCATTTTTAATTATATTGTATAAGATGCATTAAAGACATTTCTGCTCACTTTAGCTGCTCCCAAAGGCTATTATTTAATAAAGATTGGTAACATTGCAACCGTCAAGGTCTTCCTCTTTTGCTGTTTACTTTGTCACCAGGTGACAGTTTTCTGCCATAGCTTATGAATCTGACAATAACATATCTACAATTTAAAACAATATGACTCAAAGTTCATACCAAATCCTTATTTGTTTGAAACTATTACATTTCTTAGACTAGACCAGCATAAAAAAGTAGGCCTATAGGTAAGTTTGGCGGGTAATATTTAAACTTAAATGACGTAAGAAGAAGTGTACGCCAATGCAAGAGGGGAGGGAGGGGGGCGTTTCCAACTATTTTGTTACAAACACGAATCCGGAGTGAGAAGATCATTTTTCCTAGGTATGTAACAGCTGGTAAAGCAAACATAAATGTTGCTGCTTTCATATTTCGTACCATATGACATTCATAAGGATTAGGAAGGTTAAGGGTATATAGGCTATGAATCTTGTTCTTGCAAATGTATTGGTGTTTACGCGATAATGTCAAAGGAACGGCCAAAATAAGGACATGGTTGCAAGCCACATTTCCCCCAAGCATGCGTTTCTGTTGCTGAATGAGCACAAATTAAATGTAAATGAGGTTATATAGATGTAAATGAGGTTATATATTTACACTACCCGATAAGTAAAAATACTATGTAGTATCTTGCAGACCTCGATGTATAGGCTACAGTTTGCAAATGGATCGGCAGGGGGAGGGAGTTATTGTGGTGAATAGGACATTTTACTTCGAGTATCACAGTAAACAAAGAATTGAATCAAGACGCTCAAACGGAGGCATTTCCTTTACATTTACAACTGCTTTTGACACGGAATTGCCTATAACTTCAATTGTAATGACGCTTACAAAATGTTTCATAGTTCCTATTTGACTTTGGCATTGAATGTTGAGGGCAACTGACTTGCATGTTTCAAACGAAATCTGCTATTGATATCTGAAATTATCTACATTGTTGTAGTCTTGTATATCATGTTTCAACCATTGTCCTCGCTGCGAGTGCCAAATCTACGCACAACAAAGCTGCTGCAACCGGGGAAATAATATAGTTTGCTATGTTTCCCGTATTGCTTTAGAACGCAGCATTTCACAATCGTTCCTGTTCATTTTCGGTAGAAAAGTAATAGGGGCCATATCGAACCAGCCAGCGCAGCCTATAGCATTTGGGATTTTGCAGGGCTAATGTGACGCTCCAGTTACAATCTGCTAGCTATATCGAGGGAGACCGAGACTAGTCTGCCATCAATCCTATAAAACTTGAAGAAATCCTTGCTCTGTCCTAGCTGGTTAGCTTAATGTTGGCTACATGCTTAAAATGTTTCCGCTCTAGCAATAACCATATGGATTTTTATGTGTTTGACAACATTATAGATCTGGTGCCTACGTCGGTCGAAATTGTTAGCTGTGCTTCTATTTCTGAGTCTGAATAAGTCACATAGGCGAATCCATTTGAGGCGCCTGTTTGACTGTATTCAGCAGAAGCATGCCAAAACCCAATTCAGAACGAATTAAAATGTGCGTACTGGTCAATGTCTAGTAATCTGTACACGGGCACGGTTGTCATACAATCGCTGCTGTAACTCCTCGGGTGGAGGAGGGAGGAATCCCTGGCTGTGTTTCAGCTCCGCCTCCGGTGGGCGATGGTTTATTTTGGAAGTTCCACCACAGTTTCTAAACCCAGAGGCGCAACATCGCGAGACTTCTGAGTACGCTTGCGAAACAGGCCACGGTTTGAGAAGTGAAATATTATTCCAAAGTTTAATTTTATCGAAATCTAAAGGCACTACCTAGATTTGAGCCAATATATTAATGAATATCAGGCCAATGTCTAGTTGAATTTGTTATTACTCCGACCTCGTAAAAGTGCCAAACTGACACGTTTTCATTTGTCAAAAACAACTTTGTCGGAGTGCCTTTGACAGCCTGCATATGCGCAGTGATGCGCGAGACAACTCGGTTTCCCTCCAGCAGGTAACGTTGTTTCGCCCACAAAACAAGGAGTTTTTGTATGGAGGTCAATGAGTGTTAAATTTGGTCAACAATTATAATTTTTTTCTACGTGAGGTTTATTTGATCGAATAGAAGTTTTGTAATGCTTCAGTTGTTACGAGTGTACTGATAAGTAGTATAAATGACATGCCGGCAACTTTGAGAAAAATCACATTATTGTAGTTGTCTCGAGATGACTATGCATATTCATGAAGGTGGCGAAGGATATCATTGCACTACTAAACGCGCATCCAAGTTCGGTTTAGAGATCCACCGGCGTCATCGGCATATGATTTGCTGGACGCATCTGACTTGGATTGAAATAGGGGCCGGTACTCATGTTGAGTGCCAGTAGGTTGACATTTAGGTGCAGGAGCGTCACAATACTTTTGAGCTAATATTCTATAAGAGGAACAAGAGCTCAAGCAGTAGAACATTTTAGGTGCCGGTGTTGGGCCGAAAAGCACCCCCCTGTCAGAAAATTAAGTAAATTGGGGGGTGATTTCGGCAAGGCCATTTTCTTGCCTGCTTAAATCGTTGTCGTCGTCCCCCCTTCTAATTTCCTTAATTTTGTGGCTGGAGTCAAATACTTCCCGTGGCACACACTACTGGTCAACATGAGCTACCAAAATGATTCTGAAGTGTGCCAGGCCTTGCAGTCCCAGGATAGAAAAGGGGAAGAATTTCGTCAGGCAAGAAAATGGCCTTGCCGAAATCCCCCCCCCCCCCTAATTTTTTTTACATTTTGTGGCTAGTCAAATACTTTCTGTGGCACACATCAGAGTCAAATGCTTTCTATAGCACAAACTTCACACAAGGATAGGCAACCAAAATTCATTATTAATGTATGTGTGTTATATTAAACATAGGAGGGAGTAAAATGTAGGCAAGCAATAAACATTACAGAACAACTACTAGTCGAATAAGACATGGGAGAGATGACGAATTTTGGCAGAGATTTATTTAGACTAATACATTTGAAACAAATAGCCAAACCCGAAAACTGCAGACATTACTAGTGCCTCCCCCACGATCAAACCGACATAAAAAAAATACATTGAAACGCAGCCTAACGTGATCAGAATTGTTAACTAGCAAGCAAGTCACAGCAATGAAGAATTGTGTGTGTGCGCGTTTATGCGAAGAATGGGAGAATTCTGGCAGGGGGGAGCTTTTCGGCACAACACCGGTACTCCGCTCTGATGAGCTCCTGCCCGTCAAGCACTGCTTCTGACTGGTCTTGGAACAGTAACAATGGGTACTCTCTCCCCGCTTGGTTTGATGGGATATGTAGTGATTTCTGCCAACATAGCCAGATATGTACACAGTCTTGTACCCTTAACCTTTTTTAAACTGACGATCGTATTTGTTGATTAAATCGGACATAATTAGTATAATGTGTAATGCTAGAATTAAGATAATTGACAGAAAACTCTACAGATGGCTAAATTACTTCCCCCGACATGAAGGGTCCGTGGAGATCCTCCTCACCACTCTGAAAGAGGCTATACAGACATGCCTGGTGACCAAATTCATGATGTTTTCCGTGCAGCGAGAGTTGAGTGTAGACTAACGGATTCGGTTCAGTCAGTCGTCCTGATGAGGAATAACTTGTAATATTGGTACCATCTGGATGTCACGTGATAGTCTTCACTACTCAATGGGGATGTACAATATTACGTTTCAAATTCTCGCAGAAGTTTCTAGCCACAATATCCAATTTAGCTAGAAACTTCAGCGAGAATTTGAAACATAATATTGTACATCCCCATTGAGCAGTGAAGACTATCACGAGATCCAGATGGTATCAATATTACAGGTTATTTCTCATGTAGGCTGCTATCCTAATACAAAATAAAATCAAGTGGGATGGAACAAATTGGAGATTGTGACCACCAATGTTCCCTTTAAATGTTGGGGGCCCTGAGCAAATTGTTGGTCTTGTGAGCAGAAACTTGAACATTGTAAGAATTTTGTGCAACTTCCGGTGTGCGTTTATAGTGAACACCCTTATAATTTTAGACCGTAGCCAATATGCTATTGTGGTTATTTGAGCATAATGTAGGCCTACCAACAAAACATTTTTACATGGAAATAGCTTTTGATTTCTATGATATAGCCTACAGTAGCCAATGTGGTGTTCAATGCAGGCCTACATTACATGAGACTTTTAAAAATGTTTTTATGTTATATGAAAGGGCTTGCCATGAATTCATGAATTTTGACTTGGTCTGTAATGCCATGGGCCAAATAGGTAACTGTAAATTGTATTGTTGTATGATGCAAGAAACCACTAACAATATACAATTAATTATTATTACCATACAAACAATTAGACAATGTAGGCTACCCCTCTGTTTATTGGCTTATTTGTAAAGTCAAGCCTGTCACAAAATGCAAGACTGTCCCTCTTTTATTTTATTTAACCTTTTATTTAACTAGGCAAGTCAGTTAAGAACAAATTCTTATTTACAATGACGGCCTAGGAACAGCGGGTTAACTGCCTTGTTCGGGGGAAGAACGAAGATTTTTACCTTGTCAGCTCCGGGATTCGATCTACCTGCTGCCCCTTTTAATTAAGACATACGCTTTTTACCTGACTGGCTTTTCAAAGACAACTTGAAATGTAGCCTACACGTTTTGTGCTCTTGTAGGAAGCAATAACTCCCCATTATTGACCTATACTTGTCTATAACTGGGCGAATAACTCGCTAACTAGAAAAGAATATGAACAAATGTGCACACGCTCTGAACTGATCTAAAAAAGTGCATTCACTCGCGGGTGATTGAAAGACCGCTCAAGGGCTAACCCTGCCAATAAAATTGTACTCCGTTGCGCTCTGGCTCTGCTACGACAAAATCACAGACTCAATCTTGCAAAGTTAGATTTGTTTTCTTTAATTGAAAAGGGGATGATATAATGTTGATTTGATCACAGAAAAAAGCTTTATCTATATAGTGAAAACTAATGGGGTGAACTCAGTGAAATGTAATCTCGTCTCTGCTCAGCATTTCTTCTTCGTGGCAGTCCCGGTGGTGGTGCACAGTTAAGGGAACATTGGTGATCAATACTGCAAATTATTTATCCCATGTTCATCTACATAACATCACTGACTTTTACAAGTTTTAACTAGCGCCATGCTGTTGCCAGCTAGCCAGCATAAACTACGTTAGCTGGGAAGGGCTTATTGGACAACTGACTGAACCGAATACATTCCTCTGCACATTCTACTCTCAGCTACAAGTCATCCATTTGGGCATCCTGCGTGTACGTATAGCCTCTCCCCAGCAAAAACTTCACCTTTTTCAAATGCAATTTTCTTGTCAGCTTGTTTGTAATTTACAAACTACCAACATTTTAAGAAAAGTACAACATGTGAAGATTACTTTTCAACATTGCCTGCTCCCAAGTGTTCTCACTACTTAGAAAAATGTAATATTGTAGGGCTTCCCAGATGCCCATTTTCATGATGGTGCTAACGTTAGCCACTTGAGTGGGAGCTACCAACCAGAACATAGAATAGCCAAGACCAACAACACACTATAAAGCTACAGTTGACGTCGGAAGTTTACATACACCTAAGCCAAATACATTTAAACTCAGTTTTTCACAATTCCTGACATTTAATCCAAGCAAAAATGCCCTGTCTTAGATCAGTTAGGATCACCACGTTATTTTAAGAATGTGAAGTGTCAGAATAATAGTAGAGTGATTTATTTCAGCTTTTATTTCTTTCATCACATTCCCAGTGGGTCAGAAGTTTACATACACTCAATTAGTATTTGGTAGTATTGTCTTTAAAATTGTTTAACTTGGGTCAAATGTTTTCGGTAGCCTTCCACATTCCTCCTGACAGAGCTAGTGTAACTGAGTCAGGTTTTTAGGATCCATGCTCGCACACACTTTTTTCAGTTCTGCCCACAAATATTGTATGGGATTGAGGTCAGGGCTTTGTGATGGCCACTCCAATACCTTGACTTTGTTGTCCTTAAGCCATTTTGCCACAACTTTGGAAGTATGCTTGGGGTCATTGTCCATTTGGAAGACCCATTTGCAACCAAGCTTTAACTTCCTGACTGATGTCTTGATGTTGCTTCAGTATATCCACATAATTTTCCTGCCTCTTGATGCCATCTATTTTGTGAAGTGCACCACTCCCTCCTGCAGCAAAGCAGCCCCACAACATGATGATGCCACCCCCGTGCTTCACGGTTGGGATACTGTTCTTCGGCTTGCAAGCCTCCCCCTTTTCCCCCCAAACATAACGATAGTCATTATGGCCAAACAGTTCTATTTATGTTTCATCAGACCAGAGGATATTTCTCCAAAAAGTACGATCTTTGTCCCATGTGCAATTGCAAACCATAGTCTTGCTTTTTTATGGCGGTTTTAGAGCAATGGCTTCTTCCTTGCTGGGCGGCCATTCAGATTATGTTGATATAGGACTCGTTTTACTGTGGATATTACACTGTGTGCACAATTATTAGGCAAGTTGTATGTTTGAGGAATAATTGTATTATTGTACAACTACAGCGCTCTCGGTCAATCCAAAATGTTAATAAACCTCAAACCTGAATATTTAAGAAAGTAAAAGTGAGGTTTTGGCTTTCTTTGGAGAATATCTATGTGTGTACAATTATTCGGCAACTATTAGTGTGCAGAATTATTATGCAACTAAATTAAAAACGAAAAGTTCCCCATCTCACTTGTTTATTTTCATCTGTTAAAAGGGAGAATAATAAACAAACAAATCAAAATGTATAAATAAACATTTCTGACATTTCAACAAAAAAAAATCTGACCAATATAGCCACCCTTCTTTTCAATAACAGTCATAAGCCTTCCATCCATGGAGTCTGTCAGTTTTTTGATCTGTTGATGATCAACTTTTTGTGCAGCAGCAACCACAGCCTCCCAGACACTGGTCAGAGAGGTGTACTGTTTTCCTTCACCGTAAATCCTCCGTTTAACAAGGGACCACAAGTTCTCAATAGGGTTTAGGTCAGGTGAGGAAGGGGGCCATGTCATTATTCTTTCATCTTTAAGGCCTTTACTGGCTAGCCACGCAGTGGAGTACTTCGATGCATGCGATGGAGCATTGTCCTGCATAAAAATCATGGTCTTCTTGAAAGATGCAGACTTTTTCCTCTACCACTGCTTGAAGAAAGTGTCTTCTAAAAACTGGCAGTAGGTTTGGGAGTTGAGTTTGAGTCCATCTTCAACCCGAAAAGGTCCAACTAGCTCATCTTTAATAATACCACCCCATACCAGTACCCCACCTCCACCTTGCTGGCATCTGAGTCGAAGTGGAGCTCCGTGCCCGTTACTGATCCAGCCACGGGCCCATCCATCTGGTCCGTCAAGAGTCACTCATCTCATCAGTCCATAAAACCTTTGAAAAATCTGTCTTCAGATATTTCTTGGCCCAGTCTTGACGTTTCAACTTATGTGTCTTGTTCAGTGGTGGTCGGGTTTCAGCCTACCTTACCTTGGCCATGTCTCTGAGCACTCTACACCTTGTACTTCTGGGCACTCCAGGTAAATTGCAGTTCTGGGATATGACAGCACTGGAGGATAATGGGTTTCTGGTAGCTTCACATTTGATTCTTCTCAAATCTTTGGCAGTTAATTTGTGTCTTTTTCTCAACACGGTTCTTGCAACCCTGTTGACTATTTGCAACAAAATGTTTGATGGTTCTGTGATCACGCCCCAATATCTTAGCAATTTCAAGAGTGCTGCATTCCTCTGAAATACTTTTTACAATTTTTGACTTTTCAGAGTCAATTAAATCTCTTTTTTGGCCCATTTTGCCTGAGGAAAAGAAGCTGCCTAATAATTATACACACCTTGATATAGGGTGTTGATCTCCTTAGGCCACACCCTCCCTCATTACACAAATACACATCACCTGATATACACTGAACAGTTATACTGACTAGAGTGTCGTCCCCCCTGTCTGGTGTAGCCTGATACACTGAACAGTTATACTGACTAGAGTGTCTTAAATCCAATAAGCATTCCAGTTTATACAGCTTGGAGTTGGGAAATATGCATAATAATGATGATATGGTCAAAATACTGACTTGCCTAATAATTGTGCACACAGTGTAGAGGTCGACAGATTAATCGGAATGGCAGATTAATTAGGGCCGTTTTCATAACAATCGGTAATTGCCATTTTTGGACGCCGATTACATTGCACTCCACGAGGAGACTGCGTGGCAGGCTGACTACCTGTTATGCGAGTGCCGCAAGGAGCCACGGCAAGGTGCTAGCTAGCATTAAACTCATCTTATAAAAAACAATCAATCTTAACAATCACTAGTTAACTAAACATGGCTGATGATATTACTAGTTTATCTAGCTTGTCCTGCATTGCATATAATCGATGCGGTGCCTGTTAATTTATCATTGAATCACAGCCTATTTCGCCAAACGGGTGATTTAACAAGCGCATTCGCGAAAAAAGCACTGTCGTTTCTACCAATGTGTACCTAACCATAAACATCAATGCCTTTTCTTAAAATCAATACACAAGTATATATTTTTAAACCTGCATATTTAGTTAATATTGCCTGCTAACATGAATTTATTTTAACTAGGGAAATTGTGTCACTTCTCTTGCGTTCTGTGCAAGCAGAGTCAGGGTATATGCAGCAGTTTTGGCCGCCTGGCTCGTTGCGAACTGTGTGAAGACCATTTCTTCCTAACAAAGACAGTAATTAATTTGGCAGAATTTTACGTAATTATGACATAACATTGAAGGTTGTGCAATGTAACAGCAATATTTAGACTTAGGGATGCCACCCGTTCGATAAAATACGTAATGGTTCCGTATTTCACTGAAAGAATAAACATTTTGTTTTTTCGAAATTATAGTTTCCGGATTTGACAATGATTTGACCTAAGGCTCGTATTTCTGTGTTATTATAATTAAGTCTATGATTTGATAGAGCAGTCTCACTGAGCGGTGGTAGGCAGCAGCAGGCATGTAAGCGTTCATTCAAACAGCACTTTCCTGCATTTGCCAGCAGCTCTTCGCTGTGCTTCAAGCATTGCGCTGTTTATGACTTCAAGCCTATCAACTCGCAAGATTAGGCTGGCAATACTATAGTGCCTTTAAGAACATCCAATAGTCAAAGGTGTATATAAAATACAAACAGTATAGAGAGAAATAGTCATATAACTACAACCTAAAACTTCTTACCTGGGATTATTGAAGACTCATGTTAAAAGGAACCACCAGCTTTCATATGTTCTGAGCAAGGAACTTAAACGGTAGCTTTTTTACATGGCACATATTGCATTTTTACTTTCTTCTCCAACACTTTGTTTTTGCATTATTTAAACCAAATTGAACATGTTAAATTATTTATTTGAGATTAAATTGATTTTATTGATGTATTATATTAAGTTAAAATAAGTGTTCATTCAGTATTGTTGTAATTGTCATTATTACTATATATATATATATATATATATATATATATATATATTTATTTATTTATTTATTTATTTATTTATTTATTTATTTATATATATAAATAAATAACAAAGTCGGCATCGGGCTTTTTTGGTCTTCCAATAATCGGTATCAGCGTTGAAAAATCATAATCGGTCGACCTCTAGTGGATAGATACTTTTGTACCTGTTTCCTCCAGCATCTTCACAAGGTCCTGTGCTGTTGTTCTGGGATTGACTTGCACTTTTCGCACCAAAGTACGTTCATCTCTAGGAGACAGAACGCGTCTCCTTCCTGAGCGGTATGACAGCTGCGTGGTCCCATGGTGTTTATACTTGCGTTCTATTGTTTGTACAGATGAACATGGTACCTTCAGGCATTTGGAAATTGCTCCCAAGGATGAACCAGACTTGTGGAGGTCTACAATTTCTTTTCTGAAGTCTTGGCTGATTTCCTTTGATTTTCCCATGATGTCAAGCAAAGAGGCACTGAGTTTGAAGGTAGGCCTTGAAATACATCAACAAGTACACCTCCATTTGACTCAAATGGTGTCAATTAGCCTATCAGAAGCTTCTAAAGCCATGACATCATTTTCTGGAATTTTCCAAGCTGTTTAAAGGCACAGTCAACTTAGTGTATGTAAACTTCTGACCCACTGTAATTGTGATACAGTGAATGATAAGTGAAAGAATCTGTCTGTAAACAATTGTAAAAATGACTGGTGTAGATGTCCTAACCGACTTGCAAAACTATAGTTTGTTAACAAGAAATTTGTGGAGCGGTTGAAAAACGAGTTTTAATGACACCAACCTAAGTGTATGTAAACTTCCGACTTCAACTGTACAAGTAGTAAATTCAGAGCGTTTGAGTATTTCGCTGTGTGTTCAGAGCACACACTGGACACTAGCCGAGGAGTAGGGTTGATCCGAGCATTCTGACCTCAACTCTAACTTCCGCAGTCAAGCACCCAAGTTAACTGGCTAAAGTTGGCTAGCTTGCTAGCTACTTCCAGACACAAATGAGCAATCATTTCACTCTGATCACTTTACTTGCCCTAGCAGAGCTAGTTAGGCTGTTTTACATGTTATTTAGAGCGTTGGTGACTGACTGTGCTGCTAGCAACAATTTAATTTAAAAAATGTGCAGGTGTTTACTGACACCGGTCATATTCAACGGGTGTTACGTGTTCATAAATTCCTCAGTTATTCTGTCCTCTGTCACACTCAGACGAGAGTGCTCTGAAATCGGAGAAGATAGCCACAGTGAATTTACGAACACACCCTTGGACACCTGGTCCCCACAATTTACCACTCTTCCACACCGAATAGCCTGAAGCCTAGGTTGAAGATGGTAAGACAATGCTATTTAAAAAAAACCTCTAAATTAACATAACTGCTTTACTGTCAATCTGTTATGTGACTGCTGAGTAGTTAACTGAAATTCACTACAGTTACGTTCATTATTCACTTTGATGGTGAACTTCTTGCTGCTACCATTCACTCCCAGTCGCTCCGAATGCGGAAGCTGGTTCCTGTTGAATAGTGGCACTACACATGGTATTTCTTATTTATTTTTGCATTGTGTAATTACAGAAAATTTACATCATATCTGCAGTAATAGTGGAATGACACACCTACTCATTCAAGGGTTTTTCTTTTTTTGTATTATTTTCTACATTGTAGGATAATCGTGAAGACATCAAAACTATGAAATAACACACATGGAATCCTGTAGTAACCAAAAAAGTGTTAAACAAATCAAAATATATTTTATATTTGAGATTCTTCAGATTAGCCACCCTTTGCCTTGATGACAGCTTTGCACACTCTTGGCATTCTCTCAGCCAGCTTTCTCTCAGCCAGCTTTCAGGTAGTCACCTGAAATGCATTTCAATTAACAGGTTGCCGTAAGTTAATTTGTGGAATTTCTTTCCTCCTTAATGAGTTTGAGCCAATCAGTTGTGTTGTGACAAGGTTTAGTAAAAGACCAAGTCCATATTATGTCAAGAACAGCTCAAATAAGCAAAGAGAAATGACAGTCCACCATGACTTTAAGATATGAAGGTCAGTCAATCCGGAAAATTTCAAGAACTGAAAGTTTCTTCAAGTGCAGTCGCAAAAACCATCAAGCGCTATGATGAAACTGGCTCTCATGAGGACCGCCACAGGAAAGGAAGACCCAGAGTTACCTCTGCTGCAGAGGATAGGTTTGAGTTACCAGCCTCAAAAATTGCAGATCTAATAAATGCTTCAGAGTTCAAGTAACAGGCGCATCCCAACATCAACTGTTCAGAGGAAGCTGCGCGAATCAGGCCTTAATGGTCAAATTGCTGCAAAGAAACCACTACTAAAGGACACCAATAAGAAGACTTCCTTGGGCCAAGAAACACAAGCAATGGACATTAGACCAGTGGAAATCTGTCCTTTAGTCTGAGTCCAAATTTGAGATTTTTGGTTCCAACCGCTGTGTCTTTGTGAGACGCAGAGTAGGTGAACGGATGATCTCTGCAGGTGTGGTTCCCACCGTGAAGCATGGAAGAGGAGGTGTGATGGTGCTTTGCTGGTCACACTGTCAGTGATTTATTTAGAATTCCAGACACACTTAACCAGCATGGCTACCACAGCATTCTGCAGCGATATGCCATCCCATCTGGTTTGAGCTTAGAGGGACTATCGTTTGTTTTTCAACAGGACAATGACCCAACACACCTCCAGGCTGTGTAAGGGCTATTTGACCAAGAAGGAGAGTGATGCAGTGCTGCATCAGATGACCTGGCCTCCACAATCCCCCGATCTCAACCCAATTGAGATGGTTTGGGATGAGTTGGACCGCAGAGTGAAGGAAAAGCAGCCAACAAGTACTCAGCATATGTGGGAACTCCAACACTGTTGGAAAAGCATTCCAGATGAAGCTGGTTGAGAGAATGCCAAGTGTGCAAAGCTGTCAAGGTAAAGGGTGGCTACTTTGAAGAACCTCAAATATAAAATATATTTAGATTTGTTTAAAACAAATTGGTTACTAAATGATTCCATATGTGTTATTTCATAGTTTTGATGTCTTCACTATTATTCTACAATGTAGGAAATAGTCAAAAATTTAAGAAAAACCCTTGAATGAGTAGGTGTCAACTTTTGACTTGTACTATATATTTATGCTATGCGAGCTAACCTGTAAGAGCCTTTGTGCTCAAACCCATGCAGTGTGATGAATGTAAATTTGTGAAGTGTATGTAGACGGGAGGAGTATCATATGCCATTTGAGGCGAAGTGCTGCAATTGTGGTAGCGAGCATGCGCCCGAATGCATGAAGTGCCCTGTTCGGGTGAAGGAGACAGAGGTGGTGAGAGGAGTGGAAGGCGTCAGTAAAGTTTAAGAAACCATGGTATTTGGATTAGAGAAACGAGTAAATGTTACTCGCCAACAGGATCCTGAGATGTTGCATGTTAAAAAGGTGCAAACGTATTGGAAATCTGAGAAAATAGGCAGTGTTGTGAGTGCGGCTTAACGTTTTTTTGGCATTACAAGGAATCCTGTTGATGAATGTTCCATCCTGTAGGGATGTGATTTGGACTATGACTGAAGGAGTTGGTTTTAGGATTTAATTTTGTATTGTATTTTTTTCCACTTTCTCGTAGTTTATTTTTGACCCCTTTTTCATTACCCGTATAGTATGTGGCAGCATACAACTTTAACCTTTGTTTGCAGGCTGCCATAATACCAGAGAAGACGACTTTGTGGCTGTGTTTATCTAGTGAAAATAGGGTCAAGTGGCCAATGTAGAAATCACTGTATATTCCTGGTTGCAAAAATTTGAAACTTCTCTTTGTGACAAAAGATGCACTGAATAGTGTAGGGAATCATTGAACCATAGTTTTTACAGCTGTTGGACTAAAACCGAGAGTAAAAGGCTCAAGTGCGAGTTTCTGCCATGTTACATTTGAAGTGGAATGCAGGGGAAGGGGGAGATTTTGTCATTAATGACAATGTGTCAATGTGAATCATTTCTCATAATTCAGGGGTATAACATTACAGTTGTATAGCTAATATGTGGTGTTTGTAGATCAACAGGTGAATGAACCTACAGCAGAATGAAGGATCACCATGGCTGGGGTCATTTTTGCTGTTCTCCAAATAGTATTGTTTTTTAATTGTATAGAAATGCAGTAAATGAGCTTCAACTTTGACATATCCTTCAACTTCACTAAAACTCCAACCCTGGTTATGGCCCTGCACTCATCAGATGAAGGATATCACAGTCAAACAACTGTTTAAAATACATGATTGTTTGTGTATAACATTAGCTGAAATTGCAATGATTAACGTTACATGTCGACATGTAGGCTGTAGCTTATGCCAGACAAATAGCTTTCTCATAACCCAGCTCAGCAACTCGCGTATGGCAGGCTATGGAACCATCGGCATTGGGTAAGGAAATATGTGTGTACTGTTGTAGATACCAAACCAGCTTATTAATTGAAAACGAGGGTTTTCTTTGTTAACGTGACATGACGGACATCTGCATTCATCCATGCGTGCTGACAAGTTAGCCAATGCAATGCCAGAGGTAGGAATATTTAGCTAACCAGCGAGCGCACCCACTGGAAGGCAGTTTGTGGTCGGTCATTCGGTGTTCAAACAAGATAGCTGAAAAAGGAGAGAAATGTAACTCCGCTAACTAGGCAGTTAGGGGCTACAGATGGGCTAGCTAACGTTAGGTAGTTACTACCTTTGCATACATTCATTCTGCACAATGCTAGTGGGTGAAGATTAAATAAAGTCAATGAATGCGCTGTTTTCATAAATGGAACAGACTAGCGATCTGTCCAGCATTGCAATTGGAGTTAGCTGGCAATACATTTCCCCCCAAAAATGACATAGCTCTGGCTAGCATACAGCAAGGTCAGCTGCAACCAAGGCAATGTTTGTAGTTTTGCAGTTAGCTTGCTTGCTTCGTTAATGGAGGAAACGCTATCTAACAACCTAGAAATATGGAGGCTTGATAACAAGAATAGTGTTGATGATTTTATAGAAATGTTAAACTGAGTATATACATTATTAATTAGATAGTCTAGTTATTACGGCGGTGATCTGCATATGGTTTTATTTTCGTTCTCGAGTGCAGCTTTCCGACGCTCGCAACCCGGAACTACCAGAACGGCTTTGTTTACAAACATTCGGATTATTTCGCGAGCATTTTGTTCAGTTTAATTTTCGAATGTTGTGTGCGCGAGGGTTGCGGGCGATATTACAGCCCCCTTCCAGTTAATATTTGAGGGACTTCTCAAACTGCCAATAATAACTACAATACCATCCCACTTTGCCGCTTCTTTCGAGTGCCGACCAATAACATTGTTCAGTGGGTGGGAAAGAGAAATACACAATCGTGGCCACGCCTCTTGTTTAAGAACCGAGCCGAGGTTGTTTTCTGTCGAGGATAATTTTCCTATTGCGGTGATTGTTAAAATACTTATAGCTGTTTAAATTATTTTATTTACAAAAGTATATGCATGCTCCTGTTAGTCTTTTCGGCTTTCAAAGGTTTAAGTTTATACCCACGAATTGACTGCAACTTTAACGTGCCTGTTCAAGTCTGTGTTACCAGGGCAGGGGGTGAGTTCATTTGTCAAGAATTGAAAAAACAATCATTGTTTCGTTTGAATTAGCTATTTCCCCGATATCAATTTTGATATAGCTAGCACTAAAGGGAAACTGGCGTGTGGAACTGGACTTTCAGTCACTGCTGAAGTACTCTAGCAAAGATTTGAGGGAAACATTTGGTAAATTGGCTAGCATGTGAATATTGTGTAACGCTAATTTACTGTGTAGATAGTCTGCTCCACTCGAATCGATTCTCAATGTGTTGTTTATGTTGTATGCTAGCAAGACAGCTTAGCTAACTAACACACCTACCTTTGCAATGGACAAAGATTGTTAGTTTGCGAATTTTTAAAAGGCACCGTTAATGTCTCATCTTTTGTTGTGGTCTTAGCTATGGCATTTGAAAACACTAACTAGTTAACGTTATTATGTTTTCTCTAAAGCACTTAATACTTTGAGTCGTTATCCAAAGGCGGGCACTGGATCGCTTCGTCTTGTAACTCGGCTACTCGCGGTCGGTGTTCTGAAATGGTGACAGGCCGCAAAGCAGAGGGGGAGGGTAAAGGGGACTGGCCATTACTTTCAACTTGAAAATAAGGCCGAAGCTATTATTGTGGCCAATACACTTGCATATGAGCCGTTCTCTTAATACTTAACTCGCAATGCCTTTATTTGGGAAACGCTGGTGGTTTGTTTGCAAGCTAGTCATGTGGCTACGATTAAGATGCACAGCATAAGTGGTTAGCTTGTGACGTTAGTGTGTTGGCAGTTAGTTTACCTACCTGATTGAAGACGCTTGCTAAGTTAACTATATATTGGCTAGTTAGCGAGTCGACCAGCCGAGGTTGTCTGGGTAGGTGGCACCGACCAAAAACATGGACCCGGTCATATAGTTGAGCTAGTGTGGTCTAGTCATCATAGCGTACGTGTGTTGGCTAGCCACAGATGTATTGGAATATTAATTCAATATAGCTAACGGTAACTAAACTTTTGCTATAAAGCTTACCATTTCTAAGCATAACAAATGCAGCATTGTGTAACTTACAGGAGCTTGTCCGAAATGTTAACCAGCTACCAGCTAGTTATTTTATATCAAAATACATATTTATTGGAACCTCTCGTTAAACTAACCAAGTAGAAATCTCATATTTTGACTTTTTGATTTTGTTTTGTCATCATGCGAAATTGCAGGAAATAAATCACTACCACGGTAGCTAGATCATGAATGGAATGTAGCAAGCCAGTCACATTCAATCAGGGGTGTATTCATTACATCTTAAAACGGAAACCGTATAAGAAGCAAACGAAATGGGGACGAACCTTCCTGAATTTGTCCAGTAGAAACTCTCGTTTTCATTACGAAGCATTTTCCGTTAGGAATAAGCGGTTTCTGTTTTGCAACGTAAATCGGCGTAATGTTTTGAATAAACCCCAGTACTGTGGCGTCGCTTCGATAAGTAATTCATAGTTCTGCAGCATGCCTTGGCTGCTAGGTTGTTTTCAGTCTACATAGTATTTCAACATTGTATCAACACGTGCCAGTCGTATTTTTATGTCCATGTTTAGCTTCAGATTCACGCTCATACTTTCTTCCCAGCATGGATGTTTGACAAAAATAAAACCTGTTTGTGTATTAAGTTTAGGCTTACATTTCTTTCTTAAATGTATACCTTCCTACCTGAAAGTACATATATTTTTGACGCTGTCTTTGACTCCATTTAAGTGAAAAGGTAAACACAATTTTTGCGCGAGTATGACAAAAGAAACGGCCCTGTAAATACATGACTACCCGGACACCATGCTGAAGTTGTTTCGTCTGCAGGTCTTTCAGCCCCCTCGAGCATGAGTTCAAAATGAAACGGCGCTTGGAGGAACAGGAACCGGTATTTGCGTCCCAACAGCGGCGCTTCACCGGCAGCACGGAGGCTTTCCAGCACCGCGTCCTGGCCCCGGCGCCTGCCGCGTACGAGGCCGTGGGCGACAGCATGCAGCCTACCGCAGGCAACATCCAGTATTCTGTCCCACAGGGCTACCAGGTACGCAGTGCTACACACGCAACCAAGGTTTACGGTTTAATAGATTTAACTGCTATTTTAATCATAAATGAGCAGTAACTTTTCTAATAGTGATATTCTGTGGCTATGTACACTTTGGAATGATTTAACAATAATCAATCAATTCCATTACTGCATTCGTAAAACAACCAATCAGTCATTTCATCCCCAAAAAAGAAATGCCTTTACATGCATGTGCACTACTGATCAAAAGTTTTAGAACACCTACTCATTCAAGGTTTTTTCTTTATTTTTACTATTTTCTACATTGTAGAATAATACTGAAGACATACAAATTATGAAATCAGACATGGAATCATGTAATAACCAAAAGTGTTTAAACAAATCCAAATATATTTTATATTTGAGATTCTTCAAATAGCCACTCTTTGCCTTGATGACAGCTCAGCACACTCTTGGCATTCTCCATATTATGGCAAGAACAGCTCAAATAAGCAATGAGAAACGACGGTCCATCATTACTTGAAGACATGAAGGTCAGTCAATCCGGTAAAATATAAATAACTTTGAAAGTTTCTTCAAGTGCAGTCGCAAAAACCATCAAGCGCTATGATGAAACTGGCTCTCATGAGGACCGCCACAGGAAAGGAGAGGATAAGTTCATTAGAGTTACCAGCCTCAGAAATTGCAGATCTAATAAATTCTTCACAGAGTTCAAGTAACAGATGCATCTCAACATCAACTGTTCAGAGGAGGCTGCGTGAATCAGGCCTTCATGATCGAATTGCTGCAAAGAAACCACTACTAAAGGATGCTAATAAGAAGAGACTTGCTTGGGCCAATAAACACGAGCAATGGACATTATACCGGTGGACATTTTTTCTTTGGTCTGGAGTCCAAATTGGAGATTTTTTGTTCCGACCTCCGTGTCTTTGTGAGACGCAATGTGAGTGAACGGATGATCTCTGCTTGTGTATTTCCCACCGTAAAGCATGGAGGAGGTGGATTTATGGTGTGTGGGTGCTTTGCTGGTGACACTGTCAGTGATTTCTTTAGAATTCAAGGCACACTTAACCATGGCAACCACAGCATTCTGCAGCGATACGCCATCCCATCTGGTTTGAGCTTAGAGGGACTATCATTTGTTTTTCAACAGGACAATGACCCAAAACACACCTCCAGGCTGTGTAAGGGCTATTTGACCAAGAAGGAGAGTGATGGAGTGACCTGGCCTCCACAATCCCCTGACCTCAACCCAATTGAGATGGTTTGGGATGAGTTGGACCGCAAAGTGAAGGAAAAGCAGTCAACAAGTGCTTAGCATATGTGGGAACACCTTCAACACTGTTGGAAAAGCATTCCAGGTGAACTGGTTGAGAGAATGCCAAGAGTGTGCAAAGCTGTCATCAAGGCAACGGGTGGCTATTTTAAAGATGTATATTTTGATTTGTTTAATACTTGTTTGGGTTACTACATGAGTCCATATGTTTTGATGTCTTCACCATTATTCTACAATGTAGGAAATAGTACAAATAAAGAAAAAACCCTTTTAATGAGTACGTTTATTAAAACTTTTGACCGGTAGTGTATTTGACTCTGTGTCCTCCCTACAGGTCTCCACTGTGCCACAGAACTCGAGTGGTCATGGCCACGCCCCTAGCCCAGCTGTACACCACCACAGCCCAGCTGTCCAGCCCCATGGGCCCCCTGTGATGCAGGGCCACACTCACCCCCCTGCCTCAGCCCAGGGCCAGCAGCAATTCCAGAGGCTCAAGGTGAGACCTCCTGGGCCCCCCGTTTGGTGTTTTCTAGGCCAGCCTAATGAGAGCAATTTAGACATTTTTCTGAAATATAATCCAATAAAACCCAGATGAACAGTGATCAGACTTAGAGTGATGGATATCTTTCTGTCTCTCTCAGGTGGAAGATGCTTTGTCTTACCTGGACCAAGTGAAACTCCAGTTTGGCAACCAACCTCAAGTCTACAATGACTTCCTGGACATCATGAAGGAGTTCAAGTCTCAAAGGTGAGGTTTTAAGGTTTTGCCTCTCTCTTACTCTAGCATGACAAAAGTTAACTGCCTTTCAAGCAAATATGTTTCTCTGTTCTGTCACAGCATTGACACTCCAGGGGTGATAAGCAGGGTATCCCAGCTCTTCAAAGGCCACCCTGACCTCATTATGGGATTCAACACCTTCCTGCCACCAGGCTACAAGATCGAGGTCGCGACCAACGACCTGGTCAATGTGACCACGCCGGGTCAGATCCACCACATCACCCCTCACGGCATCTCTGTCTCACAAATCCCCCTGTCGGGACTACCCACCCCGCACCAGCCGCCAGCCCCCACCACCACCTCTGCCCCACCCCCTCCCACACAGCCAACCCCTACCAAGATAAGCAAGGTGAGTGGGTGAAAATATAAATATTACACATTATTTGCCTATATTATGTTTACCACTCTGTTTTCTCAGTCTGCTAGTCCAAAATGTTAAATATGTTAGTTTTTCCCCAACATGATTTTTATATACATGTTCGTTTTGTCTTTGTCTAGCAGCCACTGCAATCTCCAGTCCTCACGCCAAGCAGCCAGCCCAATCCGTCCATCCCCGCCTATGCCTCCCCCCGATCCCCAACCCTGCAGCCCCACACCCCGATCAGTGGCACGCCCAATGCCCCTCCACTGCAGAACAACCAGCCTGTGGAGTTCAATCATGCCATCAACTACGTCAACAAGATCAAGAACCGTTTCCAGGGTCAGCCGGACATCTACAAAGCCTTCCTGGAGATCCTGCACACCTACCAGGTCAGCAGCCAAACCACATTTGCCACATTTGCCATTTGCCTATCATGTAATATTCCAACTGGAGCATTCATAATAGCAATGTTTTTCTTTGTCAACTCTAGAAGGAGCAGCGGAATGCTAAGGAGGCAGGAGGGAACTACACCCCAGCCCTGACAGAGCAGGAGGTCTATGCCCAGGTGGCCCGGCTCTTCAAGAACCAGGAGGACCTTCTCTCTGAGTTTGGCCAGTTCCTACCAGATGCCAACAGCTCGGTGGTGAGTAGAGCACAAAGCATTTATCTGTTCCCTGAGAATCTAAACTGAGTATACAAAACATTAACAACACCGGCTCTTTCCATGACATAGACTGACCAGGTGAAGGCTATGATCCCTTATTGTCACTTCTTAAATCCACTTCAATCAGTGTAGTTGAAGTGCAGGAGACGGGTTAAAGAAGGATTTTTAGTCTTGATACATGGATTGTGTACGTGTGCCATTCAGGGTGAATAGGCAAGGCAAAATATTTAAGTGCCTTTTTGAAGGGGTTATGGTAGTAGGTGCAGGGCAAACCGGTTTGCGTCAAGAACTGCAATGCTCTTGGGTTTTTCACACCCAACAGTTTCCTGTGTGTATCAAGAAGGGTCCACCACCCAAAGGACATCTAGCCAACTTTACACAACTGTGGGAAGCATTGGTGTCAACATGGGCTAGCATCCCTGTGGAGCGCTTTCGACACCTTGTAGAGTCCTTGCCCCAATGAGTTGAGGCAGTTCTGAAGGCAAAAGGGGGGGGTTCAACTCAATATTAGGATGTTGATATCTAATGTTTGGTATACTCAGTGTATGCCTATAAAGTGTGTAAAGTATTAATTTCTATTCAGAAGTATTTGTCCCTAAAAGTCCGTATCAGACATAATATTCAGTGGTTGACGTAACTTTTCGATAGCAGGTTTTCAAATGAGTACCTGAGGTAATATTGTGATGCAACTACTTCTGAGCTATCTGCCAATGTCGTGTCCCTTGTCCTCCCTAGCTGTTAAGCAAGACGACAGCAGAAAAGGCGGAGTCTGTGCGGAATGACCACGGTGGCACAGCAAAGAAGCTGCAGCTCAACAACAAACAGAGGCCCAATCAGAACGGTTGCCAGATCCGCATGCTCTCTGGGACAGTTGCCACACCCCCTGTCAAGGTACACACCCCTTTATCAGCACACTGTAGATACGAAAATGCATTACCCTCTGACTGCTTTCCAGCATGCTCTACTATTTTACAGCTTGTGTTGAATTATTTATCAATATAAACTGATATGATATTTTTTACATCACAGTTGAGAACTCACACTCTTTTGTTCACATCTTTGCTATCTTGAAGAAGAAGCCCAAGTTGCTGAATTTGAAAGACTCGTCCCTGGTAGAAGCCAGCAAACATGGAGATGGCACAGAATCTCTGTTCTTTGAGAAGGTGAGTTTGAGCTTGGCTTTCTACCCAATTTAGTTTCATTAGCTACGTAATTAAATAACCTGAAAGGTCAATGTTTTTAACTAATTAAATTAAATATTAACGAGTAAAAGTTGCTTATAATTTCCTGCTATAATGAACTAAATGTATTTATTTTAATTTTACCTTTATTTAATTAGGCAAGTCAGTTAAGAACAAATTCTTATTTTCAATGACGGCCTAGGGACAGTGGGTAAACTGCCTTGTTCAGGGGCAGAACAACAGATTGTTACCTTGTCAGCTCGGGGATTCGATCTTGCAACCTTTCAGTTACTAGTCCAATGCTCTAACCACTAGGCTACCTGCCGCCCCAGGCGGCAAACCCCCCATAAAGCTTGAAGGTGCAGTATGATATAGTTTATCTTAAAGGGAAACATGCTATTTTTATATTTTTACTTTTTTAATCTGTCTTTACTTGACGTCTCATCCAGGTGTTTACAAATTTTTTTTTGCAGGTGCGGAAGGGCTTGCGGAGTGCAGAGGCCTATGACAACTTCCTGCGTTGTTTGGTCATCTTCAACCAAGAGGTCATCTCCAGGGCTGAGCTGGTGCAACTGGTGCTGCCTTTCCTGGGGTGAGTACGGAAGTTGGGAAACTGCCTCACTCAGTCAGTGACCGACTAACTCTAGATTCATCCACTCCTCATTGGTCGTGGCTTGTTTCACATCATTGACATGTTCGACTGGTTATGCATTCATTTGATCCATTCAGTAAAGCTTTGTTAAGTGTGGCTGAAGCAAAAACATTTTTTTTTACCAAAATGGCCACTGTCGTTGACAGGAAATTCCCCGAACTGTTCAATTGGTTCAAGAACTTCCTAGGATACCGGGAAATGTCCCACACTGAGCGCTATCCCAAGGAGCGTGCTTTGGAGGGCATTGCCATGGAGATCGACTATGCTTCCTGCAAGAGACTGGGATCGAGCTACAGAGCACTGCCGAAGAGCTACACGCAGCCAAAGTGCACCGGGAGAACGCCACTGTGCAAAGAGGTAAGTGCAACACTGCCCCTCGAAGGCAATCTAAAGACCTACAGCCAATCAACAGGCCCTCAAGGGAACCTTTTTCACCAGCCATTAACCACACCTACCTGTCAGCTGTTCACACAAATAATTACTCTCTAGTTAGTCTACTCACTGTGTGTACTGTTTTCTGAATGTAGTGGATGTTCATGTCGGAACCATGTTTCTATAGGTTTACTTGGTGAAATCAGAGCTGTATTATTACCGGGGCTGTATTGCGTTTTACACCTTTTTTAGATGTGTAAAGTATGTACACAAGATGTTTAGTGTGTCCTTGCTTCATCCAGGTCCTCAATGACACCTGGGTGTCCTTCCCTTCCTGGTCTGAAGACTCTACCTTTGTGAGCTCCAAAAAGACCCAGTATGAGGAGCACATCTACAGATGTGAGGATGAACGCTTCGAGGTGAGTTAGCCCAAAACTGTAAACCAAATTAATATAAACAGTTTTGATATGTTTCATGGACAAATACATCCATCTATGCCAGCGATGGGCAACTTTGATGGGGGTGGGGACCACAAAAAAACAGAACTTGTGTCATGAGGCACCCCCTTGCTAACAAAACATTTTCAGCCCCCCCCCCGTGACATCTAATATTTTTTGTTATGTTTCCTGCAATTTTACACATTTTGCCGTTGGTTGGAGGTACACTTTTGCAGTTTTTAATATAACTAATGTCCAATGGACCCTACCCCTGTCAGTAATTCAACCATATTCACTACAAGTTTAGATAGCTGGCCGCTAGACTAATTTACCAATCTAAAACATTTTTGCTGACATGTGCTAATTAAGTATCTGATGCACAACCAAATTTGCGAAATTGCACCCATTTGCCCATCGCTGGTCTATGCTATTATGTTGTCTTGCCCATGTTGTGCTTGTTATCTAACACTCCCTTATTTTCATTTGTATTTGCCTCCAGCTGGACGTGGTGCTGGAGACCAACCTGGCCACCATCCGCATGCTGGAGACAGTACAAAGAAAACTGTCCCGTATGTCTGCCGAGGAGCAGGCCAAGTTCCGCCTGGACAACACGCTGGGAGGCTCCTCGGAAGTCATCCATCGCAAGGCCATCCAGAGGATATATGGTGACAAGGCCCCTGACATCATCGATGGGCTCAAGAAGAACCCTGCCGTTTCTGTTCCCATTGTGCTGAAGAGGTGAGTGTCAAGCCAAAACTCAAACTGTACCAGGAAAGGAGTATTATTTATTCCACATTTAATTTGGATGAACTATCCCTAGTTTATCTAAACTGTTGATTCAATTTTTATATATTTGTTTACAGGGCTTTTGTGGGTGTCTACATTCTTCTTTCATGCATGCTCATATGCCTGTTCTTACATCAAAGTGTTGAGTTGATAACTATGAATCTTTTCACTTAGTCACAACTTGAGGTTTTCTCCTGCAAGCCATCCTCATTCCCATGTTGTCCTCAGGTTAAAGACCAAGGAGGAGGAGTGGCGGGAAGCCCAGAGGGGCTTCAACAAGATCTGGAGGGAGCAGAATGAGAAGTACTACTTGAAGTCTCTTGACCACCAAGGTATCAACTTCAAACAGAACGACACCAAGGTGCTACGATCCAAGACACTGCTCAATGAGATTGAGAGCATCTACGACGAGGTGAGTTTTCTTGAGTTCCAATAAGTTAAAATGGATAGAATCCTAAATTGTGGGAATTTTATGTTGCTGTTCATTCAACAGCAAGTACGTGAAAAGTGTGTGCTTTTGTGTTACGGTGTAGCGACAGGAACAGGCATCGGAAGAGAACACCGCGATGCCCAGCGGCCCCCACCTAACTTTGACCTACGAGGACAGCCAGATCCTGGAGGACGCTGCCGCCCTCATCATCCACCACGTCAAGCGGCAGACGGGCATCCAGAAGGAGGACAAGTACAAGATCAAACAAATCATTCACCACTTGATCCCCGACATGCTGTTCGCCCAGCGCGGCGAGCTCTCAGACCTGGAGGAAGAAGAAGAGGAAGAGGAGATGGAGCTGGATGTGTCCGTGGCCAAGAAGCACAATGGCGTCATGCAAGGCGGAAGCCCCAACAAGTCCTCCAAGCTCCTCTTCTGCAACACGGGTGCCCAGAAGCTGCGAAGTTGCGCCGAGGCCTACAATCTATTTTACGTCAACAATAACTGGTACATCTTCCTGCGGCTGCACCAGACACTGTGCTCGCGGCTGACGCGGATCTACGGGCAGGCGGAGAGGCAGATTGAGGAGGACATCCGGGAGCGTGACTGGGAGAGAGAGGTGCTGGGCCTCAAGCGAGACAAGAAGGACAACCCTGCCATCCAGCTGAGACTGAAAGAGCCCAGTGAGTTCATAGCACAAAACTGTTAATCCCACACAGCAATAGCCTTTTCACACTCAATCACTCATTGATTTTCATCACTTTGATTGGTAAGTCTCATAGACACACAGTGCATCAGCACTGGGTTAATGGGGGCTACTGTGGATCTGTGAAGCATTGAGCAAGCTAGAGATTGGCTAATCATAGCCCTTGGCCATACACAGTATGTGCAGTTGTCTGCAAAATTTCCACAGTAAATCAGTTGTTATTCAGATTGTGCATTGAAAGATGTTTAAGTATAGAGGTCTGCCTGGCACTTATTTTTTTCATCCTGCCGCAGACTCCCACCTGTTACTGCAAGAACTGGTCCTCAACCCAACCACAGTCCTGCAATGTTATTTTAGGTCTATGTAATTTTCACGTGGCCCATTATATTAAGCTAGCGATATTACTGGGTTTATCGGCCAATATGCTAGATGTAGTTTGAAGAGAGCAGAGTTGGAGATACTTTCTCTTGGAGCAGAGTTGGAGATACTTTCTCTTGAGCTATTTTTATAGCCTACATTCGGAGTGGGACGATTTTCAGACTGAGGCAAATATGGTTAATCAGTATTTATTCCTAGGCAAAGTTGTAAACTATAGCCGTAATCATATTTAGGAAGTACAGTTCCTTGGAAAGATGCACCACAATAAATTGAACCTTTTTATTTAATTAGGCAAGTCAGTTAAGAACAAATTCTTATTTACAATGACGGCCTTCCCCGGCCAAACCTTCCCCTAACCCGGACGACGCTGGGCCAATTGTGTGCCGGCCGTGGGACTCCCGATCACGGCCGGTTGTGATACAGCCCAGGATCGAATCAGGGTCTGTAGTGATGCCTCTAGCACTGCGGTGTAGTGCCTTAGTTGTTTTTAGATGAACAGTTTTATTTGACCAAGAAGGAGAGTGATAGAGTGCTGCGTCAAATGAACTGGCCTCCACAATCCCTCGATCTCAACCCAATTTGAGATGGTTTGGGATGAGTTGGACCGCAGAGTGAAGGAAAGATAGTTGGAAAAGCATTCCAAATGACTCCCTCGTGAAGCTGGTTGAGATAATGCCAAGTGTGCAAAGCTGTCATCAAGGCAATGGGTGGCTACTTTGAAGAATCTAAAATATATTTTGATTTGTTTTAACTTTTTTTTTTGGGGTTACTACATGGTTCCGTATATGTTATTTCATAGTGTTGATGTCTTCACTATTTTTCTACAGTGTAGGAAATAGTAAAAATTAAGAATGAGTTGGTGTCCAGACTTTTGACTGGTACTGTATACTAGGGGCACTTGATCCCAACTAGAAGAGCAGAGGTAGGCTACTGAAGTTGAAGTAGCGAATTCTGAGTTTGTGAATAATGCAACGTGCTTTTAATACAATGGGTAGGCCTAGGCTAACCCATACAAAGCGGAAAGACCACCATTTCTAACTCTGCAGGACAACAAAAATATTTTCATCCCAAAGAAGTCTGTCTCACCGCCCACTCCCACCCGCAGCATGAAAACTGCTCACCGCGCCACAATGATCTGTCGGGATCCTCAGGTCCTGCGGGCATCCCATGGGAATGCAGTCCTCTATTTAAATGTCATCTGTACATTGGTTAAACTGAAATGCATAGTGCCATGATCAGTCTCTGATAGTCTTTCTTCCCTACCTGCAGTGGATATAGAGGTGGAGGACTACTACTCTGCCTTCCTGGAGATGGTGCGGAACCTTCTGGATGGCAACATGGAGCCGGCTCAGTACGAGGACTCCCTCCGGGAGATGTTCACCATCCATGCCTACACCGCCTTCACCATGGACAAACTCATCCAGAGCATCGTCAGGCAGGTCAGTAGCCCCTCATTACTGCTATTCTTTTACACTAGATTTGGGCTAGTTCCTAGTAGCATAGCTAGCTTTTTGATCCTCCAGGTTGATGAGCCTATTCTAAACCTGTTTTCAGTTTTTGTTTAAGCATTTTTTACGGGTTGGTTCTGCTGGTCTAGCACTATTCTCCACTCAGCTCTTCTTCTTTTCTGTCTGCAGCTCCAGCACATAGTGAGTGACGAGATCTGCGTGCAGGTGACAGACCTGTACTTAGCAGAGGGCACCAACGAGGCCACCGGGGGTCCCCTTCCCACCCAGACATCCAGAGCTTCCACAGAGGGATGCTACCAGCGCAAGGCGGAACAGATCATGTCCGATGAGAATTGCTTCAAGGTAGATCGACCACTGTCAGGAAATAGTTTTTTTTCCTGTGATGTCTGTTTCTGACTATCGTACACATGTATATAAATAAAAACTCTAACGTTATCTTTCTCTCTCTCCTCTCCTGCCTTTCTTCCCTCGCTCTCGCCACAGCTTATGTTTCTAAAGAACAGAGGCCATGTTCAACTGACAGTGGAGCTTCTGGACACCGAGGAGGAGAACTCCGATGAACCCATGGAGGCAGAGGTAATAGACAGCACAGTACAAATATATGCTTTTATTTTCTCCTGTGTGTGTGTGAACCCAGGCATCTCTCAGCTTTCCGCGACTTAATTAGCGCGCCTGTATTTTTTTGTTATACTGTGTTTGACCAATGGCGACGATTGTTTTGATTGACAACATGTAATCTTTGAACCCATCTAATTGAAAGTTGTTTTTAGTGTTGTGGTAAACGGTAGATGTGTGTTATCACTGCTAACCTTTTATTTTGGCAGCTGGTCTGTGTATTGAGTGGAGTTGTTTTGTATTTTCAAGCGCTGGTCAGATTACGTGGGTCGCTACCTGAATTCTGACTCTACCTCTCCAGAGTTGCGGGAACACCTTGCTCAGAAACCCGTCTTCCTTCCCAGGTTAGTGTCACTCTATTTGAATATGCATTCTTTATTCTCTTTTGGTGCAAAATGCCTCAAAAGAGTTGGCTTTAACTAGCCTAACCTGGAACCTTTTCTATTCAGGAACCTCCGTCGGATACGGAAGTACCAAAGGGGTAGGGAGCAGCTGGAGAAGGAGGCCAGCGAGGGAGAGAAAAAGTCCATGGAGAATGCTGAGAACCTTAAAATGGAATGTATGTTCAAGCTCAACTCCTACAAGATGGTGTATGTCTTCAAGTCTGAGGACTACATGTACCGACGCACTGCCTTGCTGCGAGCTCACCAGGTATTCACCTCTCCTCCCATTTACTCATATTCCTCTCCCACTACCGTCTTAGTGTAGTGAGCTGTACATATTACCCTTTGTGGCCTCATCCTTTTAATGGGCACAATCCTATTTGTGACTTGTTATTCTAGTCGGTTAAATTAGTAACCGTCCTCTAAATCAGTGGTTCCCAAACTTTCACTCAGGCTCCCATTCAAGCATTGGGGAACATTCCGCGCCCCCTCCTGCACGTGCCACGTGTATTTCTAACTGTTCACAACCCTCTTGTTGGTGGAGAGAACGTTTCTCAGCTTTACAGCTTATTTCCAGCAATTCTACACATTTTGTCACATGGTGCAGAGAGAAATTGTAAGATCTACATCTCGTTTTCTTGCAGTTTTATACATTTTTCCATGTCTAATGTGTATTCATGTGATAATTGAGTGACTCAAACATTACAACAAAATCTATGGCTAAAAAAACGTTCACTGACATGGATTAGTTGATCTCAGAAATGTCCAGAGGTTATAAATAGCTCTCTTATGCCGCGCTCACATGCAAGTCGGAACTAAAAAACTCAAACATTTCAGACTTGCTGAGTCATTGAACGCGGCACGTATAACTACAACCCGTTAGCAAGTTGGAAATGTCAGCGTTGCCTAGTTCCGACTAGTTTGCGAATGTGACATAAGCTATGCAATGACTGACATGACGAGGAAAACTGATGCACAACCCAATTTCGAAATTGCACCTTGTGCATTCTACTTTTACCACTTTCAAGAGTACGTTGAAAGCCGGACTGAGTTCCTTTTTGGGGTGGGACCCAAGTGCCCCCCCTGCCGATCCCTCGCGTGCCTCAGTTTGGGAACCACTGCTCTAAAGGACCACCAATTGTGTGAGCGATACCTTAGAAACCTATATTTGCTGTGTTGAGAGTTCTGTTTTTTTAACACAGTAGTAACATGACCACGGTGTCCCTCTCTCCTTTCCACCTGCAGTCACACGAGAGAGTGAGCACTCGGTTGCACAAGCGCTTCCAGGCCTGGGTCGACTTCTGGGTGAAGGAGCATGTCACTCGCGACATGGCCGCTGAGACCAACAAGTGGCTGATGGGAGAGGGGCGTGACGGCCTGGTGCCGTGCACCACCACCCGCGAGCTGGAGATCCTCCACTTCATGAACATCAACAAGTACCGTGTCAAATACGGCTCACCCCTCAATGCACCATAACCCACCAGGAATGGAAGGGGGGGGGGTTGGGTTGGGATTATATACTAGGATGGGTCAGGAATGGAGGAGAGGGCATATCAACAACTTTCTAAGACTGATATGGGAGCACAACACACAACTAGGTCTTACCGGGGGCGACTGGATCACTGTTTTTAACCAGCGTTTTTAGCTGTGCACACTTTTGCAGGGCCTTCGGTGCCAAAACGTAGGGAGTTGTCCTGTTGGTTGAAATCTAGCCACAGTCACTGACCTGAGCTCTTACCAGCAGACCAAACCACATCACAAATCATGGTCTTGGGGCTTTAATAAAAAGCTTTTGGGACTCGCCCTGTGTGCTCCCTAGAGGTGCCTGCTGGGTAACAGCCTCACTTGGGCTCAGTCAGTAGGCTGGGGTTTGGTTGTTTGTAATTGACAGACATAGTAATATATGAAGCCATCAAAATAAGGATTCTGTTGTCAAAGATTACTTTTGACGGTGTAACTGCGGTATCCGTGGAAAATAGTTTTGGGGGATAAGTGCACTTAACTAGGAATTGGATGGGGTTGAGTTTGAGTTGCCACGGTTTCAAGGGTGCATGGAGCTCAAAGCGGACTATAGTTGAAACGATCTGGTACAGCCACGTCCCTGTGTTGGGGACAAATCACAATAACACATCACTTCAAAATGAGACCAAGATGTTTCTTATTGGTCACCTTTCCTTTTCAAACACAAGGGTGCATTAAGAGAACGAGGCCTGAGTCACAAGCAGCGTTGTGGGGTGAGAAGTGAAAAGCACTGTTGTGTTTAATGTAAAAAGACAAGTAGATTAGCCACACAACTCTGCTGTGTCTAACTGTAAAATTGTATAGCTTGTGAATGTCAGATTATGAAATGTGTGTGTGTGTGTGTGTGTGTGTGTGTGTGTGTGTGTGTGTGTGTATATATTTATTATAAGTATATAAACACAACTAATCCTGACCGCCCTGATATTCAACCTTTTGAAGTTGCTGGCAATGCCCTACTACGCCAATACACCAGCTTGTACACATAAACCGAGATCATTATGGATGGACTATCCACACTGTAAATAAACTGTACATAGTGTCAGACCTTTTTTATGACTAAGAACTGCGTTGTTGTTCTAGTAATACTTTCTAAGCTTACTGTGGACTTTAGTGAGATGGCTGAAGTTAGTATGTGTATGAAAAATAAAAATGCAAGACAGTTTTTACCAAAGGGAGTTGATTAGGATAGTTGTTTTTTGTTTTTCCTTACTGTGTTTTTTTTTTTGTTCTTTGTAGTAAGAAATGTTCATTTGAAAAGTAGAAATGTATCCAGGTCTTTGTTTTTGAAATGGAAGTTTTATAAAATCTTAAATTTTTTTGAAGTTTGATTTTGGCTGTCATTTCAGTCGATATCACTGCCCATGTGGATATGCTGAACATACTCTGAATGGAGTGGAGCTGGGCTATTAGCGGAAGGCCTGTATCCACAAAGCATCTCAGAAAAGGTCCTAGGAATCCTGTTTTAAAACCTGTTTTAAGCCAATCTCTATCAAATCATTTCTGGATAATAATTAAGTACCTTATTGTGGTTGTTATCAATTAAAATGGTCAAAAATAATAAAATGGCTTCTTAGCAAAGACTTGCTAGGACTGTCTGGGAGTGGTCTGAGTGAGGAGGGAAAAACTGAACTAGCTGTTATTGGTAGAGAGGTTTGGAACTCATTATGTGTATATATATGTATCTCAGCAAAAAAAGAAACTGCCTTTTTTCAGGACCCTGTCTTTCAAAGGTGCATTCATAAAAATCCAAATAACTTCTTAGGACACTGAAGAGGCCTTTCTACTTACTGACTCTGAAAAACACCAAAAGAAAGATGCCCAGGGTCCCTGCTCATCTGCGTAAATGTGCCTTAGGCTTGCTGCAAGGAGGCATGAAGACTGCAGATGTGGCCAGGGCAATAAATTGCAATGTCCGTACTGTGAGACGCGTAAGACAGCGCTACAGGACAGACAGCTGATCGTCCTCGCACTGACAGACCACGTGTAACAACACATGCACAGGATCGGTACATCCGAACATCACACCTGCGGGACAGGTACAGAATGGCAACGACTGCCCGAGTTACTCCAAGAACTCACAATCCCTCCATTTAGTGCTCAGACTGTCCGCAATAGGCTGAGAGATGCTGGACTGAGCGCTTGTAGGCTTGTTGTAAGGCAGGTCCTCACCAGACATCACCGGCAACAACGTTGCCTATGGGCACAAACCCACCGTTGCTGGACCAGACAGGTCTGGCAAAAAGTGCTCTTCACTGACGAGTCGCGATTTTGTCTCACCAGGGGTGATGGTCGGATTCGCGTTTATCATCGAAGGAATGAGCGTTACACCGAGGCTTGTACTCTGGAGTGGGATCAATTTGGAGGTGGAGGGTCTGGGGCGGTGTGTCACAGCATCATCGGACTGAGCTTGTCATTGCAGGCAATCTCAACGCTGTGCATTACAGGGAAGACGTCCTCCTCCCTCACGTGGTACTCTTCCTGCAGGCTCATCCTGACATGACCCTCCAGCATGACAATGCCACCAGCCATACTGCTCGTTCTGTGCGTGATTTCCTGCAAGACAAGAATGTCAGTGTTCTGCCATGGCCAGCGAAGAGCGCAGATCTCAATCCCATTGAGCACGTCTAGGATCTGTTGGATCAGAGGGTGAGGGCAAGGGCCATTCCCCCCCAGAAATGTCAGGGAACTTGCAGGTGCCTTGGTGGAAGAGTGGGGTAACATCTCACAGCAAGAACTGGCAAATCTGGTGCAGTCCATGAGGAGGAGATGCACTGCACTACTTAATGCAGTTGGTGGCCTCACCAGATACTGACTTACTTTTTGATTTTGACCCCCCCCCCCTTTGTTCAGGGACACATTATTCCAGTTCTGTTAGTCACATGTCTGTGGAACTTTGTCTGTTTATGTCGAATCATGTTATGTTCATACAAATATTTATACATGTTAAGTTTGCTGAAAATAAATGCAATTGAAAGTGAAAGGACGTTTCTTTTTTTGCTGAGTTTATATAAAAATAAATTGACTGCACTGGGCCTTTAAGACACTGCTCAGACAAACTGAACCAGGAGTAAAATCAATTCATTGAAGTTTCTCCGCTTGTAATCACGACCGTTTTGAGCCACTGCAAAGGAAAGATGATGATGCTCAATGACGTTGCAAATAATGTGGGAAAAACAATCGCGACGAGGCATCGGCAGCTATGAACTCTAGCACGCTTCACACAATCGCGGTAAATGTGACGATGGTAAAGTATATACACTACTAGTCAAAAGTTTGGACACCTATTCATTCAAGGGTTTTTCTTTATTTTTACAATTATTTTCATTGTAGAGTAATAGTGAAGACATCAAAACTATGAAATAACAAAAAAGTTAACAAATCAAAATATATTTTAGATTCTTCAAAGTAGCCACCCTTTGCCTTGATGACAGCTTTGCACACTTGGCATTCTCTCAACCAGCTTCATGAGGTAGTCACATGGAATGTATTTCAATTAACAGGTGTGCCTTGTTAATTTGTGGAATTCCTTTCCTTCTTTATGCGTTTGAGCCAATCAGTTGTGTTGTGACAAGGTAGGGGTGGTACACAGAAGATAGCCCTATTTGGTAAAAGTCCACGTCCATATTGTGGCAAGAACCACTCAAATAAGCAAAGAGGAATGAGTCCAGCATTACTTTAAGACATGAAGGTCAGTCAGTCTGGAACATTTCAAGAACTAACATCAAGCTCTATGATGAAACTGGCTCTCATGAGGACCGCCACAGGAAAGGAAGAATTCGCAGACGAGTAGGTAAACCACCACTACCCTCTGTATTATTGGCCAACGTGCAGTCATTGGAAAACAAACTAGAGGTAGACTATACTACCAATGGGACATTTAAAACTACTAGTTTGTTTCACCGAGACTAAACTGAACGACGACACTGATAATATAGAGCTGGCTGGCTTCTCCGTGTTTCGGCAGGACGGGGTGGGGATTGGGGGGGTCTATTTGTCAACTTATGGTGCGCAATGTCTAACATTGAAGAAGAATTGAGAGTTTTCACCTGAGGTAGAATATCTCATGATAAGAGTTCTCATTTATGTTGTTCGTAGCTGTCTATTTACCACCACAAACCGATGCTGGCACGAAGACCGCACTCGACGGCTGTATAAGGCCATAAGCAAACAAGAAAATTCTCTTCCAGAAGCAACGCTCCAAGTGGCCGGGGACTTGAATACAGGCAAACTTAATTCAGTTTTAACTAATTTCTACCATCATGTCACATGTGCAACCAGAGGAGGAAAAAAACTCTAGACCACCTTTACTCCACACACAGAGATGCATACAAAGCTCTTTCTCGCCCTCCATTGGCAAATATGACCATAATTCTATCCTCCTGATTCCTGCTTACATTCAAAAACTAAATCATGAACTACCAGTGACTCGCTCAATACGGAAGTGGTCAGATGACGCGGATGCTACGCTGCAGGACTGTTTTGCTAACACAGACTGGAATAGGTTCTGGGATTCGTCCAATGGCATTGAGGAGTATACCACCTCAGTCACCGGCTTCATCAATAAGTGCATTGATGACGTCGTCCCCACAGTGACCGTACGTACTTTTCCCAACCAGAAGCCATGGATTACAAGCAATATCCACATTGAGCTAAAGGCTAGAGCTGCCTCTTTCAAGGTGCGGGACACTAATCCGGACGCTTATAAGAAATCCCGCTATGCTCTCAGACGAACCATCAAACAGGCAATGCGTCAATACAGGACTGAGATTGAATCCTACTACACCGGCTCTGACACTCGTCGGATGTGGGAGGGCTTGAAACTATTACGGACTACAAAGGGAAACCCAGCTGTGAGCTTCCTAGTGATGCAAGCCTACCAGACGAGCTAATTGCCATTTATGCTCGCTTTGATGCAAGCAACACTGAAGCATGCATGAGAGCACCAGTTGTTCCGAATGACTATGATCATGCTCTCCGTAGCCGATGTGAGCAAGACCTTTTAAACAGGTCAACGTTCACAAAGCCGTGGGGCCAGACGTATTACGAGGATGTGTACTCAAAGCATGTGCGGACCAACTGGCAAGTGTTTTCACTGACAATTTCAACCTCTCCCTGGCTGAGTATGTAATACCTACATGTTTCAAGCAGACCGCCATAGTCCCTGTGCCCAAGAACACGAAGGTAACCTGCCTAAATGATTACCGCCCCGTAGCACACGTCGGTAGCCATGAAGTGCTTTGCAAGGCTGGTCATGGCTCACATCAACACCATAGAAACCCTAGACCCACTCCAATTTGTGTACCGCCCCAACAGATCCACAGATGACGCAATTTCAATCACACTCCCCACCTGGACGAAAGGAACACCTATGTGAGAAAGATGTTCATTGACTACAGCTCAGCGTTCAACACCATAGTCCCCACAAAGCTCATCACTAAGCTAAGGACCCTGGGACTAAACACCTCCCTCTGCAACTGGATCCTGGACTTTCTGATGGGCTGCCCCCAGGTGATATGGGTAGGTAACAACACATCCGCCACGCTGAACTTCAACACTGGGACCCCCCAGGAGTTCGTGCTTTGTCCTTTCCTGTACTCCCGGTTCTCACACAACTTCGTGGCCAAGCACAACTCTAACACCGTCATTAAGTTTGCTGACAACACAACAGTTGTAGGCCTGATCACCGACAACGATGAGACAGCCTATAGGGAGGAGGTCAGAGACCTGACAGTGTGGTGCCAGGACAACAACCTCTTAATGTGAGCAAGACAAAAGAGCTGATCGTGGACTATAGGAAAAGGAGGGCCAAACAGGCCCCCATTAACATCGACGGGACTGAAGTGGAGCGCGTCGAGAGTTTCAAGTTCCTTGGTGTCCACATCAACAACAAACTATCATGGTCCAAACACACCAAGACAGTTGTGAAGAGGGCACGACAACACCTTTTCCCCCTAGGGAGACTGAAAATATTTGTCATGTGTCCCCATTCTCAGAAACTTCTAAAGCTGCACCATGGAGAGCATCCTGACCGGTTGCATCACCGCCTGGTATGGCAACTGCCTAGCATCTGACCGTAAGGCGCTACAGAGGGTAGTGCGTATGACTCAGTACGTCACTGGGGCCAAGCTTCCTGACATCCAGGATCTATATACTAGGTGTTGTCAGAGGAAGGCCCTAAAAATTGTCAAAGACTCCAGTCACCCAAGTCATAGTGTTCTCTCTGCTACCGCATGTCAAGCATTACCAGAGCGCCAAGTCTAGGACCAAAAGGCTCCTTAACAGCTTCTACCCCCAAGCCATAAGACTGCTGAACAACTAATCAAATGGCCACCCAGACGATGTACATTAACCCCCCCCCCCATTGTTTTTACACTGCTGCTACTCGCTGTGTATTATCTATGCAGAGTCACTTTACAAATTACCTTGACTAACCTGTACCCCTGCACATTGACTCGGTACCGGTACCCCTCGTTATTGTTTATGTAAACTTTTTTTTTTTTTACTTTAGTTTATCCAGTAAATAAACTGCTCAAAAAAATAAAGGGAACACTAAAATAACACATCCTAGATCTGAATGAATGAAATAATCTTATTAAATACTTTTTTCTTTACATAGTTGAATGTGCTGACAACAAAATCACACAAAAATAATCAATGGAAATCCAATTTATCAACCCATGGAGATCTGGATTTGGAGTCACACTCAAAATTTAAGTGGAAAACCACACTACAGGCTGATCCAACTTTGATGTAATGTCCTTAAAACAAGTCAAAATGAGGCTCAGTAGTGTGTGTGGCCGCCACGTGCCTGTATGACCTCCCTACAACGCCTGGGCATGCTCCTGATGAGGTGGCGGATGGTCTCCTGAGGGATCTCCTCCCAGACCTGGACTAAAGCATCCGCCAACTCCTGGACAGTCCGTGGTGCAATGTGGCGTTGGTGGATGGAGCGAGACATGATGTCCCAGATGTGCTTAATTGGATTCAGGTCTGGGGAACGGGCAGGCCAGTCCATAGCATCAATGCCTTCCTCTTGCAGGAACTGCTGACACACTCCAGCAACATGAGGTCTAGCATTGTCTTGCATTAGGAGGAACCCAGGGCCAACCGCACCAGCATATGGTCTCACAAGGGGTCTGAGGATCTCATCTCAGTACCTAATGGCAGTCAGGCTACCTCTGGCGAGCACATGGAGGGCTGTGCGGTCCCCCAAAGAAATGCCACACCACACCATGACTGACCCACCGCCAAACCGGTCATGCTGGAGGATGTTGCAGGCAGCAGAACGTTCTCCACGGCGTCTCCAGACTCTGTCACGTCTGTCACATGTGCTCAGTGTGAACCTGCTTTCATCTGTGAAGAGCACAGGGCGCCAGTGGCGAATTTGCCAATCTTGGTGTTCTCTGGCAAATGCCAAACGTCCTGCACGGTCCTGCACGGTGTTGGGCTGCACAACCCCCACCTGTGGACGTCGGGCCCTCATACCACCCTAATGGAGTCTGTTTCTGACCGTTTGAGCAGACACATGCACATTTGTTGTATTTGGCGCATGTGACAAATAAAATTTTATTTGATTTTGCGCTTAGTGGGACTGTCATTTGTTTTTCAACAGGACAATGTCCCAACACACCTCCAGGCTGTGTAAGGGCTATTTGACCAAGAAGGAGAGTGATGGATTGCAGCATCAGATGACCTGGCCTCCACAATCACTCGACCTCAACCCAATTGAGATAGTTGGGATGAGTTGGACCGCGGAGTGAATGAGAAGCAGCCAACAAATGCTCACGCGTATGTGAGAACTCCTGCAAGACTGTTGGAAAAGCATTCCAGGTGAAGCTGGTTGAGAGAATGCCAAGAGTGTGCAAAGCTGTAATCAAGGCAAAGAGTGGCTACTTTGAAGAATCTCAAATATAAATTATGTTTAGATTTGTTTTACACTTTTTTTTGGTTACTACATGATTTGTGTAATTACTACATAGCTATGTGTTATTTCATAGTTTTGATGTCTTCACTATTATTCTACAATGTAGAAAATAGTAAAAAATAAATAAAAATAAGAAAAACCCTTGAATGAGTAGGTTTGTCCAAACTTTTGACTGGTACTGTATATCATTTTCATCTGACACGATCACTTTGCCTACTCTTAATTCTTGGCTAATATGTTGGCATGCGTACTGTTATATCAATCAACACACTCGTCACTCCTGTTTAACTACTCTAAATCGCATTGGCAAAGTTGTCAAGTCACTTGCTGATAATGTTGCATAGAATGATTGAAAGCTCTATCCTTTTCATTGAACTAAATCAAAGTTAACAGGCCCTAGATGCTTTCAATTGCCCAATTTAGGCATATTTTAAACTGTGATATTGTGCTCCAAATAAATGACTTGAATTAATATGTAGGTTAATTAAATAAATACATAAAAAATTAAACGGCTTATTTATTAGCCTGTGTGGTTAGGTATATTATGTGAAATAGGGCTCATGAGAAATAATTTTCAAAAGTGCAAGATACTGTTGCATGTAGGTCTACATTATTTATGCATTGATCATATAGGAATATCAAAACATTCAACAACTCCACTGACTTGCTGCCCTTTTCTATTATCAAGACACCTACTGGTTAACTGGTTAGGGCAGTTTGTGAAATATGTTCTACTCTGAGACGCTTTGTGGATACGCCCTCAGTTCATTCTTGCAGTCCCTAGGCAGCAAGAAGACTTGAACGAAGTCTAATTTCTTCACAAGGTCTCCCACCCTGGATAGATTTCTGCTGTGTGTGTGTGTGTGTGTGTGTGTGTGTGTGTTATATACACACACACACACACACACACACACACACACACACAGTACCAGTCAAAAGTTTAGACACAAATGCTCTTTCAAGGGTTTTCCATTATTTTTACAATGTTCTACATTGTTAAATAGTAGTGAAGACATACAATATGAAATAACACATATGGAATCATGTAGTACTCCAAAAAGTGTTAAATAACTCTAAATATATTAGATTCTTTGAAGTAGCCACCCTTTGCCTTGATGACAGCTTTGCACACTTGGCATTCTCAACCAGCTTCATGAGGAATGCTTTTCCAACAGTTCCCACATATGCTGAGCACTTGTTGGCTGCTGTTCCTTCACTCTGCAGTCCAACTCATCCCAAACCATCTCAACTGGGTTGAGATCAGGTGATTGTGGAGGCCAGGTCATCTGATGCAGCGCTCCATCACTCTCCTTCTTGGTCAAATAGCCCTTATACAGCCTGGAGGTGTGTCCTGTTGAAAAACAAATTAGTCCCACTAAGCGCTAATCTATACGGGATGGCGTATCACTGAAGAATGCTGTGATGACCATGCTGGTTAATATTGCCTTGAATTCTAAATAAATAACTGACTGTGTCACCAGCAAAGCACCATCACACCTCCTCCATGCTTCACGGTGGAAACCACACATGCAGAGATCATCCATTCACCTACTCTGCATCACACAAAGACACAGCGGTTGGAACCAAAAATCTCACATTTGGACTCCTCAGACCAAGGGGCAGATTTCCACTGGTCTAATGTCCATTGCTAGTGTTTCTTGGCCCAAACAAGTCTCTTCTTATTGGTGTAGTTTAGTAGTGGTGTCTTTGCAGCAATTTGACCATGAAGGCCTGATTCACGCAGTCTCCTCTGAACAGTGGATGTTGAGATGTCTGTTTCTTGAACTCTGTGAAGCATTTATTTTGGCTGCAATCTGAGGTGCAGTTAACTCTAATGAACATCCTCTGCAGCAGAGGTGACTCTGGGTCTTCCTTTCTGTTGGCGGTCCTCATGAGAGCCAGTTTCATCATAGCACTTGATGGTTTTTGCGACTTCACTTGCAGAAACTTTCAAAGTTCAAGGCACACTTAACCAGCATGGCTACTACAGTATTCTGCAGCGATACGCCATCCCATCTGGTAAGGTCTATTACCTGTTGTATTTGGCACATGTGACAAATAACATTTGATTTTGCACTTAGTGGGACTATCATTTGTTTTTCAACAGGACAATGACCCAACACACCTCCAGGCTGTGTAAGGGCTATTTTATCAAGAAGGAGAGTGATGGTGCAGCATCAGATGACCTGGCCTTCTCAATCTCCCAACCTTAACCAAATTAAGAGAGTTTGGGATGAGTCGGACCGCAGAGTTAAGGAAAAGCAGCTAACAAGTGCTCAGCATATGGCCATGTACTGTTATGATCTCCACCCGGCACAGCCAGAAGAGGACATGACACCCCTCAGAGCCTGGTTCCTCTCTAGGTTTCTTCCTAGGTTCCTGCCCTTCTAGGGAGTTTTTCCTAGCCACCGTGCTTCTACATCTGCATTGCTTGCTGTTTGGGGTTTTAGGCTGGGTTTCGGTATAGCACTTTGTGACATTGGGTGATGTAAAAAGGACTTTATAAATAAATGTGATTGATTGATATGTTGGATCTCCTTCAAGCCTGTTGGAAAAGCATTCCAGGTCAAGCTGGTTGAGAAAATGCCAAGAGTGTGCAAAGCTGTCATCAAGGCAAAGGGTGACTATTTGAAGAATCTCAAATATAAAATTATATTTAGATTTGTTTAACACTTTTTTGGTTACTACATGATTCTATGTGTTATAGTTTTGATGTCTTCACTATTATTCTACAATGTAGAAAATAGTAAAAATTAAGAACCCTTGAATGAGTAGGTGTTCTAAAACTTTTGACCAGTTGTGTGTGTGTGTGTGTGTGTGTATACACACACAAACCCCCCCGAAAAAGTCACTTGAGCATGTATTTTCTGTGGATCATATTCCTTTTATTTCAACATTATTTAAAATAATAATAAAAAATGACATTTGTAGCTGATATACCCTGTCTTGAGGGTTTGTTTAAAAATATATATTTGCAGCCTGTACATCCTCCAATGGACACAAAAACAGTATGTAGCTGCTAAACTAAATGCAGATAATTGTATGTGTGGGGTACAGAGATGAGGTACTCATTCAAAAATCATGTTAAACACTATTATTGCACACAGAGTGAGTCCATGCTGCTTACGTGACTTGTTAAGAAAATGTTTACTCCTGAACTTATTTAGGCTTGCCATAGCAAAGGGGTTGAATACTTATTGACTTATTGTCAGCTTTCCATTTTTTATTAATTTGTAAACATTTCAAAAATCATAATTCCACTTTGGGGTTATGTCTTATTGTGTGTAGTGACAACAAATCTCAATTTAATCAATTTTTTATACAGGCTGAAGCACAACAACACTTTTAAAAAGTCTAGGGTTGTGAATATTTTCTGAAAGGCACTGACTGTATGTATGCCATGGTTGCCTTAAAGGAATGATTATGTATCCACCTAGAAGAGGGCATATCTCTGAAGAGGGAAGTTGGAGGGAGAATCGGCAACACACCAGAAAAGTGTATGTGGTCGATCAGTCTTTTTTTTTTGTTCGACCATGAAGATAAAGCGGTAACACATTTTTGGCCGTAAGCCTTTGACAGTGTGTGCCCATGTCATTGTATCACTGTATCATTGTTCACCCATTTTCATGTTGAGAACATAGGAACTATCCCAATCTGAGTCTATTGCTGACCACAGTCTTCTGTGTGGAGATTTGGTGGGCTATTTATTATAGTGTTATCTTAATACTGTTTAGCCACTGGGGGATGTTGTAGGATAGGATGTGTGTCTTGTACCAAACGCAAAGAAATGTACACGCATGCAATGTTCTTACTTTCCAGCAGATGGCATTGTTTCACCATATACCAGTGTACATTATAATTGTTGATGAGCAGCATTGCCCATAGAAAATAATCATAATATACCAGTAATGTAAAGTGGTCAACCAAAGTAGATTGTGGTGGTAGTTGGTCTCAATCACCAACAAAAAATGTTACTAAATATATACTGGGAATGTTTGTGAATGTAAGTACATCTGCACTACATCTGTGTATTCCAAGGTGCATAGGCGCCTGAGCAATGGCATTAAAGGAGCAGCTGCATCCCCACTTTCAAAATAGAGGTGCTAACGTGTTTTTTACCTGAGATGTGTCAACGTCCATTGGGTAATTTGTCAATTTCAATGAGTAGTAATATTTTGATTTAGTCTATATTAAAATGGATATGTGAATTTGATATATTATATAAAAATTAACAGATTGCATTTTGCACCACCTCCCCCTGTCGCCTCAAGATGAATGGTTTTGCCCAGTGGAAAGTTTTTCTTCCCTCCACGTTTGTATCGTTGTTTCATGTCCGATGATGGGCATGGGCATGACTGATTAGTCTTCGATGTATAGCAGCCTGGGAGAATCTCAATTGCTTGCGTCCTCTCTCCTCGCCTCTTTCTCAAAACCCATTGGTGGAGAATGTCAGAGGGGCGGGACCTCTGGCTTTCACATCCAATGGATTTTGAGAAGGAGAGTACGCAAGGAGGATGCAATTGAGATTCTCCCACTGACTCTGAGTAGCCTTCCATCAGCCTACGTAAGGTTGCACCTTAGCAGGAAACTGCAAATATTACATGATTAAATCTGTAATTAAAAAAAAGGATCCCTAAGCTGTTTACAGGCATTTAACACCATTCTGCATTTTTGCCATCTATTTTCTCAACATCAATCGGTTAAATCACATTGTTAAAATGTTTTTATTCAGTCACAAAAGTAAGAGTTGTGGCTGAGCCCCATATGCGAGCACACCGTGGCCACTTCGCGGTTACAATGTAGCCAAGCTGTGTCTGTGTGCGCCTATGCACAAATTGAAAAAACATGGTAATTGTACCTCGATAAAACAGCTCTGCTTTGCTTGGCAAGTAATATCGCCCAAATAAGCCATTTCTACCTTTGTTGCATCAAATATGTAGCCTATGCTGCTGAGACAAGTTCTGTCTCTAAAACAACGTTGGAGGCGGTTTATGGTAGAGAAATTAACATTAAATTCTCTGGCGACAGCTCTAGTGGATATTGCTGCAGTCAGCATGCCAATTGCACGATCACTCAACTTGAGACATTTGTGGCATTGTGTGACAAAAAGGCACATTTTAGATGGGCCTTTTATTGTCCCCAGCACAAGGTGCACCTGTGTAATGATCATGCTGTTTAATCAGCTTCCAGGTATGCCAAACCTGTCAGGTGGATTATCTTGGCAAAGGAGAAATGCTCACTAACGGGGATGTAAACAAATTTGTGCAAAACATTTTAGAGAAATAAGCTTTTTGTGCGTGTGTTTTTTATTTCAGGTCATGAAACATAAGACCAACACTTTAAATGTTGCGTTTATACTTTTTGTTCAGCTTAATTTATTGTGGTTAAACCTATGAAAAAGAGTTCTTCTGTTCATAAATATGGATTCCCTCTGTGAAAAAACAGAAGAATTGCAGGATTCTTTTTTTTGCACCCCCACTTTCAGACAAAAAAAGTCAGGCTTCTTGCCAAGGTTGATTTAGGACATTTTGCTCATTACGTAAACAGTTACCAAGCTTGGCGTGTACAAAAAGTGGTTGGACATATCCTTTTACATGAGCATCTGGTTGTGTCCGAAGACACCGAATAAGTTCCTTTCCTCATCCCGTCACTTTCCTGACCAATGATGGATGCAAATACTGGATCGGTTCCATTAAATTGCTCTCACAGACCAGTGGTCATGGAGATCAAATGAGACACAAAGAAAAAGCCACTCAAGGTTATTGGGACATGCCATATAGGTCAGACACTTGTTTTCAGTGCAGCTGTGTACATAATCTGATGGGGTGGCTGGGGCTGAGGGGACCTCACTGGGACTGAGCTCAGTCTGGCTGGCCAGCGAGCCCTGGGTGGTGCACCACGACTGGCACAGATCCGATGAGGCCGGACAGGTGAGAGATAAACCCAGTCCCCCACCCCTCTCTGTTCCCCCCTGACCCAGTTAGCACTTGTAGCGCCGGGGCCCTGACGAGGAGCTGGACTGACACATGCCCACAGAATCCCCCTTCTCCCACCGGCAGAGGTAATGAGTTCTGTTAAAAGGGAAAGCAGGAGAGGGGGTTGTACTTTTCCCCAAAGTCCTTCTGCATGATTATGCCTCAGAGTGCATGCTTCCCAACTTCCAACAGTGTTTGAATGGCCCCAAATGGTGGCCCGGCGTATACAAAGTTTGACTCTCAGAGCAGGCTGCTGTTGGAACTACAGATTAGGTATTGTCTCTGAAACAAGAGGCTCCTCAATGTCAAAGCTGCCAATTAACTCACTGATTGGCAAACATTGGCGAATGCTGTTTACTATTCCAGTATGTCATGGGACAGAGTCTTTTCTCTTCTGGAGCACGGGGGCGGATTTCCTCATTCATTCTCTGTCCAGTGCACTACGCAGCCAAGACAAAGTGCTCCTGGTACCTTCTTTGTTGCAACAATGTTCTTCTTTTCACAACTGCAGTGTGGGTATTCTCTGCACACTGTACCCGGGGGATACTCCAGATCTGAACTATAATGAGGGCTTTTTGTGCTGTGTTGAGGCCCCCCACCTCCTGGCTCCTCCACAGCAATGGGGTTAGTCAGGAGCAGTCTGGCAATTTTGCATAACCACTGCAGCCTTCTGTAGTACACTCACTCTCAAGCACTCTACCAAAGTTTTCGCACACCAATTTTCAATGTATGTGTGCATTGTTATAGCAAACAAATGCTTTTTATCCGTAACAAAACTGAATCAGTCACAGCGTAGATGGGGTGTAAAGGCTACAATTGAATGGAGGACTGCCTCATGTTAAATGTGCAATCAGAGGGAAAAAAACTCTGGACCACCTTTACTCCACACACAGAGACGCATACAAAGCTCTCCCTCACCCTCCATTTGGCAAATCTGATCATAATTCTATCCTCTTGATTCCTGTGACAAGCAAAGATTAAAGCAGGAAGCACCAGTGACTAGATCAATAAAAAAGTGGTCAGATGAAGCAGATGCTAAGCTACAGGACTATTTTGCTAGCACAGACTGGAATATGTTCTGGGATTCGTCCAATGAAATTGAGGAGTACACCACATCAGTCATTGGCTTCATTAATAAGTGCATCGATGACGTCATCCCCACAGTGGCCGTACGTACAAACCCAAACCAGAAGCCATGGATTACAGGCAACAACCGCACTGAGCTAAAGGCTAGAGCTGCCGCTTTCAAGGAGCGGGACTCTAACCCAGAAGCTTATAAGAAATCCCGCTATGCCCTCAGACGAACCATCAAACAGGCAAAGCAGGACTAAGATCGAATCGTACTACACCGGCTCTGATGCTCGTCGGATGTGGCAGGGCTTGCAAACCATTACAGACTACAAAGGGCAGCGCAGCCGAGAGCTGCCCAGTGACACGAGCCTACCAGACGAGCTAACTGCTTCTATGCTCGCTTCGAGGCAAATAACACTGAAACATGCATGAGAGCACCAGCTTTTCCAGAATACTGTGTGATCACGCTCTCCGCAGCCGATGTGAGCAAGACCTTTAAACAGGTCAACATTCACAAGGCCGCAGGGCCAGACGGATTACCAGGACGTGTACTGCGAGCATGCGCTGACCAACTGGCAAGTGTTTTCACTGACATTTTTAACCTCTCCCTGTCCGAGTCTGTAATACCAATATGTTTCAAGCAGACCACCATAGTCCCTATGCCCAAGAACACTAAGGCAACCTGCCTAAATGACTACAGACCCGTAGCACTCACGTCCGTAGCCATGAAGTGCTTTGAAAGGCTGGTAATGGCTCACATCAACACCATTATCCCAGAAACCCTAGACCCACTCCAATTTGCATACCGCCCCAACAAATCCACAGATGATGCAATCTCTATTGCACTACAAACTGCCCTTTCCCACCTGGACAAAAGGAACACCTACGTGAGAATGATATTCATTGACTACAACTCAGTTTTCAACACCATAGTACCCTCAAAGCTCATCACTAAGCTAAGGATCCTGGGTCTAAACACCTCCCTCTGCACTGTATCCTGGACCTTCCTGACAGGCTGCTCCCAGGTGGTGAGGGTAGGTAGCAACACATCTGCCACACTGATCCTCAACACTGGAGCCCCTCAGGGGTGTGTGCTCAGTCCCCTTCTGTACTCCCTGTTCACCCACGACTGCATGGCCAGACATGACTCCAACACCATCATTAACCCTTGTGTTGTCTTAAGAGTATAAAATTACCCGCCACTATGTTTAACAGCAGAAAAAAAAAACTAAATTATATTTTTTCAGCTTGAAATTTGATGACTTTTCCTAGTGACCCCAACATTATAAAAAGTGAAACATCGCCTTTGTTCATATTTCCATGAAAGCTGTACACCACCAGGGTACAAAGATTGTCTTTGGGTCATTTTTGACCCGGCAGTTATAAAATCATTTACACACCACAAAAACCAGAAAGACACACACACACACACACATACAATGAGAAATTAAGATTGTGTGCTACTGATTGAACTCAGCCAGCAGCTCATGAAGAGGAAGATCACCATGGTTGGCACAGTTAAAAAGAACAAGCCTGAGCTCCCCCCTGCACTCCTCGCAACAAGGGCGAGAAAGGCCTTCTCATCAAAGTTTGCCTTCACCCCACCACCACTCTAATTTCTTACCTCCCAAAGAGGAACAAGAATGTGGTCCTCCTGAGCACACTGCACAAAACGGCTGAGATCAGTGATCGTGAGGACAGGAAGCCAGCCATCATCCGGGACAACAGCCACAACAAAGGCGGCGTGGACAACCTGGACAAGGTGATTGGAAATTACAGATGCAGGAGGATGACTGCTTGCTGGCCCCTGGTCATCTTCCATAACATCATTGATGTGTCCTCATGGAACAAGATCAACCCTACCTGGATGCCTGATAAGCGGAACAAGAGGAGGGTGTTCCTGGAACAGCTGGAAAAGTCACTTGTAACCCCACACATTCAAAGAAGGGAGCGCCTCCCCCACACAGCAGCCTCTGCAGTGCTTGTGAAAGCTGTTCAGGGGGCTGAATCTTGTCCTGATCCACCAAGCTGCAGCTGGAGCAGGCAAGAGGAGGAGATGCAAATTCTGCCCCCAAAAGAAGGACTGTAAAACAAATACAGTGGGGAGAACAAATATTTGATACACTGCCGATTTTGCAGGTTTTCCTACTTACAAAGCATGTAGAGGTCTGTCATTTTTATCATAGGTACACTTCAACTGTGAGAGACGGAATCTAAAATCCAGAAAATCACATTGTATGATTTTTAAGTAATTAATTAGCATTTTATTGCAAATGTGCTAATTAGAGTTGATGGATTTATGTTCTTCATGTTTTTGTTTTGAATCAATTATCTTATTTTATTCTTATTTATTGTTGTTGTTTTTACACCTTGGGTTGGGGCAATGGTTCAAAAATGGCTGAAAACTAGTATTTTGTTGTTGAATTCCTCATTGTACAGTACAGTATATGTACAGTATAAAATAATATATCACTATGTTGCCAAGAAAGTGCAAGACTGTTATTGTTTCCCTTCAATAAAATGCATTAAAAACTACTTTCTGCACATTTCTGCTACTTTCTTAGGCTATACAAGTGCTATCTCTTGCTAACAAATGTATGTTTACACCTATGCAGTACCTTTAGCAATAATAATAATAAACCTGTACTTTAGTAAAGAAAACAATTATGACAGGTGTGTTGTAAAAACGAGTGGTGTCCACTGATTAAATGCAGTCTTTCTGCATTGTGAAGAGGGAAAACGCAGGTATTCACAAAGTTTGTGATGAATGACAGGTTGTTTCTTGCAAAATAGATTTGGGGTTTAAAGTTCAATTAAACTGCATTATTTTAGAGGTTTAGTGAAGGCGGGTCATTTTTTACCCTTAGGACAAGGGGAGTATACAGAATGTTAAGACTACACAAGGGTTAAGTTTGCCGATGACACAACAACAATTACAACGATGAGACAGCCTATAGGACAACAACCTGTCCTTCAACGTGATCAAGACAAATGAGATGATTGTGGACTACAGGAAAAAGAGGACCGAGCACTCCCCAATTCTCATCAACGTGGCTGCAGTGGAGCAGGTTGAGAGCTTCAAGTTCCTTGGTGTCCACATCACTAACAAACTAGCATGGTCCAAGCACACAGACAGTTGTGAAGAGGGCACGACAAAACCTATTCCCTCTCAGGAGACTGAAAAGATTTGGCATGGGATCTTCAGATCCTCAAAAGGTTCTACAGCTGCACCATCGAGAGCATCCTGACTGGTTGCATCACTGTCTGGTATGGCAACTGTTTGACCTCCAACCGCAAGGCACTACAGAGGGTAGTGCGAACGGTCCAGTACATCACTGGGGACAAGCTTCCTGCCATCCAGGACCTCTATACCAGGCGGTGTCAAAGAAAGGCCCTAAAAATGGTCAAAGACTCCAGCCACCCTAGTCATAGACTGTTCTCTCTGCTACTGCACGGCAAGCGGTACCAGAGCGCCAAGTCTAGGTCCAAGAGGCTTCTAAACAGCATCTACCCCCAAGCCATAAGTCTCTTGAACACCTAATCAAATGGCTACCCACACTATTTGCATTGTCCCCCCACCCTCTTTTACACCGCTGCTACTCTCTGTTGTTATCATCTATGCATAGTCACTTTAATAACTCTACCTACATGTACATATTACCTCAACTAACCGGTGCCCCCGCACATTGACTCTGTACCGGTACCTCGCTGTATATAGTGTCGCTATTGTTATTTTACTGCTGCTCTTTAATTACTTGTTACTTTTATTGATTTGATTTGTTGTTGTAATTATAAGCTATCCCTGTGCTAGTAGCAGTACTTGTAAGTTTTTTTTGCTGTGTTGTGCACTACTGAATACAAACAACCTCTGACATGCCTCCAAAAACTTTATTGAAAACCTCCATTCATAGTCAGTTACTTTACATTGGAGGTTCAAATGAGGATATTCAGCATTCCATGTTTCATCCCTTTTAAACACATCTTATCCAGCAATTTTTTTCTCACTTGGATACCAGTACGTGCTTGCGGCCTCATCCTCTTGTGAGCCTTCTGTCCTTAACTCTGTCGTCACAGCCATTAATGTGAACCAAGTGTGAACTTGCACACAGATTCCTAGAAAACATACTAAATCTTGAAAATGTCTTCACTTTCATCAAATGCAGTGTTTTGTTTGGAAATGTTCTACTACTGGATTCCAATTGTGTGGAATAAATCCTTGGACACTTGTGTTGCACTGGAAGTATCTGTCAGAGCTCTGAATATGTGTGAATGCCCTTTGAGAAAACCATTTATTTGGAGTTAAGCGTGACTAAATATATCACAGGATGAAAGTCATTGGGGACATCTGAGGCACAAAGCACTCTGGGTAATTTGATGTGACAGCACTCCCACACTTGGCTGAACTTGACCTTTTTCAACCTTCGTCAGTCTTACTATTTTAATAGTTCCATCTACTTATGATAACATGAGAATCTTTTAAGCTTTTGACACCTTTCAAAACCAACAACGAAGAAGACCAAAGCATGTCTTTTTAGGCTAGGAAAGTAAAGATGGTTTTATTCCCTCAGTTTAGCATCATGGCTCCTTTGTTTGGAGAAATGTATTTACCAATTATTTCTTGAGCAAATACAGTATACAGTGCATTCGGAAAATGTTCGGACCCCTCCACATTTAGTTATACTTCAGCCTTATTCTAAAATGGATTTAAAAAATGTTTATCCTCATCAATCTACACACAATACCCCATAATGACAAAGCAAAAACAGGTTTCTAGAAATGTTTGCAAATTTATAAAGAATACAAAACTGAAATCACATTCACAGAAGTATTCAGACCCTTTACTCAGTACTTTGCACCTTTGGCAGCGATTATAGCCTCAAGTTTTCTTGGTTATGATACTACAAGCTTGGCACACCTGTATTTGGGGTGGCCAAGCTTGCGTTGTCTTGGCTTGGTGCTTAGGGTTGTTGTCCTGTTGGAAGGTGAACCTTCACCACAGTCTGAGGTCCTGAGTGCTCTGGAGCAGGTTTTCATCAAGGATCTCTCTGTACTTTGCTCCATTCTTCTTTCCCTAAATCCTGACTAGTCTCCCAGTCCCTGTCACTGAAAAAAATCCCCACAGCATGATGCTGCCACTACCATGCTTCACCATAGGTATGGTGCCAGGTTATCTCCAGGCCAAAGTGTTAAATCTTGTTTCTCATGGTCTGAGTGTCCTTTAGGTGCCTTTTGGCAAACTCCAAGTGGGCTGTCATGTGCCTTTTACTGAGGAGTGGTTTCCGTCTGGTGAGGCCAACCCTAAAATCCTGATTTGGTGGAGTGCTGCAGAGATGGTTATCCTTCTGGAAGATTCTCCCATGTCCACAGAGGAACTCTGGAGCTCTGGCAGAGTGACCATCTTGGTCACCTCCTTGACCAAAGTCCTTCTCCCCCGATTGCTCAGTTTGGCCAGGCAGCCAGCTCTAGGAAAAGTTTTGGTGGTTCCAAACTTCTTCCATTTAAGAATGATGGAGGCCACTGTGTTCTTGGGGACTTTCAATGCTGCAGACATTTTTTGTTACCCGTCCCCAGATCTGTGCCTCGACACAATCCAGCTCTATGGACAATTCCTTCAACCTCATGACTGTGGGACCTTAAATAGATGTGCGTGCCTTTCCAAATCATGCCCAATCAATTGAATTCACAACAGGTGGAGTCCAATCAAGTTGTAGAAACATCTTAAGTAAATAAGGTTTTTCCGTTTTTATTTAAAAAATAAAATAATAAAATGTACAAATATTTCTAAAAACCTGTTTTCGCTATGTCATTATGGGGTATTGTGTGTAGATTGATGAGGGGAAAAAATGATTTAATCAATTATAGAATGACGCTGTAACGTAACAAAATGTGGAAAAAGTCAAGCGGTCTAAATACTTTCCGAATGTGCACTGTATATGTACAGTACCAGTCAAAAGTTTGGACACACCTACGTATTCAAGGGTTTTCCTTTATTTTTATTATTTTCTACATTGTAGAATAAAAGTGAAGACATCAAAACTATGAAATAACACATATGGAATCATGTAGTAACCAAGAAAGTGTTAGAATATATTTTATATTTGAGATTCTTCAAAGTAGACACATTTTCTTTGCCTTGATGACAGCTTTTCCAACAGTCTTGAAGGGGTTCCCACTTGTTGGCTGCTTTTCCTTCACTCTGCGGTCCAACTCATCCCAAACCATCTCAATTGGGTTGAGATCGGTTGATTGTGGAGGCCAGGTCATCTGATGCAGCACTCCATCACTCTCCTTCTTGGTCAAATAGCCCTTAGACAGCCTGGACGTGTATTTTGGGTCATTGTCCTGTTGAAAAACAAATGCTGCTTTGAAATCTAAATTTAAGTGTGCCTTGAATTTAACACTTTTTTTGGTTACTAGTTACTACATGATTCCAAATGTGTTACTTCATAGTTTTGATGTCTTCACTATTATTCTACAATTAAGAAAATAGTAAAAATATAGAAAAACCCTTGAATGAGTAGGTGTGTTCAAACCTTTGACTGGTACTGTATATGTGTGTGTATATATATGTGTGGCTCGCAGTCGGCGTTCCAATTCACCCCAAAGGTGTTTGATTGGGTTGAGGTCAGAGCTATCTGCAGTCCAGTCAAGTTCTTCCACTCCGATCTCGACAAACCATTTCTGTATGGACCTCTCTTTGTGCATGTAGGCATTGTCATGCTGAAACAAGAAAGGGCCTTTCCCAAACTGTTGCCACAAAGTTGGAAGCACAGAATCATCTAGAATGTCATTGTATGCTGTAGCGTTAAGATTTCCCTTCACTGGAACAAGGGGACTAGCTCGACCCATGACTAACAGCCCCAGACCATTATTCCTCCTCCACCAAACTTTACAGTTGGCACTATGCATTTGGGCAGGTAGCGTTCTCTTGGCATCCACCAAACCCAGATTTGTCCGTTGGATTGGTGAAGCGTGATTCATCACTCCAGAGAACACGTTTCCACTGTTACAGAGTCCAATGGTGGCGAGCTTTACACCACTCCAGCCAATGCTTGGCATTGCACATCTTAGGCTTCTGGGTAGCTTCTTGGCCATGGAAACCAGTTTCATGAAGCTCCCGACAAACAGTTCTTGTGCTGACCTTGCTTCCAGGGGCAGTATGGAACTCGGTAGTGAGTGTTGCAACTGACGACAGTCGTTTTTTACGCGCTTCAGCACTCGGCAGTCCCGTTCTGTGAGCTTGTGTGGCGTACCACTTAGCGGCTGAGCCGTTGTTGCTCCCAGACTTTTCCACTTCACAATAACAGCACTTAGTTGACCGGGGCAGCTCTAGCAGAGCAGAAATTTGACGAACTGACTTGATGGAAAGGTGGCATTGTAACGGCTGTCGTTGGGTAGAGAGGACCAAGGCGCAGCGGGTTGCGTGCTCATCATATTAATTGGAAAATGTAAAATGTAAAAATGTGAACACGGGAAAAACAATAAACCAAAAAACGACAGACGACAGTTTAACAGGCTATACACATAACAGCAGTCCTAAAGACAACTATCTACAAACAAAACACAAACCTATATATAGGACTCTCAATCAGAGGCAACAGAAAACACCTGCCTCCAATTGAGAGTCCAACACCCAATACTAAGACATAGAAATACAAAGAACTAGAATGAACATAGAAATACAAAAACATAGAATATAACCCAAAACACAGAAATAATAAATCAAACACCCTTCTAAACAAACCACCACCCCGAACCACATAAAACAAATACCCTCTGCCACGTCCTGACCAAACTACAATAACAAATAACCCCTATACTGGTCAGGACGTGACAGGCATTCTGTGACGGTGCCACGTTGAAAGTCACTGAGCTCTTCAGTACAGGCCATTCTACTGCCAATGTTTGTTTATGGAGATTGCATGGCTGTGTGCTCGATTTTATACACCTGTCAGCAACAGGTGTGGCTGAAATATCCAGATCTACTCATTTGAATGGGTGTCCACATACCTTTGCCAATGTAGTGTTTATTGGTCTAATCCTGATTTTGGACAGATAAACTAAGCATTACCACAAGTGCAACGTTTGCACCTTATTTTCAAGAGGTTGTAAAACAACAAAAATGTCAAAATATTAAATAAAGGTTCAGTGAACAATAAAAATGTACAGTGAAGTATTAATAAAGCACTTTGTTTTTTCTTTTATCCCCTCAAAAAAGAAACCGGTGCGAACTGTCCAGGTGCAAACATTTAGTAGTTCGTTATTTTTCTATTCTCTGTCATCTCTCAGCATCTGACGTCATTCTGATAATGTATACTCCAGTTAGGTACTAATTGTCTCAGTTCACAAAACCAATGGGCCATTTTCAGCAGGGCCCCCACCCCTTCAAAACCCTGTGTAGAACTTAATTGGGTTGGGCGGTGGTAAGGAAGAGCTTTTTGGGAAGAGCTGTTCTCTTCTGTTGGTGACAGAGGGACAGACCGCGGGAAAGCGGGACAGACCGAAGCAAAACAACAATGACTTTATTCAGCTGTTTGGATGATCATTTGAGCTGCAGCTCGTCATTAAATTAACATCGCAGCGGCTTGTACCCCGGACCCGGCTTCCCCGTGCATTGTGATTCACTCAGGGGGAAACTCATTCTTTCAAGGGATACCAGGTCAAAAAGCAGGGGCGTTACATTGTCGTCCTGGCAGCCTCTGTGTTGAATAATGGGAACCGCCGCCTTGCTGCTGTGTTACGGCTCTCAGAGCGGAGTGTTGAAAATCCCTGGCAGCCGTGAAAGACAGACAGATTTGCTTTTTGTTTTTGATGTGGTGCCATTTTCTTGCCATAGAAAGTGGACACGGCTTTCGTCGGTGCCAAGGCTTCTGCTGGTTAGGTCCATGGCAATATGTGTCCCATTGAAATGGTGACGATAACCCAAAACAAGGCCTGTGTACTAGCTTTGGTAAAAACCACCTGTCAACACTAGTGTTGTGATGTTGCTAATGCCAACATGTCACAAGTGTGCCCAAAAGATGCGGTATGTACAATATTGTTACTAAAGTAATCACAGCATTACTACACAGGTTACTGCTCCTTGTGAGGTATTACAATCATCACTCAAACATTATTACCACATCAACAGTTCAGTTAGTCCAGGAATTTTTCTTCTAATTTGTTCAGTATTTTGGCCTGAAGAGTATTGTGGTTTTAGGGCTGTAAAAATGTTTGGAGTAGGTTCACCCACACTTATCATCCATCTACAAAACTTTCTGGAGTTCAAATGTGCTCAGTCATGCTGTTTGAGAGTGGGTTATCTCCCCAGAGTCCTCCCACGATCTGTCTTAATCCAGTGAGAGTGTTGCTGTCCCACACACAGCCCCAAGGAATCCTCCTGCAGTGCGTCTCACATCTGATGCTGCTTAGCTTTGATCCCATTTTCAATTAGCTCCTATCTTCAATTTTTTTCTCATTGCACTCCTCAGTCTGAGCTGAGTTGAACTCAGGCCCGGATTAAAGGCGTAGATATTTTAAAGGGATATAACCATCCCAGAGTTGTCAGATGTTTTTAGACCTCAAATGTGGTGTCCCAGGCAATCTGTAGATCCAGCTATATGCCTCAATCCAAAATGAATGGAAAAGATAAGCACCATGTAATTTTCAGGTTTGCTGTGATTATCTGTTCTGTTCATCTGGGGTTGAGTAGCTGGATCTACACAACCGATGGCGTTATACTTAGACAACCTTAGCGGGCCATATTTGACATCCCTGCAATGATCTAATCTGGAGACTTGTTAGAATATATATATATTTTTTTGTTGTTGCGTAACTAGTTCTTAGGGTTGACTCTTGACTTCAATGCCACAAGTCATCACAAAAGAGCACTTTTTGTTCACTTGAATAAATTTTACACTGTTCAAACCAATACACTACACAGATCATAAAGATTTCTCATTGTTCTCCAGTGATATATTGTTCTCTTACCATGAACAGTGCACCCATGCAAATTAGCCACTGCCATTTGTCACGCTAGCGACAGCCTTTTTTTAAAACACATTTACTGTCTTCGGTTTAGTCTGTATGGTCTTATCTCGTCTCTCCATTCTGCCTTTAATCTCATTGCCTGGAGTATCAGACGCGAGAAGACGGTCGTCTTGCAGGATTGTCTGGAAGATGGTGCAGCGCGATTGACGAATGGCTGCGGTATTGTCGGATGGAATATGAAGCGCGGGGGCATTGAGTTTGGATTTTAAGGCGTTTTTCTGAGGTCTTCTGCGGTAGCCAAACGAAAGCAAATGAAATGGGCCTATCGATGTAACCCCAGTATATCTGGAGTTGTTGGACTTTCACCAGGGCAGTTTTTGTCCTACATGTCAAACGTTTTCTGTGTCACAGCCTGTTAGTAGTGTTGGTAGACTTTCTCCAGAGTGGTTTTTGGGTAACACTTTACTTGACATTGCAATGTCATAATAGCTGACATAACTTGTCATAGCCTATATTTAGACCTGTTGTGACATATATTAATGTTATTTTATGGCTGGTTATGACACCTAAATAAGAGTGTGAAAACCCACAAAACCTACCACACAGGGCAAAACATTCCACTACACCATAACCTATGTGTCAACAGTATGTTTATGTTATATCTTTAGATTTTTTTTTTCTTGACCATATTAAATTATCATTGTAATTGTGCACACATTGATGCCAGACATGCACCTACCCCAATGCTCTGTTGCTGATGACTGGTATGAATTCAGGAGCAGATTTCAGGACAAGACATCCTCTTTTTGACTGATGACTGATATAAGGGCATGTACAGTGCATTCAGAAAATATTCAGACCCCTTCCTTTTTTCTACATTTTGTTACTTTTTTCCCCCTCATCAATCTACACACAATGCCCCATAATGACAAAGCGAAAACTGTTTTTTAGAAATGTTTGCAAATACCAAATTCAATTTTTAGGATTTTTTTATAAATTTGCAAACATTTCTGAAGACCTGTTTTCGCTTTGTCATTATGAGGTATTGTGTGTAGATTGCCGAGGGAAAAAAATAATATTTAATACATTTTAGAATAAGGCTGCAACGTAACAAAATGTGGAAAAAGTCCAGGTGTCTGAATGCTTTCAGAATGTACTGTATGTGGCCAGGCCTATCTGGCTCATATGATTCTGATGGTCTCAATGCTTCTTGACAGTTTGTCATATTATTTGGACTAAGAAAATAGTACACAGGATGTTCATAATGCTTCAATGTTTTTGTTCTACTTGTCAAAAATGCTCTAGCTGTAGGCCCACTGGAGACTTGAGTAAGCCTAACGTTACCTTTACTATTAATCCTAGGAAAGGCTTGAGTAATTCTATTTGGATACTGTCAAATATCAGTTTGAACACTCACACAATTTTTTTATTCCATTTTTATTCCTGTTTGCAATATTGACAAACTCAACAAAGAAGGTAGTGGTTGTAGATATGGATCAAACACTGAGAATTGCAGTTATAGCAGAACTGTAACACACATTACCACACCACAAATTACCATATTACGCAAATGTTGTTTTATGTAGACTATGCAGCAGATGCTGCTGGATTACGTAGGATATACTATATATTGATTTTCCAGCATGGCAGGGAAATGGGGGGTTAAGGAGTGTTGTAACATATCTGACTGGTTTTATTTTCTGTATTTTCTGTCTTGTCCAGGTTGGCCTTGGAGAAGCTTCATTCTCGTAAGTAAATCCGTGTGCACACCACATCGTCAGCCCCGAACATCTAGGGAAAACAAACAAACACAGATTCCCATACTCTCAATTCAAGCTCACATTATACCGTTAAGAGAATAAGTCAGCAAAGGTTAAACTATAGCATAATTGAGCATTGGTTTTATTTCCACTACATTAAACACCTATTTGGATGGCAGATGAGTGCCCACGGTAATAAAACAAAGTAAATATCTTCCATGTCCTCAAAATGCTAACATTGAGGGTTCCTTGTGACCAGCTTTATTCTGTCCCATTTTTTTCTTTTGAAGCGAAGTGGGAAAGCTGTGCTAATTGTGAAACATTGCCTTAAACGCTGATTTTAATTATAATCAATTAAATGGAGCGTGCATATTTTATGGAAATGCGCCCCAGTTACAGCGAGAACTGCCAAAGACAATCAAACTATCACTTTGAATTTCAGCTTCTGAGTCTGTGTGCTTCCTTAAAATGAATGGTTGAGTCTCGAATCGAGGCCAGACTGTTTGTTTTGGCTTTTTCGTGAAATTCCTGCATATATTTTAGTCTCACCGTCTGACCCATCATTCAAAAGACACCGTCTGGGTGTAAGTTTGATGATGGAGAACAACTCTTTTCCTCATGTCGAACTTAGATTCCAGGGTGAATTTATTTACAGTATATCAGTATCATCTTGGTGTGATTTAATGCTCACAAGTATCAACTTCTGCACATTGGGGTTTAATTTGCTGCACTAGTGGTGGCTGCTCTGTTGCTTGACTAAGAGGCTAAGCTTTTAAAAGCATTTAAGAATTTTAAATGTTGGACTTCCTTGAACCCATCAAAACATTCTAAATCCCTAGAACTTGAAAGTTCAAAGCTACCCACACAAGAAAAGCCTGGTTCATTTGGGATTCAAAAATCAGAGATGTCGGGATTAGAGGAGAGTGATATAGCATACTGTATGAAACGACAGAACATCCCTCCTGTAGTTACAAGAGAAGACCCCTGTCCTCTATCAAACCATTATGGGGTTGCGTCATATCATGTGCATAGTCTATGGGGACCAGTGGAGGCTGCTGAGGGTAGGGCGGTTCATAATAATGCCTGGAATGGAATGTCATCAAACACATGGAAACCACGTGTTTGATGTATTTGATACCATTCTGCTCCAGCCATTACCACAAGTCCGTCCGCCCCCAATTAAGGTGCCACCAACCTCCTGTGATGGGGACTGAAGTGAGAAGAGCAGTGCCTGTGTCACCAGCAGCCATCCGAATAGTTCCGCTGCTGTCATTCTTCAACTATATCAATGGGATCCATTAGTGGTGCAAGGCACCCCCACCAGCTGGAGGTCAGACGTCCAATGTCACTGGAGCCCGGCTCTGTGCACCCAATACGTGGCTGCACTCTGGTTTTTATCACTAACCCACTTGAAGAAAATCCATACATACACTCCTTCCTGATCATCAGTTTTATGAGCAATGCTCATACACCAGTATAGTGACTCATTGACAAGGAAGAGCAAACGTGTAAGAAGATGTACTGCATTTTTATAAAAGGAAGATCTACTTTGTCATTAATAGCGTTTCTGAGCACCCATTTTCCACTTTGTTTGCAGTTAACTGTATTCTATTGGCTCATAATGGTGCATTGGACTAATCCTGAACTCTTCCCATTCTATATTACTTTTGGGGCTATAGACTAAACCATGACTCAAACCCGTATTCACTGGCTTTATGCAACAGGAGTATAATGGTATTGGCAATACTCTGTTATATAAACCCTCTTGTTATCCTGTAATCCTTCCACATCTCTGTGAAAGATGACGTAAAGCTCCTCACTTCAGAAGATGTCCTCTTATAATCTAATTTCCTTTATGTGGCATTGGGAAATGGATGCATCTCCAGGGTGGCTGCTTATGGGATTCTATTAACAAAGTATTTCATAGGGCACAGTAGGTGTTTTTATATCCCATCTTTAATGTGCTGTAAATGTACATGCTGCTTTTAGACCTTCCCCCTCATGCTATATCACTAGTTATGAGGTCTGTGACTGAGGAGTTGGGCTGGACTGCAGAAAATTAGGTTTAGAAACATATTCATAGCATCTTATAGATGCAGTGATGGTGTATTATGAAACTGAGTAACACTTTATTTGGATAGTCCATCTGTAGATGCTCTACAAACTGAGTAATATTCCAATGAACTATCTACAATCTACTAACCCTGGCTCTAACCCTAACCTAAACCCTTATCCTAATCCTAAACTTAACGCTTACCCTAACCTTAACCCTGGCTCTAAATTAAACTGTAACCTTAGCAAGCAGTTGCTTATCAACGGATAGTTTGTTGATTATAAATCCAGACTATCCAAATAAAGTGTGACCTGAAATGGTATAATAAAGAAATAGCACACAACATAGTTGAATAATGCTGTATGCATCTAGAAGGTGCTATGACCCTTCTAAGGCAATATAACAGTTCATAACAATTTCAAGGAAATTCATTTATATTCTATGCACATTGATCCATGTCAAAATGGGAGTTTGTTTAATCACTCAAGTAGTCTCTTGACAGACTGTGAGCAGGTGATTTGGTTCTGGGTGTCGAGGTTACCGACCAAGTTCAGGTTTTTGGCTAGCGATACCTATATTATTACTTCTACTACTATTAGTAGTATAGACTACTACAATGACTACAATTGTAGTCCTCACCAGTATCAGCTCGTCTCCTCGCAGTTCTCTTGTCCAGTATGTCTTGGGCCCATCTCCATCCACCAGCGTCTGCTTGCACACCATCTTGTTCTCCGTCTCCCAGATTGCAAGACTCTGTGAGGTCATAGGAAGATATAGGGGGACTAGTCAGTAGACTACAGTACATTCATTGTTTTATAATATAAAACATAATTGGCAGATGCCTCCGCAACACAACTGGTAACTTTTTCCTTTCACACACAGCAATATTTTCCACATAGGGTTCCCTCGAGTAAATGCTTCAAATTGGAACAAAAACAGTAGAACACTATAAGGTGTAGGACTACAATGTATTGTCATTATTGGTGTTCGTCGGAAGCAGACAGTATGGATCGGCGATACAGAGCTTTTGTGTTTTATACTTTTTTTAAATACTTACACGTTTAATATTTTTAAGACACTTGTACATTTTATACCAGTTTAAACTTTTGTTTTAAGTGTTTATTGCGGGACCATGGTGTTAGTGCTGTTCTTTTTGGCTGGATTTTTGCTGTCTCATGGCGCTAACGTTAGCAGGCAAGCCCTGGCTAGCTCCGACTAGCTAGGCTACTTGGCTGGCAGCAACAAAGCTTGTCTCACGTCGCAGTTGGCTCTAGAAGCCGGGACTGCTGTTTCTGACCCGAGCATAAGCATGTTGGACTGCTCTGATTTGGAGTCAGATCCAGAGATGGACAGTGAAGCCATAAAATGTGAGACCTGTGATATGTTCATCATAGTGAAAGAGTAAGGATTTACTGACCTATACACTTGTGAAAAGTGTAAACAACTCGTTGCCTCAACAGACCAGATCATTGAGCTACTAGAGGAGAACAGGGTTCTAAAAGAACGTCTCGCTCTCGCTAAGGAAACTTCAAGACTGCATGCTGTTTTTGATGCAACAATTCTAAATGACAGAGGTGATAATCCTGGTTGCTATACGAGATTGGGCTCCTCTGCAGTAGCTACTGAGGATACTACCTTGGAACACTTTCCCATATTAAAACATCCCACTGACGAGAACCAGAGATCTACTCTGCGTCTTGCTCTACACCATTGGAGTTAAAGTGGAATCCAACATATCCTCCCTCTGTCCTCTCGTCCAGAGCTGCGGCTCTCTAACCATTTTACAGCTTTGAGCCCCCTGACTTCACCGGAGCCTTCCGATGAAGTCCTCCGCCACTCCCCCTGTCCTTCTCACTCCATCTCAGTACCCAGTGCAAGATCCTCTGAATCTGGTCCTGGGTTACTGAGCCAGCCATCTCATGGAGCAGCCTCCGGACCACGTCCCACATGCTCGCAGCGACCCTCTCCTCATCCTCCAGGGGTGGTTGTTATGGGGGAGCTCCATAGTTAGGGATGTGGTGGTCGCGGAAGCAAGGACCCACTGCTTCCCTGAAGCCTGTGTTTGTGACAGACTGTATATGTATGTCTCACCTTTGATATTTGGCTTATCTCCACAGAACAAAAATATAAACGCAACATGCAACAATTTCAAAGATGTTACAGTTCATATATGGAAATCAGTCAATTTAAATTAATGAAAGCCACGAGAATGGGCCTCAGTGTCACATGCGTCGTAGTGAACAGACCAAGGCACAGCGTGTATAGTGCTCATTCTTCCTTTTAATGAAAACACTTCAATAACAAAATTACAAACGACCAACAGTTCCGTCAGGTAACAACAACTAAATGGAAAACAACCACCCACAAAACCCAAAGGACAACAGGCTGCCTAAGTATGGCTTCCAATCAGAGACAACGAAAGACACCTGCCTCTGATTGGAAACCATACTCGGCCACACATGGAAAATGAAACATAGAAACAGAAAACTAGAACACATTCTCCTAGAAACAAACCAACCCCAAAACACACAAAACAACCCCCCTGCCACGCCCTGACCATACTACTATGGCAAAATGACCCTTTTCACTGGTCAGGACGTGACACTCAGAATTTGGTCACCGTATCTCTGTGCATTCAAATTGCCATCAATAAAATGCAATTGTGTTTGTTGTCCATAGCTTATGCCTGCCCATACCATAACCCCACCGCCACCATGGGGCACTCTGTTCGCAATGTTGACATCATCAAACCGCTCGCCCACACAACGCCATACATGCTGTCTGTCTGCCATCTGCCCGGTACAGTTGAAACCAGGATTTGTCCGTGAAGAGTACACTTCTCCAGCGTGCCAGTGGCAATCGAAGGTGAGCATTTGCCCACTGGAGTCGGTTAGGACGCCAAACTGCAGTCAGGTCAATATCCTGGTGAGGACGACGAGCACACAGATTAGCTTCCCTGAGACGGTTTCTGACAGTTTGTGCAGAAATTCTTTGGTTGTGCAAACCCACAGATTCATCAGCTGTCTGGGTGGCTGGTCTCAGGCTGGTCTCAGATCCCACAGGTGAAGAAGCCGGATGTGGAGAACCTGGGCTGGTGTGGTTACACGTGGTGTGCAGTTGTGAGGCCAGTTGGACATACTGTCAAATTGGCTTATGGTAGAGAAATTAACAATAAATTTTCTGGCAACAGCTCTGGTGGACATTCCTACACTCGGCAGGCCAATTGTACGCTCCCTTAAAACTTGAGACATCTGTGGCATTGTCTCATGAAACATGGGACCAACACTTTACATGTTGCGTTTTATATTTCTGTTCAGTGTATATACATACACACACTGAGTGTAAAAAACATTAGGAACACCTTCCTAATATTGAGTTGCACCCCCTTTTGGCATCAGAACAGCCTCAATTCGTCGGGGCATGGACTCTACAAGCTATCGAAAGTGTTCCACAGGGATGCTGGCCCATGGTGACTCCAATGCTTCCCACAGTTGTGTCAAGTTGGCGGGATGTCCTTTGGGTGGTGGACCATTCTTTATACACACGAGAAACTGTTGAGTGTGAAAAACCCAGCATCGTTGCAGTTCTTGACACACTTAAACCGGTGCGCCTGGCACCTACTACCATACCCCAATCTATGTCTCAAGGCTTCTTCTTTAACCGGTCTCGTCCCCTTCATCTACACTGATTGAAGTGGATTTAACAAGGGACATCTAAAGGGGATCATAGCTTTCACCTGGTCAGTCTATGCCATGGAAAGAGCAGGTGTTCTTAATGTTTTGTACACTCAGTGGATTCGGAAAGCATTCAGACCCCTTCACTTTTTCCATTTTGTTACGTTACAGCCTTTTTCTAAAATGGATGAAATGTTTTTTTTCCTCATCAATCTGATGTTCGATCGGGTTCCTAATGACAAAGCGGAAACTGTTTTTAGAAGGTTTTGCTAATTTATTTAAAAACAATAACGTAAATATTACATTTACATAAGTATTCAGACCCTTTACTCACTACTTTGTTGAAGCACCCTTGGTAGCGATTTACAGCCTCGAGTATTCTTGGGTATGACGCTACAAGCTTGGCACACCTGTATTTGGGGATTTTCTACCATTCTTCTCTGTCAGGTTGTATGGGGAGTGTTGCTGCACAGCTATTTTCAGGTCTCTCCAGAGATGTTCAATCGGGTTCAAGTCCGGGCTCTGGCTGGGCCACTCAAGGACATTGAGACTTGTCCAGAAGCCACTCCTGCTTTGTCTTGGCTGTGTGCTAAGGGTCGTTGTCCTGTTGGAAGGTGAACCTTCACCCCAGTCTGAGGTCCTGAGCGCTCTGGAGCAGGTTTTCATCAAGGATCTCTCTGTATTTTGCTCCGTTCATCTTTCCCTAGATCCTGACTAGTCTCCCAGTCCCTGACCCTGAAAAACATCCCCACAGCATGATACTGCCACCACCATGCTTCACAGTAAGGATGGTGCCAGGTTTCCTCCAGATGTGATTATTGGATGTGATGTGATGCTCAGGCCAAAGAGTTCAATCTTGGTTTTATCAGACCAGAGAATCTTGTTTCTCATGGTCTGAGAGTCTTTAGGTGCCTTCAGGCAAACTTCAAGTGGGCTGTCATGTGCCTCTTACTAATGAGTGGCTATATCCTGCCTGGCTGGACAGGGCCAACCAGGCAGGATATAACCCCACTTACTTTGCCAAAGCAAAGCCTCCACACCACCAAAGGGAGATCAACAGACCACTAACTTACTACACTGAGACAAGGCTGAGTATAGCCAATGAATATCTCCCCACCGCCCAAGCCCGAAGGGGCACAAACCCGGACAGGAAGATCACGTCGGTGACTCAGCCTACTTGTATAGCAAAACAATCTTGGCATAATGTGATACACCCCTCCTAGGGACGGCATGGGTGAGCGCGAGCACGCCAATGACTCAGCTCCTGTAATAGGGTCAGAGGCAGAGAATCCCAGTGGAGGGGGGAGCTGGCCAGGCAGAGACGACCGTCTCTGTCCCGAGTGTCTATGCTGCAATAGTGTATGTACGGGGGGCTAGGGTCAGTCTGTCCTATCTAGTTAAATTCTCCTGTCAGGTGTCCTGTGTGATCTTAGTTATTCTCTCCCTCTTCTCTCTCTCCTCTCCCGGAGGACCTGAGCCCTATGACCATGCTTCAGGAATAGCTGGCCTGACAACTCCAGTCCACCTGGTCGTGCTTCTGTTCTGCCTGTAGCTATGGAACCCTGACCTGTTCACCGGACGAGCTACCTTGTCCCAGACCTGCTGTTTAGACTCCCTCCTCCTCCCTCTCCCTCTCTCTTTCTCGTACCTACTGTCTCGACCTCTGTATGCTCGATTATGAAATTCTGATCATCTATGAACATTTGAAGAACGATCTGGCCTTAATGGCCATGTACTCTTATAATCTCCACCCGGCACAACTAGAAGAGGACTGGCAACCCCCCCAGAGCCTGATTCCTCCCTAGGTTTCTTCGTAGGTTCCTGCCTTTTTAGGGAGTTTTTCCTAGCCACTGTGCTTCTACATCTGCATTACTTGCTCTTTGGGGTTTTAGGCTGGGTTTCTGTATAAGCATTTTGTGACAACTGCTAATGTAAAAAGGCCTTTGTAAATACATTTGATAGATTGATTATGTTTGAATGTTGTACATTTTATACATTTTGTTTATGCAGGGCTCCCTTTCAAAAGAGGGCATTGGTCTCAATGGGATCCATTAGTCATTATGTACATTGGACACAAGCTACTTCAATCGGTTTGATGCAACACCCCTATCCTCTCCTTGAACCCCCCCCCCCCCCCCCAATCTTGCCCTGGGGTGCAAAAGGAACAACCCATTAAATTATATTTATTTAAGACCCTTTTAAATGAAATACAAACTTCAGGACCTGTCTCCAATCCTTATTTAAGTCTCATCTATGAAGGCCTTTTTTATAGGCAGAAAAAACACATTCTATAAGCCTCTTAGCACCAAAAAGGTCAAGGTTTTTCTCAGTTAGTTTGATTTAATAATGGTTTTAAGACACATTTTCCCTTGGGTAATTGATTCAAATATTAAAGGATTATCAATTCATAAAAGCCAGGAACCAAAGCCTAAGGTCTTGGCTGACTATTGATGCAAATGAGCCAGATCTGTGGTTCTTGGCTAAGAGTTTCTTGTGAAGTTTGTTTTGATAATGTTACCTTTGACCACCACCTCTATTTTCGCAGCAATCTCAGAGCCGACTGAGAGATCTGAATAATATAGCACCACTGTCCATCTCTACCACCGCAGACTCGAGATTCAAACCTGCGTCCCCAACAACGTAACTCACTTAAGCATAACATGCAAACTTCTGTAGCCAGATGCTAGCCTGTCACTCTGGGAACTGACCAGAAGATGAAGTCACTACGCAATGCTAATTTAATAATCTACATTCCACAATACGGTCATAGAATATTTTCCAAATTATCAAAAAGGAGCTTAATACTACAGTAACTCTAAAATGTGTACAATATTTGACCTCAACACATTTAGTCACAACTGAGTAAAACATTTTCCCAAATGATCAAACTACAACTACTGCAACTCTTTTTCAATCAATTATGACGATTTACGAAGTAATCTATTCCTTCTAATTGCTGGTGAATATACCTATTTTTCAATGTAATTAAAAGGACATCTTTTGAACAAAGCTCGATAGTGTGTACATAGCCGTTCTCCATGCTGTTTGATGTTGTCCACAGTAGACTATGCTGCAGTTCCTAGTCTGTGAGACCCAAATGTTAATCACCATATCAAAGGTTGGGGGAAGCGATCAGTGCCTGCCGGGCCCGTAGACAGACAAGCTACAGCTTGAACAGTGGAGCTCCGCTGTGCACTGCGCTTTTTTTCAAGCTCTCTCCTCTCCTTTCTAATAAACCCAGAGTCGAATTTGCTACGGCCCCATTTTCCACTATCATCCGTCTCTGGCACCGACTCGGATGGATTTGCTCTCTCTTTCCCTCTCCCTCTCTCCCTCCCTCTCTCTTTCTTCTGGTCTCTTCCTCCCCATCCCTCCTCCGGGCATTTGGTTTACCCCGTCATGCCTCTTCTGTATCATTTAAGAAGCTAGTTGACTGGAACATCTGCTGGCTTTGGCTTTGGATAAGAGCCGTTCTGTTACCATGGCCTCTCGGCAGACAAAGAGGGAGTCTAATTTTAAGTGGGGAAAATCCTATTTCCTGCTCTGAATAATCATCTATGTTTTGGGGTGAATTGGGATTTCTTGTGCTTTACTTAGCGGCATCCTAAATTAAAGCCCTTACTTCCCATGAACTCCACCCCACCCAAGATATTCTTGTAGACTATTACAGTTTTTCATTTGCTTGCAAGGTATAGATGCAGGGTGCATCTTCATAAAACATTACATTTAGTGATTTCATGACAATGCACAGTCCTGAAAGCTATCTATTATTCATTGGTACGTCACTGGTTTTTAGTTTAGTTTATCACATTGATCCAGTGAGTTGTCAACATGACACAGTGTTTGAGCAAAATTCAGCCAAAAGCATTCTTTCATGAGACTTTCCATGGCTAGCTGTGGAGCTGTGGTCTCCCTGTGCCTCGCTGCAGGCGTGTTCCAAGCACTTGGCTGACTGTGGATGACACATTGTCTGTCAAAGGACAGCAGGGAGCGTGGCTGTCAACGCAACAGCCTAATAAGCTCCAATAGCCAAGACCCAGGAAGCCATCTCACTTAACTCTAAACTGAAGGCATGTTGCCTCACTGAATTAACTCACTTCGGATCTCCTTATACAGTGCCTTCAGAAAGTATTCACACCCCTTGACTTTTTCCACATTTTATTGTTTTACAGACTGAATTTGAAATAGATTGAATTTATATATTTTGTCACTGGCCTACACACAATACCCCAAAATGTCAAAGTAGAAATATATATAGACAGTGGGCTCCAAAATTACTGTCACAATACTTTAAAAAATATAAACAATATACTCAAAACTCAAAATACCAACATGTGAGAAATACTGTACTTTATTAATGTTTCAATGGAACCAACCAAAATCATACAATTATTTTATACAAAATATATTTCACCAAAATCAAGGTTTCATAATTATTGGCACTCCTCATCAACCACCTCTGGCAAGGATAACAGCATGGAGTCTTTTCCTGTAATATTTGACAAGGTTAAGGAACATATTTGGAGGGATTTTGGACCATACCTCTATGCAGATCCTTTCAAGATCCTTCACATTCTTGGGTTTGCTCTTATCAACTGCGATGATGATCAACTGAGATGGCCATGGCAGAACATTGATTTTGTTCACAGAATAATTTCTGTGTGGATCTTGAGGTATGTTTTTGGTCACTCTCTTGTTGGAAAGTCCACCCACGGCCAAGTCCCAGCCTTCTGGCAGAGGCAACCAGATTGTCAGCCAAAATTGTTTGATAGTTGGTGGAATTCATTATGCCGTGAATCTTAACCAGTGCCCCTGGACCTCTGGAATTAAAACAGCCCCAAAACATCACTGACCCACCACCATATTTCACTGTGGGTATGAGGTGCCTCTCCTTGTATGCATCTCTGTTTCGACGCCAAACATGCCGATGCTGTATCTGACCAAAACATTACATTTTGGCCTCATCTGACCAGAACAACTTCTTCCAGTCATAATTTAAATGATGTTTGGCAAACTCCAAGCGCTTGCGTCTGTGTCTTGGGGTCCGAAAGGGCTTTCTTCTGGCAACCATTCCAAAGAGCCTGTGGTTGTGGAGGTGGCATCTGATGGTGCTTTTTGAAACCTGGTGACCCCAAGACAACACCAAGGCCTGCAATTCTTTCACAGTGATTCTTGAGGATTTTGTCGCTTCTCTCACAATCCTCTTCCCTATCCTGGGGGGGAGGGAATGCATTTGTGTCCTCTACCCATGTGGTTTTCAACTGTTCCATATGTTTTGAATGTTTTAATAATTTCCCTGACAGTGCTCAGTGGTATATTCAGTCGTTTGTGGATCTTCTTGTAGCCGTTACCAGATTTATGAAGGTCTACGACCATCTGTCTCTTTTGAACTGCCAGTTATTTTTGTTTTCTTCATGGTGTAGGATGACAAAGGGATAGTGCATGCGTGTTACCTAATTTTTATACCCTAGTGAAACAGGAAGTGATGTAATGACTCAATATAGTTCCTTAAGACTTACATAAACTTAAATAAATGGAATTTAATTATTGGTTTAAATTTGGTAGATGTTATTTACAATAAACTTTAAGGCTGCCATTAATTGTGAAACCTTGATTTAGAGGACATTGATTTATAATTAAATCAATAAATGATTTTGGTGGGTTCCATTGAAACATTAATAAAGAACAGTATTTCTCACATGTTGGTATTTTGAGTTTCTCTATAGTTATATTGTTTATTTTTTAAAGTATTCTTTGTCCATTGCCAGTCAGGGGTGCCAGTAATTTTGGAGGCTACTGTATATATACAGTACCGGTCAAAAGTTTTGGAACACCTACTCATTCAAGAGTTTTTCTTTATTTTTACTATTTTTTACATAGTAGAAAATAGTTTCTCAAACTAGACACTCTAATATACTTGTCCCCTTGCTCAGTTGTGCATCGTGGCTTCTCACTCCTCTTTCTATTCTGGTTAGAGCCAGTTTGTGCTGTTCTGTGAAGGGAGTAGTACACAGCGCTGTATGAGATCTTCAGTTTCTTGGCAATTTCTCGCATGGAATAGCCTTAATTTCTCAGAACAAGAATAGACTGACGAGTTTCAGAAGAAAGTGCTTTTTTTATGGCCATTTTGAGCATGTAATCATAACCACAAATGCTGATGCTCCAGATACTCAACTAGTCTAAAGGAGGACAGTTTTATTGCTTCTTTAATTAGGACAACAGTTTTCAGCTGTGCTAACATAATTGCAAAAGGATTTTCTAATGATCAATTAGCCTTTTAAAATGATAAACGTGGATTAGCTAACACAACGTGCCATTGGAACACAGGAGTGATGGTTGCTGATAATGGGCCTCTGTACGCCTATTTAGATATTCCATTAAAGATCTGCCGTTTCCAGCTACAATAGTCAATTACAACATTAACAATATCTACACTGTATTTCTGATCAATTTGATGTTATTTCAATGGACAAAAAAAAAGATGTTCTTTCAAAAACAAGGACATTTCTAAGTGACCCCAAACTTTTGAACAGTAGTGTGTATATATAATTTGATTCATTATTATTTATTTTTTTTACAAATTAAATCAAAATGAAAAGCTGAAATGTCTTGTGTTAATAAGTATTCAACCCCTTTGTTATGGCATGCCTAAATCAGTTCAGGAGTAAAAACTTGCATAACATCTCACATAAAAAGTTACATGGACTCACTCGGTGTACAATAATAGTGTTAACATGATTTTTTTAATGACAACCAAATCTCTGTACCCTACACATACAGTGAATTTCAATCACAGATTCAACCACAAAGACTAGAGGTTTTCCAATGCCTTGCAAAGAAGGTCACCTATTTGTAGATGGGTAAAAAATATGAAAAGCAAACATTGAATATCAATGTGAGCATGGTGAAGTTATTAATTACACTTTGGATGGTGTATCATATGTTATACGTGTGCACCTAGTACTTGATGTTTCTGTAGTGAATTTAACAATTTTTTAGGTCCTACTTGCATATTTAAGATCTGAAAGATACAGGCATCATTTCTAACTCAGTTGCCAGAGAGGAAGGAAACCGCTTCACCCTGAGGCCAATGGAGACTTTAAAACAGTTACAGAGTTTAATGGCTGTGATAAGAGAAAACTGAGGATGGATCAACAACATTGTAGTTACCCCAAAATACTAACCTAATTGACAGAGTGAAAAAAAGCTTGGACAGAAAAACAATATTCCAAAACATGCATCATGTTTGCAACAAGGCACTAAAGTAATACTGCAAAACAAAGGTGGCAAAGCAATACACTTTTTGGCCTGAATACAAAGTGTTATGTTTGGGGCAAAGCCAGTAAAACATATTACTGAGTATCACTCGCCATATTTTCAAGAATAGTGGGTGCTGCATTATGTTATGGGTATACTTGTAATCGTTAAGGACTGGGGAGTTTTTCAGGATAAAAAAAGAAACGGAATGGAGCTAAGCACACCCAAAATCCTAGAGGAAAACCTGATTCAGTCTGCTTTCCACCAGACACTGGGAGATTGATTCACCTTTCAGCAGGACAATAACTTAAAACACAAGGCCAAATCTACACTGGAGTTGCTTACCAAGAAGACAGTGATTGTTCCTGAGTGGCTGAGATACAGTTTTGACTTAAATCTACTTGAAAATCTATGGTAAGACCTGAAATTGGTTGTCTAGCAATGATCAACCAATTTGATAGAGCTTGAAAAATGTGTTTAATAATAATGGGCAAATGTTGCTCAATCCAGGTGTGGAAAGCTCTTAGATACTTACTCAGAAAGACTCACAGCTGTAATCGCTGCCAAAGGTGCTTCTACAAAGTATTGACTTAGGGGTCTGAATACACATGTAAATGAGATAATTCTGCATTTCATTTTAAACAAATTTGTTTTCACTTTGTCATTATGGAGTATTGTGTCTAGATGGGTGAAAAAAAATGTGTAATCCATTTTGAATTCAGGCTGTAGCACAACAAAATGTAGAACTAGTCAAGGGTTATGAATACTTTCTGAAGGGACTGTATGTCAATAAGAATGACCTTTTTGTCGTCTTGATGGACTGTGTTCTCAAACGACGGGAAGGAACTACGACTGCAGTCTTTGCACGGCATCTTAATCGATCTCCCTGAACCCCCTGCACGTAGTGTACCCTGTGGCAGGTGAGTAATTCTAAAAGTCTGTCTCTATAGCAACCAGCCAGGCCAAAAGACTTGATTTGTCAAAGTCGTCTGTTTGTCGTGAAGTGCAGCGTTCTCCTCTTGGTGTCGGTCTTCAGGAGAGACCATAATGGTTGCACCAAGGTTCGGTATAAAAAATAAGCGTGGTCGCTGACAAGCAGAGTGAGTTATACGTGGTATGTACATATACACAGCTGTAGCTTCTCCTTTTCACGTTTCTACAGCATCAATGGCCACTTTGACGTTGAAGAGCTTTGCGTTGGTGAAATTTGCTCGTCAACGTCAGCCAGGTTTCTCTCAGTCTCATTATCACTTTTTGGGGGGGTCACTGTGACTCCTGACTAAAACTTTGATCCAGCCCCTTCCCTGTGGGGCGACTCTCTCAGCGCTGAATGTTCCTTATCACTTTCTCCCTGCCGGCAGAAATGAGATGCCCCTGTAAGTGAGAAGGGCTCTCCTGATCCCCTCCAATCCCCCGATTAGAGAGCGCTTTTAACCTTGTGCCAGTGTGAAACAGCCCTCGCCTGTTTGCCTTAGTGTAATCCCTTTAAACCCCCCAACCTGGGCCAGGCCCATGGCTCGGGACCCTGCCACAAGCCCAGCCAGTACGGTGTCTAATTGGGGACTGTGCCTACCATGAAGCTAAGTGGAAGCTGACCAAGGAAATTTACCTGGGAAATACTTGTATCGAGGACGGGAGCAGAGACTTTTTTAAAAGTGATCCTCAAACCTCACGAACAGCCAGAAAATACTTTAAATCAAAAGGAATGGAGGGATCGATCATATGCTACCTGACAGACACGAGCCATTCCCATAGACTCTACACATAAATACCCAGACATAACCGATGGGGATCTGGAGGTACAAGATGGCCTAGAGATGGCAGCCAAAGAGATGTATGGGTCTGTCCACCATGCCTGAGGGCACAGACTGTAGGGGCCTTTCTGTCTCTTACGATCCAACACTGAATTGTAAAATATCCTGCACAGGCTATGGAACCCAGCAGGTAGCCAAGTGGTTAGAGCGTTGGACTAGTAACCAAAAGGTTGCAAGATCAAATCTTAGAGCTGACAAGGTAACAATCTGTCGTTCTGCCCCTGAGCAAGGCAGTTAACCAACTGTTCGTAGGCCGTCATTGAAAATAAGAATTTCTTCTTAACTGACTTGCCTAGTTAAAAAAAGGTCAAATAAAATAAATAAAAACCCAGTGCCATAATCTAATGCTCAAACCAATGAGTTACAGATTCCTGGTTCAGTCAGTCTAGAAATTGAGTAAGATGCATTCGTGTCATGACGATACAATGTTGACTATTTGGGTTGGCATTTCTATTTTGTCTTTTTCACAAAAGTAAGATTTATTTTCCCCAGTAAGATTATTTTTCCCCTTACAGTTATGAGCAGCGATTTTATTGACATAAAAGCTCTCTGCGCACTGATGCATGTTTTCCTCTTTCCACTTGCAATTATCTTGCCACCAGAATACCATTTGTCTAGACATTTTTGGGGGATTTTCTGGGGGATTCGACTGTTATTCTTTTCTTTTTTTACTTTAAGAGGAATATGTTAGTGTCCTAGAGATGTATGCTTTGGCGACTGTTACCAGCTCTTTGTAAAATCATCCATGGCCTGTTCTGAAACTGGTGACGTAAGCGGTCTTAGTTCGAACATACCAAAATCTATGATTCAAGATCAATGTTGCTATAACATGTGATTGCTGGCAAGTACTTCCACCTAACTTAATCACATGTAAAATTACTAACTCAAGAATTGAAGATCCATGTTCTTAACATGCCCCTAAATGCAAGAGCTTAACTGATGTGTCTTGGTTCAAACAATAGCAGATGGCTTATTATTGCTCTGGGTTTTTTGGCATTTATATTTTTTAAATGTTCATATTAAAATAAACATTTATTTCAATCAGAATTTATCGTGGCAGTGTTATTCAATAGGACAATTAATGTGATTAAAATTAAGTAGAAAAGTCTGTTTTGTGTACTTGAGGGTGAGCTTATTAGGATGCGTTTACACATGCAGTCCAATTCAGATCTGGGTCGTTCCACGAATAGAGTATATTTTGGGTAGTGTAACTTGGTCAAAAACAACTTAATTTCACCTCATTTTAACATTCTGTCATAAAGAGCACATGTTCAACATCATAAAAAGCATGTTTTCCCATTTCAAAGGGTAAACGAAATGTCTATAGTAAGTGTCAGTTTCCCAGCACAAAACACCAGCAAATGGCCAAAAAGAGTAGGACCAGCTCACCTGCTTTTACACTATGATTTGAGTATTATATGTTCAATGTTTCTTTTGCAAAAATAATGTCAAAAGGAATAGTTTAACCATATTAAAACGAGAGTTCAGTTCACATACCAGGCTTTACCGTAAAATTAGGGATCACATGAATGAATAACATGAAATACATTAGAATCTTCAGAAATTGCGTAACTAGGCCTTTATAATGATGGTGAAAACTTGAGGAAATGTTGGGGTTAAGGGTTAAAATCTTCCTAGAAGTCATAATGAGGAACATGTAAAAATGCAGATTTTTGGCACTTTAGCAATTTAAGTGTTTATTCATATAAAAAAATGGATTTATTGAATTGTCTATGTGGTCTATATTAAAGGGCACTTTATTTAATATAACAGGCTTTTTTAAAATACAATATTGGTGCACAATTTCTTCTTAAAATATCAAGGGGACGCAAAATTATAAATTGCTGATTATTTCCATATCTGATACCAATCTGATATTTTCCCTAATGTGTAAACAGCAAAAAAAACACATGGAATCTGATGTTTTTTTATATATACCACATCCACACAGTGCATTCAGAAAGTATTCAGACCCCTTTACTTTTTTCACATTTTGTTACGTTACAGCCTTATTCTAAAATGGATTCAATATATTTTTTTCCATCATCAATCTACACACAATACCCCATAATGACAAAGCAAAAACAGGTTTTTCGATTTCGATTTAACTGAAATATCTCATTTACATACAGTAAGTATTCAGACCTTTTACTCAGTACTGTGTTGAAGCATCTTTGGCAGCGATTACAGCCTCGAGTCTTCTTGGGTATGACGCTACAAGCTTGGCACACCTGTATTTGGGGAGTTTCTCCCATTCTTCTCTGCAGATCTTCTCAAGCTCTGTCAGGTTGGATGGGGAGCGTCGCTGCACATCTATTTTCAGGTCTTTCCAGAGTTGTTAGATGGGGTTCAAGTCCGGGCTTTGGCTGTGCCACTCAAGGACATTCATAGACTTGTCCCAAAGTCACTCCTATGTTGTCTTGGCTGTGTGCTTAGGATGATTGTCCTGTTGGAAGGTGAACCTTTGCCCCAGTCTGAGGTCCTGAGCGCTCTGGAGCAGGTTTTCATCAAGGATCTTTCTATACTTTGCTCTGTTCATCTTTCCCTCAATCCTGACTGGTCTCCCTGTCCCTGCCGTTGAAAACCATCCCCACAGCATGATGTTGCCACAACCATGCTTCACCGTAGGGAAGGTGCCAGGTTTCCTCCAGACATGATGCTTGGCATTCAGGCCAAAGAGTTCAATTTTGGATTCATCAGATCAGATCTTGTTTCTCATGGTCAGAGTCCTTTAAGTGCCCTTTGGCAAACTCTAAGCGGGCTGTCATGTGCCTTTTACTGAGGAGTGGCTTCCGTCTGGCCACTGTACCATAAAGGCCGATTGGTGGAGTGCTGCAGATGGTTGTCCTTCTGGAAGGTTCTCCCATCTCCACAGAAGAACACTGGAGCTCTGTCAGAGTGACCATAAGGTTCTTGGTCACCTCCATGACCAAGGCCAATCTCCCCCGATTGCTCAGTTTGGCCGGTCAGCCAGCTCTAGGAAGAGTCTTGGTGGTTCCAAACTTCTTCCATTTAAGAATGATAGAGGCCACTGTGTTCTTGGGGACCTTCCCCAGATCTGTGCCTCGACACAATCCTCTCAGAGCTATTCCTTTTACCTCATGGCTTGGTTTTTGCTCTGACATGCACTGTCAACTGTAGGACCTTATATAGACAGGTGTGTGCCTTTCCAAATCATGATCAATTAATGGAAGTTACAACAGGTGAACTCCAATCAAGTTGTAGAAACATCTCAAGGATGATCAATGGAAACAGGATGCACCTGACGTCAATTTCGAGTCTCATAGCAAAGGTTCTGAATACTTATGTAAATAAGTTATTTCGTAAATAAGTTATTTATGTTTTTTTGCAAACATTTATAAAAACCTGTTTTCACTTTCTCATTATGGGGTATTTTGTGTAGATTGATGAGGGAAAACATTTATTTAATGAATTTTAGAATAAGGCTGTAATGTAACAAAACGTGGAAAAGGGGAAGGGGTCTGAATACTTTCCGAAAGCACCGTATGTGGATCTCAATCCTGATACAATTTTGATGTTTGCTCTGATGGGGCTTTTATACACGTGACCTGGCATTACCATGACAACCACCCCAAAATGTTAAGTAACAATGCCAGGAAATGAGCATTGCATCTGTGTGCAACTTCAGAGGCTACAGTGTGCAAATCTGATATGGGTAAAACTGAGTGTGGACAGTGGATAAAAAAAATCAGAATTGGGTTCTTAGGGTGGGTGGTGGCTTTTTACCATTTATTTGGATTCCTAATGTCTTACTCATTATTAGAAAAAACTTTTGTGGACCTCCCGAGTGGCACAGTGGTCTAAGGCACTGCATCGCAGTGCTTGAGACGTCACTACAGTCCGGGGTTGGATCCCAGGCTGCCGGCTGTGATCGTAAGACCCATGATGCGGTGCACAATTGGCCCAGCGTCGTCGGGGTTAGGGGAGGGTTTGGCAGCCCGGGGTTTCCTTGTCCCATCGTGCTCTAGTGCTCCTTGTGGCAGGCCGGGTGCCTGCAAGTTGACTTCGGTCGCCAGCTGTACAGTGTTTCCTCTGACACGTTGGTGCAAGTAGTGTGTCAAGAAGCAGTGCTTGGCAGGGTCGTGTTTTGGAGGACACATGGCTCTCGCCTTCACCTCTCCCAAGTCTGTACGGCAGTTGCAGCGATGGGACAAAACTGTAACCACCAGTTAGATATCATGAAATTGGGGAGAAAAAGGGGTAAAAAATTATTAGATGAAACCTATCAATTTAAATGTCCAATTTAGGTGCAATCAATTAGCTTAATTTCTCAGAGATCAAATTATATAAATAAAAAAAGGCTGCAGGAATGCTAAACTTATTTGTTTATAACTGCAAAAATGATTTCAGAACAATCTGAGATGGTGAATGTCATGGCTTGCTGAAATGACATGCAACGACCCTGGTGGAAAAGCAGCCTATAGCTGGGGACTAGTGTAGTACCTTGTATTTGATGAAGATGGCTGAGTCACAGTTTATCTGCGCTGACGTGGCATCGTGACCTGCTCATTCCAAACAACGGCTTGAGAGTTCCCCGAAGGGCCAAAGCTTGGAGAGAGGCCCCATCTATCTCATCTATGTCAGCCCTCTAATCCACTTTCTCAGACGTCAGCATGATACTAATAAGTCAGCCATGTTAATGTTTTCATTTTTCATGGAAACGCTACTCAAAAGGAAAATAATAAAAGCCTTGTCACACTCACAGATACACACACACACACACACACACACACACACACACACACACACACACACACACACACACACACACACACTTTCAACCAGTCTTATTTATCATCCCCCTTCTCCTCTCCCACACCCTCAGGGAACCCCAGAGCACACTTTTCCCAGTCTCTGTAGCTCTGCCACCCTACCCAATGCTCAACCCCCATATTTTGCCAACCCAAATCCATCCCATCACTGAAAGACAAATTTCCCCATTTCCAAATGTACAGTAACTCCCTCTCCCCCCTACCTACCCACCACACTAATTTGGTAATCCCCAACACAATCACCACTCCTCTCCCAAGTCTGTTGATTGTGCTTTGAGCTTCTGGCACCAAACTTGGAGTTGGGTGACCTGTGTTTGTTTTTGAGATTGAGCGGTGAGCCAATGAGTGCATTCTGATTAAATCCTATGGGTGGTGGTAACCCATACACATACACTGAGTATACCAAACGTTAGCAACACCTTCCTAATATTGAGTTGCACCCTTTTTTCCTTCAGAACAGCCTCAATTCGTTGCGGCATGGATGCTGGCCCATGTTGACTCCAATGCTTCCCACAGTTGTGTCAAATTGTCTGGATGACCTTTGGGTGATGGACCATTCTTTATACTGTGAGAGCAAAATTGAAAGATTGTTATATTACTGTACCAGGGGGAGATGGCTCTAGTATGGAGTTGGGGGGCAGACCCTGGTCTCTACACAATGAGGACAGTATTTACTGCAGATACCGTTTGCTGTGAATTATTAGTAACCTTGTGACCCATTCCATACATCTGTTGTTTGTCATGAACATCCAGGAGGATGGACTTTTCTATAAAATGCTGTGGCTCAAATCCACTCCTTGAGATCTGTGATCACCTCCAGGGGTGGTTACTGACCAGCTCCATTACTGCAGTAATTAAATAATAAAGTTGACTTGTTTTGAAGAAATTTAAAGGTCTCTCCTTTTGATTACAATATTTCCGCAACAATACACACGGGAAACTGTGTGAAAAACATAGCAGCGTTGCAGTTCTTGACACAAACCGGTGTGCCTGGCACCTACTACCTACCATACCCTGTTCAAAGGCACTTAGATATTTTGTCTTGCCCATTCACCCTCTGAATGGCACAAATACACAATCCATGTCTCAATTGTCTCAAGGCTTAAAAATCCTTCTTTAACCTGTCTCCTCCCCTTCATCTACAGTCGTGGCGAAAAGTTTTGAGAATGACACTAATATTAATTTTCACAAAGTCTGCTGCCTCAGTTTGTATGATGGCAATTTGCATATACTTCAGAATGTTAATTTCAAAGTCCCTCTTTGCCATGCAAATGAACTGAATCCCCCCAAAACATTTCCACTGCATTTCAGCCCTGCCACAAAAGGACCAGCTGACATCATGTCAGTGATTCTCTCGTTAACACAGGTGTGAGTGTTGACGAGGACAAGGCTGGAGATCACTCTGTCATGCTGATTGAGTTCGTATAACAGACTGGAAGCTTCAAAAGGAGGGTGGTCCTTGGAATCATTGTTCTTCCTCTGTCAACCATGGTTATCTGCAAGGAAACACGTTCCGTCATCATTGCTTTGCACAAAAAGGGCTTCACAGGCAAGGATATTGCTGCCAGTAAGATAGCACCTAAATCAACCATTTATCAGATCATCAAGAACTTCAAGGAGAGCGGTTCAATTGTTGTGAAAAAGGCTTCAGGGTGCCCAAGAAAGTCCAGCAAGCGCCAGGACCGTCTCCTAAAGTTGATTCAGCTGCGGGATCGGTGCACCACCAGTACAGAGCTTGCTCAGGAATGGCAGCAGGCAGGTGTGAGTGCATCTGCACGCACAGTGAGGCGAAGACTTTTGGAGGATGGCCTGGTGTCAAGAAGGGCAGCAAAGAAGCCACTTCTCTCCAGGAAAAACATCAGGGACAGACTGATATTCTGCAAAAGGTACTGCTGAGGACTGGGGTAAAGTCATTTTCTCTGATGAATCCCCTTTCCAATTGTTTGGGGCATCCAGAAAAAAGCTTGTCCGGAGAAGACAAGGTGAGCGCTACCATCAGTCCTGTGTCATGCCAACAGTAAAGCATCCTGAGACCATTCACGTGTGGGGTTGCTTCTCAGCCAAGGGAGTGGGCTCACACACAATTTTGCCTAAGAACACAGCCACGAATAAAGAATGGTACCAACACATTTTTTTACATTTCAATTTTAGTCATTTAGCAGACGCTCTTATTTAGAGCGACTTACAGTAATGAATACATTTCATGCATTTTTTTTGTACTGGCCCCCCGTGGGAATCAAACCCACAACCCTGGTGTTGCACACACCATGCTCTACCAACTGAGCCACAGAGAGCAACTTCTCCCAACCATCCAGGAACAGTTTGGTGACGAACAATGCCTTTTCCAGCATGATGGAGCACCTTGCCATAAGGCAAAGTGATAACTAAGTGGCTCGGGGAACAAAACATCGATATTTTGGGTCCATAGCCAGGAAACTCCCCAGACCTTAATCGCATTGAGAACTTGTGGTCAATCCTCAAGAGGCGGGTGGACAAACAAAAACCCACAAATTCTGACAAACTCCAAGCATTGATTATGCAAGAATGGGCTGCCATCAGTCAGGATGTGGCCCAGAAGTTAATTGACAGCATGCCAGGGCAGATTACAGAGGTCTTGAAAAAGAACCTCTAACCTCAACTTCATGTAATTGTCAATAAAAGCCTTTGACACTTATGAAATGCTTGTAATTGTACTTCAGTATTCCATAGTAACATCTGACAAAAATATCTAAAGACACTGAAGCAGAAAACTTTGAAAATTAATATTTGTGTCATTCGCAAAACTTTTGGCCACGACTGTACACTGCTTGAAGTGGATTTAACAAGTGACATCAATAAAGGATCATAGCTTTCACCTGGATCCACCTGATCTGTCTATGTCATGGTAAGAGCAGGTGTTCTGTATACTTTTGTATAACTGTATTCGGAAATAAATGTTTTAATATATAGGAAATCTGCAGGCAAGATTCCAGTGAACAGAGTTTCAATCCCACAATTAGCAAAATGTATTAGATTGCCGGAATCTGGCACTGTGATCACAGTTCTCTGCCAGTATTTTCATATTTAGTGTATTAGATGTAGTCAAGGAAGCCGTTGGGCCGAACGAGAAGGTGCCCTAATAACAGTGTTTATCTAACAAGTAGAAAAATAAATATGGGCATATTATGTGTAATTTACCAAAATCTGTTGAATACTTCTTTATGATTGACTTCATGTCATATAGTTGTTTTTAAATCAGTGTGCATTACACTTATTAAGAGGCAACATGTACCTGTACTGCACAATGGAGGATACCCTTTCCACATTACCTTGCATTTCCTGCCGTCCACTGTCTCCTCGTCGAACTCCTGGCCGATGTGGAAGTTGATCTCGGTGGTGCGGACGGTGGTGGATGTCTTGATGTAGAACTGCTCCCCGTCCTGACGGATCTCCACGTGAGGCTTGGAGGCAGCCGCCCCAGCCACCTTCCTCAGCATGGCATTCACGCCTGGATGGGCACAGCAGAGACCAGGGAGGGAGAAGGGAATGGAATGGAAGGATAGGAGGAGGGAGTTAGGCCTGATTCAGACAGACAGACACCCCCCACCGCCTAGATCCGTCTGGACCAGATTTACCCCAAAACAGTCCTCGACCTGACCCCTCTCTCACCACCCCACCCTGCCCTACCTCTCTCTCTCTTTATGGACTTTCTCTTCTCTTGGCTACTTAATCATGTATATTTTCTTACTTTTAAAAACATGATAGGCCAACTGAATGAGGAATAGCTTTTCTTCAACAGACACCAATTAAAAATGGTAAACCATAATAGTAGAGCATTGTTCTTCTGGTAAGTGCTCTGTGGTAACAAATCTGAAAACTTGAGGAGAAATCGGAGGAATTGTTGGGGCTCCGGCCTGCGCAAGAGATTAAGTATTTGGCCTGATTGCCCTGAGGGGAATAAAACAACATTGTGTCACAGGGCCAGATCTGAATTGGGTTTCGGAGAATCTGGTGGCTGTCAGTGTAAAGCAGTGACTAAGACGCATGGCAAAGTCCTGGCATGAGGGGAGTGCTTTGGCATGCCCTGTGCCACTCTGCAAGTCTGTCTGGCCACCCCTACGTCCTTCCAATGGTCTGAATCAGCCCTACCAGGTCTTACTGGTCTCTCTCTACACTGTCTATATTATCTTGCAGGCAAAATGGCCACAGATACAGACTGACGGTTGGATTGTGGGCTATTCAAGGAGGAGGACTCACTCCCAGACATTCACCCTATGGCTCCCCTCAAACATGCATTGATTGCCAAGGGCTTTAGATACTTCCCACTGTGCAGAAACTGGTTGAATCATTTTCTTCATCATTTCAACAACAAAAATGCAATGTGATGACATTAAATCAACGTGGAAAACTGATTGGATTTGAAAAAAGTAATCAATGTAAGGGAATTTCGTATTTAATTTTTTTTTTTTTTAACCTAAATCCAATGACATAGTGGCATTTAAAAAAACATTTTTTTTTACATTGAATTCACGTGAATTCAAAACTAGACATTGAATTGACGTCTTTGCCCAGTGGGTTTCAGCACTTAGCAACTGGTGTAACAGTAGTCTTAACCTTAACCAACTATAGAATGCAACAAGCAAGACCACGTAACGAGCCGTGGACCAGGGTATTGCGTATGTACGCTGACATCACGTCATAGCAGTAAGCTGCACACAGCACTGCATGTTCCATGCTGCCATGGTCAAGAAACCGGCATCATGGTCCACCGTGCACCCCCCTCCCTCTGAGTTAACAGATGATTATAGGGATGTTGATAGAAACAGGCAGAGCAGCGTCGGAATCCACATTAGGCTGATGCACGGCTCTCAGTTAACCAGGCACTTATGCAAGAGGAAACTAATGATCTGCAGGGGCAGTTGTGGTTAACCTCTACGGGATTGGTGTCCCCCCCGCCGGATGGTTGAGCTAACGTGCGCTAATGTGATTAGCATGACGTTGTAAGTAACAAGAACATTTCCCAGGACATAGACATGTCTTATATGGACAGAAAGCTTAAATTCTTGTTAATCTAACTGTACTGTCCAATTTACAGGAGAAAAGTGAAATTTACAGTGAAAAATACCATTCTATTGTTTTAGGAGAGTGCACAACAATAAAAAACTTTTATCACGGCAACTGGTTTGATGCATTCATCTCTGAAGGTAGATAATGTACTTACCTTCAGTAATCTTGCTCTAATTTGTCATCCTGAGGGTCACAGAGATAAAATGTAGCATAGTTTTGTTCGATGAAATCCATTTTTATGTAGGAACTGGGTTCTACAGTTTGAACCCCTGCTGTGTCTGCCCCCCCCCCCCCCATCTAGATGTGTGAAGGTTAGTGTATTTTCTGTAGGGAAGTTAATTATCCATCTATGACATTCCTGGGAGTGTGTAAACTTCAAATTTTTATTACCATATCATTTTTGTATGTTCTCTATAGTTATGTACTTGAAAATTGATGAATTTACCAATTCGGCACATTTGGGCAGACTTGATACAACATTTTGAACAGTAATGCAATGTTTCATTGGATCAGTCTAAAATGTAGCACATACACTGCTGCCATCTAGTGGCCAAATAATACATTGCACCTAGACTCCTAAGTGACTCCTTATCTTTTACCAGATCTAATGAGTTATACTCTCCTACATTAATTTCACATTTCCACAAACTTCAAAGTGTTTCCTTTCAAATGGTATTAAGAATATGCATATCCTTGCTTCAGGTCCTGAGCTACAGGCAGTTAGATTTGGGCATGTCATTTTAGGTGAAAATTGAAAAAAGGGTCCGATCCTTAAGAGACTGTGGGCACGACTGAACAAAACGTAGAACAGACGGAATGCATGCAATCTCTCTGAACCATACATTCATAACCACGAAGAATGGTCCCCATTGGATCATAGCTGAACTGTGCTGTGTTGGGTTGGCAGACATCTCACAAGGAAATTGTAATCACAGCTCGGAGTGGTTCACAGGATCTGTTTGGTGGAGGCTAAGCAAGGTCAGTAAACTGCAGCTTGCATATTTAACAAACTTAGTTGAGCTGAGGGACTCATACAGGTCCAGAACAAGAGGGGCAATTTTTTTTCAATTCAGGTAATTGATTTACAATTCATGAATGGAAAAGGATTGGGCAGTTTTCAAGTTATAGATTGACTTGTAATGTTAATTTTTCTGGTTTGAACTGAATTTGTACCTGGAAATATAGTACCGTAACATGTTTCTGTTAACTATTTAACAGGCCCCCTGAGCCAATTTGATGACACGTACCCGCTGGGTTACTAACTGTTAAACTGTTTAATGGTGCTCACAACTCAAAGCCATCCTCTGAGCAACAAACCCAAACAGCCGCATAGGGAATATTCTCACCCAAAACCAAAGTATGACCAGTGTGGTCTCATTGCTTGAGCAGCGTGGTACTTACAGTCCAGACACAGAAAGACCCAGCCACACAAATGAATGACCCAGATAAACTGGTCCAATTCTAAACCATCACAATGATCAGCAAGGAAAAAAAGCAAGTGAGAGAAAAAAAACCACAAAAGGCAGAAGAGAGAATTCCATGAAGACCTCCACTGACACTGCTAACGCATGCCCTACTTAAACGTTAGTACATGAGTAATGTTGTTCCCATGCACATGCAGCCGGACCACAGCTATAACAATACCATGTCTATATCATTGACATCTCCTGTAGCTGAAGGCTTTCCCGCTACAGCTTGCTTGTATGCTCTCCCTCCCTCCTCATTTAGATGAGATAGGACAATAGCATATTGTTGGAAGTGAAGCAATGCCCAAGGAAAATACAAATATTTTTTTTAAATGCACATGATGGATAAAGCTCATGCAGGGATGCACTGTGCAGGCTATTGAAAAAAGAAAGGGAGAAACAAAGAGAGGGATGAGAGAGACAAAACGTCAAGAAGGGGCTTACCAAGGGCTTTGAGAAGTTCGTCAAAATTCTCACTGCTCTTCATTTTCCAGGTACCGGCAAAGTTGGGCATTTCTGCTGGGGCTGACAGTAAGGCTGTGCCTACAAAGAACCTGCTCCACGCTCTGTGCTTCCTGTACCCTCTCTCTTACTCTCCTCCTTTCCTCTGCTTTGCACTCTCTTCTCTACTCACAACCTCTGCCTCTCTCAATCTTTCTGTATCTCCCTTTCTGTAGCAGCTTCAACTTCCTCTTTGCCACGAGCTAAAGCAAGTGTCTCTATTCTTCATACACACCTTTTTCTTACTGTCTGCCTTTGACTCCCTCTATCTCAATTGTAGTCTCACTCTGACTGTCTCTCTCTCTCTAGTGTCAGTTTTGACCTTGTCTCTGTCAGTAGTTATAGCAAGTGTCTTTAATCTGAATAACTATAGGTCCCTCCCCCATTATTAACGTAAGACATTTCACACAATCTGTTCTGAGACTAGACAGAACACACCAAATGTGTCATTCCCTAACCCAGACTGGGATTCAGAACCGAGATGATCAACCTTTGAAATCATGTGTGATTTTTTTTTTATTCATGTAAAATATTTATATTTTTTGTATGGTAATCAATGACATTTTCTGATGGAATTAACATTTTAAAGTCATGTCTGATACTTCCAGTTAGTGATTGTGTATTGTGATGGGAATAGTTTTTATTCATGGCCCAATCTAGTTTACTTACATGCTTATGGCAAAATCTTCTGATATGGTTAACCCACTACCATATGGTTGGAAATGGAAATCCTTTATTCATTGCATCCTAACTTATTGTATAGCTTATATCACAAATCGGTCCCCTTATATGAATGCTCATTTCACTCTCAATAGTGAAACCTTTACCTTTTGTGGCACACTAAGGGAACCCGTGTGGCTCAGCTGGTACAGCATAGCACTTGCATTGCCAAAGTTGTGGATTCAGTACAAAAAAAGTTGTGGGACCAGTACAAAAAAAATGTATGCACTCACTACTGTAAGTTTCTCTGTATAGTCTACTGAAATGAAGAGCAAATAAAAGTAAATTCTGAGGGCTTCATACAATAAAATATTTTAACTTGAACTTCACTTGTTTAAGTCTTTGATATTTTGAAATTGTCATGAGCATAAAGGTATGGAGTGAGTGCACGTGTGTGTGTGTGTGTGTGTGTGTGTGTGCGCGCGCGCGCGCAACAAAAGTACCCCATTAGCCCACCATACTCAGTACCCCATTAGCCCACCATACAAACAAAGCACACTAATGGCTATTTTCAAACTGCCAGCACCAGTTGAGTTGATTATGAACAATAAACAAGGTGATTCCCCTTTCAACTATTTAACATATTGATTGATTTTATCTGTTTACCATCACTGAACGATACAATAAGAAACAACTTTACTGGACAGTTTTTAAAATAATGCAAAATTGTAAACAATAATTACAATTTAAATAATTTATTTCCATTACCTGTCAAGGCTTCTGTGAAATAACTCAAGTGAAACAGCTCAGCTGGAAAGTTTTGAAAATGCACCACTTTTGGATTAATAGTTTTTTGGGGGATTAAAAATGTAATTTCCTTCACCTTGACACAGTTTGCCTCCAAACTCTAAATCCAATAATCAGGCTAAAACCTTTTTTTTTAACAGCTTAAGCAGAAGAGGTAGAAACTCTATCATTTCATCATTACATAATCACCCCCGGATGACATGGAGAAGGAAGCGCTTGCTCTAGTTGGAGTAACATCAGCTGTTAATTGTTATGAAAATCTACCAAAAAGAAGTGTAGGGGAATAAAGCTTGGGGTTGTGATATGAAAATGGAAGGGGAGAGATCAGAGGGTTCTGATCCTCACAGTACGGGTCCCTTAAGCCAGCCATGACAGGCAGACACCAGATGAGCATTATCACGGCTCCAAAGCACTCGGCCCTGTCAAAGAATTCATGCCAGAGAAATCAGGCCTACCTGCCTGGGAGATTAGAGAAGAAGGGAATATATAAATACATAGTTAAATGAAAGAGAAAATGAAAGTCTCAGACTCAACAAAAGACAAGCACCCCATATCTTTCTCCCCCTAAAAAAAATAAATGCATAGGCCTGCCCCATTGTGAGTTTGGATTAGTACTAGTAGATATAGTGCAGTAAAACAAAGATTTTAGGACATTTTGTACCATTTCAGATATTTTGGTGAAAAGTACATATTTTGTCATGTACTTTGCGCCGAGCAAAGCTGATTGAGTATTGCTACATACTACAGTATGTATGTAACTCATATATTTTTTAAGTGAATGTTTGCTGTAAGGACCCATGTCTAAAGTGTACTTGATGATGGATCACAGCAATGACACTGACAATTTCTGGAGCATACAAACTGAACATTAAATACATTGTTGTAACATAGCCGATATGTTGGTTGAGGGAAAAGTAAAGAAAACCATATTGTAAGAAGGTCAAAATAAATAAAAACTTGGTAAGAAAAATCACATCTTTACCCACAATAGAGGAACAGGAAAAGCTAAGTACAGCAAACATGTAAAGGGTTTTAAAAACGGTTTAGTTCTCAAATCAATGCAAACCCATTAACATCAGCTGCATTAAAAAATAACCTCTGACGTGAGTAATTCTCTTTTAACATGTTGCAGTTAATGCAAGACATCAACTCATTATTAACAATCATTTCCCAAGTCGACTATAATGAGTCATGTGGATGTGCCTCCCAGTGAGGCAAACCGCAGCACTGAGATCAGTAATGAGGTGAAACAAGCTCTGGAAGCGAAGACCTGTGGCAGAAATGGAGAGAATGAATGCACTTCGTTGCTTTTGATGAGCAAAATGTTCCCTGTAAAAAAAACATAAAAAAGTCTGAAGTGTACTTGATTGAAAGAAACGCTGGTCTGGAAGTAAACACTTATTAGGAGCACAGAGCAACAATGACGCACTTCCTTCCATTAACAAGTGCATTCGATTTAGCTCAAGAGCCTTCTGAACATAGAGTACATTCACAAGCACACACACACAGAAACAATTGTATTTATGAAGTAAAAGACTTTGTGGAGATGGTATAATGTGCCCATGTGCACTGTTGTGAGCATGTGTTGCAGAAACGAGTAACCAACCCCCCTAAACAGGGATACATCGAGACATACATGTTTATAACCAAAGTGGCATTAAGAGGACCAGTGTTGGACTTACCATTAGGCAGAAGAGGCAATTGCCTCAGGCCTCACATCATCATGGGGCATCGTGAGCTGGGCATAATAAAAAATAAAATAAAAAATAGTAATCATAAAAATAAAAAATAAATTATTCCGCTTGAGGCCCCCCATGCTCTGCTCACATTTCTTTAGTAAAAATACAGGAACTGCTGATATTACTCATCGAAGCAGAGGCACAGGACATGTACACTATATATACAAAAGTACGTGGACACCCCTTCAATTTAGTGGGTACGGCTATTTCAGCCACACCCGTTGCTGACAAGTGTATAAAATCATTAACAACGCCATGCAATCTCCATAGACAAACATTGGTAGTACATAGACTTATTGAGGAACACAGTGACTTTCCACATGGCACTGTCATAGGATGCCACCTTTACAACAAGTCAGTTCGTCCAATGTTTGCCCTGGTCAACTGTAAGTGCTGTTATTATGACATGGAAATGTCTTGGAGCAACAACGGCTCAGCCGCGAAGTGGTAGGCCATCCAAGCTCACAGAACTGGACTGCCGAGTGCTGAAGTGCGTAAAAATCGTCTGTCTTCAGTTGCAACACTCGCTACCGAGTTCCAAACTGCCTCTGGAAGCAACATCAGCACAAGAACTGTTCATCGGGAGCTTCATGAAATGGGTTTCCATGGCTGGGCAGCTGCACACAAGCCTAAGATCACCATGTGCAATGCCAAGCATTGGCTGGAGAGGTGTAAAGCTTACCGCCATTGGACTCTGGAGCAGTGGAAACGCGTTCTCTCGAATGATGAATCACGTTTCACCATCTGGCTGTCCTACGGATAAATCTGGGCGAATCTGGGTTTGGCAGATGCCAGGAGAATGCTACCTGCCCCAATATATAGTGCCAACTGTAATGTTTGGTGGAGGAGGAATAATGGTCTGGGGCTGTTTTTCATGGTTTGTGCTAGTTTCAGTGAAGGGAAATATTATCGCTACAGCATACAATGACATTCTAGACAATTCTATACTTCCAACTTTGTGGCAACAGTTTGGGGAAGGCCTTTTCCTGTTTCAGCATGACAATGCCCCGTGCATAAAGCGAGGTCCATACAGAATATTGGTTTGTCGAGATTTGGTGTGGCAGAACTTGACTGGGATGAATTGGAATGCCAACTACGAGCCAGGCCTAATCGCCCAACATCAGTGCCGACCAGTGCTCTTGTGGCTGAATGGAAGCAAGTCCCCGCAGCAATGTTCCAACTTCCCAGAAGAGTGGAGGCTGTTATAGCAGCAAAGGGGGGGACCAACTCCATATTAACACCCATGATTCTGGAATGAATGCCCATGATTTTGGAATGAGATGTTCGAAGAGCAGGTGTCCACATACTTTTGGTCATGTAGTGTATGTGTAGCCCATGTATCTGATACTGTCTGGCCAAAAAGAGTATGGAATGTCAAACTCTTTTTGGCCTGACAGCATCAGGTACATGGGCTACATATACAGTGAGGGAAAAAAGTATTTGATCCCCTGCTGATTTTGTACGTTTGCCCACTGACAAAGAAATGATCAGTCTATAATTTTAATTGTAGGTTTATTTGAACAGTGAGAGACAGAATAACAACAAAAAATCCAGAAAAACGCATGTCAAAAATGTTATAAATTGATTTGCATTGTAATGAGGGAAATGAGTATTTGACCTCTCTGCAAAACATGACTTAGTACTTGGTGGCAAAACCCTTGTTGGCAATCATAGAGGTCAGATGTTTCTTGTAGTTGGCCACCAGGTTTGCACACATCTCAGGAGGGATTTTGTCACACTCCTCTTTGCAGATCTTCTCCAAGTCATAAAGGTTTCGAGGCTGACGTTTGGCAACTCGAACCTTCAGCTCCCTCCACAGATTTTCTATGGGATTAAGGTCTGGAGACTGGCTAGGCCACTCCAGGACCTTAATGTGCTTCTTCTTGAGGCACTCCTTTGTTGCCTTGGCCGTGTGTTTTGGGTCATTGTCATGCTGGAATACCCATCCACGACCCATTTTCAATGCCCTGGCTGAGGGAAGGAGGTTCTCACCCAAGATTTGACGGTACATGGCCCCGTCTGGGCTGATTCCTCACCGTTCTCATGATCATTGCAACTCCACGAGGTGAGATCTTGCATGGAGCCCCAGGCCGAGGGAGTTTGACAGCTCTTTTGTGTTTCTTCCATTTGCGAATAATCGCACCAACTGTTGTCACCTTCTCACCAAGCTGCTTGGCGATGGTCTTGTAGCCCATTCCAGCCGTGTGTAGGTCTACAATCTTGTCCCTGACATCCTTGGAGAGCTCTTTGGTCTTGGCCATTGTGGAGAGTTTGGAATCTGATTGATTGATTGCTTCTGTGGACAGGTGTCTTTTATACAGGTAACAAACTGAGATTAGGAGCACTCCCTTTAAGAGTGTGCTCCTAATCTCAGCTCATTACCTGTATAAAAGACACCTGGGAGCCAGAAATCTTTCTGATTGAGAGGGGGTCAAATACTTATTTCCCTCATTAAAATTCAAATAAATTTATAACATTTTTGACATGCGTTTTTCTGGATTTTTGTTGTTGTTATTCTGTCTCTCACTGTTCAAATAAACCTATCATTAAAATTATAGATGGATCATTTCTTTGTCAGTGGGCAAATGTACAAAATCAGCAGGGGATCAAATACTTTTTCCCTCACTGTAGTAAGAGAGAGGGGAGCTGCTTTGCTTGCTTGGATGCTTTCTCCAATGTGACAGTTTCAGCTAGAGCTCTGCTACCCAACCCGAGCCCGACGGGCCCCGATATTATAGATTGGGTTAGGGCCAGGTAGGGCCTGTTTTTTCATCAATAACTAGGGTACAGGTATGGCTGGGTGTCACTAACATTTTGAAGCTGAACCCTTTGCTCATGCTCTGCTGAGCAGTACAGTCATATCTGACTAAGATCATAAAATGGTGTCAGAGGTGCTTCAACCTCGTCAAATTTAAGACAGGAGAGATTATTTCACATACACTAATAATGTTCCTTGAGTTTGTCTCATCAAGAGCAGAGTTGGCCAAGCGGAGCCGTTGCTATGGAAACTCACACACTCAGAGCCGCCATCAGCAGAGTGCATGCAGAGCGTGCTGCCTTGTGCTGGCGAGTGATCTCGTTAGTCTCAGGATGTGTTTCACCTGTGCTGGCCCAGCTGGTTTTTAATTTAAGAGCTACTTAAATTGGAAAAGAGCTGTTTGGAGAGCTACACCTCACGTAAACTGAGGCGCGATTACTAGCTCAACCACTTTAGTTTGAAAGAAGCCTGAGGTTTTGTGTTTCCGCTGTTTGTTTTGCTCCATATTCTTTTTCCACCCTATACTAAATTGTTGTGGGTTTTTCTTTTATGTTGTCTTTTCGGAGGCAAACCAACAGATCTCGGATCTTAATATCAACCATTTTGTCGCAGCAGGAGGATTTGAATAAATATTTTTAACCTATAATCACCGCCAGGGGGCAGCTGGAAGCTGTGTTTGTAGGCTATACAATGTAATACCATACCTCGGGGGCTATGGTTTGGGGAAGGCTCTGCAAACCAACCGATCTCATACCGTCAAGAATTCTCACAGTTGAACTGCTGTAACGCAGTGGTCTGAGCAGCACACCTCGGCTCCGGGCATCACGAGTTCACGCAAAATTCTGGCAATTGTTTTGACACTTTGTATGAATGGAAACTAATATGTTGGTGTAGCATACTGTTATTATTTAACCAATCCAAAGGCTGCTGCCTACCTGCCTCCAAAGGCACCTACCTTAGTAGGTAGCACTTTTCCGGTAGGCTGCTGCCATTTGGGACGGTATTCGAAGGCAGCATCACGTGATAGTGCATTCACGTTCTACCGAGCGTGAGACGTTTGTAGCCACTGTAGTGCTAGTAATTCAGTGAACAACTATCCCAAAATGTAAATATGTAACACGAATAACATGTAACAGAATCGATATCTGTAACGTCACCTCTTAATAAATGAAGTTGACACAGCAGAATAATTATCCTCGCATATTACTTGGTCTGCTGCTCCATCATTGTGGATATGACAGGTAAACTTGCATGCATGGAATCTTATAGGCTACGATTTGAGATAGCTAAATAAGCTATTTTACTGACTGTTTAAGAATGATTAATGGCCAGAATAGCGGTGTTTCACTGTGAAGTTAATATTGAATTAGAGCTGCTGTTTTTTTCTAATGAGTAGGCTAGCATTGTGAGAAATTCACACATCTATCACACCCGTGCATTTTATTAAATTACACCATTCAAGATAACATGGTTTTATATTCGTTGATAATAATATTGAAAATCTAACTAGATTAGAAAGCCTAGGCTACTTCACCCTAATGTAAGCTAAATACTGGCAGTCAAAAGTTTGGACACACCTACTCATTCAAGGGTTTTTATTTATTTTTTACTGTTTTCTACATTGTAGAATAATAGTTAAGACATCCAAACTATGAAATAACACATGGAATCATGTAGTAACCAAAAAAGTGTTAAACAAATATTTTAATATTTTACATTCTTCAAAGTAGCCACCCTTTGCCTTGATGACAGCTTTGCACAGTCTTGGCATTATCTCAACTAGCTTCTTGAGGTCGTCACCTGGAATGCCTTGTTCAAAGTTAAATAGTGGAATTTATTTCCTTCTTAATGCAACCCAATTACCAGCCTCAGAAATTGCAGCCCAAATAAATGCTTCACAGAGTTCAAGTAACAGACACATCTCAACATCAACTGTTAAGAGGAGACTGCGTGAATTAGGCCTTCATAGTCGAATTGCTGCAAAGGACTACTAAAGGACACCAATAAGAAGAAGACACATGCTTGGGCCAAGAAACACGAGCAAGAAAAAGCCATCTCTGCCCAGTGTCTGTGCGCTTTTGCCAATCTTAATCTTTTATTAGCCAGTCTGAGATATGTAATTTTCTTTGCAAATCTTCCTAGAAGGCCAGCATCCCGGAGTCGCCTCTTCAATGTTGACGTTGAAACTCGTGTTTTGCGGGTACTATTTAATGAAGCTGCCAGTTAAGGACTTGTGAGTCGTCTGTTTCTCAAACTAGACACTAATGTACTTGTCCTCTTGCGCAGTTGTGCACGGGGGCCTCCCACTCCTCTTTCTATTCTGGTTAGAGACAGTTTGCGCCGTTCTGTGAAGGGAGTAGTACACAGCGTTGCACCAGATCTTCAGTTTCTTGGCAATTTTTCCCCATTGAATAGCCTTCATTTCTCAGAACAAGAATAGACTGACGAGTTTCAGAAGAAAGTTATTTGTTTCTGGCCACTTTGAGCTTGTAATCAAACCCACAAATGCTGATGCTCCAGATACTCAACTAGTCTAAAGAAGGCCAGCTTTGTTGCTTCTTTAATCAGAACAACAGTTTTCAGCTGTGCTAACATAATTGCAAAAGGGTTTTTTATAATGATCAATTAGCCTTTTAAAATGATAAACGTGGATTAGCTAACACAACGTGCCATTGGAACACAGGAGTGATGGTTGCTGATAATGGGCCCCTGTACGCCTATGTAGATATTCCATAAAAAAATCTGCCGTTCCCATCTACAATAGTCATTTACAACATTAACAATGTCTACACTGTATTTCTGATCAATTTGATGTTATTTTAAATGGACAAAAAATTAGCTTTTCTTTCAAAAACAAGGACATTTCTAAGTGACAACAACATTTTGAACAGTAGTGTATATATATATATATATATATATATAAACGATGTAAGATGTCTTTGGTACATAATTGGTTCAAATCATACTTTATGTGCTTGTATACTTGTCACTAATTTACCTCCAAAGATATTTCACTACCCCCTAAAGAAGGTGGCAGCAATAGACCTTATGGGTGAGTCTGCCAATAACTGTAACCTTTATTTAATTAGGCAAGTCATAAGAAGAAGTGGTAGTGGGAGTGGGATATCGCATTTTGCAACGTGGTTTAAAAAAAGGGGACACAGGAAATTAGTTTAAAGAGTATATTGAGTAGAACGTCATTAGATATAGTCTGAAATATTTATTTTTATTTTTTAAGAGCATCGGGGCTGGCAGGTAAGGTTTAGTTTCTCCCTGACTCTGGCCCACACTCGAGTACAGTACGTGGCGGTAATGCACTATAACGTTGGATACCAACCGTCGATAAACCCCACCGAAGAAGAAGAATAGCGTTTCGAAGTTGGCTGCTTCGTGATTTCGACGCTTGCCGTGGAGCTCCAGGATCAAACGTAATATCGCTAATTAATATGCATCTTTCAGCAATATCCAGGTGTTCTAGTTTAATATATTTTTTCCCCTGCATTTTTCTGCATTTCTGGATTAGCTATAACGTTAGCTAGCTTTGCCAGATAGCTATTTCTCTATTTAGCTAGCTAACTTTACTTAGCTAACGTTATGTGAATTATTTGACTTTCAGGACGTAAAACGACTTGCAAGATTTAACGAACAACAATGACCACTCAAGTAAGTGAAATAATTAGCCAACGTTAGCCAAAGCCAAGGTTAGTAGCTTGCTAAGTTAGCTAACGTTACTTCCTAGGTCTGTAATGTTCTGTTGTTTTAGGTAACTAGCTAACAGTTAGCTGCTTGGCTAATCTTGCGAGTAAAAAACATACAGGCGTGCTGAAATCAACGTGCGTGTCTGTTTGACATTCAGTCAGGTTCATTCATTCTGTCAGTAAATCTCTGTTTTGGGGTGAACCAGAATCTGGATTTACACAAGACGTAAGCAGCCGTTGACCAGCATTTCAAGTTTAATAATGTCAAAATAGGCTAGTGAGATACAGGTAGAACAAAACACATCCATGTTTTTTCACATCCCTAATGTCGCCCATTTGTGAAATGGATGGTTGTGTAAAAATATTGTATTGCAAAAATCATTGAATATTTCTGAAGAATGTAAGCTTGACTTTTTGGTAGTTAATATAATAGACAACTTTCTAAGTCAAATTTCCTCTCAGTGCTGTATCATCCCATCTGACAAAGATGCATACAGTTACATGTTTTTATTGTTGTGGCTAGTGTAATCTAGCCACAGTGGGCTCAGACATCGGAATTAAACATTTTTGTGTCCAAGGTTCCTTGAACGATTTTGTATCTTTAGCCCATACTCTTGTAATTGGGTCAAGGGCCACCACAGATTCTCTTTAGGACCACCATGGATTTAGCCTTAAATCCAATACGGGGGTCCAAAATCCAATATGGCTTCCATAATACCATTTAATGGAGGTTAGCTGACCAGGTAGCTGCACAATTCTGGGATAGATGCAGCGACAAGGCCAGTATCCTTCCTGTATAACTGTCGGGTATTGGGGCTGTGTGGTGATCAGTTTCAAATTCTATGACAGCAGGCACTCAGGATATGCAACTTGCATTCCAACGATACCCATTGACTAATTGGAATGTTATCTCCGCCTGAATGATGCTGGGGATAAGAGTTCTGGACCCGTTCTGAAATGAACCAGGGGCGTTCCCACTCGGACCTGATATGCCTAAATATATATTTTTAAATATAGAGACCCATTCCGAGCGGACCCGAATACAACTAGTCTTGTTACATATTGACCTGGTCAGATCCGAGTAAGGGAAGCAGCAGAAAAGTAATTTTAAGCTACTTTTTATTAACCAGAGCTGTTAAAGCGTGAGAGGAGGGAGAGAAGTGCAGCTCTAGCAGACTGGGATTGGCCCTACTGTGAGCGCGTGATATGGGGAGCAGGGAGGGAGAAATGGCAACCAAACAAGCCAACTTACGCTATAATAGACTAATAGTTTCCATAGCTAGGTTATTCACCATAAAATATGATTACGTAGTGGCTGTCTTGGACTGCATCAAACCGGAAGAAGCTCACTGTACAAAAATATGAACGCAACATGTGAAATGTTGGTTTCATGAGCAGAAATAAAATATGCCAGAAATGTTGCCTACTCAAAAAGTTTCAAAGTTCTTCATTTTCCGGATTGTCTGACCTTCATATCTTAAAGTAGTGATGGACTGTTGTTTCTTTTTGCTTATTTGAGCTATTCTTGCCATAATATGGACTTGGTATTTTACCAAATAGGGCTATCTTCTGTATACCACCCCTACCTTGTCACAACACAACTGATTGGCTCAAATGCATTAAGAAGGAAAGGAATTCCACAAAATAACTTTTAACAAGTGTCATGACTCTCCTGTGAAGATCTGAAGATTCAGGTTACAGTGGGTCCGCTCTACAGCGCCCTCTCTCTCTCACGCAGAGGGGGTTGGCCGTTTCATGACTGTTGTAAATACAGAAAACACTCTCCCACTCTGCAGAAATGGAAGTTAAAAATCCCTTTGTTATAACAGAGTGAGTGGTGCAGTACGGTAACATCAAAATACAGTGTCTCACAAAAGCGAGTACACCCCTCACATTTTTGTAAATATTTGAGCATATCTTTTCATGTGACAACACTGAAGAAATGACACTTTGCTACAATGTAAAGTGGTGAGTGTACAGCTTGTATAACAGTGTAAATTTGCTGTCCCCTCAAAATAACTAAAACAAATGTGGATATTTTCACTTAGGGGTGTACTCACTTTTGTTGCCAGCGGTTTAGACATTAATGGCTCTGTGTTGTTATTTTGAGGGGACAGCAAATTTACACTGTTATACAAGCTGTACACTCACTACTTTACATTGTAGCAAAGTGTCATTTCTTCAGTGTTGTCACATGAAAAGATATACTCAAATATTGACAAATGTGAGGGGTGTACTCACTTTTGTGAGATACTGTATATTTCTGTAATCCAAACCGTTGGAAGGGTCCGTGGGTGCTTAAAGAACAATTGTCAGCTCAGTTGTTGTTTTGGGATCTCATTAAGGACGGTATAACAACATAAATGTATCTCTGAATGTGTATATTTCCCAGTTATCAGGTTTACATCCAAATGTTGCGGAACTTGTAGGATTAAATATTAAACTATTTGTGAGGTTGAAATGTGATCTTGGCCTTCTAAATGAGAAAATGGTTTTTCGTGTAAAGTTTATCCAGTCAGTAACCACGCCCATGTGAGCACAAACATTATGCCAAACATAATGGAACGGCCTTTTCCCCCAAGTGTTTAAAAGAACCCGCTGAAGATCTCTATAGACCAGTTACGTGCAGCGCCAGCTGAATATGTTACAAATGGTTAAGAAAACTACAAGACTAGAGACCAAGTAGGCGGACGGTGTTGAACTGGACGTCATGAATGGTCAGACTCTGAGACCAGAAAAACGTGGAGAGTGGCTGCACGTTGAAATGGTTAGAAACTCAGAAGAAGACTACACATGAACATTCAGTCTGTAGCTGTTTAAGTACTTTAGTCTGGTAAATTCGACCGAGAACCACGGGGTGGTACGTTGAAAGATTGAGCGTTTTAAACGGAGAGACCGCAAAGACATACACGTAAATATATACATTGCAATTATTTCGAAAGAGCGGCCGTTCATTAGCAAACTATTCACATTTCCATAAGCATAGTTATTAGCTGTATGTACGTTAGTGGAATTCCTTTCTCTCCCTTTCCCTCTCTTTTGAATCCGACATTTTGTGTAACAAGCCGTCATATCAGTTTTGTCCACTAGGGACTTTTCATTCCATTGTGCCCCAGATTACTACTTAATTGTTGTTTGATGAATTTAATCGCGTAATAATTGAATTTGGTGTGTAATTATTTTCAAAAATAACAGTCAAACACAGTGGTTAGAGCATTGGGCCAGTAACCGAAAGGTTGCTGGATCGAATCCCCGAGCTGACAAGGTAAAAATCCGTCGTTCTACCCCTGAACAAGGCGGTTAACCCACTGTTCCCCGGTAGACCGTCATTGTAAATAAGAATTTGTTCTTAACTGACTTGCCTAGTTAAATAAAGGTTACATTTAAAAAAATGTTTTTAAAAAACACGGTACAAGGCACACCTGTTAATTGAAATGCATTCCAGGTGAGGACCTCATGAAGCTGGTTGAGAGAATGCCAAGAATGTGCAAAGCTGTTAAGGGTGGCTACTTTGAAGAATCTCAAATATACAATGTGTTTTGATTCAACACTTTTTTTTTGGTTACTACGTGATTCCATATGTGTTGTTTCATAGTTTTGATGTCTTCACTATTTTACGATGAAGAAAATAGTTAAAATAAAGAAAAACTCTGGAATGAGTAGGTGTGTCCAAACTTTTGACTGGTTCTACATATGTCTGCATGTATATATGTGTTGATGCTCATGTCTCCGCCCTAACAATGAGTTGTTGTCCAAAAAGCGGGAAGGCTATAGAAACGCATTGGGCTTATTTTGGCTTCGCCTCTTCCTCTCTGGATAAAATCAAAGACCTTTCCTGCTGCTGGATCAGTAATGGCAGTAATGAGTGATTTTATTGGCGGTGGATTTAGACCTTGTTTTTGAAGAACATACCGGCAGTAAGGACAATAGTTGCTTAGCGAAACTCCATTATTTTGTAAGTACTGAGTGTATTTTTAAGCTGGTGAATGGCAGCTGCCTGGGCTTAAAAGAATTGCCATATTCAATGTCTACTGTAAACCCAGATTCTGTTTCGGGTAGGGGGAAGCCATGTAAGGTGATCACATAATGAGTTGTGAAAGCTACCTGTGCGTGATTCAATAACAATTTATTTTCTTTCCAGTACAGTATTCTGTTCAAGCAAGAACATGGTGAGTTTTGTCTTAACTGATCCTCAATATTAACCCCCCTGTCCCAAACTCATTACATATTGATATGAATATTTTCCTTTAAATGGTTTGTCATTTGACACCTTATAATTTATTTATTTTTTGGTGTGTCTAATATGTGTTTGCCCACAGCCCACGACGATGCCATCTGGACTGCTGCGTGGGGTAGAAGTGAGCGGGATGGATTGGAGACAATAGTCACTGGCTCTCTGGACGACATGGTGAAAGTCTGGAAATGGTAATACACTGCATATTTTGAATCCAATTGAATTGAGCCAGTACGGTCGGTTTACACTAAGTTGACTGTTCTGTTCTCTCTCTTGCCACTCAGGTCAGATGAAAAGCTGGAGCTGCAGTGGACCCTGGAGGGCCACCAGCTGGGTATAGTCTCAGTGGACGTCAGTCCCAACGGAGCCATAGCAGCCTCCAGCTCACTGGATGCCCACATACGCCTCTGGGACCTTGAGTTTGGCAAGCAGATCAAGTCCATGGATGCGGGCCCAGGTAGGACATTGTCTGGTGGCTTTTCAGCCACATTATGTCCGGCGAGGGCATGTGTAGCAGGGGACAATGCGATTTTCATTCAGTTATTTTTTTCATAATTTGGGATTGACCCCAGCCCCGATGTTCAGTGTGTGCAACATTGAAGATGAAGTACTATGCCCAAATGTGGTTCATAGGGTCAGGTACAGGGTGGCAGCTTGACAAAACAAGGCTCACATGGCTCAACTGAGTGACCACAACCGACAAACTTGCAGCCAAAGCTATTGACACAAGACATATTCCTCTCTGCAATTGTGGATGATTTGTTTAGTTGTTGACTAATTGTAGTTCAGGCCAGAGCCATAGGAGTTCTAACTCAATAAATTGGTTATAAAGCCTGCTGAGCTGACTAACCCTGTGTCTGTTCACCAGTGGTGGCAGCCCTCCACTCCTCTCTCTGAGGGGTTGGGTTAAATGCGGTAGACACATTTCAGTAGAACGCATTCAGTTGTACAACTGACAAGGTATCCCCTTTCCCAAACAAAACGTGTGTTTAGTGAGTCCGCCAGATCGGGCAGTAGGGATAACCAGGGATGGTCTCTAAGTGCGTGAATTGGACCATTTTTCTGTCCTGCTAACCATTTAAAATGTAACGAGTACTTTTGGGTGTCAGAGAAAATGTATGGAGTAAAAACTACATTATTTTCTTTAGGAATGTAGTGAAGTAAAAGTTTTCCAAAATATAAATAATACAGTACAGATACCCCAAAAAACTACTTACATTTACATTTAAGTCATTTAGCAGACGCTCTTATCCAGAGCGACTTACAGTAGTGAATGCATACATTTCATTTTTTTCTCCGTACTGGTCCCCCGTGGGAATCGAACCAACAACCCTGGCGTTGCAAACACCATGCTCTACCAACTGAGCCACACGGTACCTTAAAGTATTTTTACTTAAGTGCTGTTCACACTATACAGTATCCTCAAGGGTCACCCAGGATTACACCTTTATTCTGTTTCTCTCGTCGTTCCAATAGAACAGCTTGAGGAGAAACAAAGTAGCGCAGAAGTGTCCTGGCTTTTACTTCTGTGGGCTTCAATGTCACCCTTATGTTTTCTCTCTATGGTTTTCTGTATTCAGTAATGTAATGAAGGGCATTTTGTCTCATTCCAGTTGATGCATGGACAGTAGCCTTCTCCCCAGACTCCAAATACATTGCCACAGGAAGCCATCTTGGAAAGGTCAACATCTTTGGGGTTGAAAGCGGCAAGAAGGAGTACTCTTTGGACACCAGAGGGAAATTCATACTGAGTATAGCCTACGTAAGAAACAATCAAGATTGAATGTTGTTAATTGTGGGCCATTTTACTGATTATTACAGTGGAACAAGTGTTCACTCAAAATACATGTTATAGGTCCCCACACACACACATATTTTTCACACTTTTACAATGTTTGCTAGTTTCAACAACATAAAACAGGAACATCTATTTTGACAGCACTGGGCCTTTTAAAAATAATAACACCATACACACATACAATTAGCATAAGGGCTCTCCATTTGCACTCTGGGAGAGCAATTTGTGAAAATGACTTGATGCGCATCTCTGTAAATGCACTACACCCAACACAGGCTGGTCGTTATGAGTTATGTTGATTCGAGTATAGAACATCTCTGGGAACGCAGATTATTTCTAATACTTGTTTCGGTGTGTCACTTATGGGGATACGCCTTAGGGCGGGTCACAAGCTTAAAGTATCCAATCACACAGCATCTGTTGGACAGGTCATGTGGCGAATGAGGTGAGCCCCTCGCTTACATAAAGAGAGCCACTCTCCCGCCAACTGGTCATTCTCTCAACTTCTTTGAGGAAGTGACTGTGTTCACTAAAATCTCTCCTCAGAACGACTAGGTTCCTGTCTTCCTACTGAACCGTTCTCAGGCAAACCGTGAGGGTAATGCTGATGTATGTAGGACATTAGCTCCTGTTGATTGTAGTGATGCACCAATATGACATTTTTGGCCAATACCGATATTCAATATTTTCCTTGCCAAAAAAATGATACCGACATATTTAACATTTTTGCGGCCTTTTAAAACTTCTTATGGGTACCTGGGACGGTAGCGTCCCACCTGGCCAACATCCAGTGAAATTGCATAGCGCAAAATTCTAAAATACTCAATTCAAATATTTAACATTCTTGAAAATATATGTGTTATACATCAAAATAAAGCTTAACTTCTTGTTAATCCAGCCGCTGTGTCAGATTTCAAAAAGGCTTTACGACGAAAGCAAACCATGCGATTATCTGAGGACAGAGCCCCGCATACAAAAGCATGAAAATCATATTTCAACCAGGCAGGTGCAACACAAAAGTCAGAAATAGCGATATAAAAAATGCCTTACCTTTGATCTTCGTATGGTTGCACTCACAAGACTCCCAGTTACACAATAAATGTTCATTTTGTTCGATAAAGTCCCTCTTTATATCCAAAAACCTCAGTTTTGTTGGTGCGTTTTGTTCAGTAATCCAATGGCTCAAAGGCAGTCGAAAAATACAAATAGTTCCTGTAAAGTTTGTAGAAACATGTCAAACGATGTTTATAATCAATCCTCAGGTTGTTTTTAGCCTAAATAATCGATAACATTTCAACCAGACAATAGCGTCGTCAATATGAAAGGAAACGGGTCTGGCAACTTCCCAGGGTCCACCTCCCTCATTTTTCAGAATACAAGCCTGAAACAATTTCTAAAGACTGTTGAGATCTAGTGGAAGCCATTGGAAGTGCAATTTGAGTCCCAAGTCAATGGATACTGTAATGGCATTCAATAGAAAACTACAAACATAAAAAAATCCCACTTCCTGGATGGATCTTTCTCAGGTTTTCACCTGCCATTTCAGTCCTGTTATACTCAGACATTACTTTAACCTGTTATGGATAGGGGGCAGTATTTTCACGGCCGGATAAAAAACGTACCCGATTTAATCTGATTATTACTCCTGCCCAGAAACTAGAATATGCATATAATTATTAGCTTTGGATAGAAAACACTCCAAAGTTTCTAAAACTGTTTGAATGGTGTCTGTGAGTATAACAGAACTCATATGGCAGGCAAAAACCTGAAGATTCCTTACAGGAAGTGGCCTGTCTGACCATTTCTTGCCCTCCTTGATCATCTCTATCCAAAACAGGGGATCTCTGCTGTTACGTGACACTTCCTATGGCTCCCATAGGCTCTCAGAAGGCGGGAAAAAGCTGAATGATGTGATTCCAGCCCCAGGCTGAAACACACTAGCACTTTTGGCAAGTGCTCTATCAGAGGGCCATCAGACTGAGGCTCGTGCATGAGGGGATCCCATGCTTTTACTTTCGCTCTCTTTGTATTAAAAAACGATTTCCCGGTCGGAATATTATCGCTTTTTTACGAGAAAAATGGCATAAAAATTGATTTTAAACAGCGGTTGACATGCTTCGAAGTACGGTAATGGAATATTTAGACATTTTTTGTCACGAAATGCGTCGTGCTCGTCACCCTTCTTTACCATTCGGATAGTGTCTTGAACGCACGAACAAAACAGAGGATAGTTGGATATAACTATGGATTATTTGGGACCAAACAAACATTTGTTATTGAAGTAGAGTGCATTCTGACGAAGAACACCAAAGGTAATAACATTTTTCTTATAGTAAATCTGAATTTGGTGAGTGCTAAACTTGCTGGGTGTTTAAATAGCTAGCCCTGTGATGCCGGGCTATCTACTCAGAATTTTGCAAAATGTGCTTTCACCGAAAAGCTATTTTAAAATCGGACATATCGAGTGCATAGAGGAGTTCTGTATCTATAATTCTTAAAATAATTTATGCTTTTTGTGAACGTTTATCGTGAGTAATTTAGTAAATTTTTTGTAAATTCACCGGAAGTTTGCGGGGGGTATGCTAGTTCTGAACGTCACATGCCAATGTAAAAAGCTGGTTTTTGATATAAATATGAACTTGATTGAACAAAACATGCATGCATTGTATAACATAATGTCCTAGGTGTGTCATCTGATGAAGATCATCAAAGGTTAGTGCTGCATTTAGCTGTGGTTTGGGTTTTTGTGACATTATATGCTAGCTTGAAAAATGGGTGTCTGATTTATTTCTGGCTGGGTACTCTGCTGACAATCTAATGTTTTGCTTTCGTTGTAAAGCCTTTTTGAAATCGGAAAGTGTGGTTAGATTAACGAGAGTCTTGTCTTTTAAAATGGTGTAAAATAGTCATGTTTGAGAAATAGAAATGCTATTACTTCAAAGGTATTTGAATAACGCGCCACAGGATTCCACTGGCTGTTACGTAGGTGGGACGATTTCGTCCCGCCGACCCTAGAGAGGTTAAGAATTTCCCACATATTATCCAGATACTGACTGTTAGCACTTGATGGTCTATAGCAGCTTCCCACAATAATTGACTTTAGGTGAGGCAGATGAACCTGTAGCCATATTACTTCAACAGTATTTAACATGAGATCCTCTCTAAGCTTTAAAGGAATGTGGTTCTGAATATAGACCGCAACGCCGCCCCAATTGGCATTTGTCTTTTCAGTAGATGTTATAACCATGTATTGCTACCACAGTATCATCAAAGATATCATTATCTAAGTTATATTTTTCAGCGTTCTCATCTGTTGCATCACTCATTGCTTTTTAACATTTTATTTTTATGTAGCCTAGGCCTACTGGTTGTATGAATTTGGCATCTATCTTCCTACAACTGTCCCAGAGTCTGTTTTGTAATTTTTTTCTCAAAGCTAACCAATAGAATAGGTAAACCTTTCTACTATATGGGATAGTATATTGACATAGGCTAGTGATTTTGCTGTAGGTTACTCATCTTGTTGGCTGGGGAAAAGTAAATGTGGGCATTGGAATTCAGTAAGAAGGACCACACATCGTTACATCCTTGACTTGCATGTTCTGAAAAGATGAATTACCATAATCTAAATGTTATTTCTGTCATGAGCACCATAGGTGGACGCCCTAATCGGGTTACGCGGCTAATGCATATGGGTCCGGCAAATTTCTCAAATGTTCAGTAAATTAAAATGCTGCTTGGCAAATGTCCAGCGCCACATTTTCTTAACCGAAACCCTTCCCTAGGTATAGTGTCAACGAGGAAGGTGGTGACGACAGATGCGTCACTCACTGAGTGAGTCACGAGGGAAGAGCAATAAATGGATTGTGGTCCCCACAGCTCCGCCATGCTCATATAAATTACATCGAACTGCTGACAGTGTTTCTCGCATTGATACACTTTCTGCCTTTCCTTCAAAATTCTCACATCCTTGTCAGGGCAGACAATATGACTGGGGTGGCACACTCTCTCCGTCTACACTGTCCAACTGTCAAGATTATTCTGTGGAGCAGGGCGCACCTGCTTTCACTACTCACATCCCAGGTGTATGGAATGTGGGAGCGGACTTGTTATCCAGAGGGAATCTCCTATACAGGGATTGGAGACAGAACTAGATCTGGGAGACACACGGTCTAGCCACTGTAGATCTCTGCATCGCACAAAGAAACGTGGCTCAGTTGGTAGAGCATGGCACTTGCAACGCCAGGGTTGTGAGTTTGATTCCCACGGGGGACCAGTACGAAAAATTTATGCACTCTCCAGTAAGTCGCTCTGGAAAAGAACATCTTCTAAATGACTTAAAATCTGAATGTTGACTCTCATTGCCCGTTCTTTGCGTTCACAGGATACGCACCACTGTGACTGGAAACGCTGGCACACCCTTTGCCAAGGGTGATGCTCTGCATGTTTCCTTCTCTGCTTGATTCTCCCCACTCTGAACAGAGTGAGGGATGAAAGACGGATCCCTCATCTTGGTAGCCCCTCGATTGCCAGTCAGGCAATTGGTAGCCCCTCTGGGCCTGTCCGTGAGAGGTTATATCTGAATGTGACCGGCTTGTCTCTGAGTCATTTTGCCTATCCAGAGTGCCAGGGCTCCTTTTACCTGCTCACTGTATGGAAACAAAAGAAGAAGTTGTGTGACTGAAAACCAGGGGTTGGAACCAAAAATTATTTTCCATAATTTTTTTTTCTGTTCCTTTCCACTGTTCCGACCAGCAAGATAAAGTTCGAAACCACCAAAAAGTACCGGTTTATATCATTCCTTTCTGTTAATTTTTAAACATCCAGAAATCGTTTATTTTTTTTATTTGGCGCAACATTAATTACTTCACTAGTCCATTGTGGCTAGAGCAGCTTTCTGTGGAGCGGGTAACAATTTTAATCTGTGTAGGAAAGTCATTAAGAGCAAATCGTACTTGCCATAAGAGCATTGTTTTATCATAATGAAAGACAAACACTGTGCTGCCAGTCAGTGTAGGGTGCGATAATCAACGGCCATTTTTAGGATGAGGAGAGAGGATGGAGGAAGCGTGCCTTGAAGCTCTGGGTATCTTGTGATGACATGCATTATCTGTGTTAGGCCCACAGAATTATACCTATGGAGGAGCAGCTTCTATGGAACTTTGAATGTTCCCAGTTGGTTTAATGTTGGACCAGTGAAAATGTTAGCTAGCTATCTAACTAGTTTGTTTGCAGAGCAGCTCTAGAATTAAAAACCCGTCTTACCTTTTTTGAAGTTAATAAATCCAATGTGAAACGATGACTTTAGTATCCTTAACTAGCATTGAAAAAGTCAATCCATTCTTCTTTAAACATCTTTTCTGAATTACACTTAACATTAACATTGTCAGTAGGCTATAGTAAGCTATGCTTCAGAAGGGAGGGGCAGGTAGCCTACGCACACCCACTGGCAAAGATTTACAGCTGGCAGGCAGACACTGCAGTAAGTTTCTGAGTGACAGAATGAGGGCTTTGCATAGGTTTTTTTATTTTATTTAATTTTTTGTGCAATTTGTGGGACTGGAAAAGAATGCCCGGAACGTAAAATAATTATCAACCCCTTCCCACGGTTCCGCCGCATCCACAGTGAACGGTGGCAGAGCTAGAGCGGTGTTTGTCAGAATGAGACGTCACGAAAATCGGTCTAATCGTGAAAACGTCTGTAGCGTCCTAACTATTATGACCCCTCTATGGAAAGATGACTCTCACGAACACGATGGTGTTCTCCGTTTTGCTCTATGCCCCCCCCGCCACAAAGGCATCTTGGGACTTGTCTGAAGTCATTACAGCTGATCTACCAACTTCTGTCTGTAGCGTCTGAACAGTTTGCTACACACTAATATGGCCCCTCTGTGGAAAGGTGTCTGTCTCACAAACAAGTCAGTCTGTCATGGAAAGAGCAGGTGTTCCTAATGTTTGGGTTACTTGAGTAACCCCGGTTCTATGAGAATACGTATGAGCTGTCACTGCTTTTCTCTGCTTGCAAGAGCGCAAGGAAGAGGCATGTTCGAGAATTACCAGTTGGCGGGCGAGTGGCTCCCTTTATGGAGGAGAGGGACTCACTTCATTTGCCACTTTACCTGTGTCTCTGACACTGTAATTGGATACTTCAAGCTTGTGACCCACCTTGCTTATCCCATAAAACCAGGGTTACACAAGTAACCTAACATTTTAAAGAACTGAGTGGCTGCTGATCTGACTTCTCCCTGACCTTTTCTTCAGAGCCCTGAAGGTCCCGAAGCTTATGCGCATGTGCGGATCACGTTCTGCGCATGTTTATGCTCTACTTTAAGTAGTAGGGAACAGGCTACTCTGGCAAAAGGTGCTTGTTTAATAAAGTTAGATCAAAGCTGAATCAATGTCTGCAAGATCATAATATTCTACATAACAGAACTGAATATAAAAGCATAGTATATTACTGTAAACACATGCCTAATTTTTCTCATGTGGCCAAAACTCAACAGTGCGCACCTCTAGGCAAAATATCAAATCTGTCATATGCGCCAACTACAACAGTTGTAGACCTTACAAGCCCTTAACCAACAATGCAGTTTTAAGAAAAATATTAGTTAAAAGATTTACTAAATAAAGTAAAATATAATAACGAGGCTATATGTACGGGGGTACCAGTACTGAGTCAATGTGCGGGGGTAGAGGTTAGTCGAGATAATATGTACATGTAGGTAGAGGTAAAGTGACTAGCAGCATAAAAAAGTGGGGTGGGGGGGGGTCAATGCAAATAGTTCATGTAGCCATTTGATTCGCTGTTCCGTAGTCTTATGGCTTGGGGGTAGAAACTGTTAAGGAGCCTTTTGGACCTAGACTTGGTGCTCCGATACCGCTTACCGTGCGGTAGCAGAGAGAACAGTCTGACTAGGGTGGCTGGAGTCTGACAATTTTTAGGGCCTCTGACACCGTCTGGTATAGAGGTGCTGGATGGCAGGAAGCTTGGCTCCAGTGATGTGCTGGGCCGTACGCGCTACCATCTGTAGCACCTTGCGGTCGGATGCCGAGGAGTTGCCATACCAGGCCGTGTGTTTGGATCATGATAGTTTGTTGGTCATGTGGACATCAAGGAACTTGACTCTCTCTACCTGCTCTACTACAGCCCCGTTAGCTACAGCAAATGTGTGTAAAGTAGAGGTAAAGAAACATGAAGGGAAGGGCACAACAAATGTGTGTAAAGTAGAGGTAAAGAAACATGAAGGGAAGGACACAACAAATGTGTGTAAAGTAGAGGTAAAGAAACATGAAGGGAAGGACACAACAAATGTGTGTAAAGTAGAGGTAAAGAAACATGAAGGGAAGGACACAACAAATGTGTGTAAAGTAGAGGTAAAGAAACATGAAGGGAAGGACACAACAAATGTGTGTAAAGTAGAGGTAAAGAAACATGAAGGGAAGGACACAACAAATGTGTGTAAAGTAGAGGTAAAGAAACATGAAGGGAAGGACACAACAAATGTGTGTAAAGTAGAGGTAAAGAAACATGAAGGGAAGGACACAACAAATGTGTGTAAAGTAGAGGTAAAGAAACATGAAGGGAAGGACACAACAAATGTGTGTAAAGTAGAGGTAAAGAAACATGAAGGGAAGGACACAACAAATGTGTGTAAAGTAGAGGTAAAGAAACATGCGTAGAACATCTTACGCACATGCGCAGAAGCTTCGGGACCTTTTAGTGCTCGGGAGGAAAGGTTGAGTTAAGTCGGCGCCACAGCCTTTAAAGAATTGTCAGTGCTGCAACTATCAAATGTTCCTGATAATGAATTCACTTCTTCAGCTGGCAGTGGTTCATAGTTTTTATCCCACATTTTCCACATGATTACATCAATAACATCTAGGTAAACGTTCAAATACAACTGCTCAAAACAAGCTTTATAACTATCAGAATACTTGAATTTAAATTTTTCCCCTATCTTTTTTTCCAGAGTCCAGACGGAAAGTACTTGGCCAGTGGAGCTATAGATGGAATCATTAACATCTTTGACATTGCCACTGGGAAACTACTCCATACGCTGGAAGGTACATTCTCTGGCCTCTGTGTCCCTCAACCACTTTCTCCCACAACATCTCAGTAGCTAGGTTTCCATCCAATTGGCGACAGATTTACATGTGAATATTCTAAAATCCGCATTAAAAACAATGTGCAGTTTCCCATCAGAGATGTTTCCATCAAATTGACTTTTTGTGGATAAATTCCATGTAACAAATAAAACAATACAAGTAAATGGGTTTCTAACGCATTTTCAACTCTACTGATCGTTTTGTCGCAGAAAGAAAGTGTTATATAGCAAATGTGGTCTTTACAAGTGTGCTTAAGCCAACAGCTCGCAGGCGGTGCGGGTAGGCTACATACACATTATGTACAAAAGAGCAAGAATTTTTTTGGTCAAACGGCAGCCAAGCACCAATCGTCATGTCACCAGAATAAGACCCTTGTTATTTATTGGAAAGCAGCATCAAGCACATCACTGTGCACTTTCAACACCCAGTGAAGTTCATTATAACTTATTTAATCTGTTGCCTATTAAACTTCATGCTTTCCTGAGTCGTAGTGGGATAATATATCATTGTGTGATTACAAGTTTACGTCTATGGTTGTTATATCAATATTTGTACATAAAGGCGTTTTTGTCATTTCTCGCCTAATTAATTTTACCGGCACAAAAAGATCCCACCGTTGCGTATTTTGTTTTGTCAACATTTGTTAAGTACTTTACTCTCATAAAAAGGTTGGATGGAAACCTGGTTAGTAAAACATTTCACTGGCTGCTATGTGACTCAATCTACAATGGACAATGTCATGCGTCTTCATATTGAAGGGGTATAGCTCTCACGAATTGTCAGCACTGAAGACAAGCTGTGTGTTTTAATCGAGCATGCTGTCCCCCCCCTCTCTCCACTCCCTCTCTGTAGGTCACGCCATGCCTATCAGATCTCTGACGTTCTCTCCAGACTCACAGCTCTTAGTCACAGCCTCAGATGATGGCTACATCAAGATTTATGACGTGTAAGTTCACTGGGGAGTTAATGGCCATCTGACTCGTCTGCTCTCATTTTAGGGTATTGTGGTGTACAATAAGAATCCTATAGACTGTTCCAAACAAATCAAAAATGCATGGCTGTATTGCTTTGTGCTCAAGGCAATGTATCCATGAATTGAATATTTGGGATATATTTGAAACAACATTCTAAGTCTTGGTGGTTCTCTTTGAGAACCAAGTGAAATGTCAAATTACATTGTCGCACAGGTCCACGCTGACTTCCAGAGATGGCTCACCCTAAAATCACCCCAAAGTCTGTCAGATCTTTTCAGACCTCAACAGTGGTCTGATGCCAAGCAGTCCCTATACTCATATTTTGGGTGTTGCTGTTGCTATCACACTCCTTTTTTGGAAGACGTTTAATTATTTGAAAAAAAGTATTAACTGCAGTTGCAAAAGTATTAACTGCAGTTGCAAAGCTACTGGTAATGTGGCAATCTTTGGTAACTTTTTGTTAATTTATACTTTATATATAAAGTTAGCATCTTTATTTTTTTTATATCGTCCATAAGTTTCTAGTGGCTAGACCATATGGTTCAAGATAAAATAGCCTAATCAACAATGGCATTATTTTCAATTAACTCTTCCAACTATTGACTTTTTCCACAACTGCCACCAGTTTGGAGCAAAAACACTGACAACAAAAACATAGTTAAATAAATGTGTAAATATGCGGAAACCCTCATTAAACACAAATGGTATACGCTAAGTTAATGATAATTTATAACTTTGTTAATCTATTTTAAAATATTTTAATGTGATAAGGCCACACAGAGATAATTAGACACCTGTGGAAATCTGAAGGGCCCAACAAGGCCACAAGATGTCACCTGATAAAGCGAAAACGGGTTTTTAGACATGTTTGCAAATTTATTTCAAATAAAGAGACAACTTATTTACATAAGTATTCAGTTTCCATTGATTATCCTTGAGATGTTTCTACAACTTGATTGGAGTCCACCTGTGGTAAATTCAATTGATGGAAAGGCACCCACCGGTCTATATAAGGTCCCACATTTGATAGTGCATGTCAGAGCAAAAACGAGACAGGATTGTGTCGAAGCACAGATCTGGGGAAGGGTACCAAAACATTTCTGCAGCATTGACGGTCCCCAAGAACACTGGTGTCCATCATTCTTAAATGGAAGAAGTTTGTAACCACCAAGACACTTCCTAGAGCTGGTCCCATCATGCAGTACAAAAAAATACTTGTCTGTCCATTTCTCTTGGAACTTTGTTTTCTTCTTGAATCGACCATATCCTTCTCTTAGCCACCGGAGCCATGTGAGCTAGCTACATTTCCCCGCCGCCATCTTTCTGATTTTCCAGGTTCTCCCCGGTGGTTGTTTGTTCATAGCTGTCATGTTGTTGTTCTCCAGCTCTTCCCCCTCATTTTTATTGTCAATAGATTTACGTAACTTTTTTTTACAATCGATCCATGTCAACCAGACTGCAAAATTAGCTAGTAGCAAACTGATGTGTGTCGGTCGCTGTAGTTGAGCAGTTGCGTTCTATTTCAGCCTTTCTGTTCAACAGTTGCGCTATACTGCCATCTATCTGCTGTCCAGAGAACTATATATATTCAATGAAGTGATTCAGGCCTGCATTAAACACATTGAATTGAAATTGTATCATTTATGTAATATGAATGGAAAATAGGAAAATGACCGTGAGCCGCAAATTAAGGGCTCATGCGGGCCGCGCAATGAGTACCACTGATTTAAGAGTAAATTCTTCCCAGAAGGGTGGAGGCTGTTATAGCAGCAAAGGGGGACCAACTCTATATTAATGCCCATGATTTGGAATGAGATTTTCCACGAGCAGGTGTCTAAATACTTTGTCATGTATTTTATTAACACTTGGAAAATGTTGTTTTACAGGCAGCATGCCAAGTTGGCAGGCACCCTGAGTGGCCACGCGTCCTGGGTCCTCAACGTAGCTTTCTCCCCTGACGACACGCATTTTGTGTCCAGGTAAAGTGTGTGTGCTTGTCTTAATTCAGTAACTGTTTTGGTTTTTAATAGCGAGTTCCCAGATCATATTTGATGTGATTTAATAATGGCAGGTGCCAAAGTCTAATTCAAAGACCATAAAACAATTGTCACTCAGTTATGTAAAATCAGTGATAACGTCAATGATGGGAGAAGGAAGAGATCCTAATTCCAAAGTGTTCCAACAAGTTTGTTTTTTTTTCTTCTTTTTTTTCTTCACACACATTCAGATTTTAAGGGCTAGAGTCTAGACTACCACTGACAGTTGTGATGCCAAGAAGTGTTATGAATTTTTGGGATGACAATATTACTTTTGTTTTTGCTCCTCTCAGTTCCTCAGACAAGAGTGTAAAGGTTTGGGACGCCAGCTCCAGGGCGTGTGTCAATACATTCTTCGACCATCAGGACCAGGTGAGAACATTCAGTCAACTCTCAACGGCTAATGGAACATTTTGTTGATCCTGAGGACCGTACATTTAATTTAGAAAGCACTTCTCGTTTTACAATCCATATAGTGCATGCATCCTGGATTGGGTGAACAGGACTCATAGCTTTAATCCCCCATATTATTTTCACCTACAGTCTGATCACAAAAGAAAGAAAATGAGGGAAGGGATTAATAATATTATTGGGTCTAACAGCCATATACAATACAGTAGACTCATCTCTTGCCCCCCTTCGGTGTTATAGTGGCTGGCCACTCAAAAGAATATGGGAATTGATGTGGCTGTTGTCCTACTATGCCCCCTGCTGTCTTTCTGTTATGTCTCAGCGTTGGCAGACTTAATAATCCGAGCTGTCGTTAGATCTCCACTGCAGACGCCTGTAGGGAGGCTTAATCTTCTCTTTTAGAAAGCTTCAAATTTACAGACATTGCTCTGAGGAGAGGAGAGATCAGAGGCAGTTGAGTGTCTGGTCTGCTTTCCATTTTTAGCCTCTGTCTGAATGAAAGCTGCTGGGAAGTCAAGAGAATGATATGGACAAATGCAGCTGATAGAATCATCTCTCTTTTGTAGCAGTAACTCTTGTTCAGACTGGTCACAATAGACAGAGGAGCTCTTCTTGCTTTTCAGAGGTCGAATGTGTTATTGATGATAGAACATCCCTTGGTTGTCCCACCATCATTTCAAAGCGTGCATTTTTTTTTTTTTTACAGAATAATAAGATCTGAAATCTTGTCTGAATACATTTAATGGTGCAGTCGTACACCTGCATTCTGAACTGGTTTTGAAATGCCTACAGAGTATTTTAAGTGACATGGTGTGTTTTTACACTTAACTGCTGCCTTCATGTTGTTCAAGTCTTGTCTGCTTTCCCCCCCCCCAGGTGTGGAGTGTGAAATACAACGGCACAGGTTCTAAGATCGTATCTGTTGGAGATGACCGGGCCATCCATATCTATGATTGTCCCATGTGATGCACCAGCTCTCATTCCTACCACCTCTCCCAGCTGCAGACCAGGCAGTCTGAATACTGGCGCTCTAGTAAGAGTACCACAGCTTATCTTGCCTGGCTCATCCTATTTATGGTGCAGCTCAATATTCTGACTTGCTCTCCTTCCTCTCATCTGCACTGATTTGAAAATTCACATTCACAAGCCCTGCTCCTTCTCGTGGAGAGGAAGTCCATTTAGACTATTGAGTTTCACCTATGGCCTAGCTCAGTCAGAACAGCCCATGGTTGCTCCACTGAGCCAGAGCTAAACTGCAATCAAACAATGATTGGGAGGTTCAATGTCATTGATTATTTTGCACTTCACTGTACCTTGCCCTCCTTTTGTTGTACTCAAAATAAAGGATTTTTTGTATTTTCATTTTCCCAACTAATTTGAGTTAATATTCCTTCCTACCGGTGCATGATTTATTCAATTAACTTTTCAACATTTGCAGTAAATTTTCAGAATGGTAACCTAGTCATTTGTGGAGATCTAAATTAATGTCACCGCAAATTAAAATACAGCAGATGTTTCCCAGACTGTTATGTTTAGAAAAACAATTACTCTACTCAGGATTTCTGTGAAAGGTGAGGAAGCACACATTTCAATCAGCATGAACTTCCATCTCAGGCTGGCACCAAGGCTACAGTTAGTTTCCTATTACATACAACATGCTCAAGAAGGCCTTGCAAACCAGTGCTCCATCCTGTGACCAAAAATCAGTACTGCATATATAATTAATTCCTATTCCAGTGTTTTAAGAAAACTGCAACGTAATGGACACATTTGCACTTTGCCATGCCCATCGTAGAGGGAAAATGAGTTCACATTAAGGGGAGTTTTGCCCAACTGCCCATGTTAAGGTGGCATAGAAAAGATTCCCCTGGGATTCTTTTCATTTACCTGGGGAGGGTCTGTGGGCATGCAGACCCATGAGATTATATTTTTGTAGAATGACTTAGAAGGATGATTAAATGTATCCCCAACTGATAGAAAAAAATTGGTGTTCGGTGGCAAGGTCGCAGGCTGAAAGTTTAGGGTGCAGACAAAATGTAAGTTAATTTCCTGCAATTCTACACATTGTCATAGCTTATGCAGTGTTATGTTACCTGATTGATTTTGTTCTGTTTGAGTCAATGGGGGCTCCATACCATGACGTGTGTAATCTGATTCTCCCTTACGCTCTTTATTTTGGTGATTAGTTCTCAAAGATCTTATTTTAAAATATGTCCATTATCTTTTCTACATACTGATTTTAGTAATTTAATTTTACATAAACGTTACCATCCCAAATGTTTATTTTAAGAATGTAACATTTTTGGGAGTGGCGGCGACGATAAATCTAGTGGTTAACGGCAATTGGTGTAACAGTGAGGATCAAATCAGCTTCAGGCACACTGTAGGGTTGTTACACAAGTAGGCCTGTTCCTGAAACAGTGTGAAGTCCAATTTATTGTACAAACTGTCAATGACCTTGCAATTCAAATTCATGAGTTATGATTTTTTTGCTAAGCATTAGGAGACATTTAAAGGCTTGGTTGTGCTGTGACAGTATTTGACATTTTCCATCAAGTTAAAATAACTTGTGCAAATCTATTTAATTTATCCAAAACACAGTTGTGACCTGAAATTGTAACTTTCTCATTGAAGAAATCACAACACCCTATCCAGTTAACATGGGTATACTTCACAACTGAGCATGGTGCCAAATATCGCTACTCATATTTGAGGAAGTTGATAAAAATTCTGCTTTATTGTTACAACCAACGTGTTTTGGCTCCTAGCCTTCATAAGGTTGGTTGTGGAGAGAGAGGACACAGAGACTGTTGGGCAAATTCAATGCGTGAATTCTTACAAACAAGGTTCATTTCATGAACTAAAATCAATGAAGTGCAACAATTGTCTACAACTTACAGAAAAAAAAGTGAAATATTCAAAGCACAACCTTATTCACTATAGCATATACTCCATGAAATGTATGTAGTACATTTAGAAACCATTAATTACATTTCTAAATCTAATTTTTGCCAAGTAACACTTCATAGAGCATGATATTGTGGCATGTTTCAGGACAATGGACTCTTAAAATGGCTGCCTCACCATACACATGATCAAAAGTATGTGGACACCTGCTTGTCTAACATCTCATTCCAAAATCATGGCCATTCACATGGAGTTTAGCGGCCTCCACTCTGGGAAGGCTTTGCACTAGATGTTGGAACATTGCTGCAGGGACTCCTCCACCAAACTTTATAGTTGGCACTATGCATTCGGGCAAGTAGCGTTCTCCTGGCATCCGCCAAACCCAGACTCATCCGTCGGACTGCCAGATGGTGAAGCTTTTCCACTGCTCCAGAGTCCAAGCTTTACATCACTCCAGCTGACGCTTGGCATTGCGCATGGTGATCTTAGGCTTGGACTGCGGGTGCCCATTTCATGAAGCTCCAGACTAAGTTATTTTGTTGCTTCCAGAGGCAGTTTGGAACTTGGTAGTGTGTTGCAACCGAGGACAGATTATTTTTACACGCTACGCACTTCAGCGGCCCCATTCTGTGAGCTCGTGTGGCCTACCACTTTGCGGCTGAGCTGTTGTTGCTCCTAGATGTTTCCACCTCACAATAACAGCACTTACAGTTGACCAGGGCAGCTCAAGCAGGGTATACATTTGAGGTGGCATCTTATGACACAGCCACATTGAAAGTCATTGAGCTCTTCAGTAAGGCAATTCTACTGCCAATATTTGTCTATGGAGATTGCATGGCTGTGTGCTCAATTTTATACACCTGTCAGCAACTGGTGGAGCTGAACTAGCAGAATCCACTAATTTGAAAGGGTGTCCACATACTTTTGTATATAGTGTACTATTCCCAACAGTCGACAAGCATTGAGGGCAGGAGTAGGTAGTACTGTTTTTAAATTGAGATGTGTTGAGGAAGCACCAGTAATTTTACCATGCCATAGTGTTTCCCAAGCCTACTTTGAATAACTTGCTTTACACATCATATTCAGAGAAAAAGGGTACTAGAGAGCGGTTCTGCTCTTATTCAACATAGCCCTGGTCCTTTCTCACCATAGGAAGAGAACTTTGTTGAATGTAATAACCTGCCCTGTCGACAGGCTCTCAGCAGGGTTGTCTACATTACCTTTGCCAGTGAAACGCAACCACTGGGTGAATACATGAACAATACAAAGCTGAAAACATGTACCATTTAAAGTTAACATAAACACCATTCTTTAAGGGCAACAGAGGGTTTGTGAGTCCCTTTTGAAAACTAGTTTAACCCAGTGTAAAATTTACCAAGGCTTATAATTGGTAAATTAAATTACTCTCCTTATTAATTACTTTAATTTGCTTACTCTGCTGCAACAACTCACACATTTTTCTCCATACCTCTAATTGACAAGTTCCAATATCTACAGTTGTACTCCCTGAAAACAAAAAGGTATGAATCATAATTCCTCTGCCCAAACATGATAAAATCCACCTACCTCACATTAAAACAAAAAAGGCAACAGTTTTTGACAGGCAAACCGAATCAGCAATATGGGGGACCAGGTAGCCATGTTTTGTCTGTGTTTGACAGTGTCCCTGGCTATCTGGCCCAGTCTAGCCCGGGTCTGTCCCTGGTTGTCCCTCTGGTATTTACCAGTGTCTAGAGTTGACCAGCTCAGGCCGCAGGCTCAGTCTCTTGAGGGTCTCGTAGCCCACCACGATGACCACGGCCGTGGGGGTGGAGGAGATGATGCGGGCAGACAACCCCTTAGTCATCCCCCAGGGTCCTTCCTCTGCCAACAGCTGCTTGAAGGTTGCAATGACCGATGACCTGCCCTCCACCTTAGCCACAGTGAGAAAGGTTCATATCACCCAAAAAAATACCTTTAGAGTCCATAGAGAAATAGATGGATCGAGGTAGAAAGACAAATGAGGAGTCCCTTCAGAGTCTTGACAAATGCCTACTCAGTTGTTTCTTGGTTAACATGGGAATTTTTCTGGCTATGTATTTAAGCTAGGCAAATCATTCTTATGAACATTTAAATATCCCCTGAAAAATCCATGTTTGTAAATGTTGGCCTGAAAACCCCTTGAACCTGCTTTGTAAAATATAATGAATTGAACTCATAAGTGCCTTGAACAGTATATACCCCCAAAATACAGTGCATTCAGAAAGTATTCACACCTCTTGACTTTTTCCACATTGTTACATTACAGCCTTATTGTAAAATGTATTACATTGTTTCTTCATCAATCTACACACAATACTCCATTATGACAAAGCAGGAACTGGCTTTTAGAAATGTTTCCAAATGTATTAAAAATAAAAATAAATCACATTTACATAAGTATTCAGACCCTTTACTCAGTTGAAGCACCTTTGGCAGTGATTACAGCCTCGAGTCTTCTTGGGTATGACGCTACAAGCTTGGCACATATTTGGGGAGTTTCTCCCATTCCTCTCTGCAGATCCTTTCAAGCTCTGTCAGGTTGGACGGGGAGCGTTGCTGCACAGCTATTTTCAGGTCTCTCCAGAGATGTTCGATCGGGTTCAAGTCCAGGCTCTGGCTGGGCCACTCAATGACATTCAGAGACTTGTCCGGAAGGCACTCCTGTGTTGTCTTGGCTGTGTGCTTAGGGTCCTGTTGGAAGGTGAACTTTCACCCCAGTCTGAGGTCCTGAGCGCTCTGGAGCAGGTTTTCATCAAGTATCTAGACAGGTGTGTGCCTTTCCAATCAATTGAATTTGTCCAATCAAGTTATAGAAGCATCTCAAGGATGATCAATGCAAACAGGATGCACCAAGTTCAACTATCATAGCAAAGGGTCTGAATATTTAAGTAAATAAGGCATCTTTTTTATAAATGTGCCAAATATTCTAAAAACCTGTTTTCGCTTTGTCATTATGGGATATTGTGTGTAGATTGTTTTTTTTAAATCCATTTTAGAATAAGGCTGTAAAAGTGACTAAATGTGGAAAAAGGGTCTGAATACTTTCCAAATGCACTGCATGTCCAATAAGAGAATCTGGTATGGTAAACTTGAAATGGTTTGCAAACCATGTCACCAGTGATTACAAAAAGGATTAACTAAGACAACACTGAATATGAATGTGTCACTCTTCGTTCAGTTAAACCATAACAAGGATTGTTTACAGACAAAGCAATATACTTGTGGTTTTACCTGCACTCTGGCCCGCACAACATCCATGGGATTGGTGATGGTGGAGGCTGTGGCTGCTGCCATTGGCCCGGCGATGGCCTGCAGCAGCAGGTGAGGACAATCACTGGGGGCTAGTTTGGAAAGGTTCTCTGTAAACATAAACATAGTGAAAATGTAAGGCGCAAAAACATTTCAGATGCATTTCAAGCAGCTTTAGAATTGCCCGTGTCATGTAATATCATAGAAAACCTAGCTAAAATCTAGTACTGCTTGCTTAGTCGCCTACCTGCATAAAAATGATAAAAAGGCCACCACACCGCACTATTGGGGATGTAGGTGAGGAGGGATGCCACGTATCCCCGGTAAAATCCCCGGAAACCGTCAGCGGCGCATATCTGCACCACAATATCCCTGGTTTGTCCGAAAGTCACTTTGCTCTTGGATGTCGCCATCATTATTTTGGGTTTGACCTTGAAGCGGCTCAGGTGTCCCACCTGGCCTTGCATCATTAGCTGCTGAGAGACCATATCGATGGGCACAGTGATGGTCTGGGCCACCAGGGACGCCGCTCCCCCTGCCCACAGAGACTTCACTGTGTTATTGCTGGAATATTGGGACACGTACTTCCTTACCAGTTCATAGGTGGTGATGTAGGCCTGGCCTGAGATCAAGGTGAAGGTGTTAACCATAAAGCCTCGGTAGAGGCCTCGCGGGCCCTCCGCCTTCAGGATCTTGTAGAAGGCGTCAAAGGTGCCCGTGTAAAGGGACTTGCCCTTCTGCACCTGCAGCCGGGTGCGGATGAGGGTGAACGGGTAGACTGTGGCCCTGGTGGTCATGGTCATGAACACACCCAGGGAGTAGAACTTTTTCTTGTCCAGGTCCTCCCATTCAATGATCCGGATGTTGCGTTTCTTCTCCTCCATCCTGCCTGCTGGTGTCCACAGCTCCTTGTTGAATGGACCGCGCCCTCCACAACACCTGATGGACCAAGAGAAGGACATTGAGGCAGGTAGACATCATGGGTCGTTCTGCCTCAAAAAGCACAAAAAGAGGATTTCATCACTCACCATCTCAGATTGTTTTGAAATAGTTTGTTGTTAGAAACAGATATAATAAGCATTCCTGCAACATTATTTGTTTATTTAAAGACAATTTGAACTCTGAGAAATTAAGCTAATTGATTGCACCAAAATTGGCCATTTCAATTTATAGAATATTCAATAAATATAGTAACCAACATCTGATTTGAACCAGACCTCTTATTAGCAATGATTACTTGAGGAACCCAAATAAATTGTCAAAAGCCAACCACAGACCCCCCAAACCAAGCCCACCCCAACGGCAAGTATACAGCATCAGTTCGCTGTCTGACGAGTACTATGAAGCTGCGACTAGGAGTATTGTTTCTTTCTTCATACCATGTAATGTATTCTCAATGAATTTGGTGATGGCCATCTTCCCCTGTTCAGAGAAATTAGTATTTGAAATCGTTGAGTTTATGTACCATCATACAACAGCATATTACCAGGTTCTGATCACAAGATGGTGCTGTTGAATGTCCCCCACACCCTCAATGTTCATTTAAGACAACCTTCATATGATGATTTATAAATGTAAATTGAGTGTTTAAGTTAGAACATACATAAAATAAAAAGCATATAAAACCAAAAAAATTGCCTTGAGGACTACTCATTCCTCATTTCATTCTTTCTTTGTTCAGTGCATCTATTGCAGTGATGTCGCTACATCCAAATTGATATTGGCAACCAGTTGCAGTGGTTTGTTCCTTAATGGTGCAGATGTTATGCACCAAAAACAAGCATATGTCCTCTCCGTTTGGCCAAGAAAATGATTTTGCTGGATAACTTGGATGCATGAATTTCACATTTACGTCCATGTTTTCATCAAGGTTAATTACTGTTACAGCAATGCCAATTTTTATGATGTGAACTATCAGGCTTTACAGAAGCTCACAGACAACAATTAAAAAGAGAGAGAGGCTTGAATGTGTGAACACTTCTCAATTGTGCTGATGGCAGACTATGTGGTCTCTTGCCTTCTCGAACACAGCACAGCAAAACAATATATTGTGTAAGTTGAGCGATAAAGACAGACTTATTTACAAGTTGAAGAGCTAAGTAACTCCTCGTTTATTTCATTAGCACCAGCTTCACAACACAAAACATGTTGCAGAGCAAAAACACAACCTTTTTTTTTATCAACATGACCATGTCCAAATGAATAGATAAACAAAAAAAACACATGACCATAAAATATTTTGCAACAAAGATTAGATAAATGAATTGGATCAAAGTAAATAAAACATTTCCCCAACCATTGTGTTCTGGGGTTGTTGGCCTTTTTGGTTAATTAGCTTTTTTTATTACATTTTTGAACACTTGCTCATTGAGTAGTTTTTTGCCCTTTCTCAAACTGTTAAAACAGTGCCCAACCCTTGCTTTTTGCTGCTATGCCCCTTCATTTGCTTTTCAGGTCATTCACTTTTTTGTTGAGCAGTGTTTCTATTTCAGCTATTTGTGCTTTTTTTTATTTTTATTTTTTATCTTTAGCACCCTTTCTCAGGCTATTGGACTTGGCAATAAGAGTGAGGTTGCCTGTGCTCTCCGCTTTGAGTGCAAATTTGTCTGCTGAGGTCTTGGGAGCATTTATGTAATCTGTCAGTCTTCTTTTCTTCCCTTTAAGTTCATCTATAAGGTCTTTCCTCTGTTTTTTTGCTCTTCCATTCTTCACTGTCTGTTCTTCTTGATGTGTCACATACCTCTGCCTTGCAGATGCCACTGACATCAGCAGCGCTCTGTCAATGCACACATGTATGCCACCCACAGCTCTTATGTGGTCAACTATACATCTCTGTGCTACGTATGAATCTTCCTTCAAGTTCTCCACTTCAATCTGCCGATTGATGGAGAATCCGCGCTCTACTGAGGCTTGTCCGTGTGACAGTAAGAGGAGTTGGCGGCAAAGTCTCCACAGATTTCTGAGCTCTGACATTACTCATGTAAAAATTTGTCCAAAATGTGTCCATGCTGTCTTGGACAGGATCAAAGTTTACAAACAGTGTTGGGCCTGGACAATGTCATCAATAAAAATGTGAGTATTGTCGAATGTCATCATCACAATCTTCTTCCTTCACCCGATGACTATTTACAAGGTAGGTCAGGGCCTTCTTCAACTTTGCTGTACACAGCATCTTTCCATTTGTGCCTGCCATTCCCCTTGGATCCAAGAAAGAAAGATGCGAGACCAGAGAGTACTTCAATGGAGATTTCTCAATGAGTTTGTTAACAGTTGTGAGCATACACTTCTTGCAAGCGATTTTGAAGTCCAATGTTTTCTGTCCAATTTTCTTCCCTGCAGACAAGTCTCTCACAATTCTTCAAGTAACAAAGCCCAAGTCGACCTGTGAGGAGTCTATGTGATTGGATGACTGGGCCAGCTCGACATCAAGAGGTTTTTGAGGGGTTTTTGCTTCTTTCATGAGGTCTGGCTTAATGAATCTACTCATCAAGCTCTTAAGCAACTTGATCAAGTCTGTAGAGAGAAATGGCACCATGGGCTTATCGGTCTGGTAGCGTGTGAGGAATGGTGTTACTTTGCTCACTGACAAGATGAAATTCAGTTTTGCTGTCATGAGAGGGTCCTTAACAGCCTCCTGAATCACCTCAAAGAACTTTGTGTCTGGATTTGGACATCTCTTCTCTACAACCTTCACGTATGTTGCCATATGGGCTAAATACTCTAAAGCTCTTTCAAGCACGGGCACATTTTCAACCCACCGTGTCTTGCCAAACTTAAGTGGCATTGAGGGATCTAATGATGTTAAAGTAGTCCTCCCAACGGGCTGGAGTATCCTTCAGAAGTTGGTACATAGCATGCAGTACACCGTCGACTTTCCACTCTGTTTCTTCCACTCCCTTCTGAAATGCTCCATGTACAATATGGAGACCGCAACTGCCTATGTTTATAAGGTGTAGGACTACTTTATTCTCATAGGGCTTCTCAACCTTTGAGTAAAATGACCAATTTACATTTGGTCCATCCATGGAGATCTGAACCATGTTTTTCTTTGGTAGATCTTCGGTGCGCTTCTCACAGACAGCTTTAAGGTCCAATGCAGTCGCATGTCCCATAAATGTAGAATCTTAAATTCGTCACAACTTTCCTCATCCCATAAACGGACGTGAAAGTCACACTGCTTTGACTGTTTTTTTCTGTTAAGGCTCTCATCAAAGTGAAGTACATAGTCCTCCTCCCCAGTAGACATTTTTTTTTTAGATAAGTGCTTGAAATGAGGAGCCAAGCCATGTGTGCACACATAGTTGGACTTTGTTGGCCCGCATGCGAAGGTCTTGGCTATTGCACTGTCTGGGAACATCGCTGAGAACGGCACACCTAAGAGTAAAAAAAAATATATTGATTTCAAACACTTATTTCTGTTTCTAGCCTGTGTGTGAACGTGTATGTGTGTCACAGAGAGAGAATATGAAATCCGAAAACAAACATAACATGTTCCTAAAAATTATTTAATGTTACAGGTGACAGTTTATAAACCATGCCACTCACCCGTGTGTTCACTAGAGTGGAAAGAGTAGTGAGACTCCATCATATTCAGACACCACAATGTCTTAGCCCGCAATGTGTCCTCTTTGTCTTGAGGTGGTGGTGAATGTGGTAACAGTTGTAGAAGACTGTCTAGGTGGTGATGTAGATGACGATGACTTTTCCACATAGTTCAATAGAGTGGGAGCTGTAAGAAAATTTGTATCCAAGTCTGATGAATGACTAGCTAGCTGGCGTTATCTAGCATTAGTCATGAAACGTTATTCACTAACAACTCCAGCGAACGTTAGCAAACTGTCATTTATTTTAAATGTTCACTGTCCAGCGCGGCTTGCCGCAAGTTGGCTAACGTAACGTTAACAACTTAGCTAACGTTTGCTTGCTAGCACTATATTGACAGGTGTGATTCTGTGGGAGAACTGACTGAGACATCTAGATAACGTTAGCTAACAACAACATAGCAAACGTTAATTTTACCGAATAATTCTGTAACGTTAAAGTTAATTTACCTAACCACGAAGAGACAGAATAATCTAGCTAACTAATTAACGTTAGTAACTAACTAAGTATGGTTGTTGTATTCCTTTGTACATGTTACCAGGGGTAGGACCTACCTGCTTTTAACTTGCGGAGTGCCGTCCCGTGTGATGCTCCAGCAGCATGGCTCGTCACAGCTGCTTCGCCCATGGCGTGAACTTTTATTGATTTGCTGCAGGCTCTGTATTGGGCCATATGGATGTCCCGCAGATCTTTAACAAGCCAGTCTTTGTAAATGTCTTTGGTGAGCCACGAGTCCTGGAATTTACATTTTCCAGGCATGGCTGAAGGTTCGCTTAAGCTTAGCTTTCTCGTTTGCTTGCCGCTGTTTAACCTGCATCATTCGACTTCAATCACTCATGCACGCACGTGACGTCGCACTCTCGAGGCAGGTGGCGCGTGAAACAAGGATGCACAGACAGCAGAAGACACACATGCAGACAGCGGAACGTAGCCCATTACTGACGCGTATTTTTTTTACTTAACTAAAAGAACTTCAATTTCTATTCTTGCACAAAACATATAAATTCAAGCCCTTTCAATGACCCATGTCTATTTTCAAAAACTTTTTCTCAAATTCACAAACTTTCAAGGATTTCGAGGACCCGTGGGAACCCTGCATGAAGTGTGTCTAGATAAATATTTCGATTTTAGTTTGTTAAGTTAATGTGTAGCAAACAGATTAGTGACTATTTATTAGGGCTGACCCCAATTAGTCGACTGGTAGATTGTTTGGTCGTTAGGCTGTTGGTCGACCGAGATTGTTTTAATTTGAGCAGTAACATATATATTTGAGCCCATCTCAGTGAACTAACCCATTGCGGACACCTAGATTAAAAGCCAATTCATGCTTCATCCAAATCAAGCTCCGTACCGCATCGGCTCCCAAATTTTGTAACAATGCGGAGGGCTCTGTTATAGCTCCGCATTGACATGATTGTTTTCTACCGTCAACCAAAATGACTTCCTTGACAACAGCTCTGTACTGTTCCGGATGCTGGAGTGAGTAGTTGTGCTGTTCTTTGCTCCGCGGGTAATATTACATTTCCTTACATTCCTTACGTTACAACGGAACGATTTGATTAGTGTAATGTTAGCTAGTTAGCTACATGGTTGTCTTTGCATCAAGGATAAAGGTGTAGCTAAAGGTGTAGCTTTGAGAAACTAACTTTGAGAAACGAACAAGGTTAGCTAGCCAGCTGTATTCGTTTGTTCGCGCTGTTTTCCAAACGGCGTTAACATCACAACACCACAGCCACTGCTAGCTAGCCAACTTTACCAACTAGCGGTACTGTAGAAACTAAATACATTACAACGGAACGATTTGATTAGTGTAACGTTAGCTAGCTACATAGTTGTCTTTGTATCAAAGATAAAGGTAAACGCAGCCACTGCTAGCTAGCCAACTCTACCAGCTACCAGCAAGCAGTACTGTATCATTTTTAGTCAATAAGATTTTTGCAACGAGTTGTGTAGTCCACTGTGTTAGCTAGCCAACGTTTAATTACTTCTGTGTTATAAAAGGAACTAGTCACGGACACGAATGATCCATTGATAGTTTGTTGTAACCAAGTATTGGTGCAACCGTGTGTTATTGGATGCTAGCATGCTAGTTAGCTACGGCGTCATAAGACACGGTGCATTGGGTGGGTTTCACGGAAGAATACTGTACCAAGTTATCTAGCTGAATAAATTAAGTTTGAGCCTATTCCTGGAAACAATTGAACCACTGTAGTTTACATCAATTATAATTTCTAAGTGGAAGTTGGAATAGTTATATTTGAGTGTTTCAGCGAATGGTTAATGAGGTAGGGGCTGCTCTCTCGCTTCCCCAGTTGTTTAGTTAATTTTCTTTCCAATCTCCTTTGCATTTGCGTAGCCTCTCCTGTAGCCTGTCAACCATGTGTCTGTCTATCCCTGTTCTCTCCTCTCTGCACAGGCCACACAAACGCTTCACACCGCATGGCCGCTGCCACTCTAACCTGGTGGTCCCAGCACGCACAACCCACGTGGAGTTCCAGGTCTCCGGCAGCCTCTGGAACTGCCGGTCTGCGGCCAACAAGGCAGAGTTCATCTCAGCCTATGCTACCCTCCAGTCCCTCGACTTCTTGGCGCTGACGGAAACATGGATTACCACAGAAAACACTGCTACTCCTACTGCTCTCTCCTCGTCTGATCACGTGTTCTCGCATACCCTGAGAGCATCTGGTCAGCGGGGTGGTGGGACTGGAATCCTCATCTCTCCCAAGTGGACATTCTCTCTTTCTCCTCTGACCCATCTGTCTATCTCCTCCTTTGAATTCCATGCTGTCACAATCACTAGCCCATTAAAGCTTAACATCCTTATCATTTATCGCCCTCCAGGTTCCCTTGGAGAGTTCATCAATGAGCTTGACGCCTTGATAACTTCCTTTCCTGAGGATGGCTCACCCCTCACAATTCTGGGTGACTTTAACCTCCCTACGTCTACCTTTGACTCATTTCTCTCTGCCTCTTTCTTTCCACTCCTCTCCCCTTTTGGCCTCACCCTCTCACCGTCCCCCCTACTCACAAGGCAGGCAATACACCTGACCTCATCTTTACTAGATGCTGTTCTTCTACCAATCTCACTGCAACTCCCCTCCAAGTCTCCGACCACTACCTTGTATCCTTTTCCCTCTCGCTCTCCTCCAACACTACTCACTCTGCCCCTACTCAGATGGTATTGCGCCGTCGCAACCTTCGCTCTCTCTCTTCTTCCATCCTATCATCTCTTCCCTCTGCTCAATCCTTCTCCAACCAATCTCCTGATTCTTCCTCTCCTCCCTTTCTGCATCCTTTGACTCTCTATGTCCCCTATCCTCCAAGCCGGCTCAGTCCTCCCCTCCTGCTCTGTGGCTTGACGACTCATTGCGAGCTCACAGAACAGGGCTCCGGGCAGCCGAGTGGAAATGGAGAAAAACTAGCCTCCCTGCGGACCTGGAATATTTTCACTCCCTCCTCTCCACATTTTCTTCCTCTGTTTCTGCTGCTAAAGCCACTTTCTACCACTCTAAATTCCAAGCATCTGCCTCTAACCCTAGGAAGCTCTTTGCCACCTTCTCCTCCCTCCTGAATCCTCCTCCCCCTCCCTCTCTGCGGACGACTTTGTCAACCATTTTGAAAAGAAGGTTGACGACATCCGATCCTCGTTTGTTAAGTCAAACGACACCGCTGGTCCTGCTCACATTGCCCTACCCTATGCTTTGACCTCTTTCTCCCCTCTCTCTCCAGATGAAATCTTGCGACTTGTGACGGCCGGCCGCCCAACAACCTGCCCGCTTGACCCTATCCCCTCCTCTCTTCTCCAGACCATTTCCGGAGACCTTCTCCCTTACCTCACCTCGCTCATCAACTCATTCTTGACCGCTGGCTACGTCCCTTCAATCTTCAAGAGAGCGACAGTTGCACCCCTTCTCAAAAAACCTACACTCGATCCCTCCGACGTCAACAACTACAGACCAGTATCCCTTCTTTCTTTTCTCTCCAAAACTCTTGAGCGTGCCGTCCTTGGCCAGCTCTCTTGCTATCTCTCTCAGAATGACCTTCTTGATCCAAATCAGTCAGGTTAAAACTGGTCATTCAACTGAGACTGCTCTTCTCTGTGTCACGGAGGCTCTCCACACTGCTAAAGCTAACTCTCTCTCCTCTGCTCTCATCCTTCTAGACCTATCTGCGGCCTTTGATACTGTGAACCATCAGATCCTCCTCTCCACCCTCTCCGAGTTGGGGATCTCCGGCGTGGCTCACTCTTGGATTGCGTCCTACCTGACAGGTCGCTCCTACCAGGTGGCATGGTGAGAATCCATCTCCGCACCACGTGCTCTCACCACTGGTGTCCCCCAGGGCTCAGTTCTAGGCCCTCTCCTATTCTCGCTATACACCAAGTCACTTGGCTCCGTCATATCCTCACATGGTCTCTCCTATCATTGCTACGCAGACGACACACAATTAATCTTCTCCTTTCCCCCTTTAGTTAACCAAGTGGCGAATCGCATCTCTGCATGTCTGGCAGACATATCCGTGTGGATGACGGATCACCACTTCAAGCTGAACCTCGGCAAGACGGAGCTGCTCTTCCTCCCGGGGAAGGACTGCCCGTTCCATGATCTCGCCATCACGGTTGACAACTCCATTGTGTCCTCCTCCCAGAGTGCTAAGAGCCTGGGCGTGACCCTGGACAACACCCTGTCGTTCTCCGCTAACATCAAGGCGGTGACCCGATCCTGTAGGTTCATGCTCTACAACATTCGCAGAGTACAACCCTGCCTCACACAGGAAGCAGCACAGGTCCTAATCCAGGCACTTGTCATCTCCCGTCTGGATTACTGCAACTCGCTGTTGGCGGGGCTCCCTGCCTGTGCCATCAAACCCCTACAACTCATCCAGAACACCGCAGCCCGTCTGGTGTTCAACCTTCCCAAGTTCTCTCACGTCACCCCGCTCCTCCGCACACTCCACTGGCTTCCAGTTGAAGCTCGCATCTGCTACAAGACCATGGTGCTTGCCTACTGAGCTGTGAGGGGAACGGCACCTCCGTACCTTCAGGCTCTGATCAGTCCCTACACCCAAAGAAGGGCACCGAGTTCATCCACCTCTGGCCTGCTCGCCTCCCAACCTCTGCGGAAGCACAGTTCCCGCTCAGCCCAGTCAAAACTGTTCGCTGCTCTGGCACCCCAATGGTGGAACAACGCCAGCGGAGTCAATCACCACCTTCCGGAGACACCTGAAACCCCACCTCTTTAAGGAATACCTGGGATAGGATTAAGTAATCCTTCTACCCCCCCCCACCCAAAAAAGATATAGATGTACTATTGTAAAGTGGTTGTTCCACTGGATATCATAAGGTGAATGCACCAATTTGTAAGTCGCTCTGGATAAGAGTGTCTGCTAAATGACGTAAATGTAACGTAAATGTTCCGCGAAGCACAAGAAGCATGAATGCTCTGACTTCTGCGGGGGTCGTATCACCGTAAATGCTGCATTGCCAATGCAGACGTTGGATTGACCATGCGCCCAGATGCACTTCTCTCTCCAGAAGGCGCTCTATCCCGCCAATTTGTGCACATTCATTGTTTCATAACTTCATTGTGTGAATTGTTTGCATTTGAATAGAAAAGTAAAAACACGTAATAATAAACACACAATGAGTAACGATAACTTGGCTATATACACGGAGTACCAGAACCGAGTCGATGTAATTGAGGTAGATCTGTAGCAGCCGTGCGGTAGCAGAGAGAACAGTCTATGACTTGGGAGGCTGGAGTCTGACAATTTTTTGGGCCTTCCTCTGACACCGGTTCACATAGAGGTCCTGGATGATGACAGGGATCTCAGCCCTAGTGATGTACTGGGCAGTACACACTACCCTCTATAGCTCATTGTGGTTGATGACAAGCAGTTGCCATACCAAGTGGTGATGCAGCCAGTCAAGATGCTCTCAATAGTGCAGCTTTAGAATTCTGAGGGCTTTTGCCATCTTTTCAGCCTCCTGAGGGGGAAGTGGCATTGCTGTGCACTCATCATAACTGTGTTGGTGTGTGTGGACCATGATAGATCCTTAGGGATGTGGACATAGAATTTCAAGCTCTCGACCTGCTCCACTACAGCCCCGTTGAAGTGGATGGGGTGAGCTCGGCCCTCTGTTTCCTGTAGTCCACGGTCAGCTCCTTTGTCTTGCTGATGTTGAGGGAGAGGTTGTTGTTCTGGCAACACACTGCCAGGTCTCTGACCACCTCCCTATTGGCCATCTCATCGATGTTGGTGATCAGGCCTACCAGTCGTGTCATTGGTAAACTTGGTATTGGAGTTTTGCGCGACCACACAGTAGTGGGTGAACAGGGAGTACAGGATTCGACTAAGCACGCACCCTTGTGGGGCTCCTGTGTTGAAAATCAGCTTGGCGGATGTGTTGTTGCCTACCCTCACCACCTGGGGGTGGACCATCAGGAAGTCCAAGATGCAGTTGCAGAGGGAGGTGTCCGGTCCCAGGGTCCTTAGCTTAGCGGGCACTATGGTGTTGAATGCTGAGCTGTAGTCAATGAACAGCATTATCACATAGGTGTTTCTCTTGTCCAGGTGGGAAAGGGCAGTGTGAAGTGCAATAGAGATTGCGTTATCTGTGGATCTGTTGGGGCGGTATGTGAATTGTGGGCCCAGGGTGTCTGGGATGATGGTGTTGATGTGAGCCATGACGTCCTTTCAAAGCATTTCATGGCTACAGATGTGAGTACTACGGGGCAATAGTCATTTAGACAGGTTACCTTGGCCTTCTTGGGCACAGGGACTATCGTGGTCTGCTTGAAATATGTGGGCATTACAGACTGGTTCAGGGAGAGGTTGAAAATGTCAGTGAAGACACTTGCCTGCTGGTCAGCGCATGCCCTGCGGCCTTGTGAATGTTAACCTGTTTAAAGGTCTTACATCGGCTACGGAGAGCATGATCACAAAGTCGTCCAGAACAGCTGGTGCTCTCATGCATTGTTCAGTGTTGCTTGCCTCGAAGCACGCATAGAAGGCTTTTAGCTAGTCTGGTAGGCCTGCGTCAATGGGCAGCTCGCGGCTGGATTTCCCTTTACAATCCATGATAGTTTGCCAGATCTGACAGTTACGCTTACACACAGGTGTTCGGAGCACACTATATAGCTAATTAGTACACGCGGCCACTTAGGTCTTCTGTAAACATGCAATGTAACATGGAGATATGGCCATGTGGGATCACTAACCCTATAAAGGTGGTAGTAATTTATTTATTTTTTATTATCCTTCTCCTCGCTGAAATGAAAGATACGTTACTTATATTTCCAAAACCGTACCACATGCGATGCATTTTAACGTTCAGAAAAAGTGTCAAAACCTTAACAAAATTCCCTTGACCATAAGATACTATCGTCAATAGGCACTTAAGCAGTTAGCGTCTAGGAATGGGTTAGTGTTAGATACAAATAATGGCTACAATAACCATGTTTCCATCCAGTTTTTAATGCGAGTAATGTCATACCGTATTTTTTAAAATCAAGACAGCTGCGGAAACAGCAAGTTTCAGTGTAATTTTATAAATGCAGATAGAATTTGTTAATTCGACATTGTGGGAATTTGTCGTAAAATTCATAATTTGGTAGAGTTGAAAATGCGATGGAAACATTTTAATTTCGATTTTTTTTTTGGTACATTAAAACTTAAGCGAAAAAGTACATGTGCGCACTACGTAATCACGCACTGATTTGTATGCGCAACAAGTCAGTTTGGTGGAATTACCACTGGTGGGAACATTCGCATATTTTCTTTTGCGGATTTATTACTTTCGCATGAAAATCGATCCCAATTGTATGGAAACCTAGCTATTGTGACAATATTTTCTGCAGACAGCGCACACGCAATTGAAGAATACAATTTATTAACATCAGCGCTCTGGTTAAACCTATCGCATGAACTGTTGATAAAAAGCTTAGCTATGTGTCATCGTAGGAATAAACATGGTGCATCGACCTTACAAAACAAGGAAACGTGACTTACCGTGTTATAGAGCCATTTTCACATAGCTCAAGACGCCATGTCTATGCTATAGAAGGCTAAACTGAACTATTAGTATAACGTTCTAATAGCCTTGTAAAAATAAACATTCGTTGAAAGGATTCGGACTATGGTTTGATGTCAAATTCATGCCGTCGATTTGTCAAAGTACGGTCACCGATGCCTGAGCGAGCGTCTCGTCAGCAACACTAAAAAAAAGTACATCCGGGTCACGACATTTTTCTAAATAAAAGTCCCCTCCCTCTCTTATGAAAAAATATTGCAGTATTACTGCATTACACTGTGGTTGGAGTGCAGTACAACTGCAGTACGCTGCAAATACTGCATCCAAAATAACATTTTTACTCTAGTAATTTTGCAGTACAACTGCAGTATGCTGCAAATACTGCATCCAAAATAACATTTTTACTCCAGTAATTTTGCAGTACAACTGCAGTTACAGTGCCATATAACTGCAGTTCAACTGCAGTTTTTCTGCAATTACTGCGTCCAACAAACCACAGTCGCCTGCAGTTACTGCACTTTTTCAGAACTGCAATCTTTATTTGTAAGGGACGTAACAGTAGAAGTGTCATTAACCTGTAAAATATTAAGTGATTCATATTTGTTCATATTTAAGTGACATTTGCATTAAGGGTGAGTTTTAAAACATGTTCCAAGGTCAAATAAATGCCACAAATACAGTACACTGTATATGAAATACATATTGGCTTATAGAGAGAAAAGATTTCTAGGTGCCAAAGTAAAAGTGGGGTTGGAATTATTCACTTGGGTTTTTAGTATCTAAATGTGGTGTTATTTCATTTTTTTATTTCACCTTTATTTAACCAGGTAGGCTAGTTGAGAACAAGTTCTAATTTGCAACTGCGACCTGGCCAAGACAAAGCATAGCAATTCGACACATACAACAACACAGTTACACATGGAATAAACAAAACATACAGTCAATAATACAGTAGAACAAAAGAGAACAAAAAGTCTATATACAGTGAGTGCAAATGAGGTAAGTTAAGGGAATTAAGGCAATAAATAGGCCATGGTGGCGAAGTAATTACAATATAGCAATTAAACACTGGAATGGTAGATGTGCAGAAGATGAATGTGCAAGTAGAGATACTGGGGTGCAAAGGAGCAAGATAAAAAAATAAATACAGTATGGGGATGAGGTAGGTAGATAGATGGGCTGTTTACAGATGGGCTATGTACAGGTGCAGTGATCTGTGAGCTGCTCTGACAGCTGGTGCTTAAAGCTAGTGAGGGAGATATGAGTCTCCAGTTTCAGAGATTTTTGCAGTTCGTTCCAGTCATTGGCAGCAGAGAACTGGAAAGAAAGATGACCAAAGGAGGAATTGGCTTTGGAGGTGAGGTGGACAGGTGTCTTTTATACAGGTAACGAGCTGAGATTAGGAGCACTCCCTTTAAGAGTGTGCTCCTAATTTCAGCTCGTTACCTGTATAAAAGACACCTGGGAGCCAGAAATCTTTCTGATTGAGAGGGGGTCAAATACTTATTTCCCTCATTACAAGAAACGTCTGACCTCTGTGATTGCCAACAAGGGTTTTGCCACCAAGTACTAAGTCATGTTTTGCAGAGGGGTCAAATACTTATTTCCCTCATTAAAATGCAAACCATTTTATAACATTTTTGACATGCGTTTTTCTGGATTTTCTTGTTGTTATTCTGTCTCTCACTGTTCAAATAAACCTACCATTAAAATTATAGACTGATCATTTCTTTGTCAGTGGGCAAACGTACAAAATCAGCAGGGGATCAAATACTTTTTTCCCCTCACTGTACCTGCTGGAGTGCATGCTAAGAGTGGGTGCTGCTATGGTGACCAGTGAGCTGAGACCTCTGTCATGGGGGACAGAGGTCTAAATGACGAGCAACACTTTGTACTCCATTCACTAAACTGTAGGCCTACAGGTGATTAGTTACTGTACAAGCAAAACGACTGATAGTGTGTCCATAGAATACAAAACAGCCAATTGCCTCTTTAAGCCTCTTCTGTCAAGTAAACGGATGAGGTCCAACAAGTCCAGAACAGCAAGGCTTGGTAACAGCACCTACTCTGAGGCTGTGAGATCGGTGAACTCAAGTTGAGTCTAAATCGTACTACTTCACTTTTGTACTGTCACTTTAACTCTCTGCTGAATGACTAATTCAGGACTATATCTTATCAATAGATACAGTTGCAGTCGGAAGTTTACATACACTTACGATGGAGTCATTAAAACTCGTTTTTCAACCACTCCACAAATTTCTTGTTAACAAACTATAGTTTTGGCAAGTCGGTTTGGACATCTACTTTGTGCATGACACAAGTAATTTTTCCAACAATTGTTTCCAGACAGATTATTTCACTGTATCACAATTCCAGTGGGTCAGAAGATTACATACACTAAGTTGACTGTGCCTTTTAACAGCTTGGAAAATTCCAGAAAATGAGGTCATGGCGTCAGAAGCTCCTGATAGGCTAATTTACATCATTTGAGTCAATTGGAGGTGTACCTGTATTTCAAGGCCTACCTTCAAACTCAGTGCCTCTTTGCTTGACATCATGGGAAAATCAAAAGAAATCAGCCAAGACCTCAGAAAAATAAATTGCAGACCTCCACAAGTCTGGTTCATCCTTGGGAGCAATTTCCAAATGCCTGAAGGTACCACGTTCATCTGTACAAACAATAGTACGCAAGTATAAACACCATGGGACCACGCAGCCGTCATACCGCTCAGGAAGGAGACGCGTTCTGTCTCCTAGAGATGAACATACTTTGGTACGAAAAGTGCAAATCAATCCCAGAACAACAGCAAAGGACCTTGTGAAGATGCTGGAGGAAACGGGTACAAAAGTATCTATATCCACAGTAAAATTAGTCCTATATCGACATAACCTGAAAGGACGCTCAACAAGGCTACAGTTTGCTACAGATTACAGTTTACAACTGCACATGGGGACAAAGATTTTACTTTTTGGAGAAATGTCCTCTGGTCTGATGAAACAAAAATAGAACTGTTTGGCCATAATGACCATCGTTATGTTTGGAGGAAAAAGGGGAGGCTTGCAAGCTGAAGAACATCATCCCAACCGTGAAGCACGGGGGTGGCAGCATCATGTTGTTGGGTTGCTTTGCTGCAGGAGGGACTGGTGCACTTCACAAAATAGATGGCATCATGAGGCAGGAAAATGATGTGGATATATTGAAGCAACATCTCAAGACATCAGTCAGGAAGTTAAAGCTTGGTCACAAATTGGTCTTCCAAATGGACAATGACCCCAAGCATACTTCCAAAGTTGTGGCAAAAGGGCTTAAGGACAACAAAGTCAAGGTATTGGAGTGGCCATCCCAAAGCCCTGACCTCAATCCCATAGAACATTTGTAGGCAGAACTGAAAAAGTATGTGCAAGCAAGGAGGCCTACAAACCTGACTCAGTTACACCAGCTCTGTCAGGAGTAATTGGCCAAAATTCACCCAACTTATTGTGGGAAGCATGTGGAAGGCTACCCGAAACATTTGACCCAAGTTAAACAATTTAAAGGCAATGCTACCAAATACTAATTGAGTGTATGTAAACATCTGACCTACTGGGAATGTGATGAAAGAAATAAAAGCTGAAATAATCTACTATTATTCTGACATTTCACATTCTTAAAATAAAGTGGTGATCCTAACTGACCTAAAACAGGGAATTTTTTACAAGGATTAAATGTCAGGAATTGTGAAAAACAGAGTTTAAATGTATTTGGCTAATGTGTATGTAAACTTCCGACTTCAACTGTAAGTGACCAGTACATGGGGTGTTCATCGATTGGGTGTTAACTGACTGGCATGCCTGTAAAATGACCTACATTATCCTAATAATGATGAGCAGGCTGCAGACTTTACACATGTAAATCAGCCCAAGGCCAGCCTGAACGTGCCAAAACATGAATCAGGTCAAGCGTTTTGGCTAGACAAATACAATTTATTTTGAGGCAGTATCCTAGTAAGATCATGCTGCTATAATATCACCCCAATTATGCCTGTAGCCTATCAACGGTTATCACAGAGGTTAACAGCGCTTTTCTTCAACCCATCCTGGTCACAATTAATCAAAAGGTTTCCATCTTGGACTTGGGTTTTTGGACTGATGTGGGTTCAGGTTTTTGTGATTGTGTGACCTATTATTGCCTCGTAAAATAGCTAGACTCTGGTGAGTAGACTGGACACAATCGATCGTTTTGCATTTACATTTTAGTCATTTAGCAGACGCATTTCATGCATTTTATTTTTAATTTTTTTGTACTAGCCCCCCGTGGGAATCAAACCCACAACCCTGGCGTTGCACACACCATGCTGGCGTTGCAAACACCATGCTCTACCATGCTCTACCAGTTGAGCCACAGGGAAGACTTGCCAGTGCAGTGCTATATTTGAACAGTATCGTGTCCAATAGCTCCATTTTAAGCTGTTTGACCACAGTAAAACTCCAACACTTGCTATGCCCAAGCTTTTAGTTAAAAGTCACCTGATTTGACACACAATCAATATTTTTTTCTGTACAGAGCAATTTGTTTGTGCAATACAACAAAAATACAGTAAGACTTTTGTTAAACATTACATTTCAAAATTGCATCCTTGAACAATAGCACCAGTAAATTAACAAAATGCATACATTCAAAATAATGCTTTCTTTAAAAAAAAAATGTTATTATATATTTTTTTACCCGTAGGCTATTATTATGTTCTTTGCATTTATGTATTTATGCTCCAACTATTTCTCAATGCTATCTCACCAAATCTGAAACATAAATTGTATGGGGGTGGTAGGGATGTTGGGGAGGATAAGAAAGTTAAGACGTGCAAAAAAATGGGGGGAAAATAAAATAAATGTTTAGATTATCATGCTATTTCAATGGCAACACATTCCCTTATGCAGCATAATGAAAAATGTGATTTTCAATTTTGGGAAGAAGTTGACAAAACTTTGCAATGGCCAACTGGAAAACCCATTGTCACTAAATGTCTTCGTATCATACACATAGCGTTTTGCCGCAGACCTTTATTTGGAAGGGAAAAGCAGAAAACCGGAAATGTTAATGTTGCTGCTGTGACGCTAATGCTGCTGACATGATGCTTATGCTGCCGTTACGCTAATGCTGCCTGCATTAAAATTGACAAAAGGTGAAAGGTCACACAACGCATATTTAAAATAACATAGTGCTATAATTTTTTTATAGTGATTTTTAGATGTGGGCGTTGTCAAGTATGCATAATGTTATTCTCAATGACTGTGATGCAAATGTTTATATTTATTTACAAAAAAGTCGTTATAAGCATTGTCTTTACGTCACAAATTGTCATGTGACATGCTGCACACTCACTTTTTAGTGTTCTCCATCCATACACCAAATTATGTATACATTGAATGGATGTGATACACTCACAGAGATAAATAGTGATATCATCTTTATATATGTCCCATATGGCGTCTATGAGCGCACAGGCAGCGCCATTGAGGCAATCTCTCTGAAGTGGTCAATTTTCTTCTACTTCTATGAGTTGTCTCACGAGCCTAATCCCTTGGCTGATCCCTCCTGATGGCCCGGATGGAATCACGTGATCCTTCTTTAACCAGTTCCAACCCAAATATTGGGGCCATCAGTCCAACCCAGTTGACTACTTTAAAATGATGGAGGCCCTCAATGGCAAGAGTCCTCTAACTCTATGGATACATTTAACAATAAACAATATCTTTGAAAACGTAGTTGCTAACAAGTTCTCATTTACAACTGCGACCTGGCCAAGATAAAGCAAAGCAGTGCGACACAAACAACAACACAGAGTTACACATGGAATAAACAAACGTACAGTCAATAATGCAATAGAAAAGTCTATATACAGTGTGTGCAAATGAGGTAAAGATTAGGGAGGTAAGGCAATAAATAGGCCATAGAGGCGAAGTAATTACAATTTAGCAATTAAACACTGGAGTGATAGATTTGCAGAAGATGAATGTGCAAGTAGAGATACTGGGGTGCAAAGGAACAAAAAAAAAATAGCAATATGGGGATGAGGTAGTTGGATGGGCTATTTACAGATGGGCTATGTACAGGAGCAATGATCTGTAAGCTGCTCTGACAGCTGATGCTTGAAGTTAGTGAGGGAGATATGAGTCTCCAGCTTCAGTGATTTTTGCAGTTCCAGTCAATGGCAGCAGAGAACTGGAAGGAAAGGCGGCCAAAGGAAGAATTGGCTTTGGGGGTGACCAGTGAAATATACCTGCTGGAGCGCGTGCTACGGGTTGGTGCTGCTATGGTGACCAGTAAGCTGAGATAAGGCGGGGCTTTACCTAGCAAAGACTTATAGATGACCTGGAGCCAGTGGGTTTGGCGACGAATATGAAGCGAGGGCCAGCCAACGAGCGCATACAGGTCGCAGTGGTGGGTAGTATATGGGGCTTTGGTGACAAAACGGATGGCACTGTAATAGACTGCATCCAATTTGCTGAGTAGAATGTTGGAGGTTATTTTGTAAATGACATCGCCGAAGTCAAGGATCGGTAGGATAGTCAGTTTTACGAGGGTATGTTTGGCAGCATGAGTGAAGGATGCTTTGTTGCGAAATAGGAAGCCGATTCTAGATTTAATTTTGGATTGGAGATGCTTAATGTGAGTCTGGAAGGAGAGTTTACAGTCTAACCAGACACCTAGGTATTTGTAGTTGTCCACATATTCTAATCTGTAGGCAGGCTGATCACTCAGTGCTGTTTGTGGGGTATATCCTAAATGCCAGTGTAGCATGGCTGTCTAATATTTATTAATATTAGACAGCCATGCCATACTGGCCAATCTACTGTTGCTAGCCCTAATTCTGACTTGTGCTCTGATATTTGCATCACTAATTTCTGCTCTCATAAATGCCCGGGTTTTTTGCACATTAGCACTTATTACCTAAAATGGATCAAATGAAAGTGTAGGTTCACAGCTCCAATCCAGATGTGTTGGTCATTACTGAGACGTGGTTAAGGAAAAGTGTTTTGAATATTGATGTTAACCTTTCTGGTTATAACCTTTTTCGGCAAGACAGATCTTCCAAAGGTGGGGGAGTGGCAATCTTTACCAAGGATCACCTTCAGTGCTCAGTTGTCTCCACCAAGTCTGTCCCCAAAAAATGTGATTTTCTGGTTTTAAGCATTAAACTTTCAAATAGCTCTTTGTTGACTGTTGCTGGGTGCTATCGTCCCCCATCAGCACCGGCCTGTACCCTACCTGCCCTAAGCTCTCTCCTGGACCCTTACACTAAGTCTGAATTTGTCCTGCTTGGTGACCTAAACTGGAACATGCTTAAACCACCTGACCAAGTCCTAAAGCAATGGGACTCCCTAAATCTTTCTCAGATTATTACCAATCCCACAAGATATGACTCCAAACACCCAGAAAAGGCTACTCTCCTCGATGTTATCCTCACAAATATTCCTGATAGGTATCAGTCTGGTGTTTTCTGTAATGATCTTAGTGATCACTGTTTTACAGCCTGTGTTCAAAATGGCTGCTCAGTGAAACAACCTGTCCTGATTTGTCATAGACGCTTGCTAAAAAACTTTAATGAGCAAGTCTTCCTTCACGAACTGGCCTCTGTAAAATGGTATATAATCAGCTTGATCCCCTCTGTCGAAGATGCTTGAACCTTCTTTATTTATATTTCCAGTGTTATTGTTAACAAACACGCCCCCATAAAGAAAATGAGAATTAAAAACAGATTCAGCCCCTGGTTCGACTGTGATCTGGCAGAGTTACTCCACCTCAAGAATTGCATTTGGTGCAAGGCTCGGCACACGCATACTCAGGCTGACTGGCTCTCGTTCAGGCAAATGAGAAATAAGTGCACTTAGGCTATCCGGAAGGACAAAGTGAGTTACTTTAAGGAGCAGTTCTCTCTCTGTGGGTCTAACCCCAAGAAGTTCTGGAAAACGGTTAAAGACCTGGAGAATAAACCCTCCTCCTACCAGCTACCCATGTCCCTTAATGTTGATGATGTGGTTGTTACTGACAAGAAGCACATGGCTGAGCTCTTTAATCACCACTGCATTAAGTCAGGATTCCTATTTGACTCAGCCATGCCTCCTTGTCTGTCCAACATTTCCTCATCTCCCACCCCTTCTAATGCGACTATCCCCGATGCTTCTCCCTCTTTTTCCCCTGCCCCGCTACAAAGTTTCGCCCTGCGGGCAGTCACTGAGTCCAAGGTGCTAAAGGAGCTCCTTAAACTTGACCCCCAAAAAACATCTGGGTCAGATGGTTTAGACCCTTTCTTCTTTAAGGTTGCTGCCCCTTATCATCGCTATGCATATCTCCGACCTTTTTAACCTGTCTCTCCTTTCTGGGGAGGTTCCCATTGCGTGGATGGCAGCCACAGTCCATACTTTATTTAAAAGGGGAGATCCTAACTGTCATAGGCCTATTTCTATTTTGCCCTGTTTATCAAAAGTGTTGGAAAAACTTGTCAATAATCAACTGACTGGCTGTCTTGATGTTTATAGTATTCTCTCGGGTACGCAATCTGGTTTCCGCGCAGGTTATGGATGTGTCACTGCAACCTTAAAAGGTCCTAACTGATGTCACCTCTGCCCTTGATTCGAAGCAATGTTGTGCTGCTATTTTTATTGACTTGGCCAAAGCTTTTGATACAGTAGACCATTCCATTCTTGTGTGCTGGCTAAGGAGTATTGGTGTCTCTGGGGGGTCTTTGTTCTGGCCTCTCAAAGAGTGCAGTGTATAAAGTCAGATAATCCGCTGTCTCAGCCACTGCCTGTCACCAAGGGAGTACCCCAAGGCTCGATCCTAGGCCCCATGCTCTTCTCAATTTACAGATGCAGATGATACAGTCTTATACTCAGCTGGCCCCGCCCCGGATTTTGTGTAAAATGCTCTACCACAAAGCTTTCTTAGTGTCCAACAAGCTTTCTCTACCCTTAACCTTGTTCTGAACACCTCCAAAACAAAGTTAATGTGGTTTGGTAAGAAGAATGTCCCTCTCCCCACAGGTGTGATTACTACCTCTGATGGTTTAGAGCTTGAGGTAGTCACCTCATACAAGTACTTGGGCATATGGTTAGATGGTACACTGTCCTTCTCTCAGCACATATCAAAGCTGCAGGCTAAAGTTACATTTAGACTTGGTTTCCTCTATCGTAATCGCTCCTCTTTCACCACAGCTGCCAAACTAACCCTGATTCAGATGACCATCCTTCCCATGATAGATTACGGAGACATAATTTATAGATCGGCAGGTTAGGGTGCTCTCGAGTGGCTAGATGTTCTTTACCATTCGGCCATCAGATTTGCAACCAATGCTCCTTATAAGACACATCACTGCACTCTATACTCCTCTGTAGACTGGTCATCTCTGTATACCCGTCGCAAGACCAATTGGTTGATGCTTATTTATAAAATCCTCTTAGGCCTCACTTCCCCCTATCTGAGATATCTACTGCAGCCCTCATCCTTCACATACAACACACATTCTGCCTGGCACATTCTGTAAAAGGTCCCCAAAGCACACACATCTCTGGGTCGCTCGTCTTTTCAGTTCGCTGCAGCTAGCGACTGGAACGAGCTGCAACAAACCCTCAAACTATTTTATTTTTATTTTTAATTACTAATTCCAGCCCCCGTTCCCACAGGAGGCCTTTTTGGCCTTTTGATAGGCCATCATTGTAAATAAGTATTTGTTTTGAACTGACTTGCCTAGTTAAATAAAGGTTAAATAAAAAAATGTATAATAACATGATAAACAGTGGTGGAAATACACTGCGTGCACAATTATTAGGCAAGTGAGTATTCTAATCTTATCATTGTTTCTATTCACATTTTCGAACTCCAAACCATATAAACTTGAATGCTTATTGGATTTAATCATTTTCAGGTGATATGTATTTGTGTAATGAGGGAGGGTGTGGCAAAAGTGAATAACACCTTATATCAAGGTGTGCATAATTATTAGACAGCCTCATTAACTCAGGTAAAATGGGCCAAAAAAGACATTTAACTGACACTGAAAAAACAAAAATGTAAAATGCCTTTCAGACGGATGCGACACTCTTTAAATAGCTAAACTATTGAGGTGTGACCACTGGACAGTCAAACGTTTTGTTGCGAATAGTCAACTGGAGTGCAAAAAAAACGCATGGGGAAGAAAAGGCGCAAATTAACTGCAAAAGACTTGAGAAGAATTAAACGTCAAACGACCAGGAACCCATTATCCTCCAGTGCCACCGTATTCCAGAACTGCAACCTACCTGGAGTGTTCAGAAGTACAAGGTGTCAGGTGCTCAGAGACATGGCCAAAGTCAAGAAGACTGAAACAAGACCACCACTGAATAAGATTCACAAGTTGAAGCGTCAAGATTGGGCAAAGAAATACCCGAAGACAGATTTTTCAAAGGTTTTATGGACAGATGAAATGAAAGTGACTCTTGATGGACCAAATGGATGGGCCCGTGGCTGGATCAGTAATGGACACAGGGAACCACTTTGAGTCAGGTGCCAGCAAGGTGAAGGAGGGGTTCTGGTATGGGCTGCTATCATTGAGGATGAGGTAGTTGGACCTTTTCGGGTTGAAGATGGACTGAAACTCAACTCCCAAACCTACTGACAGTTTCTGGAAGATTCTTTCGTCAAACAGTGGTACAGGAAGAAGTCCTCAGCATTCTAGAAGGCCATGATCTTTATGCAGGACAATGCTTCATCACATGCATCCAAGTACTCCACTGCTTGGCTAGCCAACAAGGGCCTCAAAGATGCCTGAATAATGACCTGGCCCCCTTCCTCACCTGACTTAAATCCTATTGAGAACTTGTGGGCCCTTCTCAAACGTGAGATTTACAGTGATGGCAGACAATAAACCTTTTTGAACAGCACTTAGGAGGCCGTGGTTGCTGCTTCAGTGAAAATTGATCGTGAACAGATCAAGAAACTGACAGACTCCATGGATGGAAGGCTCATGGCAGTTACTGAAAATAAGGGTGGCTATATTGGTCACTGAATATTTTTTAAAGGCCAAAAATATTATATAATTGTCATTTTGTGTTACTTATCTGTTACACTTACTCTAAAAATTGAGATTAAACAAGTGAGTTGAGAGAAATTATTTTTGTAATTTAGTTGCCTCATAATTCTGCACACTAATAGTTGCCTAATAATTGTGCACACTTATATATTTCCCTGAGAAAGACAAAACTCACTTTTCCTTTGTTAAACATTCAGGTTTGAGGTTCAATAATATTTTGGATTGACTGAGAGCATTGTGTTTGTTCAACAATAAAATTAATCCCGAGGAATACAATTTGCCTAATAATTGTGCACGCAGTGTAGTACCCAATTGTCATACTTGAGTAAAAGTAAAGATAACTTAATAGAAAATGACTCAAGTAAAACTTACCCAGTAAAATACTACTTGAGTAAAAGTCTAAAAGTATTTGGTTTTAAATATACTTAAGTATCAAAAGTAAATGTAACTGCTAAAATATACTTAAGTATCAAAAATAAAAGTATAAATCATTTCAAATTCCTTATAAAAAGCAAACCAGACGAAATAAGTTTCTTGTTTTTTTAATTTACGGACAGCCAGGTACATGCTCCAACACTCAGACATAATTTACAAATGTTTAGTGAGTCCGCCAGATCATAGGCAGTAGGGATGACCAGGGGTGTTCTCTTGATAAGTGTGTGAAATAGACAATTTTTCTGTCCTGCTAAGCATTCAAAATGTAACAAGTACTTTGGGTGTGAGGGAAAATGTACAGAGTAAAAAGTACATACTTTTCTTTAGAAATGTAGTGAAGTAAAAATTGTCAAAAATATAAATAGTAAAGCAAAGTACAGATAAACCCAAAAACTACTTAAGTAGTACATTCAAGTATTTTTACTTAAGTACTTTGCACCACGGATGAGAAACATAAAAAAAGTGCCACATTTAGAGCTAGCTGAACTGAGCCACCTATTCCTCATTCTGCATTATGTATCTTAATAAATTTAGCTATTCCATGGAGGAAAATGGCATACAATCATCATATTCTTCATGAATGCATAGATGCCCCCAAATATTTGTACGGGTTACAAATACTGATGGGAGGGTGTGGTTGTGTGTCAGGATTGAATGATTTCCAAGGAGGTGTTGCCATGGTCGGGAACAGTTGAAGTTGTTTTTCTTGGTTACAGATACATCAAAACATTTAAAGAAATAATACATTTTTAACTGTTCTAGGAAGAACGACTCCTTTTGGCTCCTCCGTTCCTATAGGCAAAAACTCAAACAGGAAGTACCCGTGCTAAGGTCTACTCAACACTGGTCTGACCAATGGACCAGATATTTCACCGGATGTATAAATGTGAAGCATCGGGTTGGCGTTTCCACTCACTACCAAATATGGTGAAGAGAGGAAGCCCAGTGACTCGCAGTGGGAGAAGATAGAGCGAGATGGATTTTGGCCTGACATTCAGCAAATTCTCGTCGATTAAACATTTGATCTCCATACCTTTTTCCATACGTTTCCAAAACTAGAATCTGTAACAAACAGTGGACTGTATTTTGTAGACTTTACCCTTTGCCAAAGTTTTAAACAAACAATTGAGTTATTGCACAGGAGCACTTCACTGAATCTAGCTCGTGCTTGGTTCTGCGCACTATGATTAATTTGCTCCCATTGGAGTCTATCTTGGGAGACCTGTCGCCGGAATCAAGTGGCTAGCAAGCACCTCTATGCAACATCGTTGCACCGGGCATGTCACGGTGACATCCAGATAGTGACCAATAAATACTAAATAAATAGGAAAAGACGGAGGTATCGTGGAAGACAGTCTGGGTGCCTTGTAAGGATCAGTCGCCAAGAGGGTAATCTACCTTTACCATCGGTCCTATTAGCCAACTTACAATCAATTGATAATAAAATAGACGAACTACGAGCACGTATATCCTACCAGAGGGACATTTAAGAATGAATGCCTTATGTTCACCGAGTTGTGGCTGAACGACGACATGATTAACATACAGCTGGCGGGTTTTAAACTTTTTCGGCAGGATAGAACAGCGGCCTCTGGTAAGACAAGGGGCGGCGGCCTATGCATATTTGTAAACAACAGTTGGTGCACGAAATCAAAGGAAGTCTCGAGGTTTTGCTCGCCTGAGGTAGAGTATCTCATGATAAGCTTTAGACCACACTATTTACCAAGAGAAATTACATCTATATTTTTCGTAGCTGTCTATATATATCAACATTCACAAGGCCGCAGGACATACCAGGACATGTACTCTGAGCATGTGCTGACCAACTGGCAAGTGTCTTCACTGACATTTTCAACCTGTCCCTGACTGAGTCTGTAATACCAACATGTTTTAAGCAGAACACCATAGTCCCTGTGCCCAAGAACACTAAGGTAACCTGCCTAAATGACTACCGACCTGTGGCACTCACGTCTGTAGCCATGAAGTGCTTTGAAAGGCTGGTCATGGCTGACATCAACACCATTATCCCAGAAACCCTAGACCCACTCCAATTTGCATACAGCCCCAACAAATCCACAGATGGTGTTATCTCTATTGCACTCAACACTGCCCTTTCCCACATGGACAAAATTAACACTTATGTGAGAATGCTATTCATTGACTACAGCTCAGCGTCCAACACCATAGTGCCCTCAAAGCTCATCACTCAGCTAAGGATCCTGGGACTAAACACCTCCCTCTGCAACTGGATCCAGGACTTCCTGATGGGCCACCCCCAGGTGGTAAGGGTAGGGAACATCACATCTGCCACGCTCAACACGGGGGCCCCTCAGGGGTGTATGCTCAGAGAGCTTCAAGTTCCTTGGTGTCCACATCACCAACAAACTAACATGGTCCAAACACACCAAGACAGCCATGAAGAGGGCACGACAAAGCCTATTCCCCCTCAAGAGACTGAAAAGATTTGAGATGGGTCCTCAGATCCTCAAAAGGTTCTACAGCTGCAACAATGAGAGCATCCTGACTGGTTGCATCATTGCCTGGTATGGCAACTGCTCGGCCTCTGACCGCAAGGCACTACAGAGGGTAGTGCGTATGGCCCAGTACATCACTGGGGCCAAGCTTCCTGCCATCCAGGACCTCTATATCAGGCGGTGTCAGAGGAAGGCCCTAAAAATTGTCAAAAACTCCAGCCACCCCACTCATAGACTGTTCTTTCTGCTACCGCACGGTTAGCGGTACCGGAGTGCCAAGTCGAGGTCCAAAAGGCTTTTTAACAGCTTCTACCCCGACCAAGCCATAAGACTCCTCAACAGCTAGTCAAAGGGCTTCCCAGACCCCTCTTGTACGTTACTGCTACTCTCTGTTCATAATCTATGCATAGTCACTTTAACTCTACCTACATGTACATATTACCCCAACTAACACCGGTAACCCCTTGTGTACATATTACCCCAACTAACACCGGTAACCCCTTGTATGTAGCCTCGCTTGTTATTTTACTGCTGCTGTTACATTTTTGTATTTTTAACTTAACATTTTATTTGTATTTTTTCCCTTAATTTCTTAAAGCATTGTTGGTTAAGGACTTGTAAGTAAGTATTTCACTGTAAGGTCTACACCTGTTGAAATTCGGCGCACGTGACAAATAACATTTGATTTGCCAGCTAGCCAGCATGAACTAGCTTGCTGGGAAGGGCCATTGAGCTTTTAAAGAACATGAAAGGCTCATCAGGGCGACTGACTGAACCGAAACCAATCGTTTCCACGACATACGTCACCAATTTGGGTAATTGCCGCGTTCCCGTCACATTCGGAACTAGGAAACTCAAAAATGTTCGACTTGCTAACTTGTATAGCGATAGGTGCCGCGTTCAACCTGTTATCAAGTGAGAAATGTCCGAGGTTCCGACGTACGTGGACGCGGCATAAGACGCTATGGCTGTATAGCCAGAGATACTGGATATAATGACGAGACGCCCAGGTCTCAGCCCTAACAATGGAATTTGATGTCCACAGCGTGGAACGGCGTCTTCCTATGCTCTCTTTGGATTGGTGGATACAGCTCGTTATTTGAATATCATTTGAATATTCGAAGAGAGTGTTGACGTCAAACCGCCTGAATTCAATGGAGAGTGAGACGCTATGCTAGCCTCATAAATGTAAATCATTTCACCAGGAACAAAATAAATCACATTTTATTCGTCACATGCACCGGCAGGTAGCCAAGTGGTTAGAGGATTGGGCTAGTTACCAAAAGGTTGCTGGAACGAACCCCAGAGCTGACATGGTAAACATCTGTCGTTCTGCCCCTGAACAAGGCAGTTAACCCGCTGTTCCTAGGCCGTCATTGTAAATAAGAATTTGTTCTTAACTGACTTGCCTAGTTAAATAAAGGTTAAATAAAAATAAAAAAAAAATACAATGAAACGCTTACTTACAAGCCCTTAACCAACAACAACTGATAAAGTCATTTTTTTCCACACAGTTGCCAGGATGCCACATGCATCACACGTATCAGTCCACTCCTAATAACCTAAGCATTCCAACTTTTATTTGATCAAAATAGAATTTCATTTTTATCTCCTAAATTCGACACTCATTGCCCCCACCATACAAAAACGCCTCACCTGCTTAATAATTAATGAGTTGCTTGACGTGGACATGTTTTGGGTGGAGTAAACCCTCTCGCTTGCCTCTTCCTCTCTGGTAATAGCCTCTCCCGTTTCAGAAGTCATCATGGCGCTCACTTCCTCAGTCAAAGGTAAGAGTCGTCTTCAATAACATTTCCAAGCTATTATTTCAAATCAACACAGTTTGCAAAGCAGTTGACGGCTATGTCAATTATTTCATTATGTAAAGCCTGAAATATCTCACGTTTACTTGGGCTTCCTCACTGGCCAGGTAGCTTGTTATGCTAATGACACTTAGCTAGCTAACGTTAGCTGGCTAGTAACATTACTCCTTTAATCTTCACTTGCATTCGCCCCAAAAAGTCACGTTACCTAGCTAGCTATACATCCAATTATCTGACGGGGAATTGCACTGCAGTAATGTTATTTATTGAATGTGTGGGCGAAAGTATTTAGCTAACGTTAACTAGCTATTAACTATAGCGTGCTAGTAACGTTAGCGTGTTTGTCTTATCAGGATGTAATACACAATTGGTATATACAGACAAACTAATGCTTCCAAAATCGTGTACATTTTTCATACAAGCCAGAATGTTGAATAAAATTACATTTAAACTTACTCTACCGCTTGTACGTGCGGTTTGTCCTTTAGCTGCTCGAAATTTGAGACAAAATATCCACAGGAACGTATATATATTTTTTACCTGACTTTTTAAAGAGCTGGTAGGTATATGATTCCGCACCGATTATAAATTTAAAGTGAGTTTTATATTGGATATTCGGTTTTCTCTCGTCCATAGCAATTGAACCAAGCATGACAATGGACAAGTTCATTTTGCATGGCCCTATGTCATAGGTGGGTGGATTTTGATCATTTTAGACCATTCCATTGGTCCTTGAAGGAAAGGTTCACCCATTTTAAATGTTGTATTGTTTTTGTGCATCTCTGAGTGATGTTCTATCGATTTCCCTGTGTTATTTCATGTTTGCATGTGTATCTGAGTTATTGGCGTTCAAGTAGTCAGATCCGTCCGGTATGGGTTAGTACTGAGATAAAGTCGCTCTCAGTAAACTGGAAGGTAATAGGAATATGACTTTAGATTGTGAAAACGTCTTATCATACATGTCAGATTTCAATACTGGCTGATGTGATAACTCGGGAGAATGTTTTTTCTCGAATGAGCCATTGATAAAATTTTTGCGATATTCCTACCTTGAGTATTTTTTTATTTAATGGAGGGTCTATCACATTTTTCCTTTTTGTCTGCCTCTTTAGGCCAGAGTGCATTACATGGTGCTGTTGCCAGATATATTATAGAAAGGAGATCGGAATGTATAATGCAGCACCCAGCAGACTGTTGACAAATTGCGTTCACGTTATTGTGCTGCTCACGCGGTTGCTAAGCTAATCGTCACACAATCCCTTCTCAAAGTCATTAGCTGCGCTCGAATACTCATACTAACCATACTATTTGTGATGTGAATTGAATGTATATAGTATGCTTATTGATCATAGTATGGATATAGTTAGTATGTCAAATGTTCCCGGATGTCGTACTAAATTTGCCAAAATATGAAGTATACACGCAGAGGACACTGTCTGTACTTTAGGGCCCATAATGCAATTCTTCAGGAAATGGGCATAGCTACACATCATTTTCAGATTTGAAGAAAATGGCGGAAAGTACGCAGCCGAAGTACGAGATCGGATACAAATTCATAGCTTTAACTAATTATGACAAATGTTGAGTAATGTAATAACTTTTCAAATAAATTACCTTACATGTTATGTTGGCTGACAATTTGTTAGCTACGCTGTCCTTACAAACCACATTGCATATTATTACAGCAATATGTTAGCTAGCTACCTAATGTTAGTTGGCTACTTATACATCAAACCGATTATGGCCGATTACATTGCACTCCATGAGGAGACTGCGTGGCAGGCTGACCACTTGTTACATGAGTGCAGAAAGAAGCCAAGGTAAGTTGATAGCTAGCATTAAACTTATCTTATAAAAAACAATAATCACTAGTTAACTACACATGGTTTATGATAGCTTGTCCTGCATTGCATATAATCAAATAACCCCACCTCTTTAAGGAATACCTGGGATAGGATAAAGTAATCCTTCTACCCCCCCCCCCCCCCCCAAAAAAAAGATTTAGATGCACTATTGTAAAGTGGTTTTTCCACTGGATATCTTAAGAGTCAGGGTATATGCAGCGGTTTGGGCCGCCTGGCTCGACGCAAATTGTGTGAAGACCATTTCTTCCTAACAAAGACCGTAATGAATTTGCCAGAATTGTACATAATTATGACATAACATTGAAGGTTGTGCAATGTAACAGCAATATTTAGACTTAGGGATGCCACCCGTTCGATAAAATAAGTAACAGTTCCGTATTTCACTGAAAGAATAAACGTTTCGTTTTCGAAATGATAGTTTCCGGATGACCATATTAATGACATAAGGCTTGTATTTCTGTGTGTTTATTATATTAGAATTAAGTCTATGATTTGATATTTGATAGAGCAGTCTGACTGAGCGGTGGTAGGCAGCAGCAGGCTCGTAAGCATTCATTCAAACAGCACTTTCCTGCGTTTGCCAGCAGCTTTTCGCTGTGCTTCAAGCATTGCTCTGTTTGTGACTTCAAGCCTATCAACTCCCGAGATTAGGCTCTCTATACTATAGTGCCTATAAGAACATCCAATAGTCAAAAGTATATGAAATAAAAACGGTATAGAGAGAAATAGTCATATAATAACTACAACCTAAAACTTCTTAACTGGGAATATTGAAGACTCATGTTAAAAGGAACCACCAGCTTTCATATGTTCTGAGCAAGGAACATAAACGTTAGCTTTTTTTACATGGCACATATTGCACTTTTACTTTCTTCTCCAACACTGTGTTTTTGTATTATTTAATCCAAATTGAACATGTTTCATTATTTATTTGAGACTAAATTTATTTTATTGATGTATTATATTAAGTTAAATTAAGTGTTCATTCAGTGTTGTTGTAATTATCGTTATTATAAATATATATTTAAAAATCGGCCAATTAATCGGAATAGGCTTTTTTTGGTCCTCCAATAATCTCTATCGGCGTTGAAAAATCATAATTGGTCGACCTCTACTCTGGATAACATGAAGACAGCCTAACCAGCTCTGCTAGGGTGAGTAAAATGGTCAGAGTGGTCTCATTTGTGTCTGGAAGTAGATGGCAAGCTAGCCAGTATTAGCTTGGGCGCTTGACTGCCGTTGTAAGGTAACCTGTTGAGGATCTTATCCCGATCTTATCCCGGTATTGGGATTCATTGTCATGTGACCATGGCGGGGAATTCAAAACTGCAAGAGTAATCATTTCAAAAAATCAAATAATCAACTATTTTCCTCCATTTGAAAGATATATCTCCTAAATCTAACCACGCTGTCCGATTTTCAGAGGCATTACGGAGAATGCATAAAGTTAGGTTATGTGAGGAGAGTACATTGACAATAGCTGCGTGTAATGTTTAGCCAATTCAAAGAAGGGCATCAACAGACAGAAAACTAGCTAGAATTATGCACTTACCTTTGACAATCTGCATCAGATGACACTCATAGGACATTATGTTATACAATACATGCATTTTTAGTTCCATCAAGTTCATATTTACATCCAAAAACAGCATTTACAGTCGCGGTGAAATTCAGAATTTTTTTCGGCTCGAATGCACCCAGTGAATCCAGCATTACAAATCACGGAATTACTATTCGAAAACATTGGTAAATTATAATATTGTCATTCAAAGAATAATATATTATCATCTCGTAATTGCTACCGAATGGCCAGATCTCAAAATAACTTTACTGGGAAATCACATTTTGCATAAACTGGGTACTATGCTAACAACAATAAGCTATATGCTAAGCTAAGCTAAGCTATACCGTTAGCATTAGCATCATCTAATATCGATAATAACATTCTAAATATCCCCTTACCTTTGATTATCTCCATCAGAAGGCGCTGCCAGAGATCCCAGGTCCAGAACAAATGTGGTTTCTTTTGACAAAGTTCATAATTTATGTCCAAATAGTTAGCGTTCAGTAGGCTCCCACAAAATGAGGTGGGCAGTGTAAAGTCACGTCGAAAAGCTAAAGAAAACCTAGTAAATAATCTATTTACGTTTGTTTAAACATGTCAAACGTTGTTTAGCACTAATCTTTTGTTCCATTTTTAACGTGAAACATCAGTAAACATCAGTAATATTTTCACACAACCTATCAAGTGTCTAGAATAAACGATAATGACAAAGGCACTCTTCTCAGATTCATGCGCAGGCGCAAAAAATGAAGTGATGACGTGTCAACTTGTAAGCTTTCTAATTCGGTCTGTATTCATGACAGATGCTTCAAACAACTTTCTAAAGATCGTTGACATCTAGTGGAAGCCGTAGGAGTTGCGAACTGAATCCTTTCTCACTGTGGTATCTTTAAAACAATGACACTAAATAGTACAGTCACAAAATTCTCATTTTTTTAAATCTATTTTTCACAGGTTTTTGCCTGCAATATGAGTTTTGTTATACTTACAGACACCATTCAAACTGTTTTAGAAAATTCAGAGTGTTTTCTATCCGAATGTGTTAATAATATGCATATCCTAGCTTCTGAGTTGGTGTAGGAGGCAGTTAAAAATGGGCACATATTTCTTTCAAAATTCTCAATACTGCCCCCGTGGCCCGTAGAGGGTAAGAATGCTCAAATCAACCGTACTCCTTGGCCCGAGCGTCCAGTGTGCGCTCCAAGACAATGCTCTGAATTTACGAGCACACTCTGGCACTCCAGATTGAATTTAAGAACACACCCGAAGTTTTAAAATGACTAAGTAGTCATTTGTTATGCTAGCAAGAGGTTGCATAGCAACAGCATCAACTTCCGGGGGACAGGCGAAGAGCTAGTATGCTCAACTGAAAGAATACTGTTTGTTTACTTTACAATATACTAAAATGAACTCATGTCATGTAGTATACAGTATGGGTATTTGAGCACAGTTAGTGTATATGTCGAGAAACGCACCCGTTTCCCTCAAATACATAATGTCACAATTTCTAAGTTAATTATCTCACATCTCGGAAAAGATTTGCAATGTTTTACTTCTTGTTGACAAAATTTGGGTTAATGTTGGGTTTTGGAGCTAGCACCCAGTAGATTCCCATTCACTCCTTGAGGAAAAACGTTCCCTTTCCCAGAATCGCCCAGAATGCACCGCGCAGCCCATTGACCTAGCGTGGTATATCTGCCATTGCGAAAGTTAGACTCCACTCTGTGAGGCACATCGAGCTGCAAGTTGAACATGGTGAGATTGTAGACACCTAAATTGATAATGCAGTTTAAGGGATTTTACAACTAACTAGCTACTTTAAATGCTGATATTGTCTTTGGTATTATTGTGTGTAGCTACGTTTGCTTGCTTGCTAGCTTGCCAGCCAGTCCATAGAGAGAACATTGCATTGTGGATTTTGTAGTTGACTTGAGCTGCAACAGATTTCAACAATGATTTTCCATGTTGCCACCAACCTTATTATAATGCAAAAATGAAACATTTGTTCACAAAAAATATTGTTCTCACATATTAGTGTTATTTAACACTGTCAATTGAAGGAATGAGTGGTTTTGGGTGAATTTTTCCTTTAAGAAGTGATATCTTCACCCACCTGAGGCATGCAAAACAAACTCCACCATTTGAAAATTGGAATTTCTGCATCAGGGGAGGATGGAGAACAATGGCACATTTTTTTTGTGAGTTTTTCCCCAAAAAAATATTTTGGGGGATTTCAGTCTCCAACAAAAAGGGGGGTGATTGTTCTCCATCCTCCCCTAGTTCAGAATATACTATTTTGTTTTCATGGCATGCTTGGTTCAATAGCTATTGACGAGAGAGAAAATATTTAACATTTACATTTTTAACCTTTTATTTAACTAGGCAAGTCAGTTAAGAACAAATTCTTATTCACAATGAATACAGGAATGTGATTGGTCTGACAAGAAGAGCAAAGATTAATCATCCGAGTGGAGAAGTGCAACTGCAGCACAAAATTAGTCTGAAACTGATCAGAAATGACAATAAAGGAAGCATTTCAGATCTGCATTTACAAAATGCAGCAAGATTTCTTATGCTTTCAAAAAAAAAATCTGCGTGAAAAACGCAGAATTCTGCGTTGAGACCCCTGCTGGCTCAGAACATATAAGGAAATCAGTCGATTGAAATAAATTCATTAGACCCAAATCTATTGATTTCACATGACTGTGAATACAGATATGCATTGTTGGTCACAGATACCTTTAAAAAAAAAAAAAAAGAAAAAAAAAAGGGTATAGTTGAAACGGATTCATCTGTGAAGAACACCGTTATCCAGCGTGTCAGTGGCTATCGAAGGTGAGCATTTTCCCACTGAAGTCGGTGACGACGCCGAACTGCAGTCAGGTCAAGACCCTGGTGAGGACGACGAGCACGCAGATGAGCTTCCCTGAGACGGTTCTGACAGTCTGACAGAAATTCATCGCTGATGCAAACCCACAGTTTCATCAGCTGTCCGGGTGGCTCGTCTCAGACCATCCCGTAGGTGAAGAAGCCGGATGTGGAGGTCCTTTGCTGGCGTGGTTACACACGGTCTGCGGTTGTGAGGCCGGTTTGATGTACTGCCAAATTCTCTAAAACGACATTGGAGGCAACTTATGGTAGAGAAATGAACATTCAATTATTTGGCAACAGCTCTGGTGGACATTCTTGCAGTCTGCATGCCAATTGCGCGCTCCCTAAAAACTTGAGACATCTGTGGCATTGTGTTGAAGCAAACTGCACATTTTAGTGGTCTTTTATTGTCCCTAGTGGAAGGTGCACCTGTGTCATGAATGATCATTCTATTTAATCAGCTTCTTCATATGCCACACCTGTCAGGTGGATGGATTATCTTGGCAAAGGAGAAATGCTCACTAACAGGGATGTAAGCAAATTTGGGCACAAAACTTGAGAAATAAGCTTTTTGTGTGTATGGAAAATGTCTGAATAAAAAAAAAGATGATTAAAAAAAAATGTATTTCAGCTCACAAAACATGGGACAAACACTTTACATGTTGCATTTATACAGTGGCAAGAAAAAGTATGTGAACCCTTTGGAATTACCTGGACCTCTGCATAAATTGGTCATACAATTTGATCTGATCTTCATCTAAGTCACAACAATAGACACACAGTCTGCACACAAACAATTATTCGTTTTCATGTCTTTATTGACCACACCGTGTAAGCATTCACAGTGCAGGGTGGGAATAGTATGTGAACCCTTGGTTTTAATAACTTGTTGACCCTACTTTGGCTGCAATAACCTCAACCGAATGTCTTCTGTAGTTCCGGATCAGACCTGCGCAACGGTCAGGAGGAATTTTGGACCATTCCTCTTTACAAAACTGTTTCAATTCGATATTATGAAGCAAAGGCAACCAAATTACTAGCATGGAGACTCAGGAAACAACAAGCACAGAATACCATTTTTCAAAATAAAAGACCCCAAAACAAAGATCACATGCAAATTAAATGAAATACAGAATGCATTTGTATCATATTACACAAATCTGTACAAGAAACCAGAGAAGGCAGATGCAAAGACAATAGAACATTTTTTTGAACTCACTTGATCTCCCCTCAATTGGGACAGAGCAAAATGATAGACTAACTTTAGAAATATCCGCCGAAGAAATTAATAAAGCAATATCTCAACTAAAAGTAAACAAGTCTCCAGGCACTGATGGCTTCCCTTCAGAATGGTTCAAGACCTTCAGAGAACAACTAACACCTCTACTTAAGGCCTGTTTTAACTGGACTCTGCGGTAGGGGGGGTCTCCCACCGTCATGGAGAGAGGCCATCATATCTGTAATCCCAAAAGAGGGTAAAGCTAAGAAGGAATGCAGTTCATATAGACCTATCGCAATTTTCTTAACACCGATTATAAACTATATGCATAAATAATAGCCAAAAGAATGGAGAACATAATCCCAGAATTGATTGACAGAGATCAAACTGGTTTCATACAAAATAGGCAGACACAGGACAATATAAGGAGAACACTACATGTCATGGACCACATTACTCAGAATAAGACCAGTGCAATATTAATCAGTCTAGATGCAGAAAAAGCATTTGATCCGGTGGGATGGGATTACCTATTCCAAGTTATGGAAAGATTTAGTTTCAACAAAAGGATACAGTGCATTAAAACACTGTATTCGTGTCCGACCGCTAGAATAAAGATACATGGACATTTGTCACGAACAATAAAATTACAGCGAGGGGCAAGACAAGGCTGTAATCTTTCACCCACGCTCTTCTCCTTGTACCTCGAACCATTAGCACAGGCAATAAGACAGGACCCAACCTTAGAGGGAATAACAATAAGACAGGACCCAACCTTAGCGGGAATAACAATAAGAAGCAGTGAACATAAGATATGCATGTATGCTGATGACGTTCTGTTATTCCTTAAAGACCCAGGCTCAAGTGTACCTAGATTGATGGATGTTTTACAAACATTTGGAACATATTCAGGGTATGTGCTTAATGTACACAAGACCCAAGCCCTAGTATATAATTATACCCCACAGAAAGAGCTGAAGAGTAGGTATAACTTCCACTGGACCTCTTCATCCATTAAATATCTTGGAGTATATCTACCAAAAGATACACCCAAATTTTATTGCATGAATTACGATCACATCAACAAGAAAATAAATTATGACCTAGACAGGTGGAATTCACTTCCCTTAGATCTTAGTAGAATTGAAACAATCAAAATGAACATCCTGCTGAGGTTACTATATTTGTTCCAATCACTGCCCATAGAGATCCCACCTAAACAGTTTAGAGAATGGGATAAACGGATATCAAGGTTTATCTGGAACAGTAAGAGACCAAGAACTAGATATACAACATTACAATTACCAAAAGAATGTGGGGGTATGGCCTTACCAAACCTAAAAGATGATTATTATGTGTCAGCCCAATTGAGACCTCTGGTGTTTTGGTGCAATTCAGAATACGAATCCAAATGGAAAGACATTGAGACTACTTTGACAGACACCCATACAGTCAGTTTTTGGAAATAAGAACATGGTAATAGAAATATACAGTAGACAAAATCAGTGGATTAATTTCTTTCTGAAGACATGGTTTAGGGTAGTTAAGCAAAATAAGTTAGACAGAGAGATCAAACTGCTGAGTTGGCCCGCATACGACCCCAGCTTCATCCCTGCAAGTCAGGACAGCAGATTTAAACAATGGACGCAGAAAGGCATAACATCATTCAGTACAATTATAAGGAATGGGAACCTAGATAACTTCCAGGACCTAAGTAAAAAAACATGGCTTGGATAAACAAGATTTTTACAGATACCTACAAGTTCGACACAATTTCTTAAGGGAGATAAAAGTGACTGACCCTCGAGCACCTCCAAAATTAATCCAAGTATTCACTAACGCATACAACTTGGGGAGTAACAAAAAACTATCTCAAATCTCTACTTGGGTATTCAGTCCTCAAAGAAACATTCTACAAACTATATTAAAAAGAAATGGGAGGAGGAACTTAACATTGAAATAACTGATGAAACATGGTTGAACATATTAGAGACTCAACAAAGCTCCACCAACTCAAAGTCATGGAGATAATTCTGATGGAAGAATGTTGTACGTTTCTTCATAACACCTAAACTGAAATCAAAACAGACTGGCTCCCTTCATCCTTGTTGGAGAGAATGCGGCCTATCGAGGGTGGATCACTCTCATATCTTTTGGACTTGCCCCGCTACTGGGGAGAAATAAAATAATGGGATTTGACATAAACAAACATTCATTTCTTTGTACTTGGGTGAAATACCTGATAACTTACACAATAGAGAAAAGTACCTATTGAAGGTCCTACTGGCAGCCAGTAAAAAGGCTATCACTAGGAAATGGCTACAAAAAGACCCTCCCACAGTGACACAGTGGATAGACATTGTGAAAGAAATACACCACATGGAGCGTATGACCTTTGCTTTAAGAACACAAGAGGAGAGGAATACTGGGAAAAATGGGTTTCGTACTGGGAAAAGGTCTAATTCAAAGATGTCAATGTAACTAATATGATGAAGGTATGACGTGCACTATAACTGCCAGATCTTTTTTGTTCTTTTATTTTACTGTATTTGTACTTTCTTTGTGTTCCTACAATAAAAACAAAGTATAAAAAAAGTTAAACTGTTTCAATTCAGCAATATTCTTGGGATGTCTGGTGTGAACTGCTCTCGATGCCACAGCATCTCAATCGGGTTGAGGTCAGGACTCTGGGCCACTCCAGAAAGCGCATTTTCTTCTGTTGAAGCCATTCTGTTGTTGATTTACTTCTGTGTTTTGTCTTTGTTGCTCAATTGAAGCTCAACTTCTGTTGAGCTTCAATTGGCGGACAGATAGCCTTACGTTCTCCTGCAAAATGTCTTGATAGACGGAAAAATGCATTCATAAGTTTGATAGTAAGCTGTCCTGGCCCTGAGGCAGCAAAGCAGCCGCAAACCACAATGCTCCCTTCACCATACTTTACAGTTGGGATGACGTTGGTGTGCTGTGCCTTTTTTCTCTACACATAGTGTTGTGTGTTCCTTCCAAACAACTCCACTTTAGTTTAATCTGTCCACAGAATATTTTTCAAGTAGCGCTGTGGAACATCCAGATGCTCTTTTGCGAACTTCAGACGTGCAGCAATGCTCCAACCGAAGTGTATGTGAACTTCCGACTTCAACTGCACATTTTTTTCCGCTAATGCGCATTTGTTAAATCTTCACCCGTTTGGCAAAGTTGAAGAAGGCTGTGATTCGATTATTTAATTTTTTGTTATTTTACCTTTATTTATACAGGTTTTTTCTCATTGAGATAACATCTCTTTTCCAAGAGAGACCCGGTCCAATAGCAGCAGAGATTAATTAACAGGCACCGCATATTATATTATAGATTATATGCAACGCAGGACAAGCTAGTTAACTACACATGGTTGATGATATTACTAGGTTAACTAGGGATTATGTGAAGATAAGTTTACTGCTAGCTAGCAACCTTGGCTCATTGCAGCCACAAGGTCCTTTTGACGCTGCACTTGCGTAACAGGTGGTCAGCCTGCCACACATTTCTTTTACATTTTAGTCATTTAGCAGACGCTCTTATCCAGAGCGACTTACAGTAGTGAATGCATACATTTCATTTCATGCATTTTTGTACTGGCCCCCCGTGGGAATCGAACCCACAACCCTGGTGTTGCACACACCATGCTCTACCAACTGAGCTACAGGAACGGCCACACAGTTTCCTCATGGATTGCATTGTAATCGGCGATCTGCCATGCCGATTTAATTGGTCAACCTGTAATTTTTACCAGCTCGGGGATTCGGTCCAGCAACCTATTGGTTACTGGCCCAACGCTCTCACCACTAGACTACCTGCCGCCCCTCATTACTATTGTCCTGCTGAAAGGTGAATTTGTCTCCCAGTGTCTGTTGGAAAGCAGACTGAACCAGGTTTTCCTCAATGATTTGGCTGTGCTTGGCTCTTCCGTTTCTTTTTATCCTAAAAATTCCCTAGTCCTTGCCGTTGACAAGCATACCCATAACAGGATGCAGCCACCACCATGGTTAAAAATATGAAGCGGTACTCAGTGATATGCTGTGTTGCATTTGCCCCAAACATAACGCTTTGTATTCAGGACATAAAGTACATTTCTTTGCCACATTTTTTGCAGTTTGACTTTAGTGCCATATTGCATACAGGATGCATGTTTTGGAATATTCTGTCTGTACAGGCTTCCCTCTTTTCACTCTCACAATTAGGTTAGTATTACAGTCATTAAACAGTTTGAAAGTCACCATTGGCCTCATGGTGAAATCCTGAGTGGTTTCCTTCGTCTCTGGCAACTGAGTTAGGAAGGACGCCTGTATCTTTGTAGTGATTGGGTGTATTGATACAACATTCAAAGTGTAATAAATAACTTCACCATGCGCAAAGGGATATTCCATGTCTGCTTTTTAAAATCTTTAGCCATCAACCATTGGGTACCCTTCATTGCGAGGCATTGGAAAACCTCCCTGGTCTTTGTGGTTGAATCAGTGTTTGAAATTCACTGCTCGACTGAGGGAGCTTACAGATAGTTGTATGTGTGGGGTACAGAGATGAGGTATTCATTCAAAAATCATGTTAAACACTTATTGCACAGAGTGAGCCCATGCAACTTATGTGACTTGTTAAGCACGTTTTTACTCCTGAACTTTCAGCTTTTAATTTTATTTATTTGTTTTGATAACTTGAATAATAGAATTCTATGTTAACAGTATAGGGTATTGTGTAGAGGTAGACCGATTATGATTTTTCAACACCGATACCGATTATTTCAGGACCAAAAAAGGCCGATACCGATTAATTGGCTAATTATTTTATTTGTAATAATGACAATTACAACAATACTTAATGAACACTTTTATTTTAACTTAATATAATACGTCAATAAAATCAATTTGGTCACAATAAATAATGACACGTTTGGTTTAAATAACGCAAAAACAAAGTGTTGGAGAAGAAAGTAAAAGTGCAATATTTGCTATGTAAAAAAGCTAACGTTTAAGTTCCTTGCTCAGAACATGAGAACATATGAAAGCTGGTGGTTCCTTTTAACATGAGTCTTCAATATTCCCAGTTAAGATGTTTTAGGTTGTAGTTATTATAGGAATTATATGACTATTTCTCTCTCTACCGTTTTTATTTCATATACCTTTGACTATTGGATGTTCTTATAGGCACTATAGTATAGAGAGCCTAATCTCGGGAGTTGATAGGCTTGAAGTCACAAACAGAGCAATGCTTGAAGCACAGCGAAAAGCTGCTGGCAAACGCAGGAAAGTGCTGTTTGAATGAATGCTTACGAGCTTGCTGCTGCCTACCACCGCTCAGTCAGACTGCTCTATCAAATATCAAATCATAGACTTAATTCTAATATAATAAACACGCAGAAATACAAGCCTTATGTCATTAATATGGTCATCCGGAAACTATCATTTCGAAAACGAAACGTTTATTCTTTCAGTGAAATACGGAACTGTTACTTATTTTATCGAACGGGTGGCATCCCTAAGTCTAAATATTGCTGTTACATTGCACAACCTTCAATGTTATGTCATAATTATGTACAATTCTGGCATATTCATTACGGTCTTTGTTAGGAAGAAATGGTCTTCACACAATTTGCATCGAGCCAGGCGGCCCAAACCGCTGCATATACCCTGACTCTGCTTGCACAGAACGCAAGAGAAGTGACACAATTTCCCTAGTTAAAATAAATTCATGTTAGCAGGCAATATTAACTAAATATGCAGGTTTAAAAATATATACTTGTGTATTGATTTAAAAAAATGCATTGATGTTTATGGTTAGGTACATATTGGTGCAACGACGGTGCTTTTTTCACGAATGCGTTTGTTAAATCATCACCCGTTTGGCGAAGTAGGCTGTGATTCGATGACAAATTAACAGGCATCACATCGATTATATGCAACACAGGACAAGCTAGATAAACTAGTAATATCATCAACCATGTGTAGTTAGCTAGTGATTTTGTTAAGATTGATTGTTTTTTATAAGATGAGTTTAATGCTAGTTAGCAACTTACCTTTGCTCCTTGCTGCACTCACGTAACAGGTAGTCAGCCTGCCACGCAGTCTCCTCGTGGAGTGCACTGTAATCGGCCATAATCGGTGTCCAAAAATACAGATTGTTATAAAAACTTGAAATCGGCCCTAATTAATAGGCCATTCCGATTTAATCGGTCTACCTCTAGTATTGTGTGTATGCCATTGACCAAAAATCTAGACGTAATCCATTTTCAATTCAGGCTGTAACACAACAAAATGTGGAAAAATTAAAGGGGTGTGAACTTACTGATGGCACTGTAATAATAAAGCAATTCTCAGAGCTTTGAGAACCATGTAATGAAGAGCGCTATACAAATTAAATGTGTTATTATTCATCTAGTCTTTTGTATGATTAGCTAACTCCACACTAGCAATGGTGTTTCTACTGTTGGCCTAATCTTTCGAAAACATTTGACATGAGGCTTGTGATGATAAGCAGGACGCGTTACCTCCCTTTACTAAATAGGAGCATATTTGAGTTCCCTTGTGTCCCTCATTTCTTTTTGCTCATGATCTTATGTGGTTGATTTCCTGGTGACAGTAAGCATGTTGGGTTTACAGTATGCATGCAAGTCTTAACTGTTGTTCAATTATTTGAGGCTTGTCATGCCCAGAAGGAAGAAATGAGTTGCCTTACACAGATGTACAATGGACAGTTATGCTGACAACAAGATGCTTGCATTAGTACATTTTGGGAGGCAGCCCGTCTGTGTTGAGAGACTCGTAGGCACCTGTTTATCTAAATCTCAACTCATTCCTAGTGCTAGTAGGCTGGTTAAGTCACAAACATAGGGACCACTTTGTGCTGTCCCCTACAGAGGCCTTCTTGACTACTTGTGATTTAGCTTTCATTCTAGCCTTGGTTCAAAGGACCAGGGACCAAGTGGAACAAAACACATAGGCCTACATGACATTCCCCAGACTTTTTTTTTTTACGGGCAAAATTAAGGGAAAGTTAAATGGCGCTGATTAAAGCGAGTCGACCACTGAGAAGGGGGTCAAGGCTGCATGCCAAGAGGCAGAACTCTTCAAATGGCCCTCAAAGTTTCCATAGGATGTACAGTGGAATTTTCGCTCCGATACAGAATATATCGGGGCGGCAGGTAGCCTAGTGGTTAGAGCGTTGCAAGATTGAATCCTTGAGCTGACAAGGTAAACATCTGCCGTTCTGCCCCTGAACAAGGCAGTTAACCCACTGTTCCTAGGCCGTCATTGAAAATAAGAATTTGTTATTAACTGACTTGCCTAGTTAAATAAAGGTAAAATAAAAATACAACTATGCCTCATGCTAATACATACATTCACACTCACACTCACACTTAGCACTTGCACAAGCAAGTGCTATTTAATCACACTCTTTGTGTGAGGCTGGAAGTAGTAGTAGCCTAGTTGAACTCATGCGGGGTGTAAATAATGAGTGTACTTGCTCTCCTCTAGGACAGGCAGTCTCTAGTGTCAGATTGATGTGTGTTTCTGTTTCCCCATACAGAGGAGCATCCTTTTAACCACCTGATTGACACGCTGAAAGATGGCGACCGGAAGTATTTCAATCCACAGAAGCTGAATGATGCAAGATACAGTGAGTGTGGATTTGTCAGCTCCTGTGTTGAACAACAATACGCTAAGGCTTGCACTTATGCGTCAAAAGACCAAATCAGAGTGAAATTATTTCTCAAAATGTAGCTTTTGTCATTATAGGGCCATGAGTTGAACTGTGGTCAACCAATATAATGTAAATAAATGCAACATAAATGCCAAGAGTTATGTTTTTCTGAGGGTGTTGATAATGGTCTCTCATTCCTTTCCATAGACAAGCTGCCTCTATCCATCCGTGTCCTCTTGGAGGCAGCCATACGCAAATGTGACGGCTTCTACGTGAAAGAAGAGGACGTCCACAACATCCTAGACTGGAGCGAGCAGCAGAATGTGGCAGAGGTGCCATTCCCTCCTGCCCGGGTCCTGCTGCAAGACTTCACGTGAGTGTCTTTCGCTACCTCCCCAACCTTTGATTATCCAGGTTAATCTCTTTGATATACAATCTTTTTTGCAAGAGAAACCTGGTCCAAGATACCGGCAGTGTCCCTGTGTCATAGCATATTCCCTGTCTATCCCTCCAAAGAAATGTAGAGTTGCAGCCATCCCCAGACCTTTTTGTTGTCTTCCTTTTTGTAGCGCCTGTAGGTGAGGTAAATGTCTCTGTAATATTTTGTAGGTCAGGGCTCACCACCGGTATCCTCAGTGTATTCATTTTGGGCAGTTGATCAAGTACACACAGTCTTGCTTGTTGTCTTAGGAATGAACAGTATTTTTCTGAAGAGACCTTGCTCAAGGGTATAGCAACATTGCAGCACTATCTGTTTACATGATCAAATCAAGATCTTGAGTACAATTAGTTAAACTAGCCTATTGCAAAGACTGTTCCACTAATTTCTATGGTTCCACCTGCTTAAAATCCCAATAGGCCTACATGTAGTAAATCCTAGTGAGATCACCACTACTGTATCGCAGTGCTATCGGGTGACCAGTGTTGGTTTCCCTGTGTGTTATTGTTTGTTTTGTGGAGTAGTATGGTGGATCTGATTGTTGTTCCTTCCACACAGGGGCATCCCTGCCATGGTGGATCTGGCTGCCATGAGGGATGCAGTGACCAAACATGGAGTGGACCCTGGCCTGGTCAACCCTGTGTGCCCCACAGACCTCATTGTTGACCACTCGCTACAGATCGACCTCAACAAATGGTGGGGACAGTTTGCTTAAAGTTACATATTTTACCTTACGATAGCTGGGAAACCCTCCTGAGTTGGATATCTTGATACTGTGCTATTTCTGAAATTAACATTTGCTGTTTCTTAATTATCCTCAGAAATGATCCTGCTCTTTCTGAAATTATACACCCTTTCTCTGCAGTGCCATACAGAATGCCCCCAACCCTGGTGGAGGGGACAGCCAGAGCCAGGGGCCTCCGTCTCGCCCCTCCCCCGCCAGACCCACACCCAGAAGAGGGTCCCAGTGTGGAGGCGAGAGAGGGAGCTGCAGCAAAGGGGGCTGCAGTGACTCCCCCGCCATTGCTGTCCAGCAGATTGAGAACACCCCTCTCCTATGCCCCTTCCACCTACAACCCGTCTCTGAGTAAGACATTATACATATTCATGAACTGCACGTTGCGTCAAGCCATTGTTGTGAATATTCTCTTGGAGACTGGGGTGTATTCATTACGCCAATCCTGTTGCAAAACGTTTCATCGGTTGCAAAACGTTTTGCAACAGAAACCGTTTACTCCAAACGCTATTGAGATTCGTTTTGTTGTTAAAAGGAAGGTTTAGTTCAGTTGCGTCTCAAAAATAAAAAAAATAAGCGGCTGGAAGGAAGGAACCCAGTGGACTTCACTCCACTTTAGAGCATGGAAGAATCGATCATTTATAGATTTGAAGTGAACTACAACTTCACATTGTGTTTGGAGTAAACAGTTTGCTGCAAAACGTTTTGCAACAGAATCAGCATAATAAATATAAAATAATTATACATCCCTGAATACTGACTGAACGTTCTACTTAATGCTTCTCAATTGGTGCATATGAAGATGTCATCAAAAGTGCATTATAGTGCCTTGGAGATTACTTGTATAAAGGAGACATAATTGGTAGGAAAACCTTTTGTCATCGTGATGTCAGATTGACTTTAGATGCAGTTTAACATTAGCTAGCTAGCTAAAATTGAGGGGATAGGACTGGAGCTAGCTAATGTTAGCATTGCTAGGGATTTTTGACTAACTTTGATAGCTAATGGCAATATGACCATGTCTAAGGTTAAATTGTCGACAACATAATGATGGCAAAGTTATTTTCTACTAATTATGTCATTGTTTTCTTGAATATTTGTTGTTTTTAAATACCTGCAGGCAACTTGTGCACAAGGTTAATAGATAAAGCAGATTACATTCTTCATTTCGCTTGTTGCATTATTTTTTAATTATGAAGCCGTTCACCCAAAGCAGCTGATTGAGTCACATGGCATGTTTGTTTGCGAAGAGCACACAGAGCAAGCGGAAGCTTTCGTGATGTGATCCACTGTTGTGCAGGTGATCAAGTTGCACTTAAAATTCACTATTACTGTTTTCCAGCTAAATATATTAGAAGTATAAGTTTAACTATCTAAGATGTGCCAAACTAATGATCTCCAGCTCAGGGCTCCAGCTATGCTATGTAAGTGGCTAACTTGCAAGATCAAGCTTCTTGATAACCAATATGCAGAAACGGTGTGATATATTGAAAACATAAAATGTACTATCTACACAGCATGTGCAACAATAGTAATCATATTACTTGTATTTTTTGAAAAGATCACTTTATAAACTGCACATGAACCAAAAACCCAGTTGAAACTACCACAACCTAAAGAAATAATGCGGGAGACAGAGCGCATTCTGGAGAGAGCCTATAAAAAAACACAAGGCAAACAATTCACACAATGAAATGATGAATACACACAAATTAACGGGAGACGGAGAGCACATTCTGGAGAGAGACGCGCTTACTAGTGCATCTTCGTCACACACCCCAGTTCCCTTCTTTTTGTGTCGACATTTTACATTTGGGATGTCATTTCTGAAAATACTAAGCTGTAGTGTAGACCACAACTCTATTTTAGCTAGGCCTACAACAGGAAATGCATGTGACACGTTAACTTTCACTGCCTGCTAGACAAGTCAAAACAATTCTGCTGGCTTGTGCAGCAATTAAGCTGCATTTATTTTATCTTTCGGATCCATGTGGGATACAGTCCCGACCCAATTTGGCTCCGATTCTCCCTCATCGCTGACATATTTTGGGTCGGATCGGGGGGGGGGGGACTACTGGGTCAAGTCGTTCTGGAGTTTCACAGATCCAATAACATTCATATCTCAATTTCGGAATCCGAGAAGACCTCTAATTCGGGAATGCAGGTCCTGGCTCCTGAGTATTGGGTGGATATATAGTGTAGCAAAGCCTACTCGGTACCCTGTATAGGAGAGAGGAAAGGTGCATATTGTTCTTGTCATTGTTTTCTGCAGACCTGAAACCGCTCTGAAAAACCAGGAGTTGGAGCTGATCCGAAACAAAGAACGCCTGCAGTTCTTTAAGGTAACTTTCTGTCTCTCTAGTTTCCGTCAAAGTAAATTCAATGTAAACAAGATACTTAGTTACAGAGACTCTGCAGCAGCTATTTCAAACTGAAACCAGAACCTGTAATCACACATTGTAACACGGCTGCAACTTATTTAGGCCTGTGTAGCGCACCAGTCTAACCTTTTTCTTACGTCTTTCTCTTTTTCCCCTGAAGTGGTGCTCCAAAGCGTTTAAGAACGTGAACGTGGTGCCCCCGGATGTGGGCGCAGTACACCAGCTAAACCTGGAGTACCTGTCTCGGGTGGTGCAGGAGAGCCAGGGCTTCATCTACCCAGACAGCGTGGTGGGCACAGACTCTCACACCACCATGATCAACGGTCTGGGCATCCTCGGCTGGGGTAAAGAACAATTTAAAGTTCTATCAATGTCCACACAGCAGCCAATACTGGCTGAAATCCATTGCCATTTTTTTAAAGTTATGAATATAACTATGGTGCCCTGAAGGAGGGACATTTCACAAATGCTCAACCTCACAATAGCTGTGTGTTGCACAGAGTATACGGACTGAAGTACCCATTAACCTCAATAAATACTAGATTAGCATCAAACAGAAAAACATCAACATATCAAAGAGAATAGATAAAAGAAAGGGCTAAGAATTATGCTGAGACCACATTCATCATGTCATAGTTTAATATCCAAGTTACAATGCTTTGGTGATGAAAGAGCTTAAGAAGGAGATCGACGTGTGAATTAGCCAATAGCTCTATAGCTTTCAGACGGTTTCCTGTCTCTTTCCCGCTCTCTGTCTCAGGTGTGGGAGGGATTGAGTCGGAGGCAGTGATGCTGGGCCAGCCCATCTCTCTGACCCTTCCCCAGGTGGTTGGCTGCAGGCTAGTAGGCTCCGTCAACATCCTGGCCACATCCATCGATATTGTTCTGGGGATCACCAAGGTAGGCTACAGCTAAGAAATGAAACGTATTGGTACACATCTGAGGGTAGCTCAGAAATGTTGAAACCATATTCAAAAGAAGCTGCCGTACACTGCACTTGCAAAGTATCACTTTTTATTGATGGCTAGCGTTTAAGCTACATGTGGTTGAACCACCTTTAGGTCTTTTTAATTTCCTTTGTATTATCTATATTGTCATTGTAAAGTACATGATGGAGATGTTTTAAATGTACTGCCAAGCTTGATTCAATGTGTTCTCCATCTCAGCACCTTCGTCAGGCGGGCATAGCTGGGAAGTTTGTGGAGTTTTTTGGTCCCGGCGTGTCTCAGCTGTCTGTCCCAGACAGGACCACCATCGCCAACATGTGTCCCGAGTACAATGCCATCGTCAGCTTTTTCCCTGTCGACCATGTCACACTCCAACACTTTAAGCAAACAAGTAAGACAGGAAGCTGTCACCTGCCTGTTTCCAGGCTAGACTGTCACTTCTGAGGCTGTGATGTATGTCAGGTGTTAATGTGAGATTCATGTGCATGCGATTTGGAACATGCTGTTATAAAGATTTGTTTTATTGCAAGCTCTTTGCAATAAGGAATTGAGACCAAAAGCTCAAGAGAAGTTTCAAGTGTTTATTACCAAGGATGCCGTCAGCTGAGTGCATACATTTATACTCTTCCCTCTTTTTGGTCACCACCTTCTTGTAGGTGTCACCTCCCCAGCCATACATTTTATGACCCCAATGAGTTTCCCTTATCTCCCTTGTGGAATGTCCATGGTCCTCTCTTTGTTTAGCTAGATGTCAGAATCGCAACCCGTCATTGTCCTGGGCCTGACCATGCTTTCTGATCCTAGGCAATTTCCTCTTATCAGATTTGGTCAACCTTTACAAATGAGCATACACACAGTTTCATGGCCTAAACTCCATTTAATACTCAAAGTAATCATTCACAAAACAGGATACAAACAAACTTCAGTTTAACTTGAAACATGTTGCATTTTAACAGAATCCATCAATGCTAAGAGAAGCTGTACTAATTGTTTTTCGCTCAGCAATGTTAATGCTAACTTAAACAAACCCAAATTCTGTATACAGACCACTTTCTTGGTTTCCATAAGGTGGGGTAAATTTGGCATTTGGTGAATGATCCCTTGATGTTTAAATGTTGCATCAGTGGCATGTAATGTTAAAACTTGATGTTTTCCTTTGCTCTCAGACTTTACAGAGGAGAAACTTGAATTATTGGAGGCTTATCTGAAGGCTGTGAAACTCTTCAGGAACTACGAGGACTCGTCAGAAGACCCACAATATTCTGAGGTATTAGTCTTTTCAGATATTAGTGGCCACTAAGTAGAGGAAGCTATGGAGGAGTATTGGTCCATGTTACGAAGTGCATCGTTTTTCTGTTTCACAATCAGAGGTACAGTTGTTGTCCCTGTTTTCTCTAAAGGTGATTGAGATCAACCTGAGCTCCATGGTGCCCCATGTGAGTGGGCCAAAAAGGCCCCAGGACAGGGTAGCTGTCAGCAGCATGAAGGAGGACTTCCAGAGCTGTCTCAATGAGAAGGTAACATATCAGTCAGACGCCTTAGGTCAACGAAGTCGAGAACTCAAATACTTGACATCATCAAACAATTAGCCTATTCATATTTTAGTTTGCATAGCAACAGAAAAGTAAAACTGCCCATTGAGGGGAAATGTCCTATATAAGGCTTTTTGTTGGTTCATCTCAAATGAATCAATCATATGACCCTTGTTCACTACAACTTTATATGAGTGATAAATACTTCTGTTAGAATGACCTGGTTTTGTCTGTTGCGTAGAAAGGGATGAGATCCTTGCCACATCTTCTGGCTATAAAATATTGAAAGTATGGATTAGTTAATTGTGTTTCTCTTTCCAGGTGGGTTTCAAAGGGTTCCACATCTCCAAGGAGAAGCAGGAGAGCCTGGTGCCGTTCCTCCACGACGGTCAGGAGTACGAGTTGGCCCACGGCTCTGTGGTCATCGCAGCCGTCATCAGCTGCACCAACAACTGCAACCCCTCTGTCATGTTGACCGCAGGTGAGAGACACTGGAGGAACACGGTACTATATTCTCAGGCTTTCCTGAAATCCCAATTGGGCTGTCAGGAATTTTGCCAATGCACCTGGTATCGCCTTTTGATTGACAGGTTTGCTGGCCAAGAAAGCAGTGGAGGCGGGCCTTATCGTCAAGCCTTACATCCGCACCAGCCTGGCTCCTGGCAGTGGCATGGTCACCCACTACCTCAACACCAGTGGAGTACTGCCTTACCTCAGCCAGCTAGGGTGAGGACACGCACGGACAGGATCTGAACCTAGGTCTCCTACGGGAGAAACCAACGTCTCGGCCGTTAGGCCAAGAGAACATTTCCTCTTAGGCCAAGGGCTGACACAGGTTTTTAAAGTCACAGGCAGGGCTTCCTCATCACGAGACCATGAGCAACTATGTACCCGACTCATGTCCGACACACACCCACATCACTTGATTATGCATAATTGGCTCATTGAATATGCAGGAGTGGAATATTAGATAATTGTTCCTCATATCTGACTCAGGTTTGAAGTGATAGGCTATGGATGTGCCACCTGCGTTGGAAACACTGCACCTTTACCAGAGACCGTCTCTGAAGCTATCAAAGAGGTACTTGAACAAACTCTGTCTTAACTTGGTTACTATTCACTGCAGAGCTGGAATGAATAAGACTGTATTCCATAATGAAGTATTTAGGAGATATTATCCAATCCAGTGTTAATTTGATCCTTGAAAAAATTAAAATACACTTGACTGCCTCCTTTAACGCACTCTGTCGTCAAATCTTTTGACCACATGGGTGGCTAGAGAGAGTGACGGAGAGGTTTTATAGGAAGGTCTAATCTTCCCCATGCGCCCGCTGTAGGGGGACTTGGTGGCCTGCGGAGTGCTATCTGGGAACAGACACTTTGAGGGACGCCTATGTGACTGTGTCAGGGCCAACTATCTGGCCTCTCCGCCCCTAGTAGTGGCGTACGCCATCGCCGGCACCGTCAGCATCAACTTCGAGAAAGAGCCTCTGGGTAAGTGAACAACATCACGTTTCAAACCTCAAGACCACATTTTGAGGTTTGTTTGACACTTAATTTTAATAATCTGTCTCCTGTCTTCTACACTTTTTGATACCATTGATGAACTACCGTTTACTTGCTGTGATGGTCCAAAAACGTTATCTGGGGGGGGTAAATTTTTTTCCCCTTGGAGACACCAATCGAAGGTTAAAAACATAATGTGTTAGCATGTTTGTTACCCTGTCCCTCTGGTGTAGGTGTGACCTCTGAGGGGAAGGAGGTGTACCTGCGGGACGTGTGGCCCACCAGGGAGGAGGTGCAGCAGATAGAGCAGGACAAGGTCATCTCTTCCATCTTCACAGAGCTCCGTGCCAGAAGGGAGGTGAGGGTCCTTTTGTTTAGGGTTGGCTCCCTCTCTTGAGTCTTTTTTCTCTCAACCTATTCAAGTTTCATTACGGTGTGCTGTTTGTCACTCTGTTACAGAAAGGGAACACGTTTTGGAATAACCTTGAATGTCCAGAGTCTGTGGTTTTCCCATGGGATCCCAAATCCACATATATCCGCTCTCCTTCCTTCTTCAACAAACTTGTGAGTCTTATTTTTTTGTGTGGAAAATTACTCAAATGTACAACAATAATAAACACTTAAGAGAGAGAATTTAAGGAACTCAGAAGTAGACATATGTATTTCATATATTCAAAGCGTAATGGATAGTTTGTGAAACATATTAGCATCAGGTTAAGCTGAATTCGTATTTCAGAACTACTCTGGGCCCTGGTTCTATATGACCTCTCCCCTCTCTCCCAGTGTAAAGAGGTCCAGCCGCCCCAGTCTATAGAGAACGCCCATGCCCTACTGTTCCTGGGAGACAAGGTGACCACCGACCACATCTCCCCTGCCGGGAGCATAGCCAGGGTCAGTGCTGCTGCCAGGTACCTGCTGAGCAAACGGTAAGCACCCTATAATTTATCTCTACGTTGTACGCAGACTGCTGCAGTATTTTACCAGGGGCTGGGTTGTTTAAAATCTTCACCTCCATGTAATTTATTTATGTCGTATGCAGAGTGCTACTTTAGCATTTTACCAGGGTCAGGAGCAAATGTTTTGGTAAACTCTCAGCGGGACTCAGGAGGAAAGCAGTTTGACCTTTAAACTCTGGATTTCTCACTCTCAGCCTTACACCACGAGAGTTCAATTCATACGGCGCCCGGAGGGGAAACGACGCGGTGATGACCCGAGGGACATTCGCCAGCATCAAACTCCAGAACCGGTTCATCGGCAAACCAGGCCCCAAGACTGTGCACATTCCATCAGGCCAGACTGTAAGTGAGAGAGAGGGTCAAGTCTAGAAACGGTGCACTTGAACTGTGCTCTTCATTCAGCTCTGTACAGAAGGGAATAAGTATCTCCCTGCTGCTCACGATTTGATAACCCAGGCAAACGCTTCAAGTGATATAGTAAAATACCTTATTACAATTAACATGAGATTCATCTTTGCAGTAAATGGAGAGTGGATAAACATACATGATTTCGGCCAAGTTGTTTAACAGTGTGTTTTTGTGCTGTTAGCTGGATGTGTTTGAGGCAGTCGAGCGCTACCAGAGAGACGGGGTTCCTCTCATCATCCTGGCAGGGAAGCAGTACGGCTCAGGAAACTCTCGGGACTGGGCGGCCAAAGGACCCTACCTACTGGTAAAGGCTACATTCCACACCCAAAAGCCTCAAGTACTGGTCACATGCCAATAAAACTGGCTTCTGGGTGGAGTTTGTTCTTTAACACTTTTTTTTAAACACTCTAACACTTGAAGTGTTGCAAGATTTTTCTATATTTATTTTTTTTATTTTTTATAATTAGATGCAGTACAACTGAGGTGAGGGCGTTTGACGTGATGTTGGCTGCAGATCTGGTTCTGTACTGTGGCTGGCACCATGTGCTCTTAAAGGATGGCCCCCTATCTCTTAAAGGCCCTAGGATCCATGTGTACAGGGATGATCAGCCAGTTACTGGGACGACAACCTAACTTTGGATGAGGGAAGGTTTTAGCAGGTGGAATATTGGAAGAATCTTTAGAGGTTTACTTAGTCGCAGCTACATTATGCTTAACTACATATCATGGCCCAGTTACACTACCAAAAGTGGACACCTGCTCGTCGAACATCTTATTCCAAAATCATAGGCATTAATATGGAGTTGGTCTCCCCATTGCTGCTATAACAGCCTCCAATCTTCTAGGAAGGCTTTCCACTAGATGTTGGAACATTGCTGCGGGGACTTGCTTCCATTCAGCCACGAGCATTAGTGAGTTTGGGCTCAAATGTTGGGCGATTAGACCTGGCTCGCAGTCGGCGTGCCAATATATTCCAAAGGTGTTCCATAGGGTTGAGTTCAGGGGTCTGTTTAGGCCAGTCAAGTTCTTTCACACCGATCTCAACAAGCCATTTCTGTATGTACCTCACTTTGTGCACATGGGTATTGTTGCCTAGTGGTTAGAATTTTGGGCCAGTAACTGAAAGGTTGCTGGATCGTATCCCCAAGCTGACAAGGTAAAAATCTGTCGTTCTGCCCGAGTTAAGCAGTTAACCCACTGTTCCCCGGGCGCCGAAGATGTCGATTATGACAGCCACCCGCACCTCTCTGATTCATAATGGTCGGGTTAAATGCGAAAGACGCATTTCAGTTGAATGCATTTAGTTGTACAATTGACTGGGTATCCCCCTTTCCCTTCCCTTTCCCATTGTCATGCTGAAAACAGGAAAGAGCGGTCCCTAAACTGTTGCCACAAGGTTGGAAGCAGATAATCGTCTACAATGTCATTGTATTAGTGTTAAGATTTCCCTTCACTAGAACTAAGGGTCTTAGCCCGAACCATAAAAACAGCCCCAGACCATTTTTCCTCCTCCACCAAACTTTACAGTTCACACTATGCATTCAGGCAGGTAGCGTTCTCCTGGCATCCGCCAAACCCAGATTCGTCCATTGGACTGCCAGATGGTGAAGCGTGATTCATCACTCCAGAGAACACGTTTATACTGCTCCAGAGTTCAATTGCAGTGAGCTTTACACCAATCCAGCTGACGCTAGTCATTGCGCATGGTGATCTTAGGCTTGTGTGCGGATGATTGGCCATAGAAACCCATTTCGTGAAGCTCCCGACGAACAGTTCTTGTGCTGACGTTGCTTCCAGAGGCAGTTTGGAACTCTGTAGTGAGTGTTGCAACCGAGGACAGATGATTTTTTCGTGCTATGCACTTAAGCACTCGACGGTCACGTTCTGTGAGCTTGTGTGGCCTACCACTTTGCAGCTGAGCCGTTGTTGCTCCTAGACATTTCCACTTCACAATACCAGCACTCACAGTTGAACGGGGCAGCTCTAGCAGGGCATAAATTTGATGAACTAACTTGTTGGAAAGGTAGTATCCTATGACAGTGCCACGTTGAAAGTCACTGAGCTCTTCAGTAAGGCCATTCTACTGCCAATGTTTATCTGTGGAGATTGCATGGCTGTAGGCTCTATTTTATACACCTGTCAGCAAGGGTTGTCCACATACTTTTGTATATATAGTGAATATGGACACACTATTATTCTGGTACTTTTTAATGGTAAGTTTACAAACATATATTATGGTCATTATACTCAACTTGTATCATCATGGTAAGTGGTGAAATAAGTATAGCTAGTTATAATTGTAATGGCTTAGCAGATAATACCTGGCTAAAAGAGAAGGAATATAATATATAAAGTTGTATGGAAAAAGTACGTGGGGGGGTGTAAGTATTTTCCTCCCATGGGCAAAGAAACTCAAAAGGGGTGATGATATTACTTAATAATAATTTGGAAGGAATGTGCAAACTGTTTAAACAGAACCGCAAGGACGGTGGATCCTTTTAAATATGCTATTGGACCATTAACAGATTATGTTAATCTATATGGTGCAAATGATGATGATCCACACTTCTTTGAAAATATATATATAATCATTTATCGAGCTTATAGGCAATACATGACTCGATTATTATGGTGGGAGATTATAATACGGTTTTAAGTTCTTCAATGGACCGTAAAGGAAATTGCACTACAAACTATCACCCTCATGCACTTAAGGACATTACAAATATTATGGATATATTGGTACTAGTGGATTTATGGAGGCTTAAATATCCTGACCTAGTGAAATATACATGGTGGAGGCTCAGTCAAGCTAGTCGTCTTGACTACTTTCTTATGTAATTTTTGCTGGCACCGAAAGTTAAGTGTTGATAGGGGGCAGAATGCGTTCGGACCATCAAATAATTGGTATACACATTACTCTTACAGAAGTTCCACAAGGATATTGGAAATGTAATCAAAGCCTACTGAATGACCACTTGTTTTTAACCGAGACAGAATAATTTATAACTGACTTTTTATATAACATAGGTACAGCAGATCCTCTTATTGTATGGAACACTTTTAAATGTGCCTTTAGATGCCATGCGACTCAATACTCATCTTTAAAACGAAAGCAATTTAGGTCAAAAAAGTCATTTTTAAAAAAGGAAATGGAGGAACTAACAGTACAGATGGCAATAAAAACTAACACAGAGGCACAGAATACATTAGAGGAAAATAAATAGTGTAACTTATTCAAGAAAGATCAAGTGTAATCTATTATAAAAAATAAAGCGAACTGGATGAAATGAGGAAAAATGCACAAATTATTTCTTAATGTTCAACATATAAATGCTGCCAGAATAGACAGAAACTTGTTACAAATAACAGTTATCATGATTCACTAAACGATATTTTGAAAGAGGAAGCAAAGTACTTTAAGCATATGTTTATATTTCAGTCTCCTCCATCTCCACTAACTGAAGTTAATTGTATGTTATTTTGTCCTATGAATAGTATAAAATTAACAGCTATACAGAAAGACTCATGTGAAGGACTAATTACAAAAGAGGAACTTATAGACGCAATTAAAGCCTTCAAGTCCGGGAAAACTCCAGGGCTGGATGGCATACCAGTTGTGGTATATCAAATATTTTTCGATGTACTCAAAGGTCCGTTATTTGCATGTTTTAACCACTCCTATAAAAATGGTAGACTATCAGATACTCGGCAAGAAGGTCTGATTTCGCTTTTACTGAAACAGTACCCAGGTGTTAAATATAAAGATCAAGTCCACCTAAAAAACTGGAGACCCCTTACACTTCAGTGTTGTGATGCCAAAATCCTAGTAAAATGCAAAGCGCATGGAATTGAAAAGGTATTGTTGGACATTATTCATCCTAATCAGACAGGTTTTTTACATGGACGATACATTGGAGATAATATAAGACAAATACTGGAAACAATAGAACACTATGAACATTTTGGGGAATCTCTTATACAATGGGTTAAAGTTATGTATACTAACCCCAGGTGTAAAATAGGCATTTAATGGCTACTTCTCAAAGTATTAAATTGTCAAGAGGAGTAAAACAATGTTGTCCACTATCGGCATATCTATTTATTAGACATTAAAATCAGATCCAACAACAATATCAAGGGGCTAGAAATCCAGGGCTTAAAAACAAAAGTGTCATTGTACGCTGACGATTCATGTTTTCTTTTAAATATTTTATTTGGATCCCTGCACAGCCTCAGAGGATCTAGATCATTTTTCTAAACTCTCTAAAGACAACTTTTACATTACCGTGTAGCTTACCAATAAAATTGTCCGACTGTGTAGGTAGTTTCTTATAACTGCATGCTGGTTAAGGGCTTGTAAGTAAGCATTTACTTACATTTACTCCTCTCGGCGCATGTGACACAATTAAATTTGATATACTTGGTATTCATATCCCGAAAGAGAGAAATTATCTCACAACAATACATTTGAATAGAAAGTTAGCTAAATTAGATAAGATTTTGCTATCATGGAAAGGACTACACCTGTCTATTTGTGGAAAGTTAGTCATATCCCAGTTTACCTATTTACACGTACAGTTGAAGTCGGAAGTTTACATACACATTAGCCAAATGCATTTAAACTCAGTTTTTCACACTTCCTGACATTTAATCCTTGTAAAAATTCCCTGTCTTAGGTCAGTTAGAATCCCCACTTTTTTTTAAGAATTTGAAATGTCAGAATAGTAGAGAGAATGATTTATTTCTTTCATCACATTCCCAGTGGGTCAGAAGTTTACATACACTCAATTAGTATTTGGTAGCATTGCCTTCAAATTGTTTAACTTGGGTCAAACGTTTCAGGTAGCCTTCCACAAGCTTCCCACAATAAGTTTGGCCCATTCCTCCTGACAGAGCTGATGTAACTGAGTCAGGTTTGTAGGCCTCCTTGCTCGCACACGCCTTTTCAGTTCTGCCCACAAATTTTCTATAGGATTGAGGTCAGGGCTTTGTGATCGCCACTCCAATCCCTTGACTTTGTTGTCCTTATTAAGCCATTTTGCCACAACTTTGGAAGTATGCTTGGGGTCATTGTCCATTTGGAAGACCCATTTGCGACCAAGCTTTAACTTCCTGACTGATGTCTTGAGATGTTGCTTCAATATATCCACATAATTTTCCTGCCTCATGATGCCATCTATTTTGTGAAGTGCACCAATACCTCCTGCAGCAAAGCACCCCCACAACATGATGCTGCCACCCCCGTGCTTCACGGTTGGGATGGTGTTCTTTGGCTTGCAAGCCTCCCCCTTTTTCCTCCAAACATAACAATGGTCATTATGGCCAAACAGTTCTATTTTTGTTTCATCAGACCAGAGGACATTTCTCCAAAAAGTACAATCTTTGTCCCCACGTGCAGTTGCAAACCGTAGTCTGACTTTTTTATGGCGGTTTTGGAGCAGTGGCTTCTTCCTTGCTGAGCGGCCTTTCAGGTTATGTCGATTATAGGACTCGTTTTACTGTGGATATAGATACTTTTGTACCGGTTTCCTCCGGTATCTTCACAAGGTCCTTTGCTGTTGTTCTGGGGTTGATTTGCACTTTTCGCAACAAAGTACGTTCATCTCTAGGAGACAGAACACATCTCCTTCCTGAGCGGTATGACGGCTGCGTGGTCCTATGGTGTCTATACTTGCGTACTATTGTTTGTACAGATGAACGTGGTACCTTCAGGCGTTTGGAAATTGCTCCCAAGGATGAACCAGACTTGTGGAGGTCTACAATTTATTTTCTGAGGCTGATTTCTTTTGATTTTCCCATGATGTCAAGCAATGAGGCCCTGAGTTTGAAGGTAGGCCTTGAAATACATCCACAGGTACACCTCCAATTGACTCAAATGATGTCAATTATCCTATGAGAAGCTTCTAAAGCCATGCCATAATTTTCTGGAATTTTTCAAGCCGTTTAAAGGCACAGTCAAATTAGTCTATGTAAACCTCTGACCCACTGGAATTGTGATACAGTGAAATAATCTGTCCGTAAACAATTGTTGGGAAAATTACTTTTGTCATGCACAAAGTAGATGTCCTAACCGACTTGCCAAAACTATAGTTTAACAAGAAATTTGTGGAGTGGTTGAAAAACGAGTTTTAATGACTCCAACCTAAGTGTATGTAAACTTCCGACTTCAACTGTAAATGTGTTTAGCAGTTATTGCAGGTGTAACAAAATGCTTGTGTTTCTAGCTCAAACGGTGCAGTAATATCTAACAAGTAATATCTAACAATTTCACAACAATACACACATCTGAAGTAAAGGAATGGAATTAAGAATATGTAAATATTTGGAAAAGCAATGTCGGAGTGGCATAGACTAAGATATAATAGAATACGGTATATACATATGAAATGAGTAATGCAAAATATGTAAACATTAAAGTGGCCAGTGATTTCAAGTCTATGTAAATAGGCAGCAGCCTCTAATGTGATACTGGTGGTTATTTAACCTTCCTGTGGCATCGGGTGCTGTAGGTGTCCTGGAGGGCAGGTAGTTTGCCCCTGGTGATGCGTTGGGCAGACAGTACCACCCTCTGGAGTACCACCCTCTGGAGAGCTTGCAAGCCTCCCCTTTTTTTCCTCCAAACATAACAATGGTGATACAGCCCGACAGGATGTTCTCAATTGTGCGTCAGTAAAAGTTTGTAATGGTCATTTACTTATCGCCCTGCCTACACCTAACGACTTGTTTTTTAAATTATATGAGCACAAACTATTCCACTTTATTTGCAACGGCAAGCCATACAAAATTAAACGGGCCTATTTAAATAATGATTATGTATTCAGAGGGCAGACATTTTTAATATTAAAGCATTGGACCTCTCACGAAAGATTTCAGAACATCTAAAAAAATATATATTTTTTGGGTAAATAATATAAATAGGACTGGTGGAGTTATGTCACATATGCAGTTAAGATAAATATATGGACATGTCTGCTCTATCCAAAATTACAACCAACTAATTGCAGCATTACTGCAAAAATGGAAGAGGCAAGTGGATGGGGAGAAGGTAAGGAACTTGTTTGTTGGCCCTGCATTTAAGACCAAAATTGGCTAAAGAAAATTGTGATTAAATGAAAAGTATACCAGTTTGATTAAAGGACCAAAAAATGTACAGCTGCAAAAATAGTTGGGAGAAGCTTTTCGATGTACCAATTCCATAGCACTTGGTTTGTGAACTGATACACAGAACGACACCAGATTCAAAACTTAGGTTTTCCATTTGAATTATTATACAAAATTCTTGCAACCAATAGAATGTTGTATGTATGTATGTATGTATGCAACCATCCCAGCTCTGCAGATTTTGCTGACAGAATCATTAGATCACTTGTTTTGGTACTGCCCATAGGTAGCTTGGTTTTTGGTCACAGGTTCAGGAATGGCTAAAAATTGCAACATTTACTTGGAGCTAACTGCAAATTGTGCTGTTCGGTGATTTCAAAAGTCATAGTCAATCGATCGATAATATAACAATACTCTTAGCAAAAAGGATTCTTTAATTTACAATCTGTAAAAACTTTGCGAATAGAAAGGTTCAGAACTTTTGAAACCGCACAGTGGAAAAATGGCAGCTAGAAATCAAATGGTCTTCAGAGATGGAGGGGAGCGGTTGAGGGTAGCTGAAGGCTGGGACTAAAAACAAACAAAATATAACGAATGTAAAATATACTGTCCGTAAAATGTACATAGGCCTCTACTTCCAGCTTATAGATACTAAGTATTGTTGTCCATTTAGTTTACTCCAATTAGGGGAGGGGTGGTAGGGTTGGGGGAAAATCATAAAGAAGGAAATCTATATTTAAAAGATGCATATTTAAAATAATATATACATTTGCAAAAAAATATGGTGTTTTGGAAATGATGCAGGCAATTACATTGATAGAATCCACAGTATATCTGCAATATTAAAGCTGATATACCCCTAAAAATATATATTTTTTAACATAAGCGCCAAATGCCGTCTGTTCTGTGATCTCAATCAATAGACGTTTTTACCAAGTCATGTTTCACAGAACACTTGACCTAAAGCCCCAAAATAGTATGGCAATGGTGATAACTCCATAGTCTGAAATAAAGAGCGATATGAACCAGATCCTAAAGGCAGAAGTCATCCTGGCTCTGCATAAAATCTCTACTCCTACATTGTTCTTTGTTTCAATTTACATGAGCTGGAGAGAGAAAAATGTACACAATTAAATTCTAAATAAATCAAATATTCATTGGGAAATTTCATTCAATTTTATATGTGCCTTTTTACTCCATGAGATACAGATCCCATTGGTCTCTTATTCTGTGTGTTCTATGGTTGGCAGGGTGTGCGAGCTGTCATAGCAGAAAGCTTTGAGAAGATGCACAAGAACCACCTGGTGGGCATGGGCATCGCGCCCCTCCAGTTCTTGCCAGGCCAGAGTGCCGATTCTCTAGAGCTCTGCGGGAAGGAGAAGTTCACTATCACGCTACCAGAGGACCTGTCCCCAAAGCAAATGCTAACTGTCAAAGTATGGCATCCAATCAAATGTTACCTTTTTATAACAAAAATGTCCCATCCCCAGTTAAAATGTCTCGCAACTATCTTTGTCTATGGCATTGTCTCTTCATTGAACTACATTTTTCACTTTTTCTCTCTCTAGACTAGCTCTGGAAAGACCTTCAGTGTGACGACTCTGTTTGACAACGAGATGGACGTGGCCTTTTACCGGCATGGCGGGCTGCTGCGATATGTGGCTCGGACCATGCTCTAGACTAGATCATTTTATCTTAACTCAGCTTTAACCCCAAGGCCTGATTTTCTTTCTGTGCTTATATATGGGGTTATTCATGCTCCAACCATCTAGTTGAATGTGTGGAAATGGGCCTACTAAACTAGCTTGCTCAAGTAGGGATGACACAGAAGCTAATTCACAGAGATTATGTACCCTCCCCGGCCCACAGACAAATGCCTCCCAGGTCTAAACCAAACCTGTGCTGTTTTGAACTTCTTGTGACCAGCCCAGTCTGCTCCACTTCAGACTAGCTCAGACCAGCCCAACATTCTTTCAGCTCCAAGACCAGCTCAGTCCTCTTTGATGATATCCATCTGCTTCAGCATTTAGACCAACACAATCCACTTTAGAACAGATTGATATTTAATGGCTGAGCATGCCCCGTTCAGAACAACCAGCTCCAGCAGGGTGCCTGTTCTATAGGGTGGAACATTCAGAACGTTGCAGTGTAGAAGTCCAATGTAAAGAATGGACATAACCTGATATCTTGTGAATGAAAGGGTTGTGTCTGATTCTAAGTCACTGATTTTTGTGTCAGTCGGAAAGTTTCATCTCTTTTGAACAGGTATCTGCACTTTTTATCAGCGCTTGAGCTTCCTAACCACATCAGTCAAGTTCAATTCTGAGACCAGATCGATCTACTTTAGCCGACCAGATGAGACCTTGTGCCCAATTCCAACCCAACTCTTTCCCTTTACTTCTTTGATGCTTATGTAGATCTGGACAGATTGGATTGCTGTAAGCAATAGGGAGAATATTCTACTTTGCCTACATAATGTAATCTTTTTAGATTTGGAATCGTGCACCAGTCTAGGCTGTGCATATCTCCTGCAGACTCGTCCATCCTTTACAACAGAGTATTTCCAGGGATGTCCTCTTTTGCACTTATGGTCAGAATGAGAATGTGGAGGAAACAGTTGTTTTTTGCTCTCCATGTCTGCACAGCTTCATTGTCTACTGGTTGAACTGATTATCTGACAACGGGGTTAGTATTTGGGTGTGGAAACTATCTATTTCACTGGTGCTGAGGCAGAGGTGTCAAAATGTCCTTCGCTTTGGTGCTTCTCATGACAATTTGCGAGGTCCTCTGTAAGATGCATACAATCTAGAACTGTATAGCTCTATATATAGCTCTGATAGTCTAGTTTGATCTACAATATCTCATTGCTTGTCAGGTACCGGTATTTAAGGTTTACAAAGTAGTGGGCAACCATTGTTCGTGTGTTGGTGTTAACGCTGTGGTTGGACATTTTGCATGTTAAGGCTGTCTGTGTGACAATGTTGCCTCAGTTGGCTTACTCAGATAATGGCACTATATGAAACTTTATTCATACAATTTAATTGAGACCTCTGGAATGTGGATTTGAACATTAGCTTTTAAACGAATACTTTAGTGATCATTGAGATTCTCATGTATTTATTGTCATACTAAATTCAAACTTATTTTTTTATTTTTTACTTTCAAAGAGTGAACAATGCCATTGTGTTGCCATGACACATTTCCAAAGCAAGTTTAAGCAGAGAAGAGTTTCCTGACCTGTAATGATGTCATTCGTTTTGAGGGTGCATACACACGTGTTGATGTCATTGGTTGTCAAACTACAGAGCTTCTATTAGCCTGATTTGGGCTTATTGGTTTCCTGTGTTTTGATTGGGTACATGAGTCCTGGCCGGTGGTCTGATCAAGATGGTGCAACGCAGAAGAACTTTCAGAATCAGGTAGAAATGTCTAGTGTAGATACGATTTAATTGTCATGTAGAACATGTAATCAAGTCAACTGTGTTCATTTCTATCTGCAATGTTATTCTGAGTATTTCACCTCACTGAGTATACCCCAGTTTTATGTTAATGCAATTTCCCTTGAAAGTGTGATCCGTTCTATTGGCTTGACTTCACAGGTATGCGTCTCACTGACTGCTTTGGGGATTTTAGGTTTTTCCCTGAATACAAGCACACGGTAATTTAGTACATTTTAATTAATGGATGATGTATGTGGTGTTATTATTTGTGTGTAGCTGTTGGGGTACTGCTTCTTTTTTCATTGTCACAAAAAATGTACCATATGCAAACAAAGCAAGTGCAACATTGCACATAACAATAAGTACCTGGTTATTGCAGAGAAGTGGTAAAAAAAAAATAATTAAGTACCGAATACTGAATTATAACAGATATTGTATATAGTTTTTAATAAATGATTAAAATAAGTTTTGTTTGTATGTTTTACTATAAAGAAACTACAAAAAACATCTCTATTTGGATGCTGGGCTCTCAAATCAGTGCCGGCATTATTGTTCCAGCACATCACTCGCAAGTCCAAGAAATACCTTTTCACACTGCTTTCTTCTTAGTCCTGGGCTATCTTACCCCCAGGCTAGACTGGCTCATTGTTTTGCTTAGCAATGACCAAGAAGGGTAAAGAAGCTTCAGAATTTTGGAAAACCCATTCACTTACATGTGTTTGCTTGAAATGAACATGCTACATTTGTAGGTTTAAATGCTATCTTAACTGGCTGTAAAATAGATCATTTACAACAGCACTACTAATATCCAACTTCGACTTGAAGAATGTCTGTTCTTTGCCAGGAGATACCGACCCTGCCGTTATGCTTGTTTACACTGAGCTAAACTGTCGGGATGCGATCCATTACATTCTATCCATCACATTTTCTAACGTTTCTATGGACACAGCCAAACAACAGAAGTGATGGATTCGACTTCTGTTTGTCACCGTTGCGCTGCAATAGGAAAGTAAACTTGCCGAGTAAATTATTTGAGGGTCAATTTATAGAGAATAAAAGTCAAGTAAACGTGTGTGTGTATGTGTGTGTGTGTGTGTGTGTGTGTGTGTGTGTGTGTGTATGTGTATATATATATATATATATATATAAAAAGACAAGTACCTTTTTCAGGACCCTGTCTTTCAAAGATAATTTGTAAAAATCCAAATAACTTCACAGATCTTCATTGTAAATGGTTTAAACACTGTTTCCCATGCTTGTTCAGTGAACCATAAACAATTAATGAACATGCACCTGTGGAACGGTCGTTAAGACACTAACAGCTTACAGACTGTAGGCAATTTAAGGTTACAGTTATGAAAACTTAGGACACTAAAGAGGCCTTTCTACTGACTCTGAAAAACACCAAAAGAAAGATGCCCAGGGTCCCTGCTCATCTGCGTGAACGTGCCTTAGGCATGCTGCAAGGAGGCATAAGGACTGCAGATGTGGCCAGGGAAATAAATTGCAATGTCCGTACTGTGAGCTGCCTAAGACAGCGTTACAGGGAGACAGAACGGACAGCTGATCGTCCTCGCAGTGGCAGACCACGTGTAACAACACGTGGTCTGCCACGTGTTGGGAATTTTCTGTCATGCTAAGCATTCAAAATATGAGTACTTTTCGTTGTCAGGGAAAATGTATGGAGAAAAAAGTACATTTTCTTAAAATTCAATATTTAAAAGCAATGCTACCATTTTTCCATAAGTACTTTATACCACTGCTCCCAAGTGGGTAGGCCTATGCCCTCCCAGGTCCACCTATCGCTCTGCCCCTGCCCAGTCATGTGACATCCATAGATAAGGGCCTGAATTTATTTGACTGATTTCCTTATATGAACTGTAACTCAGTAAAATCGTTGAAATTGTTGCATGTTGCGTTGATATTTTTGTTCAGTATAAATATTACCTAGATTTTAGGCCATTCATTAGCTAAATATTAGGGCCATAGGCTAAATATTTACCTGGCAAAGTGCAAGAAATATAGGTAACCAGATTATAAAATGGCAGATCTGTAGTGTGTTCCTCCAGGCTTTGCTCAGTGGTGCCCGGGCACACAAAGCTCCACTATGAATGAAATCAAATCACATTTTTGTTGTCACATGCTTCATAAACAACAGGTGTAGACTAACAGTGAAATGCTTACTTACGAGCCCTTCTCAACAATGCTGCATACAGTAAGAAATAAATTATAATAGAAAAAAAAAAGTAACATGAGGAATAAATACACAATGAGCAATGATAGCTTGGCTATATACATGTACCAGTACAGACTTCGTGTGCAGGGGTATGAGGAAATTGAGGTAGATATGTACATTTAGGTAGGGGTAAAGTGACGAGACAACCGGATAGGCCTAGGACAAGAAAAGTATTATACCTGGGCTACAACAACACAGTGCAATGAGGAATGTATTATTGATATCAAGTGACTACACATTTGTCTATAGGGTGTAAACTGCAGTGATGTAGGCTAATTTCAATATCCACTCACATTTCCTGTTTTGTTTCATGCTGAAATCACTACATAGGCCAACAGCCTGATTATGCAACCATTTGGGTCTATTCTCAACAGTTTAGAAGGTCCAGAAAGCTACATTAGCAGGCCACTCATATGGTGTAGGCCTATTTTGTCAGGATATAGCCCGGTGTTAAGATGGGTCTACTGTAGAAAAATATTAGCTTTTCCTTTCCATCTCCCAGCTTGTTACACCTCGATCATACATACAGTTTCATTGTGCAAAATGTTACGCAACATCATCTGGATGTGTGTGCAGCAAAAGTTAAACATTCACCTTCTACCTTTTCTGTCAAGCCGTCTACGGATACAATTTGATGCATAAGTTTGATAAATCCAACATATGCACCTTCAGTGGAGACTGCTGAGGGGAGGACAGCTCATAATAATGGCCGTAATGGAGTAAATGGAATGGCATGTGTTTGAAGTATTTGATACCACTCCACCGATTTCGCTCCAGCCATTACCACGAGCCCATCCTCCCCAATTAAGGTGCCACCAACCTCCTGTGTACATCACACGGAACGCACTGCAAGGCAAACGCAGCATTCCATTGGAAATGAATGTACTTCTGGTGTACCAAAACGCAAGAACACTGTCGGTGTGAAGGCGTTAATGCTGTAGCTTATTTTATTCAGAAAGCAAGAGCAAGCGTGCATCTCTCCTCCAGTGGGCTATTAGTAGGCTACAGAAAATAAGTCGAAATAAGTATCCAACAAGTTTTTGTAGTCTGGCTTTTCCTGGGATGGACTCAACAAGATGTATAAGGAATATCCGTGGCAGCTGAGAGGCCAGGTGAGTAATTGTGCAACAGAGCAATGAAGACAGACAGGCTTGAGATGTAGTCTATTTCCTAAATTAGAAGCATATGCATATTAGCCCACAATTCATAAACTCAATGTTAGGCTTAATACTGCAGTGAATATATCCAGTCAATTTACACAGTGAAATATATATATTTTTTTATTAGATAATGAAATCATAGGTAGCTTACACTATGAGCGCTCCCTCCCAGTCCCCGGGTATGCAGCTCGAAAATCTACCATATTGTTTCAGTTTTTTAGGGACAATAATTGTATTATACCTAGGCTACAACAACACAACGCAATGAAGAATTGTATTATCGTTTTCGAGTACAAAACTCTAGTATAGGCTGTAAACTGCAGTGAATAGCCTATGTAATTTGAATAACCGCTCTAAAGCCTGGCGTTTAGAATGCCATATTCATCATTTCAAAATAACTGCATCTAGCCTGCCTGCCTGATTGGGCAACCATTTGGATCAGTTAAGTTTTTTTTATTTTCTTGACAAGGTGCAAACACATTAGCAGGAGAGTCATATGGTGTATTTTGTCATGATGTATGGGCTAACATAAACATGCTTATGCAGGGATTTCTGGTGGCGCTCACATGAATTATAATAATGCGTGAGCACAAAATAAGTTGTATCCATAGTTTCCGGGTTTTGGCTTCTGGGTTTTTAAAAACGTTCTAAAATGAGGGTGATACTGAGAAGGAACTGCCAGATGCATCATAATAGCCCAGAAGTAAAGCTGCACTAGGAGCCACATTTTAAATGGTATAGATTGAATACATGGACCAGGATATAAACACTCGCATCAAAACACAATTTAAATGTATTTTTGGAAGGGATGTGGTCATCATTCAATTATTACATCAAATATATACATCTCATGGTAGTGGGCAGCTATTTTATATATTTTTTCACACGTCCATTATTTTTTGCATACGTCTTATAGCGACCCTATACTTTTGGCAGCCCTGGTGTGAAGGTTGAGGAATGGAAGAGCAGACTGTCATATCACAGATAGAACAATGAGACAGATATTTCACTGGATGTAGGGCCCATACATGTGAAGCATCCAGTTGGAGTTTCCATTCACTACCAAATCTGGTGATGAGAGGAAGTCCCCAAGGTTGGCAGTGGGAGAAGATGGAGGGAGATGGATTTTGGCCAACATTCTGCAGATTTTCTCATAGATGAAATATTTGATCTCCATACAGTTTTCTGTTTCCAAAACTAGAATCTGTTACAAACAGAGTGGACTGTGTTGTGTAGTGCAAAGACAAATTGAGCACACATGCACTTCAAAGAGTAGGTGAATAAATGCTTGAACACACCAATAGGATCTCACTAGCTCGTGCTTGACTCTGCACACCTTGCTTGTTCTGCCCACTAAGATTAATTTATTGCCATTGGAAATGACACGACAAGATCTGGTCTATCTTGGGTTAGTTATACAAATCTTCGGTCATATAACCCTAAATATTTTCGATGTGCAGTTTGGAATTACAATTTAAGAGGACTAAGTGCTTCTATAGCAAACAAATCTCTGTGCTGTTTGGGTGCAATGTTAGACTGCATATCGTTCTTAACTCTTCAGAGCTGTCACGACTTCCGCCGAAGTCGGTTCCTCTCCTTGTTCGGGCGGCGGTCGATGTCACCGGTCTTCTAGCCATCGCCGATCCACTTTTCATTTTCCATTGGTTTCGTCTTTCTTTCCCACACACCTGGTTTTCATTTCCCAATTACTGGTCATGTATTTAACCCTCTGTTTCCCCCGTGTCTTTGTGTGTGATTGTTTATTGTTCAGGTCGGTACGTTTCCGGCAGTTTTTTTTCCGGGTGCTGTTTTCACCCGTGTTTTGTGGCAACCGTTATTGTTCACATATTGGTATGTTTACTGTGTGCTATTTCTTAATTAAAGTGCGTTGTTCACTCATCTTTGCTCTCCTGCGCCTGACTTCATGCACCAGCTGCACCCACCGCCTGACAGAATCACACACCAAGAAACTATATGGAGTCAGCAGGAGCAGGTACCCCTGTTATTGGGGTCGAGGAGCGCGACAGGAGCAAGGGACGATGCTCCATCATCTCGGCGCCACCATGGACCGCGTCCTACAGACTATGGATCGCTGGGAGAGAAAGGGACGTCCTCCAGCGCCTCCGCCAGCTCAACCAAGGTCTCCACTACTCGCCCCTCTTTCACCCGGTCCCAGTGGCATTCGTCTTGCCCTCCCTAGGGAGTATGATGGGACGGCTGCACAATGTCAGGGCTTCCTATTACAGCTGGAGCTCTACCTAGCAACCGTCCACCCGGCACCTTCGGACCGAGAGAGGGTGTCCGCCCTCATCTCATGTCTCTCAGGGAGAGCCCTGGAGTGGTCTTCGACCACCCGCCTGAGGGTAGAGCAGCGGGTGAACGTTTCGTACATCTGAGGCAGGGGACAAGGAGCGCCCAGGAGTTTGCTCTGGACTTCCGGACCCTGGCCGCTGACGCGGGATGGAACGACAGGGCCCTGATCAACCACTATCGTTGCAGTTTGTGCGAGGACGTCCGTCGGGGGTTGGCCTGCAGGGACACCACCCTCACTTTCGACCAGCTGGTGGACCTGTCCATTCGGTTGGATAACCTGCTGGCTACTCACAGACATCCAGATCGGGCCCTGTCAGTTCCATCCCCCAGCACCACCGCTCCGACGCCCATGGAGCTGGGAGGTGCTGCGCTTAGGGAGACTGGAGGAGGTTCCGTTTCATGCACCACATGTGGCCGCAGAGGGCACATTGCCGGTCGGTGCTGGGGAGGTTCCTCTGGGAGTCGAGGCACCAGGCAGGGCACTCTCGCGTCACCCCAGGTGAGCCGGCACCATGCTCACCCAGAGCTCTCTGTTGCCCACATGTTTTTGAACATTACTTTTCCTGAGTTTCCCCCGCATTCCTAGCATAAGGCGCTCGTCGATTCAGGCGCAGCTGGGAATTTCCTTGACAGATCATTTGCCCATAAATTAGGGATCCCTATTGTTCCTGTGGATATGCCCTTCCCAGTTCACACCCTAGACAGTCGACCATTAGGGTCCGGGTTGATTAGGTAGGTCACCGCGCTCCTGGGCATGGTGACGCAAGAGGTTCGTAAGGAGAGAATCAGTCTCTTCCTTTTTGATTCTCCTGCGTTTCCCTTTGTGCTAGGCCTACCCTGGTTAGTCTGTCATGATCCCACTGTTTCGTGGCAACGGAGGGCTCTCACGGGGTGGTCATGAGAGTGCTCAGGGAGGTGTTTAGGGGTTTCCGTTGGTGCTACTACGGTGGAAAGTCCAGACCAGGTCTCCACAATGCACATTCCTCCTGAATATGCCGAAGAAGGCAACTCAATTACCACCCCATCGACAGGGGGATTGTGCAATAAATCTCCTGGTAGACGCCGCACTTCCCAGGAGTCACGTGTATCCCCGTCACAAGCGGAGACGGCGGCTATGGAGACATATGTCTCCGAATCTCTGTGTCAGGAGTACATTCGATCTTCCACTTCACCCGCCTCCTAAAGTCTGCCTCCGTGCATTGACTATCGAGGTCTAAATCAAATCACGGTGAGGTACAGTTACCCGCTACCTCTCATCGCCACCGCGATTGAGTCAATGCACGGGGCGCGCTTCTTCACGAAACTAGATCTCAGGAGCGCGTACAACCTGGTGCGTATCCGGGAGGGAGACGAGTGGAAGACAGCATTCAGTACCACCTCAGGGCATTATGAGTACCTCGTCATGCCGTATGGTTTGATGAATGCTCCATCAGTTTTCCAAGCCTTTGTAGACGAGATTTTCAGGGACCTGCACGGGCAGGGTGTAGTGGTGTATATTGATGACATTCTGATAAACTCCGCTGCACGTGCCGAGCATGTGTCCCTGGTGCACAGGGTGCTTGGACGATTGTTGGAGCATGACCTGTACGTCAAGGCTGAGAAATGCCTGTTCTTCCAGCAGGCTGTCTCCTTCCTAGGGTACCGCATTTCCACCTCAGGGGTGGAGATGGAGAGTGACCGCATTTCAGCCGTGCGCAATTGGCCGACTCCCACCACGGTAAAGGAGGTGCCGAGATTTTTAGGGTTTGCCAATTACTACCAGCGGTTTATCCAGGGTTTTGGCCCGGTGGCGGCTCCCATTACCTCACTGCTGAAGGGGGTCCTGTACGTTTGCAGTGGTCGGCTGAGGCGGACAGGCCTTTTGGTCACCTAAGGGCTCTGTTTACCTTGGTTCCTGTGCTGGCCCATCCGGATCCTTCTTTGACGTTCATAGTGGAGGTGGACGCGTCCGAGGCTGGGATAGGAGCCGTGCTGTCTCAGCGCTCGGGCACGCCACCGAAGCTCCGCCCCTGTGCTTTCTTCTCGAAGAAACTCAGCCCGGCGGAGCGGAACTATGATGTGGGGGACCGGGAGTTGTTGGCTGTGGTGAAAGCTTTGAAGGCGTGGAGACATTGGCTTGAGGGGGCTAAACACCCTTTTCTCATCTGGACTGACCACCGCAACCTGGAGTACATCCGGGCAGCGAGGAGACTGAATCCTCGTCAGGCAAGGTGGGCCATGTTTTTTACCCGTTTTGTGTTTACCCTGTCCTACAGACCAGGTTCCCAAAATGTGAAGGCAGATCCACCAGCTACAACCACCGCCTGACAAGATCGCACTGATGCACAAGTGATAGGCCTACATTGTATATCATGCTGACCACACCGTCTGCGTTGCGTGTGTGAGCGTTGCAAAATAAATGTACACATACATGTTATTCAATCATTTCATCCAAAGCTTGCACGTCAATGAGCGTCTGTGTGGCCAGGTGCTAAAATAGAATTTGGTTCTATGTTTGATGCTTGACATGCTGCAAGTCCAGCCTCTCTAATTTCCTCATTGGTTTTTAGGAGCATATACCCATGTGGGTGATTTGAAAGATGACTGAGGTCCACACTCCAGTCAAAATTGTTTGCCAACCACCATATAAAGGCCATAGAAGAAGACTAAAGGAGAAGAGATTACTAGAAACTAACTAGGTTTTCCCTTTTATCTGTGGATTCATTGTTGGAGTAGAGAACACATGATTTTGTGTGACTCAAAATAGGTACAAATTCTACAAAGATCCATAAAAAAAGGACCTTGTACATTTCAGGTTAAATAACAACCCAATGTTTATGTCCCAGGACAAATAAGCTAGCAATAGCCAGCTAGATAGGTAAATATCCATTCATGTTTCATGTGTTTCGACCTGTCCCCAAATTAATATAGTTGGTTCAGAGTTTGTTTGGATATTTCAACCTACGGGTCCTGATCACATCTGGTGTGGATGGACAAAATCAACATGCACGGTCTAGTCAGCACGACTCGGTGAACATAAGATATTACCGTTTTTAATGTCCCGTTGGTAGGATATTCGTGATCGTAGCTCGTCTATTTTGTTATCCATTGATTGTACGTTGGCTAATAGGACCGATGGTAAAGGCAGATTACCCACTCGCCGTCAGATCCTTACAAGGCACCCCGACCTACGTCCCCAAAAACTCTCTCTTTCTCCTGCGAATGACAGGTTGGCCTTGTCGGGTGTCAGAAGTAAATCCTTCGCGTCCGACTCGTTAAAGTAAACATTTTTGTCCAGTACGAGGTGAGTAATCGCTGTCCTGATATCCAGGAGCTATTTTCGATCATAAGAGACAGTGGCAGAAACATCATGTACAAATAATGTGAAAAAACACACACAATAGCACGATTGGTTAAGAGCCCGTAAAACGGCAGCCATCTCCTCCGGCACCTATTATGGCCATTGCACTACTGACGTCACAAACTGCAGTAAGAAATCCATCGCCATCTGCGCCCATTCAACATAGCCTATGTTTACGTTTTTATTACTTCTAAATAAAATAACTTTTTGGGGTTCCCATACGCTTTCACTGATGTTTTGATTCTTGCTTGAACAGTCGCTAAGATTATATTTGGTTGTGATATTTTCTAAATAACTATTTTGGATGCAGCAGTTGTTAGCTAGAATGTTAACTTGCATAACCTAGGACCTAGGTGCATTACTATCAAAGGTCATAGAGGGGGCGGAGGATACGGACTGTGCCTCTCAAAGGACCAAAATAACAAGGGTTACAGTGGGGCAAAAAAGTATTTAGTCAGCCACCAATTGTGCAAGTTCTCCCACTTAAAAAGATCATCATAGGTACACGTCAACTATGACAGACAAAATGAGAAAAAAAAGTCCAGAAAATCACATTGTAGGATTTTTAATGAATTTATTTGCAAATTATGGTGGAAAATAAGTATTTGGTCACCTACAAACAAGCAAGATTTCTGGCTCTCACAGACCTGTAACTTCTTCTTTAAGAGGCCCCTCTGTCCTCCACTCGTTACCTGTATTAATAGCACCTGTTTGAACTTGTTATCAGTATAAAAGACACCTGTCCACAACCTCAAACAGTCACACTCCAAACTCCACTATGGCCAAGACCAAAGAGCTGTCAAAGAACACCAGAAACAAAATTGTAGACCTGCACCAGGCTGGGAAGACTGAATCTGCAATAGGTAAGCAGCTTGGTTTGAAGAAATCAACTGTGGGAGCAATTATTAGGAAATGGAAGACATACAAGACCACTGATAATCTCCCTCGATCTGGGGCCCCACGCAAGATCTCACCCCGTGGGGTCAAAATGATCACAAGAATGGTGAGCAAAAATCCCAGAACCACACGGGGGGACCTAGTGAATGACCTGCAGAGAGCTGGGACCAAAGTAACAAAGCCTACCATCAGTAACACACTACGCCGCCAGGGACTCAAACCCTGCAGTGCCAGACGTGTCCAGGCCCGTCTGAAGTTTGCTAGAGAGCATTTGGATGATCCAGAAGAGGATTGGGAGAATGTCATATGGTCAGATGAAACCAAAATAGAACTTTTTGGTAAAAACTCAACTCGTCATGTTTGGAGGACAAAGAATGCTGAGTTGCATCCAAAGAACACCATACCTACTGTGAAGCATGGGGGTGGAAACATCATGCTTTGGGGCTGTTTTTCTGCAAAGGGACCAGGACGACTGATCCGTGTAAAGGAAAGAATGAATGGGGCCATGTATCGTGAGATTTTGAGTGAAAACCTCCTTCCATCAGCAAGGGCATTGAAGATGAAACGTGGCTGGGTCTTTCAGCATGACAATGATCCTAAACACACCGCCCGGGCAACGAAGGAGTGGCTTCGTAAGAAGCATTTCAAGGTCCTGGAGTGGCCTAGCCAGTCTCCAGATCTCAACCCCATAGAAAATCTTTGGAGGGAGTTGAAAGTCCGTGTTGCCCAGCGACAGCCCCAAAACATCACTGCTCTAAAGGAGATCTGCATGGAGGAATGGGCCAAAATACCAGCAACAGTGTGTGAAAACCTTGTGAAGACTTACAGAAAACGTTTGACCTGTGTCATTGCCAACAAAGGGTATATAACAAAGTATTGAAATAAACTTTTGTTATTGACCAAATACTTATTTTCCACCATAATTTGCAAATAAATTCATTACAAATCCTACAATGTGATTTTCTGGATTTGAGCGTCTGCGCTGACAGACACAGCAAACCTTCTTGCCACAGCTCGCATTGATGTGCCATCCTGGATGAGCTGCACTACCTGAGCCACTTGTGTGGGTTGTAGACTCCGTCTCATGCTACCACTAGAGTGAAAGCACCGCCAGCATTCAAAAGTGACCAAAACATCAGCCAGGAAGCATAAGAACTGAAAAGTGGTCTGTGGTCCCCACCTGCAGAACCACTCCTTTATTGGGGGTGTCTTGCTAATTGCCTATAATTTCCACCTGTTGTCTATTTTATTTGCACAACAGCATGTGAAATTTATTGTCAATCAGTGTCACTTCCTAAGTGGACAGTTTGATTTCACAGAAGTGTGATTGACTTGGAGTTACATTGTGTTGTTTAAATGTTCCCTTTATTTTTTTGAGCAGTGTATATTTTTTTATTTCACCTTTATTTAACCAGTTAGGCCAGTTGAGAACAAGTTCTCAATTACAACTGCGACCTGGACAAGATAAAGCAAAGCAGTGCGACACAAACAGCACAGTTACACATGGATAAACAAACGTACAGTCAATAACACAATAGAAAAGTCTATATACAGTGTGTGCAAATGAAGTAAGATTAGGGAGGTAAGGCAATAAATAGGCCATAGTGGCTGAAATAATTACAATTTAGCATTAACACTGGAGTGATAGATGTGCAGAAGATGAATGTGCAAGTAGAGATAATGGGGTGCAAAGGAGCAAAAAAATAAAACAATATGGGGATGTTGGGTGGGCTATTTACAGATGGGCTATGTACAGGTGCAATGATCAGTAAGCTGCTCTGACAGCTGATGCTTAAAGTTAGTGAGGGAGATATGAGTCTCCAGCTTCAGTGATAAAAAAAATATATATTATTTTTTTTGCAATTCGTTCCAATCATTGGCAGCAGAGAACTGGAAGGAAAGGCAGCCAAAGAGGAGTTGGCTTTGGGGATGACCAGTGAAATATACCTGCAGGAGCGCGTGTTACGGGTGGGAGCTGCTATGGTGACCAGTGAGCTGAGATAAGGCGGGGCTTTACCCAGCAAAGACTTATAGATGACCTGGAGCCACTGGGTTTGGTGACGAATATGAAGCGAGGGCCAGCCAACGAGAGCATACAGGTCGCAGTGGTGGGTGGTATATGGGGCTTTGGTGACAAAATGGATGGCACTGTGATAGACTACATCCAGTTTGCTGAGTAGAATGTTGGAGGCTATTTTGTAAATGACATCGCCGAAGTCAAGGATCGGTAGGATAGTCAGTTTTACGAAGGTATGTTTGGCAGCATGAGTGAAGGATGCTTTGTTGCAAAATAGGAAACCAATTCTAGATGTAATTTTGGATTGGAGATGCTTAATGTGAGTCTGGAAGGAGAGTTTACAGTCTAACCAGACACCTATGTATTTGTAGTTGTCCACATATTCTAAGTCAGAACCATCCAGAGTAGTGATGCTAGACGGGCGAGCGGGATCTGTCTAAAGTCGGAGTGGCCGGTCTTTAAGATTGTTGAGTCAATGGGCGGGTAACAACACAACCAAATCACAGATAAAATTCCCTTTCCTTTCTTGTTCTATGTACTTTGCCCGTGACTGGCTTCATACACCAGTACAGTAGGTGGCGGTGTATGCACCTTAAATTGGATGCGATCCTCCAACCTAATCCCGAAGAAGAAGCCGAAGGGGGGGGGAAGTTGAACAAGGAAATATCTTTGACTGTCTTCTTTCACGCCGGCTACGTTAGGTTACAACGCAAGAGAAGGTGTATGACAATTTGCGTCGTATATTTCAGCTTTTAGTTATCCCTTTAAAAAAAAAATGAGAACACGTTTATTGCTTTGCACAGTAATGATATTGTAATTCATGTCATTAGCTAGCTAGCCATTTCCTTTAACATCTATAATGGTGGATGGAGTGGGGAGCTAGTGAGCTAAAAGTTGCTGCTTCATGGTAGCTCGAGAGCTAACAGTTAGCTAGCAAGCATCCTAATTGATAGAGCTTGCGCTAGTACAAAAGTTGTAACTTCTATTTCTGCCATAGTTAACTAGCTAGTAAACGTTAGCTTGCAATGAATCAAACCATATTGGTGTGTACATATGTTGTCCTTTATAGCGAATTATTTCCAATTCCTCAGGTACTACTGCACTTTCAGTTTCACTCTGCTGGCCTCCGTACTAGCGCAGGCAAACTAGCTAACGTTAGCCATAGCTATGACATGCAAGTGCTGTAGAACTAGAATACCGGTACTGATAAATATCAATCTGTGGCAGAATGAGTTGACTAAGCCTTTAGCAACTTGCTTATCACATAGTGGAGTTGATTAATTTGTTATCTAAACATGATTTGTTTAACCTCCACAGCATTTTAAAGGAAACTACTAAGATGGTGAGTATCAAATCAACCTGAGATCTAAGTTTTTGTAATGGAGCCAAAGAAACTGATGGAAGCACAACAGCAATTTGTTATAGTTTGTAGTCTGCCCTATATAGTGTGATATTGTTGACCTTTTACAGTCTCGTCGATATGATTCAAGAACAACCATCTTCTCGCCTGAAGGTAAGATTGAGCCTCTCAATTTATTGACAACTGATGGACATTCATGTTGGAATACTTTTGAATGCATCCTTCATTTGCTCCTTGAAATAAGATGGATCAAATACAATTGGATAGGTGAAAGCTTATGATCCTACTGCGAAGTTTTACAAATCCAATCATGTCAGATCATTTATTTCTAAATCTTGGGCCAGCCCGCTCATTAGGCAGGACTAGGCGGCCGCCAGGTGGCAGATTGACAAGGACGGTATTTTCTGAACTAAACTGATCAAGACACACCTCTAACAACACAAAATCTCACAATTCTACCCAAAAACAATGACAATTTGTCAGCCAGTGTCATATGGGCTTTTTGGGTGAGCGTTGATGCCACCCTGTGATAAGCAGTGCCCACTTTGTCAAAGGCAGGGGCGAAAAATATTTATCTTGTCCATTCAAAGCACGCCTCTCCAGGCTGCTGTTGGAGAGACTCACCTCCACCAACATTCTGTCAAAAATAATTAAACATAAATCATGTAGCAAATATAACATATGGTAGAAAGAGTATGTGGTCTTCTCTGTAGCCTACAGGCTGGAGATAAATGTATGACAATGTAATAAGACATAAACATTTTACCTCATGCAGGTTTCTCTGATCAAATAGCCTAACCTAAATGGCGCCCAATTTCCCCCCCCCAAAAAAATATGCTGACCTGTTGAACAACATATCCTAAAAACAGGACAGGCCAAAGTAAAATGTAGAATATGGAACGGACAATCAGGCTACTCACAACTGCTGTCCATGAGTTTTGTGGACAGCAGTTGTCATGATCAGTGATTTCAAGTTTTTAACTGTCAATCTTTTATGGGCTGATCATAGCGAAAAGAAAATACTTCTGCATTTCCCACTGTGTTAACATATTGCAAATAGGTTTAGGAGAACTCCTGATAAAGTTGGGTATCTGATATTCAGAGCTTAAAGAGCCACGTCGATTAGTGACAGGAAAGAGGACTAATAAAGCCAATGCGATGGCCTGTTTTAGAAATGGTGGGCCTACCACATGGATGGGCTTTCATAAAATTCCGTTGCAGGCTGATATGTTAGGCTGACGCCAACATCTTTTTTGGGGTCCTGTCCGGACTGGCTGTCTTATGTGTTTTACAAACATTAGACCTACCACATAGATGGACGTTCTTAAATTAAATTTCAGACGACACTGTAGGCTATACCTCAGTAATCACAGACCGCCGCTGACCTCTATTGGACATATATTTTTGGTCCGGACGTCTTTTTTTGGTGCAGTTCGGACCGGCCTTGATTTCCATTTCCACGGACGTTGCTTTTTGGTCCGGACCAAATCCAAACCAATCATAGACGTCTAATGTTTGGTTCAGATTTTGTCCGGTCTGTACAGACCTTGATTTGGCCCAAACATTGATGTCTTTAAATTATGTATTTTTACCATTCATATCATAACTTCAATGGCTGGTAAATAGGTCTCAGAACGGCCAGGACCGGCCCTGTCTAAAAGGAAAGGTGCATTTATAAACTCAGTAAAAAAAAGAAACGTCAACTGCGTTTATTTTCATCAAACTTAACATAATATTTGTATTAACATAACAAGATTCAACAACTGAGACATAAACTGAAGAAGTTCCACAGACATGTGACTAACAGAAATTTAATAATGTGTCCCTGAACAAAGGGTGAGGTCAAAATCAAAAGTAAGTCAGTATCTGGTGTGGCCACCAGCTGCATTAAGTACTGCAGTGCATCTCCTCCTAATGGACTTCGCCAGATTTGCCAGTTCTTGCTGTGAGATGTTACCCCACTCTTCCACCAAGGCACCTGCAAGTTCCCAGACAAATGGCCCTAGCCCTCACCCTCCGATCCAACAGGTCCCAGACGTGCTCAATGGGATTGAGATCCGGGCTCTTTGCTGCCATGGCAGAACACTGACATTCCTTTTCTTGCAGGAAATACCGCACAGAACAAGCAGTATGGCTGGTGGCATTGTCATGCTGGAGGGTCATGTCAGGATGAGCCTATAGGAAGGATACCACATGAGGGAGGAGGATGTCTTCCCTGTAACGCATAGCGTTGAGATTGCCTGCAATGACAACAAGCTCAGCCAGATGATACTGTGACACACCGCCCCAGACCATGACGGACCCTCCACCTCCAAATCAATCACGCTCCAGAGTACAAGCCTCGGTATAGCGCTTATTCCTTTGACGATAAATGCGAATCTGACCATCACCCCTGGTGAGACAAAACCGCGACTCGTAAGTGAAGAGTACTTTTTGCCTGTCCTGTCTGGTCCAGCGACGGTGGGTTTGTGCCCATAGGCGACGTTGTTGCCGGTGATGTTACAACAGGCCTACAAGCCCTCAGTCCAGTCTCTCTCAGCCTATTGCGGACAGTCTGAGCACTGATGGCGGGATTGTGCGTTCCTGGTGTAACTCGGGCAGTTGTTGTTGCCATCCTGTACCTGTCTCGCAGGTGTGATGTTCGGATGTACCAATCCTGTGCAGGTATTGTTACACGTGGTCTGCCACTGCGAGGACGATCAGCTGTCCATCCTGTCTCCCTTTAGCGCTGTCTTAGTTGTCTCACAGTACGGACATTGCAATTTATTACCCTGGCCACATCTGCAGTCCTCATGCCTCCTTGCAGCATGCCTAAGACACGTTCACGCAGATGAGCAGGGACCTTGGGCATCTTTCTTTTGGTGTTTTTCAGAGTCAGTAGAAAGGCCTCTTTTAGTGTCCTAAGTTTTCATAACTGTGACCTTAAATTGCCTACAGTCTGTAAGCTGTTAGTGTCTTAACGACTGTTCCACAGGTGCATGTTAATTAATTGTTTATGGTTCATTGAACAAGCATGGGAAACAGTGTTTAAAACCGTTACAATGAAGATCTGTGAAGTTATTTGGATTTTTACGAATTGTCTTTGAAAGACAGGGTCCTGAAAAAGGGACGTTTTTCAACACAGGCAATTCCATGGTAACAGAGTTACGCAGCGACTCAGATTTTCACAGTAATGAATACCAAACAAAAACAATGATTTCACAGTTTAACAAACCATAGAGCTCTATGCACAAGGACTACTTTTAACAATTTCCACTGACAATTTTACAAAAACACATTTACAGGAACTGTGGAGATGCAGTATTTGGTAAAAATAATAATTTCCCAACTTTGCATCTGCACAGTTATTCCAGGAAAGTTTCTTTTTATTATTTCTTACTGTGTAAATTGTTCAAAGTAGTCGTTGTGCATGGAGTTATATGGTTTGTTAAACTTTGACATTCCGTTACCATGGAATTGCCCACACTTATTATTTTCCATCTCTGTCATTGGCAGGCCGCCTATACCAGGTAGAGTATGCCATGGAGGCCATTGGTCACGCTGGCACTTGTCTGGGGATTTTGGCCAATGACGGTGTGCTGCTGGCGGCTGAGAGGAGGAACATCCACAAACTATTGGACGAGGTGTTTTTCTCAGAAAAGATCTACAAGCTGAATGAGTAAGTTGCTGCATCCTTTGTGTTTATCTTCAGATAAAAGTCCAGATGCATCATCTAGTGGCAAGCAGAAGTGCCCTTCCATTGCCTCTACTGGCTTGTGTGACATTTCCTTTTGTCTTGTGTTGCAGGGATATGGCGTGTAGCGTGGCTGGAATCACATCAGATGCCAACGTACTGACCAATGAGCTGAGACTAATAGCACAGAGGTGAGCAGAGGACCACCTAAGAGATGAATAGAGGGTGGCGCTGGGTGGGCAGAGCAGCGTGTCAATCAAGCACTTATGTGTGAAGTGAACACAGAGAGGCATTTCAGATGTCACTGACAGTTAAATGGAACAGTGACATTTGTCATTGGTAAGGAAAACAATTGTCTTTTCGGTTCTCCGAAATGTTTTCCTAATTTATTATTATGTTTCATCATAGCTATGAAGCGCATCAATCATATATATATATATGATTGATTGATTGATGCGCTTCATAGCTATGATGAAACATAATAATAAATTAGGAAAACATTTCGGAGAACCGAAAAGACAATTGTTTTCCTTACCAATGACAAATGTCACTGTTCCATTTTACTGTCAGTGACATCTGAAATGCCTCTTGTGTTCACTTCACACAAGGGTTTGCGCAAGGTGCTTAAAGTACTTGAATTTAGCACTCTGAAATTCAAGTACTGGAATACCTTGAAAATCAGACATTTTCGGAAGTTAGTACTTGAATTGAAATGAGAGTACAGAAAATGATCAAATATGTTAATATGAAAAATGTATTGGTCTTAAATTAATTTCCTGGCAGACTGACAAGTTTTATTTCATTGTGTGTTTTGTGTTCTGGTTGCCAAGCGAGCTCACTCATTCCACCCACACTGCCACTCAGCCAAGCAGGTACAGAACTGACTGATTAGGCGGCGGAAAACATCACATCGATAGGTAAAATGACTGGCAAATGTAGATTAAATCCTGCCTTTTTGTACGTATGAAACATTTCTGGGATCTTTTAAATCTGCTCATGAAACATGGGACCAGCACTTTACATTTTGCGTTTTATATTTTTGTTCAGTGTAGTTTACCCACTTACATTTTTTTTATATACCTCTATCACTGGTCCCAACCAACCCAGGTGCAACAAAGGTGCAACAAATGCGTCAGACTTTGACATTGCGAGCATGGGTGAATCGCCCCTGAAGGGGGAAAGACCCAATGCTGCATCCATCCTCCATATGTGACTTTTTTCTCTCCAGAGCTTTTTTGCCTCTTTCAAGGGGTGCCCGTGATATTCCACTTTATCAAGCGTCAGCTCCTGCCATTCTGGTGGCCGTTCACCTGCCGTTTTCCTCACACAGCCCACCCACCCTTCTCCTCACCGGTGACATTAAAGCTGCCAGTCGGAAGCAAGATGCTTTTTCGTAGCTATTATGTAGTAGATTCCCAAATGCCCAATAATGTCTTCCGGCGCCGACAGAGATGGCCGCCTCGCTTCACGTTCCTAGGAAACTATGCAGTATTTAGTTTTTTTTATGTGTTATTTCTTACATTGTTACCCCAGGAAATCTTAGGTTTTATTACATAGTCGGGAGGAACTATTGGATATAAGAGCAACGTCAACTCACCAACATTACGACCAGGAATATGACTTTCCCAAAGCGGATCCTCTGTTTGGACCACCACCCAGGACAATGGCTCGGATCCCAGCCGGCGACCCAAAACAACGGCACCGCAGAAGGGGCAGACGGAGTGGTCTTCTGGTCAGGCTCCATAGACGGGCACACCGCTCCTGAGCATACTACTCGCCAATGTCTAGTCTCTTGACAACAAGGTAGACGAAATCCGAGCAAGGGTTGCCTTCCAGAGAGACATCAGAGATTGTAACGTTCTTTGTTTCACGGAAGCATGGCTCACTCGGGATACGTCATCAGTCGGTACAGCCACCTGGCTTCTTCACGCATCGCGCCTACAGAGACAAGCATCTCTCTGGTAAGAAGAAGGGCGGGGGTGTATGCCTTATGATTAACGAGACGTGGTGTGATCATAACATACCGGAACTCAAGTCCTTTTGTTCACCTGACCTAGAATTCCTTACAATCAAATGCCGACCGCATTATCTACCAAGAGAATTCTCTTCAATCATAATCACAGTCGTGTATATCCCCACCCCAAGCAGACACATCGACGGCCCTAAAATAACTTAATTTGACTCTATGTAAAATTGGAAGCTACATATCCTGAGGCTGCATTTATTATAGCTGGGGATTTTAACAAGGCTAATCTGAAAACAAGGCTCCCTAAATTTTATCAGGATATCAAATGCGCGACCCGGGCTGGCAAAACCCTGGATCATTGTTGTTCTAACTTCCGCGACGCAAATAAAGCCCTCCCCCGCCCTCCTTTCGGGAAAATCTGACCACGACTCTATTTTGTTGCTCCCAGCCTATAGACAGAAACTAAAACGGGAACCGCCCGTGCTCAGGTCTGTTCCATGCTGGTCCGACCAATCGGATTCCACGCTTTAAGATTGCTTCGATCACGTGGATTGGGATATGTTCCGCATAGCATCGGACAATAGCATTGATGAATACGCTGATTCGGTGAGCGAGCTTATTAGCAAGTGCATCGGTGATGTTGTTCCCACAGCGTCTATTAAAACATTCCCCAACCAGAAACTGTGGATTGATGGCAGCATTCGCGCAAAACTGAAAGCGCGAACCACTGCTTTTAATCAGGGCAAGGTGACCGGAGACATGACCGAATACAAACAGTGTAGCTATTCCCTCCGCAAGGCAATCAAACAAGCTAAGCGTCAATATAGAGAGAAAGTAGAGTTGCAATTCAACGGCTCAGACACGAGAGGTATGTGGCAGGGTCTACAGTCAATCACGGACTACAAAAGGAAACCAGCCCCGACGCGGACCACGATGTCTTGCTCCCAGAAAAACTAAACAACTTCTTTGCTCGCTTTGAGGACAATACAGTGCCACTGACATGGCCCGCTACCAAGGCCCGCTACCAAAACCTGCAGGCTCTCCTTCACTGCAGCCAACGTGAGTAAAACATTTAAACGTGCTAACCCTCGCAAGGCTGCCGGCCCAGACGGCATCCCCAGCCGCGTCCTCAGAGCATGCACAGACCAGCTGGCTGGTGTGTTTAGGGACATATTCAATCAATCCTTATCCCAGTCTGCTGTTCCCACATGCTTCAAGAGGGCCACCATTGTTCTTGTTCCCAAGAAAGCGAAGGTAACTGAGCTAAATGACTACCGCCCTGTAGCACTCACTTCCGTCATCATGAAGTGCTATGAGAGACTAGTCAAGGACCATATCACCTCCACCCTACCTGACACCCTAGACCCACTCCAATTTGCTTACCGCCCTAATAGGTCCACAGACGACGCAATCACACTGCCCTAACCCTTCTGGACGAGAGGAATACCTATGTAAGAATGCTGTTCATTGACTACAGCTCAGCATTTAACACCATAGGACCCTCCAAACTCGTCATTAAGCTCGAGACCCTGGGTCTCGACCCCGCCCTGTGCAACTGGATCCTGGACTTCCTGACGTGCCGCCCCCAAGTGGTGAGGGTAGGTAACAACCTCTCCACCCCGCTGATCCTCAACACTGGGGCCCCAGAAGGGTGCGTTCTCAGCCCTCTCCTGTACTCCCTGTTCACCCATCACTGGGTGGCCATGCACGCCTCCAACTCAATCAAGTTTGCAGACGACACTACAGTGGTAGGCTTGATTACCAACGATGATGAGACGGCCTACAGGGAGGAGGTGAGGTCCCTCAGAGTGTGGTGTCAGGAAAATAACCTCACACTCAATGTCAACAAAACAAAGGAGATGATCGTGGACTTCAGGAAACAGCAGAGGGAGCAGCCCTTATCCACATTGACGGGACAGTAATGAAGGTAGAACGTTTTAAGTTCCTCGGCATATACATCACGGACAAACTGAAATGGTCCACCCACACAGACAGCGTGGTGAAGAAGGCGCAGCAGCGCCTCTTCAACCTCAGGAGGCTGAAGAAACTCGGCTTGTCACCAAAAACACTCTCAAACTTTTACAGATGCACAATCGAGAGCATCCTGTCGGGCTGTATCACCGGCTAGTACGGCAACTGCTCCGCCCATAACCGTAAGGCTCTCCAGAGGGTAGTGAGGTCTGCACAACGCATCACCAGGGGCAAACTACCTGCCCTCCAGGACACCTACAGCACCCGATGTCACAGGAAGGCCAAAAAGATCATCAAGGACAACAACCACCCGAGCCACTGCCTGTTCACCCCGCTATCATCCAGAAGGCGAAGTCAGTACAGGTGCATGAAAGTGGGGACCGAGAGAGAGAAGCTGTTTTTCAGTCTCAAGGCCATCAGACTGTTAAACAGCTATCACTAACATTGAGTGGCTGCTGCCAACATACGGACTCTAGCCACTTTAATAATGAAAAAATTGGATGTAATAAATGTATCACTAGCCACTTTAAACAATGCCACTTTATATAATGTTTACATACCCTACATTACTCATCTCATGTATATACAGTACACCATCTACTGCATCTTGCCTATGCCGTTCGGCCATCGCTCATTCATTTATTTTTATGTACATATTCTTATATAAAGGAATGAATGTGTGTGTGTGTAAGGTAGTTGGTGTGAAATTGTTAGGTTAGATTACTTGTTAGATTTTACTGCATGGTCGGAACTAGAAGCACAAGCATTTCGCTACACTCGCATTAACATCTGCTAACCATGTATATGTGACAAATAAAATGTTATTTGATTTACAATAGTCATTAACCTGGAATTGTGTAGTAATGCCAATAGGAAATGTGTTCACCAGTACGCATGTCTCAACTCTGCTCATCACTACTCAAATTTCATCAACAGTACTGACTTAACCACTCATGTATGTATTGAAAGGTAGCGATGAATAGTATGTATAATTGTTTGTTTTTTCTTTAGGTTGAGATATACTGGCATCTGGTGGCGACTAGAAACAATAGAAAGTAAATATTAGTGCTTAAAGTCTTTGAATTTGACTTGCCACTGTCTGTACGAACCTTAATTCACACTGATAAAGGGCACATATCCCTGTATGAACCGGATCCTGGATCGTTTGTTACCCTGATCCGCACTGACTCGTGTGAGCTTATTCCACGTTTTGTTGTTACAGCCTGAATAAAAAATGGATACCAATAGATTTATTTTCTACTCATCTACACACAATACCCTGTGATAACATGTTTAGAATTTTTTTTTTAAATGTCTTGAAAAGGAAATGCAGAAATGCACTATATATACAAAAGTATGTGGACATCCATTCAAATGAGTGGATTCAGCTATTTCAGCCACACCTGTTGCTGACAAGTGTATAAAATTGTGGCCACAGCCATGCAATCTCCATAAGGGACATTGGCAGTACAATGGCCTTACTGAAGAGCTCAGTGACTTTCAACATGGCACCGTCATAGGATGCCATCTTTCCAACAAGTCAGTTCATCAAATTTCTGCCCTGCTAGAGCTGCCCCGATCAACTGTAAGTGCTGTTCTTGTGAAGTGGAAACGTCTCGGAGCAACAACGGCTCAGCCGACAAGTGGTAGGTCACACAAGCTCACAGAACGGCACCGCCGAGTGCTGAAGTGCGAAAAAAATAATCTGTCCTTGGTTGCAACACTCACTACAGAGTTCCAAACTGACTCTGGAAGCAAAGTCGGCACAAAACTGTTCGTCAGGAGCTTCATGAAATGGATTTCTGTGGCCGAGCAACCTCACAAGCGTAAGATCATGTGCAATGCCAAGCATCAGCTGAAGTTGGTGTAAACCTTGCCACCATTGGACTCTGGAGCAGTGGAAACGCGTTCTCTGGCGTGATAAATCATGCTTCACCATCTGGCATTCCAACGGACAAATCTGGGTTTGGCATATGCCAGGAGAACGATACCTGCCCGACTGCATAATGCCAACTGTAAAGTTTGGTGGAGGAGGAATAATGGTCTGGGGCTGTTTTTCATGGTTTGGGCTAGGCCCCTTAGTTCCAGTGAAGGGATATCTTAATGCTACAGCATACAATGACATTCTAGACGATTCTGTGCTTCCAACTTTGTGGCAACAGTTTGGGGAAGGCCCTTTCCTGTTTTCAGCATGACAATGCTCCTGTGCACAAAGTGAGGTCCATACAGAAATGGTTTGATGAGATCGGTGTGGAAGAATTTGACTGGCCTACACAGAGCCCTGACCTCAACCCCATCAAACACCTTTGGGATGAATTGGTACACCAACTGCGAGCTTATTAATCGCCCAACATCAGTGCCAGACCTCACTAATGCTCTTTTGCTGTGGGGACTGGCTTCCATTAAGCCAATGTTCCAACAGCCTTTCTAGAAGAGTGGATGCTGTTATAGCAGCAAAGGGTGGACCGACTCCATATTAATGCCCATGATTTTGGAATGAGATATTTGAGCAGGTGTCCACATACTTTAGCTCAGGTAGTGTATCTCATTTACATAAGTATTCACACCCCTGAGGCAATGCATGTTAGAATCACATTTTTGTAGGGCATCCCGAGTGGCGCAGCGGTCTAAGACACTGCATCGCAGTGCTTGATGTGTCCCTACAAACCCGGGTTTGGTCCCGGGCTGTCACAGCCAGCCGTGACCGGAAGACCCATGAGGCAGTGCACAATTGGCCCAGCGTCGTCTGGGTTAGGGGAGGTTTCAGCTGGCTGGGATGTCCTTGCCCCATCGCGCTCTAGTGACTCCTTGTGGCGGGCCAGGTGCATGCACGCTGCCACGGTCGCCAGTTGTATGGTGTTTCCTCTGACACATTTGTGCGGCTGGCAACCGGGTTAAGCGCGCAGTGTGTCAAGAAGCAGTGCGGCTTGGCAGGGTCGTTTTTCCGAGGATGCATGGCTCTCGACCTTCGCCTCTCGCGAGTCCGTACAGAGTTTCAGCGATGGGACAAGACTGTAACTACCAATTGGCTATCATGAGAATTTGGGAGAAAAAAGGGTTAAGTACAAAATAAGAATAACCTTTAGCAGTGACTACAGCAGTTAGTCTAGAGAAGTCTCTAAGAGCTTTGCACACCTGGATTGTACAATATTTGCACATTTAATTATTTTCAAAGTTCTTCAAATTGGTTGTTGACCGTTGCTAGTCTTGCCCTAGATTTAAAAGCAAATTTAAGTCAACTGTAACTTGGCCACTCTGGAACTTTCACTGTCTTCTTGGTAAGCAACTCAGTGTAGATTTGGCCTTTTTTTATTTTAGGTTATTGTCCTGCTGAAAGGCGAGTTCATCGCCCAGTGTCTGGTGGAAAGCAGACTGAACCAGGTTTTCCTTTTATGGTTTTGCCTGTGCTTAGCTCCATTCCATTTATTTTGTATCCTGACCAACTCCCCAGTCGTTAATGATTACAAGCGTACCCACAACATGATGCAGCCACCACTATGGTTGAAAATATGGGGAGGGTATTCGGTAATGTATTGGATTTGACCCAAACATAGCTCTTTTGTATTCAGGAAAAAAAGTTAATTGCTTTACAACATTTTTTGCAGTATTACTTTAGTGCGTTGTTGCAAACAGGATGCATGTTTTGGAATATTTGTGTTCTGTACAGTTTTCCTTTTCACTCTGTCAATTAGGTTAGTATTGTGCAGTAACTATACTGAACAAAAATGTAAATGCAACATGCAACAATTTCAACGATTTTACTGAGTTACATTTCATATAAGGAAATCAGTCAATTGGAGAAAAAAAAATATTAGGCCTTATCTATGGATTTCACATGATTGGGGTGCAGCCATCTGTGGCCTTGAGTGCATAGGCCCACCCACTTGGGAGCCAGGCCCTGCCAATCAGAATGAGTTTTTCAGAAATACCCATCACTTTCATCAACTGTCTGGGTGGCTGGTCACAGATAATCCACAGGTGGAGGTCCTGGGCTGGTGTGGTTACATGTTGTGAGGCCGGTTGGACGTACTGCCAAATTCTCTAAAATGACGTTGGAGGTGGCTTATGGTAGAAAAATGTACATTAAATGCTCTGGTGGAGACATCTGTGGCATTATGTTGTGTGACACAACTGCAGATTTTAGTATCCTTTTGTTGTCGCCACCACAAGGTGCACCTGTGTAATGATCATGATGTTTAATCAGCTACTTAATATGCCACACTAGTCAGGTGGATGGATTATCTTGACAAAGGCTAAAATGCTCACTAACAGGGATGTGCTCAAAATTTGAGAAATAAGCTTTTTAATGCGATTGAAACATTTCTGGGATCTTTTATTTCAGCTCATGAAACATGGTCCCAACGCTTAACATGTTGCATTTTATATTTTTGTTCAGTGTGTTTGCCTGTTCTAAGTAAGCTAGCAAGCTAACGTCACGTAGAATGTGTGTCTTGCTAGTCGCACCCTGAAAAGTTTTCTGTAGAAATCTCACACGCTCCAGGAATCCAAACCAGAGTAACATGTTTCATATGTGAAAATGCCCTAAAGGTAGCCTAAATTTCGGTCTATGTGCCTTTTTGTTGTTGCTCCTAAATAGTTTATTGAAGCTAGTGATGAAGCAACATTGTGGAAACGTATGGAATTCCTCTTCTCCCTTCTCACAGATACCTACTGCAGTACCAGGAGCCTATTCCCTGTGAGCAGCTGGTTACAGCTCTATGTGACATCAAACAGGCCTACACACAGTTTGGAGGTAAGTTACTGTCTACACCAGATGAGGCTTAATTCAGTAGCACTCTCCAATGAAACGAGAGTCCACCTGCAGGTCACCGTAAGCAACTAGAGCGCTGTGTCAATTGGAAGGCCATTGTGTTTAGCTCACTGCTCCTCAATAGTGTCATTTCAAGTGTGAAGTTGTAACTGGCTGGTCCGGCCACCTTCAGTGTAAAAAGCAGTGTCTTCTGAATTCATGATTGCCTTTCGTTCTCTGAGGTTGTTCAAAAAGCAAAGTTGAAGTTATAGATCCAATTCTTTACATTTCTGTTTGTGCGGTTTGACCACAGGGAAACGGCCCTTTGGCGTGTCTCTGCTGTACATGGGTTGGGACAAACACTATGGTTTCCAGCTCTACCAGAGTGACCCCAGCGGCAACTACGGAGGCTGGAAGGCCACCTGTATCGGTAACAATAGTGCCGTAAGTCCCTCTTAACATTGGATGTGTTTACATGCTGCGTTCTTCATCTGCTGTGGCAAATTGCTATCACCAGAGATGGACCACGGGTCGACTATGGACTTCAACCACAAATTACCCATTTTTATTTTTTTGTCAGCCCTAAATCCCCTTTATATAAAGCAGCCTGTTTCTGTGGTGGATTCTCAGATGACCTGTAGTATACTTTGAGATTTGGGTTGGTTATGGAGAACCAGTACATGAACGGTACCATAATATAGGTTCCTACATAACTACCACACCTGATTTCACTTAGTCCACCAAAAGACCACTCATGACTGCACCTGATTCTCCTGCCCCTCTTTGTCCGTATGCTGTGACGTCTCTCTTGCAATTAACTGAATGATGAAACAATGCAACGCTTGGGCACCAGAGGGCGGCAGCTGTGCTTCTGAAGGTCTCTGCATGTTGGAAAGGCGCTCACCATTGAACAGATTAAAAGAGTAAACTCAAATGTTTCACCACACAGGATTGTAGTATAGGAAGTGTCACCATGATGACTCAGTCTTTGACTAACCTGAATATCAAGGACATGTTTGCTTAGCACGATTGTCTGTGCATAAGAGCTCTTAAAGGTGCACTATGGAAATGGAGTTGCTAATTGTTTTCCCCAACATGTTGATTGTGTTGGCTGTATGATTCATACACTTAAATACTTTATTTAATTTTTTTGCCAAACCAAGATTGAACTATTTGTCCTGAATGCCAAGCGTCATGTCTGGAGGAAACCTGGCACCATCCCTACATTGAAGCATGGTGGTGGCAGAATCATGCTGTCAGGATGTTTTTCCGTGGCAGGGAATGGGATACTAGTCAGGATCAAGGGTAAGATTAACGGAGCAAAGTACAGAGATCCTTGTGCTCAGGACCTCAGACTGGGGCGAAGGTTCACCTTCCAACAGGACAATGACCATAAGCACACAGCCAAGACAACGCAGGGGTGGCTTCGGGACAAGTCTCTGAATATTCTTGAGTGCCAGAGCCTGGACTTGAACCTGATCGAACATCTCTGGAGAGACCTGAAAAAGCTGTGCAGCAACGTTCCCCATCCAACCTGACAGAGCTTGAGAGGATCTGCAGAGAAGAATGGGAGAAACTCCCCAAATACAGGTGTGCTAAGCTTGTAGCGTCATACCCAAGAAGATCCAAGGCTGTAATCGCTGCCAAAGGTGTTTCAACAAAGTACTGAGTAAAGGGTCTGAATACTTACAGTACCAGTCAAAAGTATGGACAACTACTCATTCAAGGGTTTTCTTTATCTTTACTATTTTATACGATGTAGAATAATAGTGAAGACAGCAAAACTATGAAATCAAAATATATTTTAGGTTCTTCAAAGTAGCCACCATTTGCCTTGATGACAGCTTTGCGTTCTCTAAACCAGCTTCTTGATGGAGTTCCCACATATGCTGAGCACTTGTTGGCTGCTTTTCCTTCACTTTGCGTTCCAACTCATCCCAAACCATCTAATTTGGAGGCCAGGTCATCTGATGCAGCATTCCATCACTCATTCTTGGTCAAATAACCCTTACACAGCCTGGAGGTGTGTCGGGTCATTGTCCTGTTGAAAAACAAATGATAGTCCCACTCAGCGCAAACCAGATGGTATGGCATATATCACTGCAGAATGCTGTGGTAGCCATGCTGGTTAAGTGTGCCTTGAATTCTAAAAAGAATCAGACTGTCACCGGCAAAGCACCATCACACCACCTCCATGCTTCATCGTGGGAACCACTCATGCGGAGATCATCCGTTGACCTACTCTGCATCTCACAAAGAAAAGGCGGTTTCGACCAAAAATCTCCAATTTGGACTCCAGACCAAAGGACAAATTTATTCCAGTCTAATGTCTATTTCTCGTTTCTTGGCCCAAGCAAGTCTCTTCTTATTATTGGTGTCCTTTAGTAGTGGTTTCTTTGCAGCAAATCGACCATGAAGGCCTGATTTCAGTCTCCTCTGAACAGTTGTCTGTTACTTGAACTCTGAAGCGTTTATTTGGGCTGCAATATTTAAAAAATATATATATTATTTAACCAGGTAGGCCAGTTGAGAACAAGTTCTCATTTACAACTGCGACCTGGTCAAGATAAAGCAAAGCAGTACGACGAAAACAACACGGAGTTTCCCATGGGATAAACAATCGTACAGTCAACACAATAGAAAAATCTGTATACAGTGAGTGCAAATGAAATGAGGTAAGGCAATAAATATGCCAATAGTGGCGAAGTAATTACAATTTAGCAATTTACACTGGAGTGATGGATGTGCAAGTAGAAATACTGGTGTGCAAAAGAGCAGAAAAACGAACAAATATGGGGATGAGGTAGGTAGGTGGTTGATTGGGCTATTTACAGATGGGCTGTGTGCAGCTGCAGCGATTGGTAAACTGCTCTGACAGCTGACGCTTAAAGTTGGTGAGGGAGAAAAGTCTCCAACTTCAGTGATTTTTGCAATTTGTTCCAGTCATTGGCAGCAGAGAACTGGAAGGAAAGGTGGCCAAAGCAGGTGTTGGCTTTGGGGATGACCAGTGAGATATACTTGCTGGAGCGTGTGCTACGGGTGGGTGTTGCTATGGTGACCAGTGAGCTGAGATAAGGCGGCGCTTTTCCTAGCAAAGACATGTAGATGACCTGGAGCCAGTGGGTTTGGCGATGAATATGTAGCGAGGGCCAGCCAACGAGAGCATACAGGTCGCAGTGGTGGGTGGTATATGGGGCTTTGGTGACAAAATGGATGGCACAGTGATAGACTGCATCCAATTTGCGGACGCTATTTTGTAAATGACATTGCCGAAGTCGAGGGTCGGCAGTATAGTCAGTTTTACGAGGGTATGTTTGGCAGCATGAGTAAAGGAGGCTTTGTTGCCAAATAGGAAGCCGATTCTAGATTTTACTTTGGATTGGAGATGCTTAATGTGAGTCTGGAAGAAGAGTTTACAGTCTAGCCAGACACCTAGGTATTTATAGTTGTCCACATATTCTAAGTCGGAACCGTCCAGAGTAGTGATGCTAGTCGGGCGGGCGGGTGCGGGCAGCAGTTGAAGATCATGCCATATGTGAATTGATTCCATATGTGAATTGATTGCCCCCCCATCTATCTTCTGAGCTCGTGCTACTAGGTGACCTAAACTGGGACATGCTTAACACCCCGGCCATCCTACAATCTAAGCTTGATGCTGTTTTCAATCAAGATCTCAGCGATCATTGCCTGCATCCGTAATGGGTCTGCGACCAAACAACCACCCCTCATCACTGTCAAACGCTCCCTAAAACACTTCTGTGAGCAGGCCTTTCTAATCGACCTGGCCGGGGTATCCTGGAATGACATTGACCTCATCCCGTCAGTAGATGATGCCTGGCTATTCTTTAAAAGTGCCTTCCTCACCATCTTAAATAAGCATGCCCCACTCAAAAAATGTAGAACTAGGAATAGATAGTCCTTGGTTCACTCCAGACCTGTCTGCCCTTGACCAGCGCAAAAACATCCTGTGGCGTTCTGCATTAGCATCGAATAGCCCCCGTGATATGCAACTTTTCAGGGAAGTTAGGAACAAATATACACAGGCAGTTAGAAAAGCTAAGGCTAGCTTTTTCAAACAGAAATTTGCATCCTGTTGTACTAACTCAAAAAGGTTCTGGGACACTGTAAAGTCCATGGAGAATAAGAGCACCTCCTCCCAGCTGCCCACTGCTCTGAGGCTAGGAAACACTGTTACCACTGATAAATCCACTATAATTGAGAATTTTAATAAGCATTTCTCTACGGCTGGCCATGCTTTCCACCTGGCTACCCCTACCCCGGTCAACTGCCCGGCACCCTCCACAGCAACCTGCCAAAGCCCTCACCATTTCTCCTTCACCCAAATCCAGATGGCTGATGTTCTGAAAGAGCTGCAAAATCTGGACCGATACAAATCAGCCGGGCTAGACAATCTGGACCCTCTCTTTCTAAAATGATCTGCCGAAATTGTTGCAACCCCTATTACTAGCCTGTTCAACCTCTCTTTCGTATCGTCTGAGATTCCCAAAGATTGGAAAGCTGCCGCGGTCATCCCCCTCTTCAAAGGGGGGGACACTCTAGACCCAAACTGCTACAGATCTATATCTATCCTACCCTGTCTTTCTAAGGTCTTCGAAAGCCAAGTTAACAAACAGATTACCGACCATTTTGAATCCCACCGTACTTTCTCCGCTATGCAATCTGATTTCAGAGCTGGTCATGGGTGCACCTCAGCCACGCTCAAGGTCCTAAACGACATCATAACCACCATCGATAAGAGACATTGCAGCCGTATTCATGGACCTGGCCAAGGCTTTCGACTCTGTCAATCGCCACATTCTTATTGGCAGACTCGACAGCCTTGGTTTCTCAAATGATTGCTTCGCCTGGTTTACCAACTACTTCTCTGATAGAGTTCAGTGTGTCAAATTGGAGGGCCTGTTGTCCGGACCTCTGGCAGTCTCTATGGGTGTGCCACAGGGTTCAATTCTCGGGCCGACTCTCTTATCTGTATACATCAATGATGTTGCTCTTGCTGCTGGTGATTCTCTGATCCACCTCTACGCAGACGACACCATTCTGTATACTTCTGGCCCCTCTTTGGACACTGTGTTAACTAACCTCCAGACGAGCTTCAATGCCATACAACTCTCCTTCCGTGGCCTCCAACTGCTCTTAAACGCAGGTAAAACTAAATGCATGCTATTCAATCGATCACTGCCCGCACCTGCTCGCCCGTCCAGCATCACTACTCTGGACGGCTCTGATTTAGAATACGTGGACAACGACAAATACCTGGGTGTCTGGTTAGACTGTAAACTCTCCTTCCAGACTCACATTAAGCATCTCCAATCCAAAATTAAATCTAGAATCGGCTTCCTATATCGCAACAAAGCATCCTTCACTCATGCTGCCAAACACACCCTCGTAAAACTGACCATCCTACCGATCCTCGACTTCGGTGATGTCATCTATAAAATAGCCTCCAACACTCTACTCAACAAACTGGATGCAGTCTATCACAGTGCCATCCGTTTTGTCACCAAAGCCCTATACACTACCCACCATTGCGACCTGTATGCTCTCGTTGGTTGGTCCTCGCCTCATACTCGTCACCAAACCCACTGGCTACAGGTTATCTACAAGTCTCTGCTAGGTAAAGCCCCGCCTTATCTCAGCTCACTGGTCACCATAGCAGCGCCCACTCGTAGCATGCGCTCCAGCAGGTATATCTCACTGGTCACCCCCAAAGCCAATTCCTCCTTTGGCCGCCTTTCCTTCCAGTTCTCTGCTGCCAATGACTGGAACGAACTGCAAAAATCTCTGAAGCTGGAGACTCATATCTCCCTCACTAGCTTTAAGCACCAGCTGTCAGAGCAGCTCACAGATCACTGCACCTGAACATAGCCCATCTGTAAACAGCCCATCTGTCTACACCATACTGTATTTATTTATTTATCTTGCTCCTTTGCACCCCAGTATCTCTACTTGCACATTCATCTTCTGCACATCTACCATTCCAGTGTTTAATTGCTATATTGTAATTACTTTGCCATAATGGCCTATTTATTGCCTTAACTTACCTCATTTGCACTCACTGTATATAGACTTTTTGTTTTCTTTTGTTCTACTGTATTATTGACAGTATGTTTTGTTTATTCCATGTGTAACTCTGTGTTGTATGTGTTGAATTGCTACGCTTTATCTTGGCCAGGTCGCAGTTGCAAATGAGTACTTGTTCTCAACTAGCCTACCTGGTTAAATAAAGGTGAAAAAAATAAAAATGCATTTCGTTTTACTAGCATTTAATAGCAGTTGGAGGCCACGGAGGGAGTGTTGTATGGCATTGAAGAGCGTTTGGAGGTTTGTTAATAACACAGTGTCCAAAGAAGGGCCAGATGTATACAGAATGGTGTCGTCTGCGTAGAGGTGGATCAAAGAATCACCCGTAGCAAGAGCGACATTGATATATACAGAGAAAAGAGTCAGCCAGAGAATTGAACCCTCTGGCACCCCCAGAGATTGCCACAGGTCCGTACCACAGGCCCTCCGATTTGACACACTGAACTCTATCTGAGAAGTAGTAAGTGAACCAGGCGAGGCAGTCATTAGAGAAACCAATCTGAGGTGCCGTTAACCTCTCTGGGCTTGCGTCCCACCTACTCAACAGCCAGTGGAATCCCGTGGCGCGTTATTCAAATACCTTAGAAATGCTATTACTTCAATTTCTCAAACATATGACTATTTTAAACCATTTTAAAGACAAGACTCTCGTTAATCTAACCACACTGTCCGATTTCAAAAAGGCCTTTACAACGAAAGCAAAACATTAGATTATGTCAGCAGAGTACCCAGCCAGAAATAATCAGACACCCATTTTTCAAGCTAGCATATAATGTCACATAAACCCAAACCACAGCTAAATGCAGCACTAACCTTTGATGATCTTCATCAGATGACACACCTAGGACATTATGCTATACAATACATGCATGTTTTGTTCAATCAAGTTCATATTTATATCAAAAAACAGCTTTTTACATTAGCATGTGACTAGCATTCCCACCGAACACTTCCGGTGAATTTACTAAATTACTCACGATAAACGTTCACAAAAAACATAACAATTATTTTAAGAATTATAGATACAGAACTCCTTTATGCACTCGCTATGTCCGATTTTAAAATAGCTTTTCGGTGAAAGCACATTTTGCAATATTCTGAGTAGATAGCCCAGCCATCACAGGCTAGCTATTTTGACACCCACAAAGTGTGGTACTCACCAAACTCCAATTTACTATTAGAAAAGTTTGATTACCTTTGGTGTTCTTCGTCAGAATGCACTCCCAGGACTTCTACTTCAATAACAAATGTTGGTTTGGTCCCAAATAATCCATAGTTATATCCAAATAGCGCCGTTTTGTTCGTGCGTTCAAGACACTATCCGAAGGGTAAATAAGGGGGATGCGCCCGACGCGTTTCGTGACAAAAAAATTCTAAATATTCCATTACCGTACTTCGAAGCATGTCAACCGCTGTTTAAAATCAATTTTTATGCCATTTTTCTCGTAAAAAAGCGATAATATTCCGACCGGGAGTGGTTGTTTTCGTTCAAAGAGAGAGAACGTAAACATGGTGTCAGCTCGGCCACGCGCCTCCAGTCTCATTGTCCTCAGATCGACCACTTACAAAATGCGCTAATGTTTTTCGGCCATGGCCTGCAAAGCCACCATTCAGCTTTCTGGCGCCTTCTGAGAGCCTATGGGAGCGTTAGAAAATGTCACGTCATGCCAGAGATCCCCTGTTTTGGTTAGAGATGATCAAGAAGGCCATGAAATGGTCAGAGAGAGCGCTTCCTGTTTGGAATCTTCTCAGGTTTTGGCCTGCAAAATGAGTTTTGTTATACTCACAGACACCATTCAAACAGTTTTAGAAACTTTAGGGTGTTTTCTATCCAAATCAAACAATTATATGCATATTCTAGTTACTGGGCAGGAGTAGTAACCAGATTAAATCGGGTACGTTTTTTATCCGGCCGTGCAAATACTGCCCCCTATCCCCAACAGGTTAACTCTAATGAACTTATCCTCTGCAGCAGAGGTAATTCTGGATCTTCCTTTCCTGTGGCGGTCCTCATAACGCTTGATAGTTTTTGCGACTGCGCTTGAAGAAACTTTCAAAGTTCTTGAAATGTTCCATATTGACTGTCCTTCATTCCTTAAAGTAATAATGGACTGTCGTTTCTCTTTGCTTATTTGAGCTCTCCTTGCCATAATATGGACTTAAAATACCATTTTGGTAAAATACCATTTTCTGTATAGCAACCCCCCTAACACAACTGATTGGCTCAAATGTATTAAGAAGGAAAGAAATTCCGCAAATGTACATTTAACAAGGCACACCTGTTAATTGAAGTGCATTCCAGGTGACTGCCTCATGAAGCTGGCTGAGAGAATGCCAAGAGTATGCAAAGCTGTCATCAAGGCAAAGGGTGGCTACTTTGAAGAATTTCAAATATAAAATATAGTTTAACAATCTGTCTAAGCCAATTTTTGGTTTTGTGTAGATTTATTGGGGGGGAACAATTAATATACATTTTAGAATAAGGCTGTAACTTAACAAAATGTGGTAAAAGTCAAGGGGTCTGAATACTTTCCGAATACGCTGTACATGCATAATAATCCTCCGTTAACAGACGTGCACTCTCCCTCCCTTCCTCACACACTGTCTCCCTCGCTCTCAAAAACACACACCACACATGCACACACTGCTCCCAACTTTTAAAATGTTAGGCACCAAACATAATTTTAAGTGGCAACAGAAATAGATTTTTGGTATAGTTTACGCTTACATTAGGCCTAAATGAGTCCTTTTTGAAGCACATGTTATGAGTAGCAGACCCTTTTCCTTCATTTGCCAATCAAATTTGCCTAAACCTACTGTCAACTTACCAGGTTGTTAGCTAGCCAGGTAACATAACTGCACAAAGTTGTTTATCAAACCAATAATTTGGGACCCGGGATAAGTATAAACAGCCCGCGACATGGTTTGTGAAATTATTTAAAATGCACGTGAATTCCAAAAGAAAAAAAAGCCATCTCCGGTAATATGGGTAATTGTTTTTACTGTTTAGGCTAGAGACAAGCCATTTTCTTTGCTGCAAAGTTGCAATCATGCGTTTACCTTCTTGGACACTGAGGCTGCATGACGGTGAACTTGCAAAGTCTACTCAGTCTGGTCTGTGCTCTTGGTTATAACAAGCGATTCAATTATGTATCAACATTGCTCGCTTTGTGCGCTGCTCCAATGTAGCAAATGTACAAATCATACGTTTAAAAAAATATATAATTTAGGAGTAATATAGACGTGCAAAGAGCGGATGGAGAGAAGCAGAGTGAGGGCTGGTAGGGGATGTGGCTGGCTGATATCAGCTGCCACACATGATATGGGCATGAAAGGGAAGTGGATGTTATTGTTCCTGTGTATACAAGAGACTAGTGGCAGTTGCTTAAATTCAACAATGTGTATTAACAAAACGGACTAAACATTTTAGAACAGGCGCCAGCAGGTTCTTTAGAGCGGTAGGGCTGGAAAAAGTTGGTTGTAAGCATATGAAACGGTACTACGGTATTCTAAAATGTTGCTATCATGAAGTTTGGTACAATGATATTACCGTGGAACTGGTATACCATGGAACACTACATCCGCATATAGTTGTTTACAATTTTGAACAGATTGACCAATGGGATTTATATAAATAGTTTAGTTCAAATATCAACCCCAGTGGTACCTCTTATGTACTAGAAGAAATTCAGACTTCACTCCATCAATCACGATAGCCTGTCACTAAGACAATCATGAAACCATGAACAGGCTGTGAAATTCAACCAGTGCAGGCTGGCAAAATGTGTGCAGTGTTGGGATTAACATGTGTAACCGGGATACCGGGACTGTCCCAGGAACCTACTTTACATTTCCCCCAAAAAATTCAATGACAAGATGCCGGGTTGCTGGCCTTCTAGGCGGAGTTCCTCTGTCCAGTGTCTGGCAAAATAACACAATCTTTATTTTTATTGGCCAGTCTGAGATATGGCTTTTTCTTTCCAACTCTGCCTAGAAGGCCAGCATCCCGGAGTCACCTCTTCACTGTTGAAGTTGAGACTGGTGTTTTGGACCTCTGTAAGCCTGTGTAGATATTCCATAAAAAATCTGCGGTTTCCAGCTACAATAGTCATTTACAACATTAACAATGTTGTAAATGTAACAAAAAAATTTTAATGGACAAAAAAAGTTGCTTTTCTTTCAAAACAAGGACATTTCTAAGTGACCCTAAACTTTTGAACAGTGGTGTACATGTACTTCTGCCAGGTAAGCCTACTTTGCATTTAACATTTTAATTGAGAAGGTTTTGGGGAAAGTATTTGTCAATCCACAAGGCGCTTATCACTTCAATTGCTAGTGATGGGCGTTCCCAGTCTTTTCTGTGAGCCCGATCATTTGGCTCCATTCACCTAAAAGAGCTGTTAATTTGGCTCATGTCTCCTTACTATTGTTCCTGCACTGAGGAATTACCATCTTCAGAGAATGTTTTTATAATTCATCTGCAGATCAGCAGTAGTAGCTGTATGCAATTCTGGGAGCAAAATGAAAGTCTCTTCACATATGCGATTCGCTCCCGACGTTCACCAAAAAGAGCCGCTCATTTGCAAACGACCCATCACTACTGGCTACACACGGATTGATTGACAAATGCCTGCACCACACACAGTAAAGGGAAATATTGCTGGAAATAATGAATTAGCAGATATTGTGTTAGGTTTGGCTTTTTAAGCTGGTAGTGGATAACCAGGGGTGAGAGAATGTTGTTCGTTAGATAGTAGCTGGGATCTTTGAGATTTGTTTATGACAGTTTGTGGTGGAACACGGGGAAATTGCATGTTCTTTCAGAATTGTTTGGTGAGCTGCTTATAGGTGGTCTGCGAGCTGCTGGTAGCTCACGGTTGACCTGTTGGAGACCCCTGGTATAGCCTACAAAATAACGTGTGCCTCTTTGGACTGTCATTTGACACTTCAGACAGTCACATTTAATAGGCCTATGCACAATTCACAACATAGGCATCTCTGTCACAGACATGAATCCTGTTACAATTTCCCCTCATGCCTCTGAATTGTTATCTTCTGTCCTAGAGCCTAGGCTAGTTTCCAATCCCATTGAAACCCCAAATCCTGACTTCTGTCTCGCATGGAAATTCCTAACTGTTCTGTCATCCATAGGTTGCATTATCAAAAAGCACATCTTTCAACCTATGAATGCCAAAATAACGCCACAACATTTCACCCTCTTCTTTGCGCTGTCTCGTACTTTCTGCCCGTATGAGAGCTTCAGCAGAGAATGTGAGATCAACCTTGGTATTTTAACTACACTTAACAAAAAATATAAAAGCAACATGTGAAGTGTTGGTCCCATGTTTCATGAATTGAAATAAAAGATCCCGGGAAACTTTCCTTAAGCAAAAAAAAAAGCTTATTTCTCTTAAGATTTTTTTTTACATCCCTGTTAGTGAGCATTTCTCCTTTGACAAGATAATCCATCCACCTGACAGGTGTGGCATATCAAGAAGCTGATTAAACAGCATGATCTTTACACAGTTGGACCTTGTGCTGAGGACAATAAAAGGCCACTCTAAAATCTGTAGTTTTGTCACACAACACCACAGACGTCTCAAGTTTGAGGGAGCATGCAATTGGCATGCTGACTGCAGGAATGTCCACCAGAGCTGTTACCAGAGAATTGAATGTTTATTTCTATTCCTTAAGCTTAAACCATTGTCGTTTTAGAGAATTTGGCAGTACGTCCAACCGGCCTCACAACTGTGTATGGCAAGCGATTTGCTGACGTCAGCGTTGTGAACAGAGTGCCCCGTGGTGGCGGTGGGGTTAAGGTATGGGCAGGCATAAGCTATGGACATTTTATTGATGGCAATTTGAATGCACAGAGAGATCCTGAGGCCCATTATCATGCCATTCATCCTCTGCCATCACCTCATGTTTCATCATGATAATGCATGACCCCGTGTTTCAAGGATCTGTACACAATTTCTGGAAGCTGAAAATGTCCCAGTTCTTCCATGGCCTGCATACTCACAAGACATGTCACCCATTGAGCATGTTTGGGATGCTCTGAATCAACGTGCACGACAGCGTGTTCCAGTTCCCGACAATATCCACTAACTTCACACAGCCATTGGAAGAGGAGTTTGACAACATTCCACTGGCCACAATCAACAGCCTGATCAACTCAATGCGAAGTAGATGTGTCGCGCTGCATGAGGCAAATGGTGGTCACACCAGATACTGACTGGTTTTCTGATCCATGCCACTACAATTTTTTTATACGTATCTGTGACCAACAGATGCATATCTGTATTCCCAGTCATTTGAAATCCATAGATTAGTGCCTAAATTAATTTATTTCAATTGACCGATTTCCTTATATGAACTGTAACTCAGTAAAATCTTTGAAATTGTTGCATGTTGTGTGTTTTTATATTTTTGTTCAGTATATTTCCACTGTTCATTAACACGATTTTGCCAAATATAGGAGATATTCTGTCATTTGTTGAAGGTTCTCTAGCAACTTTGGTCATTTGACATTTGTTTGACTACCATTTAAAAAGTTTGTATGATTCGACAGCGCTATACTCTGGGTGCGCTCGGTGTCGAGAGAGCCAACTGCTGAATTAAGGAACATGATAACACTCAGAATTTATGAACGGCCTGTTTCGTAATTAACGTCATTGGCGATCCGGTGGCGCAGCCAAACTCTTATTTGAGGAGAACCCTGGCATAGTGATCATATCTTGGTTTTAAACGCTTTAAATGGGCACTTCTGATTTGTGCGGTATTTCCCGGCAATCTCTGATAACTATGAATGATTCCCCGTATTAAAACTTGTAGATTTTTGGGAAAATATTCATCACCAGTGCAGTGCATGTGCAATTCTTGATATAGGCCTATTTATTGATGTTATTTCATGAAACCACACAATTATTTTGTAATATTGTATTGTAATATTGTAATATTGTGGGGTTTTCTGGACAATATTTCTGGACATTTAGGGGACCCTTTTTGGCTCACCAGCACCCCCAATGTCTTCAGTAATATAACTTTAAAGTGTGTGGGGTTTTTTTTCTTCTCAGTGTTGTGTTAAAGATGTTAAGTGTCTTATTTGTGTCCTCTCCAAGGCGGCCGTGTCCATGCTGAAGCAGGACTTCAAAGAAGGAGAGATGTCTCTGTCCTCTGCCCTGGCTCTGGCCGTCAAAGTGCTCAACAAGACTATGGACGTCAGCAAGCTGTCTGCTGAGAAAGGTGTGTGTTAGTGAAAGATTGCCTGTGTGTATGAGAGAGCCCTTGAGATTCAATCAGAATGGAATATTACTCAAATTGAGTGTTAATGGACCTTTTTAACTTAAGCCATGTTGACATTGGCAGTTTGAAGTGACTCAGATATTTCAAGCCACATTTCAAACCACCTTCATAGGTTGTTTAAAGTCAGATGCAAATCTGATTCCTGCCCTAGGGCTGGGTAGGATACCGAATTTTACTATATACTGGTGTTGATGGACAGACCAGGCTGGGTTTTTACTTTACCTTCTGTAACGGCATTTGAATGTTGGTTTGTTAAATGTGATACACTGTGTGTAACATCCATTTTTATAGTTGACTTTGTTACTTGAGTCATTTCTCTCTATGCCACTTTCCACACAGACCTAGCCCCGACCCCTGTCACTCAAGGAGCGCGATTTGTTGTTCCTCGAACACGAGACAGAGACACTTGCATTCAGTCTGCATGGTCAATGCAGCACATGCAACAATGTTGATGACGACAATGCTGTGTTCACTTTGCTTCTTACTATAAATCCACTAGTGTTCTATACTGAACAAAAATAAACACAACATGCAACAATTTCAAAGATTTTACTGCGTTAGTTCATTGAAGGAAATCACTCAATTGAAATAAATTCATTAGGCCCTAATCTATGGATTTAACATGACTGGGGCCCACCCACTGGGGAGGCAGGCCCAGCCAATCAGAAATACTTTTTCTCCACAAAAATAAATACTCCTCAGACGATCCCGCAGGTAAAGAAGCTGGATGTGGAGGTCCTGGGCTGGCGTGAGGCCAGTTGGATGTACTGCCAAATTCTTAAAAATTACGTTGGAGGTGGCTTATGGTAGAGAAATTAATATTACATTCTCTGTTGACATTACTGCAGTCAGCATGCCAATTGCACGCTCCAAGACTTGAGACATCTGTGGCCTTGTGGTGCACTTATGTAATTATCATGCTGTTTAATCAGCTTCTCGATATGCTACAACTGTCAGGTGGATGGATTATCTTGGCAAAGGAGAAATGCTCACTAACAGGGATGTAAAAAATGTGTGCACAATTTGAGAGAAATAAGCTTTTTGTGTGTATGGAACATTTCTGGTATCTTTTATTTCAGCTCATGAAACATGGGACCAACATTACATGTTGCGTTTATATTTTTGTTCAGTATATAATTACACTTAGTTTGTTTCATACATCTGCAAACAGCTAGTTTATTTTTTCTTAGCAAGTTAGGCCTAAATCTTGTTAGTTGCTAGCAAGTTAGCTAGCTAGCTAATAAATGTACTGAGTCAGAGCAAACGTAATTAGCTATACAGCCTGATAATACCAGTGATGGTGTAGACTTAAATCTGCATGTTTGTGAAACAGGATCTTCTAAATCAGTGGTTCCCAAACTTTTTATAGTCGGTACCCCTTCAAACATTCAACCTCCAGCTGTGTGCCCCTTCTAACACCAGGGTCAGCGTACTCTCAAATGTTGTTTTTTGTCATAATTGTAAGCCTGCCACACACTATACGATATATTTGTTAAACATAAGAATGAGAGTTTTTGTCACAACCCAGCTCATGGGAAGTGACAAAGAGCTCTTATAGGACCAGGGCACAAATGATAATAATCAATAATTATGCTCTTTATTTAGCCATCTTACATATAAAACCTTATTTGTACATTGAAAATTGTGAATAACTCACCACAGGTTAATGAGAAGGGTGTGCTTGAAAGGATGCCCATAACTCTGCAATGTTGGGTTGTATTGGAGTCGGTCTTAAATAATTTCCATGCACAGTCTGTGCCTGTATTTAGTTTTCATGCTTGTGAGGGCTAAGAATCCACTCTCACATATGTACGTGGTTGCAAAGGACATCAGTGTCTTAACAGCGCGATTTGCCAAGGCAGGATACTCTGAGCGCAGCCCTATCCAGAAATCTGGCAGTGGCTTCTGATTTTTAAATTAAATTTTCACAGAACCGCTTGTTGCAATTTTGATTAGGCTTATATCGGTAAGTGGACTGGAGGCAGGGCATGAAAGGGATAACAAATCCAGTTTGTGTCATCCGTTTCGGGAAAGTACCTGCGTAATTGCGCACCCAGCTCACTCATGTGCTTCGCTGTATCCCATTTGACATTGTCCATATCTTGAGTTCATTTGCACACAAAAAATCATACAATGATGGAAAGACCTGTGTTGTCCTTGTTAATGCAGACAAAAAAGAGCTCCAACTTCTTAGCCTCAATTTTGTCCTACACATTGAATATAGTTGCGGAGAGACCCTGTAATTCAGATCATTCAGGCGAGTGGAAAAAACATCACCCAGATAGGCCAGTCGTGTGAGAAACTCGTCATCATGCAAGCAGTCAGACAAGTGAAAATTATGGTCAGTAAGAAAACTTTAAGCTCGTCTCTCAATTAAAAAAAAAAAACCGTGTCAATACTTTTTCCTTTGATAACCAGCACACTTCTGTATGTTTTGAAAGCATTACATGGTCACTGCCCATATTGCATAATGCAGAAAATACACAAGAGTTCAGGGGCATTGCTTTAACAAAGTTAACAAAGTCCAAAATATCTTTCAAGCTGTCAGGCATTCCCTTGGCAGCAAGAGCCTCTCGGTGGATGCTGCAGTGTACCCAAGTGGCGTCGGGAGCAACTGCTTGCACGCGCGTTACCAATCCACTAGGTCTCCCTGTCATGGCTTTTGCGCCATCAGTACAGATACCAACACATCTTGACCACAAGTCCATTTGATGTCACAAAGCTGTCCAGTACTTTTTGCAGAAGAGGATGTCTTCCTTAATTGACCCCCATAAACGTAACAGACACATACCAGGAGCTCCCCCCCCCTCCATGTCTGACTCATCCAGCTGTAACACATAATTCACTGGCTTGTATGCGAAGCAGTAATTGTTTCAAAATAGTGTTGTTTGATGAAGGCATTGTCTATAGTTTTTTGGGCCTTTTCCCCCAGCATTGTCCCAGCCATACCTACGGCAGCAGGAATAATTAAGTCGGTAGCTCACCATATAAGACGCTCCTAGCCTCTTCTTATTAATGGTATCTGTTGCTTTTATACATGTCTTACTACTCAAAAGTAGTATTTTTTTCTCGCTCAATAAACTCCTGTGGCTTATTTTTCAAATTGTCATGTTTCATTTCTAAATGTCTGCGCAAGAGTGAAGGTTTCCCACGAGAAAGTAACGGTTAATGTGATTGGATGTTAATTATTTGACTAGGATACCTGTATTTGACATAGTGTTGTTATTTCGCTGAACACTAGATGGTTTAATTTTATTTTTGGCAGTGAAACGAGGTTCCTCAGGTGAGGGCAAAAAACCTCACCCAAATGTATACCCCCGTTGAAAAATATAAATGTACTGTTTGACAATGTGAAGGAAAAAAATATGAATCACATTTTTATTTGGCGTACCCCGATGGCATTGCGCGTACCCCTGAGGAATATGCAAGGCATGAATGGTAGCTACCTGAAGTAGCTAAGAGTAAAGATTCCATGTAGCCAAAGATTATAGGGTCACCTAGGAAACACTTTATCAACACTTTGGTTCCTACCCTGTCACAACTTTTATTATTCGACAACATAAAATACCGTCATACTGTCAATTTCTTTTTCAATACTGTGATATATTTTGGCCATATCGCCCAGCCCTATCCTGGACATGTGACTTGTCTGAACGGTCAAATTTGATATATTTGCCCTCAAGTGGTTTTTATATTGTTGATTGCTAGCTACTCTGTTTGACAAGAACATGGTAGCTAACTAGCTTGTTAATTGTTTACAAACAAATTGGTGATTGTGCTAGAAAGCCAAAAAGGTCTAGTTATGAAAGTTATCCTTTTGAGGCTTTAGTAACATTCAAAGGAAATGGAAAATGTCCATGGCAGGCATTGTCACCTTAGCTTGCTACTTAACTTCTGAGTAATGGGAAACAAGCACCATACATCAATCAGCCTACACACTGCACACACTGTTGTTACTATGACAACTAGCATAGACTTGTCAGCAAATGACTGCTGTCTGAACACACACACACACGTTTTGGTCACTTGCTGTTTGGACAGTCCAGTAGTCTAAAATGGTTTTGAAAAACCGATTTGAGCATGAAGGCCTGCTGTGTGAACAAGGCTTTATTTGCATATACTGTATATGTATGTCTGTTGTATTGCGCTCCTCATTTTCCCCCTTCCAACCTCTTAAGTGATAACTTTTGGGGGGAATATTTATGTTACTGGTTTACATGCTGGGTGGTAGCCTCCTTTTTGTAACCCTTTGTGTCTCCGCTTTGGTGTTATCTAGTGGAGATCGCCACTTTGACCAGAGAGAACGGAAAGACTTGCATCAAGGTGCTGAAACAGAAGGAAGTGGATGAGCTGATCAAGAAACACGAGGCGGAGGAGGCCAAAGCGGAGAAAGAGAAGAAGGAAAAAGAGCAGAAGGAGAAAGACAAATGAGTGGCCCACATTGTTACTTTTCTGTAAAAAAATAAATAAAAAATTGTTCAGGTTTTCTAAATTGTTCTTTGACTATCTGTTGTATTTCTTTAAATAAAGGCTAAATACTATACATGTCTGGCATCTGCTGAATGATGTTTATTCAGAAAGCTAGGGCTGACTGCGTGTTGTCACATTCACATTTTCTGTGTAACAACTCTGTACAAAACTCACGAAGCCTCTGCACAGTCTAATATTTGTCACACTACGTGTGTCATATATTAAACATGAGCCATCAAATGAGAACACAGTATGTTTGAGAGGAAATATGTGACTTATGCTGTAAGCTATATGCTGAGCCATCAGTGCTAAGGAAATGTTCATGAATAGTGTTCTGATCATGTAATGTGGAGAATATTGAAATTCCCTAAATGTGTTTATGCAACATCCATATTTCATGCGCTTTTCTGGTGGAATTAGCGGATATCAGATGCGATGTAAAAGATGAGTCAGGTCATTTTTAGAAGGGATTAGTCATTGATTCTAGCTTGCTTTAATTCTGCTGACCTGATCCTCAAACCCTGATAGCTGTACATGCAGAAAAGGGACTTGTGCAAAATGCTGTGACTGACATCCATGCGGTAACAGCGTCAATCTGAAGGCTTGTTATGTAAAGTCAAGTGAAGATTAAGGTCAGAAGGGACTGACTGTCCTTTTTTGCTCCGCCAGGGATTAGTGGTGGGAGCCAGAATGGCAGCTGGGTTTCTGCTGTGTCAGTCATGTTGCATAAAACATTTTGTGTGGAAAAAGTAATCGAAAATATGTAAAATGTGTTGTACTGTAAATCAGCCTTACAACCTGAGTGTGCACAGGGCCTAAAATACACCTTGTAACCCAGCAACAAAATAGGCCCACATTCAGACTAAATAAATAGCATGTCTAAATGTCTGAGACCATAGTGATTGTGTGACTACATAGAAGAATAGGAGTTTTAAAGTCAGTTTCAAACCATGCTGCTGCTATGAAACACAGAACAGATGCCTTGGGGGCAGCCTAGGCTAAACAAGCTACTTTCCACTTAGCAGTAAACAAGCCTAACTCTGTCATCTGCACACAACGCCTGTAATGAGGTCAGAGGTCAAGCTCTGTCCTTTGCGCTGCCTTGACACTGGACTGTGGAAAATGCCTAAGGCATGTAGCACAGCACCTTTACTGGCCTGACACCGGAAATAGATGGAAAGATCAACCAATTTGGGACAAAGTGGGCTTGGCAGAACATCAGGAGTGTCGGACAGTTTCCAGGAAACAGCCTGAAGATTATTGGTTGAATCGGCAAGAGAGCTGAGAGCCCAGCGGGAGAAGAGCGTTTTATAGCCTTTGGCCTACTCATTCTGATAAACAACTCTGCATTTGACTCACCTATTCCATTAATCCCAACGTCTTTGTCTCTCACATGCACTAGGTTACTGTTGGTAGATACCTTTTTGAGGTTTTGTAAAGCCTTGCCTAAATAAGGTTTACATTTACATTTAAGTCATTTAGCAGACGCTCTTATCCAGAGCGACTTACAAATTGGTGCATTCACCTTATGATATCCAGTGGAACAACCACTTTACAATAGTGCATCTAAATCTTTTAAGGGGGGGGGGGTTAGAAGGATTACTTTATCCTATCCCAGGTATTCCTTAAAGAGGTGGGGTTTCAGGTGTCTCCGGAAGGTGGTGGTTGAAGGGGTAGTTCACAATCACACACAAGTGTAGGCCTACAGACAGCAGACCCAAAATGTATTTGTGCTACATCTGAGATAAAGGGAAGGCCCACACATGGTGTATTGCTGTTCCCCATTGTATCATATCATACTGCAGCAATAAAGCAAAGGTTTGACTTCACAGAAGTCTTTGTCAGGTCCAGACCTCTGAAGTCTAAATGGTACAGGAAATGGAATAAAGTTCTGGGGTTTTTATGTTTTGGAGGTGGATATGACCAACCCTATTTAGCGTCACTACTACATCGTCCTAAATACAGAAGATGAAATGCTAAATTCAACAACCTGTTTGATGGACCGTTGTCAGTACAGGGTCTGTCTGGCTGTCAAATAATGGTGCTCATGAGTCGGTTATTACCGTTTATTATATTCCTTTTTTTGGTGCCAAAACCCGGGATCAAACCCAGGGACAAATTCTTACTCACACATTCTCTCTCAATTGTCAGCAACTATGCACACACATCCCGATGGATAAACAAACACAAGCAAGATAGATTAAAACAATTTAATTTTTTTCCGGACAGAAAAAGTTAAAGGTATACAAGTATGGATTGCCATTGAATGATTCTCTGTACGCCACTGTAAACAAAACAACTAAACTAGGCTATAAGAAAGAAACAATCAACCAAGAAAGATACATAAAAATATAACTCTGAAGATGAATAGACATTATCCTTTTCGTCACTGCTCATTCAACAGCTATAGACGGGGTTGGTTGTTTAGCAACAACTGACGCGTGCGCAACTATGGGGCAAAAGCGACTGGGTTGACTTGTAAACTATATTTCTTCAATGTTTATTGAAATCATAAATGCATTTGCACAATGAACACTTGTCTCTCAAATACATCTTTACAGTTGTTGGTTAGCTAGCTAGCAAAACTTTGCCATAAGCATTGACATGAAATCAGTCAAAACAAGACATGGTATCAAGAACATGATGAAACTAGCTAAAGAGTCATTTACGATTCCCCACATGGCAGATTCTTGTCATTGTTGGTAGATATCTGGCCAATCAGAATCACAACTCCTCATGGACTTCTGCCCCATTTGAAGTGTGTGTATAGTTTTTGTGACGTCATCTAACCCATCTATGAAGACTCAACATCTACACACATGCAAAAATGAAAGCCCCCTGCACATAGGATCCCAAGCACAGATCACTCTTGACCATGTTCCTCTGAGACAAAATGCTATTGGTAGGGGAATATATTTGTATACTGCTTTCCTGAACAAACCAGGTCACCCTAGCACTGTTTTAGGGATCTTGTTAGTGTGAGAGAGAAACTTAAGCCAGTGTCCTATAGGATTACTGTTAACCAGAACGTTTTAACTGTTACTGCTGAATGTAGAACTATTTCTTTGGCAATTCTGTCTGGTTTGCACGGCAAAACAAAATAGAAGGCGCTGGCCACATCTCCATAATGGACCCTAATGCACTTCCACTCGATTTTACGTGTCTACCTAAAGTGCTTGTGTTGTGACTTTTCCCTTCATGGGTTTGTTTCCTTTTTGCCACATTGCTTTGGGTAGCTAGGGATGAATGTGGGAAATGGGGAACATTCTACAGTAAGACTGAAGTGTAAAAGAGAACATTGCAGTCTTTTCTTAGGCGGAAAAGGCCCCACCACAACCCTCTCAAAATAGTTTCAACTGAGCAGAGGTGTTGTTGGGGGTGGTACTACTAGTACAAAAGGGCTCTGGTTGATAGAACTGTATACGAAGATATGAATTATAACTGGGATTGAAACCAGGAAGAGCTGTCTCAGCCCATTCTTATATCGCTTCAATGTATTTGCAAAATGATGAGGGCTAAGTCTAGCTATGTTTATGTGGTGACTTATGTGCCGAGTGAGAATGGATTACAACATTTATGTTTAATGGTTCTTCCACTCTTCTCGATGTACCTCTACTGGCTCAATAATTCAGGTGTTGTTAGTTTCACAGGCTCACTGCGTAGCTGAGCGACCTCAGGTGAGGGGAACGCACGTCATTGCTGCAGAGAGCTGTGAACTAGATTGCCCTGACCCAACATTCAAAACGACGACCTTCGCTCAGCTTTCAAATATCAGACGAGACTAACAATATCACGCTAAATATAATCTGGTAAGAAAAAAAGAAAAAAAATTGTAAGCTGAAAGATCATAGCTAGTGATGCAAAAGTAGGAATGATGACTTAATATACCCAACAGTTTGAGAAAAAATATATATGTTATAGAATGAATGCAATTGTAACGGAAAGATCAGTGTTATACTTGTCCCAATCATAGAAAAAATACAAGCAGAACTATTAATTAATTCATGTTGACCCAACCATACCCAGGCAAATATCCCCTTAAAATAATTCCCTTATGCTACCCATTACATTGCTGTCCCTACTAAACAAGCCCTGCTTTGTATAGAAACCACTGTACATTAAAAGACCCAAGTCAGGCTCTTTGATATTCCGTGCAAGCTGTCAGAGTATAGATATGCTTTTACTTCCAGCCAAAAAGTCACCTTGTTGGATTGTTGTGGGCAGGCATGTAAAGCCTGGCATGGAGTGGAGCCCATCGGTGGGGCGATTAGTCAAATCTGAACCAATCAGGTGATGACTCGGTCCAAGCTCTGCCCTTCCATGCTCCACCGCTGTGCTCATCAGGGGAAGATGTATCACCACAGAGATCTTAGCATCCCCAAGCACCACACCCCTCTTATAATAGAGTCTACAAAAGTGTGACAACCCAATCAATGAGAAGGGTAGAGATTTGGGTGGAAGAGAGTATCTTTGGGGTTAGGGAGGGGACACAGTTTGAGGATGGGGGACAGGGATGAAGGCAGCTGGCGGGAGGGGTTCTGTGGGGGTCATGTGTGGGCTAGGGAGCAGCAGGGTGGTCCGGTTTTACAATGTTTCATTCACTCCTCATCGGAGCTGCTGTTTTCCAGAGAGTAGACCATGAAGATGAGGTCTGTCCGAGCCGGCACCAGAGGGTTGCCGGGTTTCACCACCTCAAAGCCCATGTAGTGGAAAGTCTTTATGATGGATACTGTTCAGAGAGAAAGAGAGACCATACAGAGAAGTTAGTGAACCTAGCAGGACCAGGACAGGATTAACCAGTGTTGTGGCCGTTCTGTCTTGGGTACCAGATTAGAAGCACTATCTAAGATTAACTTCGCTAGAACATCACTGCCACTTCTAATCAAGATACACTACATGACCAAAAGTATGTGGACACCTGCTCATCGAACATCTTATTCCAAATTCATAGGCATTAATATGGAGTTGGCCTCCCCTTTGCTGCTATAAGAGCCTCCACTTTCTTGGAAAGCTTTCCACTAGATGGTGGGGTGGCAGGTAGCCTAGCAGTTAGAGCATTGAACTAGTAACCGAAAGGTTGCAAGATCGAATCCCTGAGCTGACAAGGTAAAAATCTGTTGTTCTGCATATGAACAAGGCCGTTAACCCACTGTTCCTAGGCTGTCATTGAAAATAAGAATTTGTTCTTAACTGACTTGCCTGGTTAAATAAAAGTAAAATAAAAATGGTGGAACATTGCTGCAAGGACTTGCTTCCATTCAGTCACAAGAGCATTTGTGCGGTTGGGCATTAATGTTGGGTGATTAGGCCTGGTTCACAGTCGGCGTTCCATTCTACCTCAAATGTGTTTGAGGTTAGGGCTTTGTGTAGGCCAGTCAAGTTCTTCCACACCGATCTCGACAAACCATTTCTGTATGGACCTCGCTGCACGGGGGCATTGACATGCTGAAACAGGAAAGAGCCTTCCCCAAACTGTTGCCACAAAGTTGGAAGCACAGAATCATCTCGAATGTCATTGTATGCTGTAGAGTTAAGATATCCCTTCACTGGAACTATGGGGCCTAGCCCGAACCATGAAAAATAGCCCCAGATCATTGTTCCTCCTCTACAAAACTTTACAGTTGGGACTAGGCATTCGGGCAGGTAGCGTTCCCCTGGCATCCGCCAAACCAGAATCGTCCGTTGGATTGCCAGATGGTGACTCGTGATTCATCACTCCAGAGAACGCGTTTCCACTGCTCCAGAGTTCAATGGCGGAGAGCTTTGCACCACTCCAGCCGACCCTTGGCATTGCGCATGGTGATCTTAGGCTTGTGTGCGGCTGCTCGGACATGGAACCCCATTTCATGAAGCTCCCGACAAACAGTTATTGTGCTGACGTTGCTTCTAGAGGCTGTTTGGAACTCAGTAGTGAGTGTTGCAACCGAGGACAGACGATTTTTACACATTCTGTGAGCTTGTATGGCCTACCACTTCGCGGCTGAGCTGTTGTTGCTCCTAGATGTTTCCACTTCACAATAACAGAACTTTCAGTTAACCGGGGTAGCTCTAGCAGGGCAGAAATTAGACGAACTGACTTGTTGTCAAGGTGGCATCCTATGGCGGTGCCAAGTGGAAAGCCTTACTGAGCTGTTCAGTAAGGCCATTCTACAGCCAATGTTTATCGAAGGAGATTGCATGGCTGTGTGCTCGATTTTATACGCCGGTCAGCAACAGATGTGGTTCATTTGAAGGGGTGTCCACATACTTTTGTATGTATAGTGTACTTATAAGCTATGGTCGTTTGATTTCATGGACGTAATTAATATACAAAAGGATAGCTCAATCAAATGTCATTGTCCATTCAATGTTTTTTTTCTCCAAGGAAATGTTCTACAGTTGGAAAGGAACTGCAACCCTTGCTTTCCAATGTGTATCAGTCTAAACATCTAATTGGGACAGTCCAAGTACATTATATGGAAATTAATTAGCATGCTAATGCTAACCACCAATTATGTGCCCATTAAAAGCTAGAATTGGCAGTTGCTTCATCCATTTGTGACTTATACATTAATGATATATAGCCATTGATTCTTTAAGAATATAACTTATAAATGCCCCATGAGCCTAGCTTAAATGTCATACCTCATCAGAACCCAAAATATAAGATTGTTTACAAGATTAGAGTAAAACAATGTAAATGTAAACAAACAGTGTATAGCCTCAACATGTTTAAAACTATAATTTTGATATCATGGATGGTCAGTCCTTGCATCCATCCAGAGCTTTTCACCAAAACAGAGGCGGGGTGACATTTTTTGGGGGTTTCAAATAAGAATTCTAGCTGCACTCCTCCTTTGAATCCAGCACTAAATAGTGGAGCGCTTACATCGATCCTCTCTGGCTCTATCGAACCACAAGAACACGTAGTTGACTTTCAGCTTCTCCTCAGCAAACTCCAGCAGGCTGGTGAGCCTGGGGAGAAAGAGAAGGGGGAAGAGAATGAGATGATGCACTGTTTTTACATAAGAGAGTAGACTTACATAATAATGCAGTGGCAGCTGCAGTGCCCCCTTAGAAATAGCTTGTTAGCTCTGCAGGCCGTGCCAAGAGGATATCGACATGACACTGATGACATATTACATGACGACGCCGCGTAATGGCTCATTTCTATTCATAAGAAGAATGGACTAGAGCAGTGTTCCCCAACCCCAGTCCCCCCAACAGTACATATTTTTGTACTGGCCCTGTTGACAAGTAGAAACATACCTGATTCTACTTGTCAACTATTGATCAAGCCCTTGACAAGTTGAATGAATCAGGTGTTTTTTGTTCGGGACTACAACTAAAATGTGTGTGCTGTTAGGGGTACTCGAGGACCAGAGTTGGGAATCACTGGACTAGAGAGAGAATCACTGGACTAGAGAGAGAGAGAATAGCCTCCCTGAAATGCATTGTTTCAAGTTTTATTAGTCATGTGTTAAGGACATGCATGCAGGGCAGGATTACCGAACAAGCACACAGGGCATGTGCCCCTCTTGACAAAATGTGTAGAATAGTGTTATAAACAGCACATTTTTCTCTCCGCACCATGGCAAAATGCTGTAAGTCAGATTTCTTCCACCGAATATCTTTAGAAGCATTAGGAAGTAGAGACGCTGTTGCACCCTCTTGACTACTGGTGATGTTGTTGGTTCATGTCAAGTCCTCGGTGATGTGGACGCCGAGGAACTTAAAACTACTGACTCTCTATCGGAAGTCCCGTTCATGTGGATCGGAGCAAGTCAACAATCAAATATTTTGTTTTGCTGACGTTGAGGGAGAGGTTGTTGTACTGGCACCGCAATACCAGTTCACTTACCTCCTCCCTTTTAGGTTCACTTGTCGTTGTAGGTTATCAGGCCTACAACCGTTGAGTTGTTAGCAAACTTGATGATGGAGTTGGTGTCGTGCAAAGCCACGCAGTTGTGGGTGAACAGGGAGTACAGCAAAGGGCTGAGGACACACCCCTGGGGGGCCCCTTTGTTAAGAGTCAGTGTGGTGGCGGTGTTGTTGCCAATCCTCACAGCCTATGGTCTGCCCGTCAGGAAGTCCAGGATCCAGTTGCAGACGGTGGTGTCCAGACCCAGGGCTCTGAGCTTGGTGCCGAGCTTGGAGGGGACAATAGTGTTGAATGCTGAACTGTAGTCAATTAACAGAATTCTCACAAAGGTTTTCCTCTGATCCAGATCAGAGTATGTGAGTGGAGTTGAGTGGTCGGAAATCCCGCTCATTGCTCATGGAGCGGTGGCTTGCACACCACTCCGGCGCTCCACGTCCTTTCCAACTGCTTCGCTAAAAACCGCTCCTTGCTCAAAGGAAAATAAAACTGCTGCTCCAAATTCACTCAATTCATTCAAATCACAATTTAACCAACACACATCTATTTTTTTTGACTACCTGAACCTACCATTTGGTTTTGAAGTATTGAAACCAAATCTCCCGAGTGGCGCAGCAGTCTAAGGCACTGCATCTCAGTGCAAGAGGCGTTACTACAGTCTGTAGAGGCTGTATCACATCTGGCCATGATTGGGAATCCCGTTGGGCGGCGCACAATTGGGTTTGGCCATCATTGTAAATAAGAATTTGTTCTTAACTGACTTGCCGAGTTAAATAAAATATAATTTGAATGAAAAGTATTTCATTAAATAACAGGAAAAAGTGACTGTAAGAAGTGCTTATAATTTCAAGTAGGCTACATGTCATACAGTATTAAACAGCATATAAACACTCTAAATAGGTCAGGAGCAAGACAGGTAGCCTAAGAAGGAACGATTAATTTATTATTTAGGTTATATTATTTACATTATTTCAAGGCTATAGCCTTCAAATAAATAAATAGTGAAGCATTTGAATGTGTGACACACTAGGTTGGCAGGGACATTAAGTGCTCAGAATTTAAACATTTAGTTGGATTAAATAATTATCGTTTAAAAATAAGCTGTGACTTACTTAGAATTAAATACAAATGTAAAAAAATGCCTTATTAGGCTCAGTCGTATGTGCCTTTTGAATTCATTTTTAGAAACATGAGTTTGGCCAGAGTCTGGTCCCTGGAGAGCAGGCCAGCATAGGAGAATACCCTCTCAGCGCTTGCAGAGCCACTGGGGACGCTTAACACCCTTTGTGCCACTCTTGCCAGGCTGTGCAGGGATGTGTAGTTTTTTCTTCTTCTGTAGGTAGGCCTAAAGGATTTTAGATAAAATAATCCTATTAAAACTGAAAGCTCCTTGAAAGAGGTAATATGCCAGGCCTATTGGGCCAAAATCAATCATGGCCTTTTGTATAGATAGAACGAAAATGAGATCAGATTTTTTGTTGATAAATACTTTGCTACAATGACACAATGACCCACCTCGTCCTTTCTGTTAGCATGTGCACGCTCCATTGTCCTTATACTATAAATGTTGTCAGAGTATAACTTGCATGTGAAATTAGTAACCTAACAGGTCATCCAACATTTCTGCAATGGGTGTCTGCAGGCAAGCTGGTAGGTCTTAACAAGGGGTATGTGTCTCAGAGCTGTATGTAACACCCTGCCTGTCTGTCCGTCTGCGTGTGTGCCTATGCTTACCCCTCTTTGCTGCCCTCCGCCAGCGCCCCAGCGGGGATCTCCAGAAAGAGGCTGTCCGAGGAGAGGGCTGTTTCCCAGCAGGCCGTGCGGCACTCGCTCAGTTGGTAGTGGAAGTGCAGGATGGCTGGTGTCCCATTGACAGGAGCTGCCCGCGTCACCGTAAGCCTCTCGTCCTTTAGTGGAGAGGAAGGGAGGACAGACGAAAAGGTACATTTCCTGAAGATAATTTGTGTGCTTGCGTCATAGAAACTGTTCACACAGCACTCTGACACCTAGCTCATTTAAGACAACGTCAGTGGCCTTGGCATTTTTCAAAAGAGTGGGGATTAGAGTATTATGTGATGTCTAAATTCTCTAAACCTTGAAAGAATGCAGATTTTCTTTTCTATTGACTGTATTAAATCCCATGAGTTTCCCATGGACTTATTTGAGGTAAAACCAATGAAGTACAGTGTATAAAACCAGGATTTGTCACGAACGTCGTAAGAACATTCAGACCAAAGCGCAGCGTGAAATCGGTTCGACATTTTATTAGAAGTGAACCGCACAAAAAAAACAATAAACGAAACGTTCTGGAGTGCTCACAGGCAACTACACAAAAACAAAACAAGATCCCACAAAACACAGTGGGGAAATGGCTGCCTAAATATGATCCCCAATCAGAGACAACAATAAACAGCTGCCTCTGATTGGGAACCATACCAGGCCAACATAGAAATAGAACAACCTAGATTACCCACCCTAGTCACACCCGGACCTAACCAACATAGAGAATAAAAGACTCTCTATGGTCAGGGCGTGACAGGATTGCTGATGCTATGTATTGGCCAATGAGAGGCTTAAAAGCCACCAGTCAGCCATATTGGTATTCCCCAGTAGGTGCAGTCCTCCATAGGTATGAATGGAATTCTACAGTGTTTCAAGAACAAAATGACATGTATTTAAAGACTGACTGACACTAAAAAAACAATTAATCCCTTTGAAAACGGCCCATGTGGCATTGATATGAGTCAGAAACATTGATTTTTGTGTCAAAATTTACTACAAAGTGTAAATAGGATCATTTTGGTCATAAAGTCAGTCTTGTCTATGACTGAGTTTGGAACCTCAGTGTGTCACAACGAGGTTGGGTTTGGATTACAATTATGTCTATCGTGGGTGAAAAGAGACAATAATGAGATGAATGCGTACTGTCGCCTATCATTGAACGTCTGACTGACATGTCGTGACAGCTGCGTCTTAGAAAATAGCATTGAGCTATATTGTTCATCTGCAGGCTATTATAATACCCTAAGCCTCAACTGTGAGAGGGTCTACTCACACAATTTTGATTAGATTGTCTTTTAGGTTCAAAAGAATTGTGTCCTCTTACATGGTAAGCCTACTGCTTGTAACTTTAGACTATATTGTGCTGTTTGTTTTTTTTGGGGGGGGGGCATGTTGGCATAAACACCATGGCAATTATGCACTCCAACGGTAATTATATGCAACATGCATCAATCCACTATAGGCCTATCAAACAATGTAATTATTACCCCAGGATCACTCCCGTAGTGCAGTTTCTCTGGACCACCGCAAGGTCGGAGTTCAGACAGGCTAGGCCTATTTTAGGAAACTTTCTGAATGGACATAGTGAGAATTAGCAAACTGATACACACACACACACACACACACACACACACACACACACACACACTTAAAAGGACTCATCAACCAAAGCCACCTGCAGCGCATCTCACTCAGACACATAAGCAAATCAATTTCTCCAAAAAAAAGCCTTAGCTTTAAATCCTTTCTGTAGGATATCAAAAACTAGTCTACATTTTAGGATAATGCTAAATCAATGTAGCCTATCATGTAAATTGAGGGGGAAAGTTAAAATCAAATCAAATTGTATTTGTCACATGTGCCGAATACAACAACCTTACCGTGAAATGCTTACAAGCCCTTAACCAACAACGCAGTTTTAAGGGGACGATAGAGACAGCTGTGATATACAATGCCTTCCGAAAGTATTCACACCCATTGACTTTTTGGGGTGGGATTATAATGGATTTAATTGTATTTTTTTCTTGACGATCTATACAAAATACTCCATCAATGTGAAAGAGAAATTCGAACACTTTTAAAGAAGAATGAAAAAGAAAACACTAATATATGTTGATTAGATATACTGTAGTCAATACATGTTAGAATCACCTTTGGCAGCGATTACAGCTGTGAGTATTTTGGGGTAAGTCTCTAAGAGCTTTGCACACCTGGATTGTACAATATTTGGCCATTTATTCTTTTTTGAAACTCTTCAAGCTTGGTCAAGTTGGTTGTTGATCGTTGCTAGACAGCAATTTGAAAGTTTTGCCATAGATTTTCAAACCGGTTTAAATCAAAAACTTTAAATTAGGTCACTCAATGTTCAATGTTGTCTTGGTAAGCAACTCCAGTGTATTTGGCCTTGTGTTTTAGGTTATTGTCCTGCTGAAAGGTGATTTGTCTCCCAGTGTCTGTTGGAAAGCAGACTGAACCAGGTTTTCCTCTAGGATTTTGCCTGTGCTAAGCTCTATTCCGTTTATTTTTATAAAACAAAACAAAAAACTCCATAGTCCTTGCAGTTGACAAGCATTCCCATATGATGCAGCCACCACTATGCTTGAAAATTTGAAGTGGTACTCAGTGATGTGTTGGATTTGCCCCAAACAACAACAGGATAAAAAAATGTATTAGCCAAAAACCTCTGGTCTTTGTGGTTGAATCTGTGCTTGAAATTCATTACTCGACTGAGGGACCTTTACAGATAATTGTATGTGTGGGGTACAGAGATGTGGTAATCATTCAAAAAAATCATGTTAACCACTATTATTGCACTCAGTCCATGCAATTTGTGACTTAATCAAATGTTTACTCCTGAATGTATTTAGGTTTGCAATAACAAAGGAGGTTGAATACTTATTGATTAAAGACATTTTAGCTTTACATTTTTTGTATTAATTTCAAAACATTTCTAAAAACTAAAATTCAACTTTGCCATTGTGTGGTATTGTGTGTAGATCAGTGCCACAACATCTCAATTGAATCCATTTTAAATTCAGACTGTAACATAACAAAATGTGGAAAAAGTCAAAGAGTGTGAATACTTTCTAAAGGCACTGTAGGCCTAGGCTATGAAGATGAAATTGACAACCCTTAGAAAATAGAAACACATAAACGCAACCTGTCCATAGCCTATTAGCCATTGATGAATTTTAGTGAAGCAATGGGTAGTTATGTTGACACTAAGCCTGCATTTACATTTTAGTGCTTTATCTAAATGTGTGACACCACTTATTGATATGGGTAACCTAAACTCCGGCGGATATTTCACTGTTCCCTTCTTGTAATTCACGCATCTCCGCTGGCAACTCTCCTATCCCTTCCCCCTCTCTCTAGCTCTTAAGCAAGTAGCCTAGGCTATACTGAAAATGATTAGCTCTGGTGTGGTGTGATCCCATTGGCTAAATTGATACATTGTCGCAATGATGCATTGCAACAACAACAAAAAAAAAAACAGGCAGAGAAATTCAAACATTCATTCACACAACGAACCCACAGACCTGTCAGCAGCAGACTGTCAGTGGCAGGCTATATAGCCTTTCCTGTATTTTTTGTTGTCTTAAAAAAATTCTGATAATGTCTCCAGTCATATAAAATGTAATTTTTTTTGCCAGGCAAAGAAAGGAGAAGAAATGTCTCTATTTGCCATTTCTAACATAGGCATTGGAAGTCTTCCATGCAGCTCTCACGCAGTAGCGTAGGCTACATATACCTACAATAAAGCAATGTTTTGTAAAGTTTTATATAGGCCTATATGCATTTATTCAAACAAATTATAAAAACAGGATCATCGAATAGCTTCATTAATTCAGTGCCTGTGTTTGTAGCCATGCGTTCAATGTTAGGCTAGGCTATATGTTGTTTGAGATCAATTGTTTTGTACTGTTTAAACAAAGTCTTACAATATCATGGAAAGAAAAATATATACTAAACAAAAATATAAACCCAGCATGTAGTGTTGGTCCCATGTTTCATGAGCTGAAATAAAAGTTCCCTGAAATGTTCCATATGCACAAAAATCGTATTTCTCTCAAATTGTGAGCATTTCTCCTTTGCCAAGATAATTCAAGTTTTGAGGGACCATGCATTTGGCATGCTTACTGCAGGAATGTCCACCAGAGCTATTGCCAGAGGATTGAATGTTCATTTCTCCACCATAAGATTCTAATAATTAGCTGGGTCAGGTTAGTTATAACTGGGGGGAAAAAAACTAAATCATTGTCTAAATGTCCTGGACCATAGGCAATATAATAATAGCGAAGTCCAATGTCCAGCAATAATAATGAGGGCAGCATCACAGCCATAGCCACGGAAAGTAAGGGTGCTAAAGCACCCCTTGAAAAATCGGGAATATATACAGTACCAGTCAAAAGTTTGGACACACCTACTCATTCAAGGGTCTTTCTTTATTACTATTTCTACATTGTAGAATAATAGTGAAGATATCAAACCGATGAAATAACATGTAGTAACAAAAAAAAAGTTAAATAAATCAAAATATATTTTAGATTCCTCAAAGTCGCCACCCTTTGCCTTGATGACAGCTTTGTACACTCTTAGCATTCTCTCAACCAGCTATTAGATTACTCTGCCAATGAAAAACATAATCAACATGTAGATGTTTGTAATGCGTTCATGGTGACATCTATAATAATAACTACTTACACATCACGTGTCAGTTTATCTTTTGATAAAGCAAGGCAGGCTAGCTAACGTTAGCTAGTGAGGCAGGCTAGCTTACGTTTTTTGCTAACATTAGCATAGTTCGCTAGCTAGAGATCTAGCTAGCTAGCTACCTCGTTACAACAGGTCGTAGCTCATACAAGTTTGTGTATTGTCATTTTGGTTGTGAAGTGCAATTTCAAAAAAATGTTGTCCTTTCTTTATAACAAAATGCAATTTATCACTTGGCTGTCTATTGTATCACCCTGTCACAGGCCCTCTGATTCAAAACCACCTAATAAGATGAGGAAGTATATTGGTTTATGAGGATTGCCTGCTGCAGTTCTTCGAAAGATGTCCAGTTTGCAGCCGAACATGCAACATAGAAGACCAGCGAGGGGACCCTCAGCATTACACAGACATGGCCTCACTGTGAGCATTCCTATAAATGGAACGGGGAGGACACTTGAATCAGATTAGTGACATCTGACCTTGTCAAAACAGTTTCGAGTTTTGTCCCAATTCACCTTCATAACCTAGGCTGGTGGAATCAGCCTGATTGCTGTGTTTTACCATTCCATTTCACTTCACATATCATGATATCTGAAGTGAAATAGAAAGGTGAATGCAGCGATCAGGTTGGTTCCACCATGCTAATCATAACCACCATTGATAATGTAATCAGTGCTTTGTGTGTGTGTGTTTGTGTGTGACCGACCAGTATCTTTGATGAAGGGCCAGGAGCCGATCTATGCTGCCATGCCCATCAATGGGGCCCTGGCAAAGACCTCACCTCCTGCTTCACCTCTTGCCTGCTCGGTCGCCGATGGGGAGACCAGAATTAGGTAGGTTTAGTCTGACCTGTTCAACATAGTATATGTTTGTTAGATATCACCTATCCTAACTGCCATCGGTAATTGAACAGTGACTGTGAATGTGTTCATAGATGCATCTATGGAGCCGGCACTTGGAGACTTGCAAGATGATGTGATGGAGTCCTGACCGGCAGACAGCCTTGATTCTGACGTCTCTGAATGGAGAGAGACCTGGCACTTAACACATCCACAATGTGGGACTGAAGGTGATTACTAATAATACAGTACAGCAGAAATGTCTTGTATTTGCAACACCCTTTTCATTATTTTAATTCCATTGGAGACACCAGTTAGTCCTCTCACTCAAACCCTGTCATTTTTTTGTCTTGTTTCACCTACCACACATTTTCCAGGAATATCCGTATAATGTTCCTGAATGTATCCAGAGTATTTTCAGATTTCGTTGCCGTGAAAAGTACAGTAAATGTAAAATTCACATCAAGCGTAATGTTTGGATTCATTCTTGCGTCAGGTGAACTGTTGTGTCCTCATCTTTGGTCTAATCATTGTCCCATAATCTCGAAACTGTTCCCTTGCAATTGCTTCCATGCTTATCCATATGCTTTTCATATTTCTTCCTGTAAGAAACATTTCAATTTAGCCCTATCCATATATGCCAATTCCCATGAGTGTAAAGGGTTAAGGAAAATGTTTTTATTTGTATGTTTAGCTCACATAATACAATGTAAAAGTATTGCTTCAAGACAGCGTTTCCTGTCAGTCATCTAGTGTATACAACAACAACAAAAAAATCACTGGGTAAAACTAATTTCAGCATCAGTCAATTCAGAAATTGAACTGGACACAGTATCCAATACAACCCCACCTCTGTTTTTGTTATTAAATGTGTTTAATGTTGACCCCCCACTTCTCTTTCTCTCTTCTCATTGGTGGTACCTAATAAAAACAGTGGGTAACAGTAGAGCTGCGAGCCTTCTGCTGTCAATGAAAGGGCTCTTTCTTTCATACGGGAGGCAAGGATGTTGATATCACAGGTGTGACTGATCTGTTTAAGCCTAACCCTCTTAGCCCACTCTAAGACAGTCACATGTCTGGGGCAAGGACACACCTGTGTGTGCAAGTGTGTGCAAAGAGAAGGAGGGTAGAGCAGATTCAGGTGCTGCTCTTAAATGCAAGTAAAACTAAATGCATGCTCTTCAACCGATCGCTGCCCGCACCTGCTCGCCCGTCTAGCATCACTACTCTGGACGGTCTGACTTAGAATATGTGGACAACTATAAATACCTAGGTGTCTGGTTAGACTGTAAACTCTCCATCCAGACTCACATTAAACATCTCCAATCCAAAATTAAATCTAGAATCGGCTTCCTATTTCGCAACAAAGCATCCTTCACTCATGCTGCCAAACATACCCTCGTAAAAAAACTAACCATCCTACCGATCCTCGACTTCGGCGATGTCATTTACAAAATAGCCTCCAACACTCTACTCAACAAATTGGATGCATTCTATCACAGTGCCATCCGTTTTGTCACCAAAGCCTCATATACTACCCACCACTGCGACCTGTATGCTCTCGTTGGCTGGCCCTCGCTTCATACTCGTCGCCAAACCCACTGGCTCCAGGTCATCTACAAGTCTCTGCTAGGTAAAGCCCCGCCCTCTCAGCTCACTGGTTACCATAGCAGCACCCACCCGTAGCACGCGCTCCTGCAGGTCTATCTCACTGGTCACCCCCAAAGCCAATTCTTCCTTTGGCCGCCTCTCCTTCCAGTTCTCTGCTGCCAATGACTGGAACGAAGTGCAAAAATCTCTGAAACTGGAGACTCTTACCTCCCTCACTAGCTTCAAGCACCAGCTGTCAGAGCAGCTCACAGATCACTGCTCCTATACATAGCTCATCTGTAAATAGCCCATCCAATCTACCTCATCCCCATACTGTATTTATTTATTCATCTTCGTCCTTTGCACCCCAGTATCTCAACTTGCACATTCATCTTCTGCACATCCTACCATTCCAGTGTTTAATTGCTTTAGTGTAATTACTTCACCACCATGGCCTATTTATTGCCTTACCTCTCTTATTCTACCTCATTTGCACATGCTGTATATAGATTTTTCTACTGTATTATTGATTGTATGTTTGTTAATTCCACGTGTAACTGTGTTGTTGTACGTGTCGAACTGCTTTGCTTTATCTTGGCCAGGTCGCAGTTGCAAATGAGAACTTGTTCTCAACTAGCCTACTTGGTTAAATAAAAGGTGAAAAAATAAAATAATAATAAATAAAGGTGCGAATACACTTGCAAAGAGACTCGTGTGTGCTCGGGGCCTCCCGAGTGGCGCAGTGGTCTAAGGCACTGCGTCGCAGTGCTAGCTGTGCCACTAGAGATCCTGGTTCGAGTCCAGGCTCTGTCGCAGGCGGCCGCGACCGGGAGACCCATGGGGCGGCGCACAATTGGCCCAGCGTCATCCGGGTTAGGGGAGGGTTTGTCCGGCAGGAATATTCTTGTCCCATCGCGTTCTAGCGACTCCTGTGGTGGGCCGGGCGCAATGCACGCTGGCACGGTCGCCAGGTGTACAGTGTTTCCTCCGACACATTGGTGCGGCTGGCTTCCGGGTTAAGCGAGCAGTGTGTCAAGAAGCAGTGCGGCTTGGCTGGGTTGTGTTTTGGAGGACGCACGGCTCTCGACTGTCGCTTCTCCCGAATCCGTACGGGAGTTGCAGCGATGAGACAAGACTGTAACTACTACCAATTGGATACCACGAAATTGGGGAGAAAAAGGGGTAAAAGTAAAAAATAATAAGTATATAAAATGTGTGTGTTCAGCATCCACGGTAGCACAGATGGGAATTAAAAACCCAAAGGATATTGTGGTAGAGAGCTTCAAGTTCCTCTGTGTTCAAATCACTAAGGACGTATCATGGTCCAAACAAACCAACACAGTCGTGAAGAGAGCACTACAACACCTCTTCCCCCTCAGGAGACTAAAAGATTTGGCATGAGCCCTCAGATCCTCAAAAAGTTCTAAAGCTGCACCATTGAGAGCATCTTTACTGGCTGCATCACAGCTTGGTATGGCAACTGCTTGGCATCTGACCGTAAGGCGCTACAGAGGGTAGTGCGTATGGCCCAGTACATCACTGGGGCTGAGCTCCCTGCCATCCAGGACCCCTATACCAGGCTGTCAGAGGAAGGCCCAAACAATTGTCAGACTCCAGCCACCAAAGTCAGACTGTTCTTTCTGCTCCCGCACGGCAATCGGTACCGGATCGTCAAGTCTGGGACAAAAAGGCTCATGAACAGCTTCTACCCCCAAGCCATAAGACTGCTGAACAGTTAATCAAATCACAGATAGACACACTTTCACACACGCTGCTGCTACTCTGTTTATTATCTATCCTGATTGCCTAGGTCACTTTAACCTCTACTTACATGTACATACAGTGCATTCGGAAAAGTATTGAGACCCCTTGACTTTTTCCACATTTTGTTACCTTACAGCCTTATTCTAAAATGGATACAATAAAACATTTTCCTCATCAATCTACACACAATACCCCATAATGACAAAGTGAAAACGGGTTTTTAGAAATTTTAGCACATTTATAAAAAAAACAGAAATACCTTATTTACATAAGTATTGTAATGAAACAGCAGGGAGCAGGTATCGAACCCTCGACCTTCTAGCCCAAAGTCCGGCGCGCTATCAACTGTGCCGCAAAAGCATGCTCGAGCGGTAGAGTCGATTTCCACGCTTATAAACCCAGGGTCGTCATACTACTTCCTCCTTTCAAAGAGTGCGTCCTCGCGCTAGCTTGCGACTCTACGTCTTACAGGAACGCGCTCACCGGCCAAACACACGCATTGTCGTGGATGCAAGGTCCGATCACTTCTGACACCAATGTAATGAAACAGCAGGGAGCAGGTCTCGAACCCTCGACCTTCAAGCCCGAAGTCCGGTGCGCTATCGACTGTGCCGCAAAAGCATGCTCGAGCGGCAGAGTCGATTTCCGCGCTTATAAACCCAGGGTCGTCACACTATTCAGAGCCTTTGTTATGAAACTCAAAATTGAGCTCAGGTGCATCCTGTTTCCATTGATAATCTTTGAAATGTTTCTACAACTTGAGTGGAGTACATCTGTGGTAAATTCAATTGATTGGACATGATTTGTAAAAGCACACACCTGTCTATATAAGGCCCCACAGTTGACAGTGCATGTCCGTAGAGCTCCGAGACAGGATTGTGTAGAGGCACAGATCTGGGGAAGGGTACCAAAAGATTTCTGCAGCATTGAAGGTCCCCAAGAACACAGTGGCCTCCATTCTTAAATGGAAGATGTTTGGAACCACCAAGACTCTTCTTAGAGCTGGCCACCCAGCCAAACTGAGCAATCGGGGGAGAAGGGCCTTGGTCAGGGATGTGACCAAGAACCCAATGGACACACTGACAAAGCTCCAGAGTTCCTCTGTGGAGATGGGAGAACCTTCCAGAAGGACAACCATCTTTTCAGCACTCCACCAATCAGGCCTTTATGGTAGAATGGCCAGACGGAAGCCATTCCTCAGTAAAAGGCACATGACAGCCCGCTTAGACTCTCAGACCATGAGAAACAAGATTCTCTGGTCTGATGAAACCAAGATTGAACTCTTTGGCCTGAATGCCAAGCGTCACATCTGGAGGAAACCTGGTACCATCCCTATGGTGAAGCATGGTGGTGGCAGCATCATGCTGTCACAATGTTTTTCAGCGGCAGGGACTGGGAGACTAGTCTGGATCGAGGGAAAGATGAACGGAGCAAAGTACAGAGATATCCTTGATGAAAACCTGGCCCAGAGCGCTCAAGACCTCAGACTGGGGTGAAGGTTCACCTACTAACAGGATAACAACACTAAGTACACAGACAAGACAACACAGGAGTAGCTTCAGGACAATTATCAGAGCCCAGACTTGAACCCGATCTAACATCTCTGAAGAGACCTGAAAATAGCTGTGCAGCGACGCTCCCCATCCAACCTGACCGAGCTTGAGAGGATCTGCAGAGAAGAATGGTAGAAACTCTCCAAATACAGGTCTGCCAAGCTTGTAGCATCATAGCCAAGAAGACTTGAGGCTGTAATCGCTGCCAAAGGCGCTTCAACAAATTACTGAGTAAAGGGTCTGAATACTTATGTAAATGTAATATTTACATTTTTCAGAAGAACAGTTTTTGCTTTGTCATTATGGAGTATTGTGTGTAGATTGATTTTAGAATAAGGCTATAACCTAACAAAATGTGGAAAAAGTCAAGGGGTCTGAATACTTTCCGAATGCACTGTATTACCTCAATTACCTACACATTGACTCTGTACCAGTAGTCCTTGTATATAGTCTCATTATTGTTATTTTATTGTGTTACTATTTTTTTTATTGTACTTTTTTTATTGTACTCTGCATTGTTGGAAAAGGGCTCATAAGTAAGCATTTCACTAAATGTCTACACCTTTTGTATTTGGCATATGTGACAAATAACATTTGATTTGACTTGATATTATGATATTAGCTCTTGGACAATGCACACTTTCTAGATCACCATGTATAGAAATCTATGGTTGATAAACTATCTCAGTTATTTTGACTGCCTCTGTTCAAACCATATATGGTTTCAATAGTCAGCCAGAGCTATAGATCAGCAGCATTTTCATGTACCATAATTGTACATAAGACACCTTGTTATCAGGTTATTACTTTGACAGTACACTGTGTACATTAGAAATGCTGACATGGGGTGATCAGGGCAAAATAGGAAGTGCATGTAGGATGCCTGTGTTGTCTCAGCATAAAGAGCATAAATCATTCAATGATATTCAGCTTTTCAGAGGATCCATTTGAGCAAGGCGAGGCTCAGACTCGTTTATCATGATCACTTAAGGAGTATTTACGGGTTGATGTGATTTGTTGACCAGTGACTGCAATGAAGTTGCCTCTGGGGTTCTCACCTTGTGTAGTAACAGGCCGAGAGAGTGATCCCTGCCAGTCCCTCGCCCACCCGGGATCTTCAAGTGTGGGTGAGGGGCATCAGGAGCACCACAGAGGCCCCGGAGCCTGGTGCCTGGAGCAGTGGAACCTGGAGCCCACTAACAAAGAACTGCAGAGAGGGGATGGAAGGAAAAAGAGAGAGAGATGAATGACCATGCCACAGGATTCATGAAAGAGACATGAAAAGCAGGAGCACTTGACTGATTGACCATTCAGGTTTAGATTTGTCGGTTTTGAGAGATTTGGGGCAAGGTTTGGGATATATTTGATTTGCCTAGTCTCATTCACCAGCCTTGTGTCTGTTGGCAGCTATTAACTTGATAAAATGTTGGCGGAGATACTATTTCCGTAAAACCATTGATTCAGTGTTTCAACATAGGACCAGGATCAATAAGTAGTTAAAAGGGCCCAGGGTATTTAATCTTCTTTCCTAGAGGTACCAGTTCTGTCTCAAATTGCACCCTATTCCCTACATAGTGCACTACTTTTGACCAGAGCCCTATGGATCCTGGTCAAAAGTAGCACACTATACAGGGAATAAGGTGCCATTTGGGATGCAGACACCGTTACAATAACACTAAGTGGTGCACTGCCATGTCATAAAGTCACCGGGACACTACTCAACCCACATACCTCCCGTTGCTACTCTACTTGGACATTTATGATTTTAATACACTTAATGGAAGTGGATGGCTAATTGGAACCAAGCGCCCAAGTAATAAAAGTGCCCAGTTTGCATTAGATTGATGTCTTTCTTTGGTTGTGTTCAATTTGCCAGCTTGTTGCGTCACTGGCACTATGACAGTCCTACCTTAGTGTTAATCAAGTGCTGTTCCACAAATACCACCAAATAACAGCACCTCAGTAACAACACCTCTTTGCTCCTGCCTATGCCAAAGGCAAAGTAATATAGTTAGGTTTTGAGAAGTCGCAGTATGCCATCTGCACTACTTCTAAACTCGGCAACCTCAACCTTCATTGAGGCAGGCGATGTCATAGAGAACAAATGGACTTTTACAATAACAACCTGCTGAAGTTAAGTGTTAGCTCTGCCTCTGTCAATGCCCGCCCCCTCTGTGTTATTCATGGTTCACCTCACTGCAGTCCTTGGCTGGAACAGCTTGCCCTATTTCTCCCCGAGTCATGTCTAATCAGGGCCGGAAGAATAGTGCATTATACCATGACATGCTGTGCTGTGGCCAGTACTTGTCATTGTCTGCTCTCATAAGACGTCTCGTAAACATCCCATAAGACTAAAGCAGCCGCCAAGCCTCTTATCAGACGCAGGTAGTACTGAATGTACAAAATCAGTGGCCTTCACCTTGAGCTTTAAGGCAGGCTGAAGAGGCATGGCTGGTTTTAACTTTCTCTGGGGCAGACAAGTAAACAAGTCTGTGTAAACAACTCTTTGGCCTCAGGGCCTTTCGACTAGTAATAAATAATACTAACCCAGCCTAAACCATAAACAAGGTAAATAATCAAAATGTCAAGGGTGGCCGACTCTGGTCTCCGGTCCTGCAAATATTGTTATGGAACAAATGTGCGCACACACTGTAGCTCTTCAGGAAGGGGGTTGTCTATGCTACCCATTGTTGCAATATGGGAATTTATTTTCAAAGCTATGAAATTATCAGCACTTAAATCGAAAAGTCACACTACACTGTGGTTTGACTTGAGAGGCAGCAGACGAACTACTGTGATGTGAAGAGAAAGGATCTGGCTTGTTTGTGATGCATGCCTTTCCACCACAAGGGCATGATCTGTAAACACCTCTGCAAATAGCCTAGTCGGGGCCCAAGAACACACATCTTGGTCGTTTGGAGTTACGGGGCCTAGTTTCAGGCCAGTAGTAAGAATAGCCCAATGCTCCCGAGGGGGCTTACAAAAACATTGCATGGGCCAGTATTACCATTAAGAAAATGTGCCGCCACACATTTGACCGGCAGCATTTTAATTTACCAGAAATTAACCGGACCCATACGCATTGGGTGCATAACCCAATTAGGGCATCCAACCACAGTGCTCAGAATGACAAATCACATTTAGATTATGGTAGTTCATCTTAACAGACCATGCAAGTCGAGGACGCAACAACATGGGTCCTTCTTACCGAATTCCGATGTGTACTTTGAAGATTTTAGAATAATGCCCCATTCACATCAACCATAAGTAGTCCACTACATTGCCACAGAGGTAATTAATTTGAATGGGGACCGTGCACAACGGAGTGGAATCACAACGCCCCCTTACGGTTGAAGGCTCAGTTCATCAGTCCGTCGAAGAACAGGAAGTTGCCAAACCACTGAAGAAGATGAAAATGTGGTTTTGGACGATGGATTTATGGGATAGCTAGCAACTTGTAAACAATTACACATTCCTATATGTGAGTACTATATTAATAGTATTGTAATGAACAGCAGGGAGCAGGTCTCGAACCCTCGACCTTCAAGCCCGAAGTCCGGCGCGCTATCGACTGTGCCGCAAAAGCATGCTCGTCCGGCAGAGTCGATTTCCGCGCTTATAAACCCAGGGTCGTTACAGTATGTTAAATAATACATCGTTACTGTTATGCCAATTATACTTCATGACTGTTGCCTCCCGTTTTAGTTTGTGATGGTAATGGCGTTTGTTTTTTATGATAATTATTAGGTGGAGGTCGCTAGCTACAGTATAGCCTAGATCTTAGCTAGCTAGCTGCTCTGTAAGCTAGCTTGACTTGCTATAAAGTTATAGAAACAAGTTCAGGAAAAAGTAAACAAAACATGTTTTATTATCAACTGAAACAATGTTTCCACCTGTCTTGAATAAAAAGGTCATATTTGACAATCTCACAAAATAAATGCGGTCCCTGACAAGACACTAGGCTCTCCATCTTATCTTGCATTGTGAAAACCTCCTTAAAAACTCTCCCTCCAGTAGCTGAACAAGATTGCATGAAGATGACGTATGGCATAATGAAACCCGTTACGATGTAAATGAGGCATAACTGTCCACATTTACTTTTCCTCAGCCAACAAGACAAGTAACAAACAGCAAAATCACTAGCCTATGTCAATCTACTATACCCCAAAGTAGAAAAGTTGACCTATTCTATTGGTCACCCTGTAGATAAAGAAGTAGCCTATTCCTAACAGACTGTGGGACGATAGATTCCAAATTCATACAACCAGTAGGCCTGGGCTACATAAAACAACTTTAAAAGGCAATGAGGCTGATGCAACAGATTAGAATGATTAGCTTAAATGTTGATAAACTATTATTTCTTCACATTGTACGCGCAGCAATGCACACAAGGCAGTAGGCTACGCGAAAATGTTCATTCCATGATGCAATTAGCATAAAAACACTGTTGTCAAAAGTGGATGGGAGCGGTTGGGAGCGGTTCCATGTGACCAAGATGAAAATATCCATTCGAAATTTAGAAAGAGGGAAGATCTGAAGATGCAACGCGATTTAGAATTGTTGCGCAATGATTGGGTTTATAAAAGCACGTTTCACTCCAGCAGCAATGAAAGAGCTGTTTGAGGAGCTGAAGCAGCAGATGTTCTGCTCAAATGTTTTGTATCTGCATGCTGGGCGCATGTGATGAATAAGATAAATAACGAATATACACACGCGCCAATTTAATTCCACAGAAGAATGCAAATTAACCGCATAATGTATTTCCATCAACTGGTATTTCTATCGATTAATAGGCTAAAAAACGTTATTTCGCAATGGGTTTTTTGTCCTTTTCCCTGACAATTGGCCGTTGTGAATTTTCTTCATCTTCTTTAAAAAAAAAAAAAGATATCGGCCAAAAGCCAGCTATTACTGGCTAACTGAAACCCTGGCATGGGGTCACATTCACTCTGGGGAGTGTCTGTATGACTCGCCCGCAGCCAGTGTGGACTGGTGGTTAGCCACGTAAGTTCAGAAGCTTTTCAAATAAATTATTATTTGTCACATGTGCCGAATACAATGGGTGTAGACTTTACGGTGAAATGCTTGCTTACGAGCCCTTCCCAATGATGCAGAGTTAAACACCCTCTGTAGTGCTTTACGGTCGAGGGTGGTGCATATACCATACCAAGTGGTGATGCAGCCAGTCAAGATGCTATCGATGGTGCAGCTGTAGAACTTTGAGGATTCAAGGGCCCATGACAAATCTTTTCAGCCTCCTGAGAGCATCTTCTCGTGTCCTCTTCACGACTGTTTGGGTGTGTGTGGACCATGTTAAGCCCTTAGTGATATGGACGCCAAGGAACTTGAAGCTCTTGACCCGCTACACTACAGCCCTGTCGATGTGGATGGTGGCGTGCTCTCCCCTCTTTCTCCTGTAATGCACGATCAGCTCCTTGGTCTTACTGATGTTGAGGCACCACACTGCCAAGTCTCTGACCTCCTCCCTGTAGGCTGTCTCATTGCTGTCGGTGATCAGGCCTACCACCTCTGTGGCGACAAAAAAATGACAGCAAAATTGAGGATAGTGTTGGAGTTGTGCGTGGCCACGCAATTGTGGGTGAACAAGTACAGGACGGGACTAAGCACACACACCTGAGGGGCCTCTGTGTTGAGGTTCAGCGTGGCAGTGGTGTTGTTGCCTACCCTCACCACCTGTGACCGGCCCATCAGGAAGTCCAGGATCCAGTTGCAGTGGGAGGTGTTCAGTCCCAGGGTCCCGAGCTTGGCGACGAGCTTGGAGGGGACTATGGTGTTGAAGGCTGAACTGTAGTCTATGAACAGCATTCTCACATAGTTATTTCCCCTCTTGTCCAGGTGGGAGAGGGCAGTATGAAGTGCAATTGAGATTTTGTCATCTGTGGCTTTGTTGGGGCGGTATGAGACTTGGAGTGGGTCCAGGGTGTCTGGAATGATGGTGTCATGACCAGCCTTTCAAAGCACTTCAATTACAGATGATAGTCATTGAGGCAGTTAACCATTGAGTTCTTGGGAACAGGGACAATGTCGTTCAGCCTGAAACATGTTTGGATTATAGACTGGGACAAGGAGAGATTGAAAATGTCTGTGAAGACACTTGCCAGCTGGTCTGTGCATGCTCTGAGAACGCGCCCTCGTATTCCGTCTGGCTCGGCTGCCTTACGAGTGTTAACCCGTTAAAAAGTTTTACCTACATGGCCCCAGAGAGCGAAATCACACAGTCATCTGGAACAACAGGGGCTTTCATACAAGACTGTGTGTTGTTTTCCTCTAAGTGAGCATAAAAGGCATTTTGCTCATTTGGAAGTTCTTCGTCACTCACGGGTGGGTTTCCCATTTTAGTCTGTTTATTGTCTGCAAGCCCTGCCACATACAACGAGCATCAGAGCCGGTGTAAATAGGATTCCACTTCCTATGTTGTTTTTCATTTTTTATGTCTCGGAGTTAATAGTTGCCTTTTATGTGTCCATATCTGTGTCCCGTTCCTTGTAAGCGGTAGCTCTAGCCTAGTGCGTAAATGTATTGATGAAGTCCGTGACGGATGTGTAAACTCCTCAATGCTATCAGATGAATCCCAGAACATATCCCAGGCTTGTACTAGCAAAACAGTCTTGTAGCCTCGCGTCTGCTTCATCAGACCACGTCCGTATTGGGCATGTCACTGGTACTTCCTGTTTGAGCTTTTGTTTGTAAGCAGGAACCAGGAGGATAGTCATGGTCTGATTTACTGAAGGGAGGGCAAGGGAGGGCCTTCTATGTGTTTCTGTGGGTAGAATAAAAATGGTCTAGCGTTTTAGCGCCCCTATTGGCACAGGAAACGTGTTGGTAGAAGTGAGGTAGAACGGTTTTAAGTCTCCCCTCGTTAAAGTCTCCGCCCACCAGAAATGATGCCTCTGGGTTTGCGGTTTTTTGTTTGTTTATAGCCCCATACAGTTCGTAATTCAATCAAAAGTGGTTTCTAGGAGTTACCTTGGAAAGGCTTTGAGAGAGCATTATCTACCAGTTGCTGTTCTTATAGTTGATTTAGTTAATAAAAAATGTAATAGTTAATCTATTGATTATATTATTTCAAATGTGCAGCGCAAAATCTAGCAGTGCAAAAAATTATGCTCTTTGGGCGAATCCTGGAAACTCCTAGTAGGTGACTTGCATTGATTTATTTGTTGTCACTAGCCACATGATTACTCAATGTGTCACGAGATGATGAGAACATTCCAACAGTTTCAGGAGGGTCACAGCTCCTAAAAAGTTTTGAACCAGCTCAGCATTCTTAGTTGTGCTAACACTTTCTCGGGCACATTCCATTTTATACATTTACCAGACACTCTTATCCAGAGTGACTTACAGTAGTTAGTGCAGGTTTTGTTTTTACTTTTTTGTACTGGTCCCCCATGGGAATCAAACCCACAACCCTGCCGTTGCAAGCGCAATGTTCTGCCAACTTCCTAAGGAGGTTACAGTTAGGGTTAAATAATGGTGGCACTGCTAATAAAATGCTGAGAACCAGCACCTTTTTCCATTCCCTTATATAGGAAAGCGCCTGTCCTTGCACGAAATGCCAGCTTGTTTTGAAAGGCAACACTCTCACCCTCTGACATTCAGACCACCCCCCCCCCCACCAGTGCCAAAGGGCGCTAGGCTAAATAACCACAGTCACAAGTTCAAAAACTAACAACAACCACTGCACCCTAGTATAAACATTATTCAAGTCTTGCAGCAGTGACCTAGCTTGCACCGTACTGTATTAACATACTGGTGAGGTATTAATCATATCTGTGTTGCAGGCACAGCACTGGGACACAAGAATATAAGTGCGTCATGCACCATGTATTCTCCCAGGACTTGTGTTAGGAGAGTGTGAGAGAGTGGTTGTATAATCACTGGAACCCAGGCAAGCATACCAAACTCTGCATTAGGGTTTAATATAGAGTACACTGCAGTGCAATGAGAGAGTACTGTATGGAAGGTCGATAAATAATATGGTCTGAAGGTGATAGGTAAATCCAAAACCCATAGTGCTTTTTGTCTGGTCAGGGTTTTTTCGATTATTTCAAATATCATGAGTTCTGCAATTATTAATAAAACTGGTTTCTTCAGTCCATTTCTCTTGGTGCTGCAGTTGTTTGAGTTTCAACCTTTGGCAGCCTGATTTGAGTTAATTATTCCTTAGAATCCAAAGCCATTATCTATGTTTGCCCTGGTGACTGGTTAAGAGTTTTGTGTGGCACAAGTCCAAGGAACACAAGGCTCCAAAACAGGATACTATTCCTCGCAAGTCTTCCAGGAAAGCGCAAACAGACTAGCTCTGAGAGTTGGTGGCCAAACCACCTCTTACCAGCCAGTTAATCTATGGGTCAAACCTGAGCTGCTCCAAATATTTTATAACTAGTTTTATACAATTTAAGTGAGTCAACAATATACTATTAACCATACTATTAACCATTGGCCTACTGGATAAACAAATCCTTGCCTACATAGCAAACCAAAAGTTCCCATGAACTTGATGGGTAAGATTTAGAGCTGTACAGTATAAGTGTGAATGTAGGTTCTCGTTTCTAAAAAAAACCCAGGATACCAAACTGAGAAGTTCTGGTAATTCGAGCTGCGTGTGCTCATTGGAGACCACCATGTGTACCCTGTCCCGATCCCCTTTCCACTCTTGACTTGGCTTAGGTCAAGAGTATCATGACCACAGTAAATGTCACCTGACAGCCAGAACCTACTACTTACAAAAATGTTTATATGACGTTTGTCTTAACCTACAGTACTGTATCAAGTTGCATTCAGGATGCCATTTTAGGACAGAACAGCACATCACAAGGTGATCCCTTGAGGAGAGCAGTGTACTGTACAGCATGTCATAGCCTCATCTGATCTATTCAAAGTGTTCCCCTATCATCCATAGAAATTAATCGCATTAGACTAGAAAGAAAATGGTACTGTTAAACAGATCCATAGCATCCCACACAGGTTTCCACTGGTGCTTTAGCCACAAGCTAATATAATCTAGTCCAAGCCCATTGGGGGCTCGGCTGGTTGTGTAATAGTGTGTGTCTGTGTGATGTAGGGCAGCTGATGCCTTCTGCTGACAGGGACATAAGCTAGCACGCTAGTGAATGGACCCTGCGCTTGCCACCACACATGTAAAACATGAATGCACATGCATGCATAGTACACACACATACTATGTTGTCAATGTAATATTCAATGTAGGCTATTTTGATATTCTTAGCTTCTGCATATCATGTAATGCATACTTTTATGAGACAGGCTGGTGGTACATGATGATGGAATACTGCTGTGGACATTGACACTCATTCTTGAAAAGGCAGTACTGTGTTTACCAAGATTGAGTGATAGGCTATAAACGACTCTCCTGATGGAACATGGAAGAAGATTCTGAAGATGATAGCATTGTGGATGCATCACGTCATTATATAGGCTAGTCTAGGAGGATGCTGTTGCTCTGCTGCTTCGACTACAGCTAAGCAACCCTGTCCTTTGACGCAAAGCTGATTTTCGATGAAAGCAAAAAAATCTAAGTAGGTCTAGGCATGGGGGTGATATCAGGTTATAGGTAGGCATGGCACCTGGACAGATTATGGCAACAATAGCCTAATAATAAGAGATGCATCTATATTTTTCCATATTAACATCTTATTTATATTAAAGGGATACTAACCCTATTGATTTGACTTTCTAATAAAATATGCGGCATTAGTGCGACATTTGGGGCATCAAGAAAATAGGTTACGTTCACTGACACTGCACAAAATGAAATGTCCCGTGCGCAGAAAGTACAAGGCGGAAATGTTTTTGGTAATTCGATCCATCTTCTACGCTGTATGAAAACAACTTCGTGGGACAATTGTTGTAGACTTAGGGGTAAGCATTATAAAAAAATATTAAGTATAGGCTAATTTAATTATTGTTGGAGCAATTAAATGCAAATGTATGTGCGCAATAGGGTCATTGTTGAATACATTGATACAAAATTGCCTATAACCAATAACAAACAATATGTGGTCTAGGTTATGCATGTAGGCGTACAAATGCTATTAGGACATGTTACATTATATGGGCCTAGTATGTGACATCGACACTATTCTATTAGTGTTCATAAATAGTATAGAAAATTCACATGCATAATGCTACTGTAAATTAATCTAATCAAAAACCTAAAGCAAATCATGAATACATCAGCTATAATTGATAACCTACAGACAGGAATATACAGCCAAATATTCAGTGTTATTATCACAACATGAAATATCTGGATATTAGTGTGTTATTCTGAAAAGTTAAAGGGTGGAAAATTAATGCGTTTAAATATTCGTAATCATTTAAATATTCATAATCAATGGTCAGTTTAGCAAATCAATGAAAAAAAAAGATTAGGAAAATAAATATCTATAATTGTAGAAATGTATTCGCAAAATCGTGTAAGACATTGCCTACCTTTCCTCGGTATTCAGCATGATACCCTCGAGGAAATCGAAAACTTTATGTCCTTTTTGACAACCAAAGCAATGACTATTTAACAGAAGCTCCACGGAGAAGTGCACCATCCGTAAAAAAACGGAATTAGAGTTAACTCCGGCGCGGTTCTAGCTATATAATATGAGGCTTCAATTCGCAAAAGGAACAGCCGTAGACGCCTCTGCATCGACTATAGTGTTGATGCTGGAAAGGGGCTATTTATATGCCCGTCCGGCACGACCATTGGAATCATGGGTAATTCAAAGCCGGAAGCAATGTACTAGCTATTGACCGATTGGGTAAAGACAGTACAGTATGAAGATACGCAGAAACAGCTTCTCCAATAGAAATCCCCGATCACGTATGTAGACGATGTCATGGCAACGTTGGCTAGCTAAACTCATGCTCAGAAACACGTAATCGTCTAACGTTCGTCTTGTGCCAAACTGCGCATGTGCAGACCGTCAAACCAACGGCACTCTTAGCATATAAAGTTGTTTTTGACGAAAATTAAAACGTGTAGGTTTGTAAATTCCACGAGGTTGGATTAATAACATGTTCAACTACTTAAGACATTGGCTCGAATTTAGGTTGTGCCTTTTAGATTTTTAGATAATTAACAACTAAGAAATAATTTTTCACTTATTTTATTAACTTCTCACACCCTACCCTAAATCTAACCGTAACCATTGTCAGCGTGTTCTTCTTCGCAAGCGTATGCTGAGCTTCTGCGTTTAGAAACTCTGTGATTTGTGTGTGTTTCAAATAGGAAGATTAGTGCTAACTGGAATCCTTGGGAAATCCCGACCCTAAACATAACCTTTAGCCATAACGCTTACCTAAGCCTACCCTTAACCCATACCTTAAATATTTTATAATTAATTTGCATTGATGATAGAGTGATTAGAGGGACAATAGAGTGCTGAGTACCAGGCATTTAACACGTTTGGTAGGCTATGAAATGTATGCATTCACTACTGTAAGTCGCTCTGGATAAAAGTGTCTGCTTAATGACTAAAATGTAAATGTAAATGTAAATTTGCTAGGTAAGTAAGTGAAACTTAAAGTGGAAAAAAATGCAAAATCTCTTCTCCTTCATTTTGGAAGTAATGAATTTCTTCACAACTGTTAAACTATTGTCTTTCTCTCTCTTTGGGTCAACTAATCACCACAGTGCTAGCTAGCTGTAGCTTATGCTTTCAGTACTAGATTCATTCTCTGATCCTTTGATTTGGTGGACAACATGTCAGTTCATGCTGCAAGAGCTCTGATAGGTTGGAAGACGTCTTCCAGAAGTTGTCATAATTATTGTGTAAGTCTATGGAAGGTGGTGAAAACCATGAGCCTCCTAGGTTTTCTATTGAAGTCACTGTATCCAGAGGAGGACGGAAGCTAGCTGTCTTCCGGCTACACCATGGTGCAACCCTACAGAGTGTTGTTGACGCTACTGTAGAGCTTCATTGCGAAACAGTGTGTTATAATCAATTATTTGGTGCCGTGAATATATTTAGTATAGTTCTATCTAATAAGGATAACTTTTAAATGTTTTAATATTTTCATTTTTATGAAATTCTGAGGAGGGTGGTCTTTCCTCCTCTGAGGAGGCTCCGCTGGTTTGAAACAACATTAGCTAGTATCAACATATATTTATAACTGTTTTGGTTGTTTACACCACCAAGTGTATACCAACATGTAGAACACTTATGTAAAGCCAAGGATAGAAAAGAGCCACTCTGCCAAAACAGATTAAGAGATTAGTAACAAGATACCAACTTTGGTACTTGAACCTGGCACCAAGGTGACTTTAATAATGGTGTCAGTCCGACTGGCCTTGATAAAGCTTGCTGTGTGAAGGCTAACAGAACCACAGCCACCTTGTCCCCTCAGTGGAAAATATGTCCATTCCCTAATATGTCTATTCCCTATATAGCACCCATGGCTCTGGTCAAAAGTAATGCACAATAAAGGGAATAGAGTGCCATTTGGGATGGACCACGTGAGACACTGAAATTCTGTTGTTATGCAAATTCTATTTGACAGCTCGTCTCGGACATTGTGTCATCGTTCAGGCCGAGATGTACCGTGGAGTGGAGTATAAATGCTGAATCATGAGGGGTGCTAATTCTGAATCAAAGGTTAAAGCCCCGGAAGGGAATGCTCTCCCATGTGTGTTATCCCACTGTAACATTGCAATGGGATCATCTACAGTATGTCCACTCCAGATATCCATGTAAGCATACACTCAAATGAGACTTAGACCCTTTCCATAAACATAGGGCTCTGGTCAAAAGAAGTGCACTTTGTAGGGAATTGGATGCCATTTGGGAAGCAACCTATATCCCTCCCTCCCATGGGGATGAAATATTCAGGAGCTCTAGGTGGAGAACAAAGCCGTGAAGAATTGGAGCCAAAGAAGGTCTGCGCCTCCTGTTACCAGATGGAGAGGTTAGATAAGAGAACATGGCTAGTCGTCAGGGCTGGGACATCCCAAGGAAAGTACATATCTCATGGAGATTTAGCTGGACAGTGTATTGTTCATTCTGTGGAGAGTGATAGCCTCCCTCCTATCCATACAGTGCACACACTGTCCTGTCTACCTGGTGTGTGTGCGTGCCTGTCTGTCTGTGTCCAGTGCATGAGTGTATCTCTATGACCGTGCCTATGTGTGTGTGTCTTGTGAGTGAGATGCCGACCTTTTCCACCGCCTCACATTCTCTGGACAGCCTACTTAATCTAATTAAAGGGTCCATTGTATCTCTTCCCCTCTGGCACTCTCCTTTGGTATGTCCGGGAAATGTATATTTACTAAGCCAGGTTATCACAACAAACATTGAGTGCAGGAGAAGTGAATTCCATGCTGGCTTGATTGTCCGGATTGTGTAGCGGGATGACACTGGCAAGGACCCACTGCAGCACTCTTGCAGCATCCACTTCCATGGATTTTTGATTTAAGGGCGAAGTTCGGGTGCAATCTCAGAATAATGCACTTGACTGGCTTGCTCTCTTTCTCTCCTTCGAAATGTATTTGCTCTATTTTATTCTCTCTGATGTGCATGTTTTTTTTGTCCCACTGCAATGCTATGTCAGTAACCTTACTCCATCCATGTTTGGGAAAAATGCGAGACATCTCATCAAATGTTGTTTGTTGAAAACTTTTAAAAAAAACATTTGGATTCCACAATCAATCATCTAGGACAAGATCCCAAATTAATCTGTTTTGAGGGGAAGTTTGCAGCTGAGATGATGCTATTTACATTCTCTAGAAATCAGGCTGTTATGGTATGAGAGCTGGTCCCAGATCTGTTTGACATGTTAAGGCTGACGTAACCATGGAGTTGGCAAGGCATCACAAACAGATCTGGTAAATAAACGCACAAGCACCTTCCGCAGCATTACTGCATCACATTTTAGCACACAAGGAACTGTCTTGTCTCTCTCACGGATGAAATCAACACCTTCTTAAGCTGATTGTGTGGCAGTAATACGGCCCAGGTATGTCTACCTCAGAGTTTCCATGGCAGGGATACACACAAACATGCACGCACGCAAATACACACACACATGAACGTATTAAACACACGCACACACACACACACGAAAGTACACAAACACATGTATGCATGCACGCAGACACACACATGGGTTAGCAAGGCTAACTGAGGACAAGGCTAACCCAGGACAAATTATGTACTGTAAATAGGTATGTTTTGATTAGAGGCGCTGAAGTAGGTAAGAATGGTAATATCATTAGGAACTCCTAGAAGCTCAAGCACACACTACTCTAAGCCATTGCTAAATTAGAATATCGTGGCTAGCCTCTTAGAAAGGGACACTGCAAATATCAATGCAAAGTAAATCAAATATCTGGCAGCATGCAGTCAGCGTGTGGATCTGTAAAGTCGGGTTTTTTTAAACCAAAACTAAATTGAGGACAAAAATAAAAGTGAATTACATGAATGACTTTCAGTAAAATTTCTTCCCTGATCCATTCATTCACTAGATTTCCTATTTGTCTATATCCTATGATAAGTTTATGTTGCTTGCCTAAAAACGTAATGCTAAGTGGTCATGTGACCATTGTCATCCTGAGGCGAGTGAGGCAGTCTGTGCCACTCTGCACTGTCAGGGCCCATGATCTTTGCTCTGTTACACATCCGTCTATTCACCCCACTACCTGTATTACCAATATGCATTTCGCAACACCCGCAATAACATCTGCTAAACATGTGTATGTGAGAAATAAAATTTGATTTGCTCTTATTTTCTCAAAAGGAGGTCTGTGCTTTGCTATGTAACCCCCTCCCCTTCTCCACTCATCCTCTCCCTCCCCAGACTGCAGTGCAGTCCAATGGAAAATGCTGGAAGCCTAGGTACAAACACACACACACACACACACACACACACACACACACACACACACACACACACACACACACACACACACACACACACACACACACACACACACACACACACACAAATGTGCATGTACACACACAGAGAGAAACACACACAGGAACAAAATATGCATGGACACACATACACACAAAAGTGCAGATTCAAGACAGAACCCACTCAAGGTCTCGCCTGAGCATTACAGTAAGATGAATATTTAATAAGATTACGCAACCTGGACCCACTGCTAAGCTATCCTTTTAAGTGTCTTGTCACTGCTGTCAAAGCCCTACATGAGACAGGGCCTGCTAGGGAGGTGTGCGGACTGCTATGTCAGCCTTGTGTTCCATGGGGTGTTGTTGTATGGTACTTATCCCTGAGCACTGACCTAACGTCAGCTTTTATTCAAACTCTCAGTGCTCAAGGTCCAGGTTGAAGGAGAAGTGAACAGATTCTAGAACAGCGCTTAGGGGAGACTCCGGCTTGGAGCTTGTTTAGGGCATTGTATTACCCCTTAGGGTATTGCATTACCCCCTATTGCTAATTCAGGTATCGCTGCCAGACACAAGGGGATCATTTGTGATGACAATTACTGAAGAGAGGGAGAGTGAGAAAAAAATACAACGCACACACACCCACACACACACACTAGCACATAAAAGAACGTGCACACACTAAGATCGCCAGATGATAAGGTTTGCAGCCTGTGCAAAACAAATAGCTTCATGGTTTTCATTACCAAATCAAATTTTATTGGTCACATACACATGGTTACCAGATGTTAATGCGAGTGTAGCGAAATGCTTGTGCTTCTAGTTCCGACAATGCAGTAATATCTAACAAGTATTCTAACAATTCACACCAACTACCATATACACACAAATGTAAGAGATGAATAAGAATATCAACATATAAATATATGGGTGAGTGATGGCCGTGCGGCATAGGCAAGAAGCAGTAGATGGTATAGAGCAGTATATACATATGAGATGAGTGATGTAGGGTATGTAAACATTATTAAAGTGCCGTTATTTAAAGTGACTAATGATAGGCATAGGCAAGATGCAGTAGATGGTATAGAGTACAGTATATACATATGAGATGAGTAATGTAGGATATGTAAACATTATAAAGTGGCATTGTTTAAAGTGACTAGTGATACATTTATTACATCAATTTTTCATTATTAAAGTGGCTAGAGATGAGTCAGTATGTTGGCAGCAGCCACTCAATATTAGTGATGGCTGTTTAACAGTCTGATGGCCTTGAGATAGAAGCTGTTTTTCAGTCTCTTGGTCCCAGCTTTGATGCACCTGTACTGACCTCGCCTTCTGGATGATAGCGGGGTGAACAGGCAGTGGCTCAGGTGGTTGTTGTCCTTGATGATCTTTTTGGCCTTCCTGTGACATCAGGTGCTGTAGGTGTCCTGGAGGGCAGGTAGTTTGCCCTCGGTGATGCGTTGTGCAGACAGCACTATCAATCAATCAAATCAATCAAATTTATTTATAAAGCCCTTCTTACATCAGCTGATGTCACAAAGTGCTGTACAGTCCCCTACCCTCTGGAGAGCCTTGTGGTTGAGGACGGGGCAGTTGCCGTACCAGGCGGTGATACAAACCGGTACGGCCCGGGTACAGGATGCTCTCGATTGTGCATCTGTAAAAGTTTGTGAGGGTTTTAGGTGACAAGCCACATTTCTTCAGCCTCCTGAGGTTGAAGAGGTTCTGTTGCGCCTTCTTCACCATGCTGCCTGTGTGGGTGGACCATTTCAGTTTGTCCGTGATGTGTACTTCAAACTTTCCACCTTCTCCACTACTGTCCCGTCGATGTGGATGGGGGGGAACACCCAGTCAACATTTTTTGGTCAATCTCATGTGAACCAAAAACAGTGGCATTTCTTTGATGACTTTATTTACCATTCCCATCCTGACACTCAATATCTATTTCAGTTGAACTTCTGAGAAGAAACCCAGATATGATCAGATCATTTTGGTAATTCCCATGGGAGAGAGAGAGCTAAGGATGACCAGACCTTGCCCTGCAGCTTCCATCGCCCTCTCTGTTTGTTTGACTAAATTAGCCCTGCGGTGCTCTCTGAATGGACTGGAGGCCTTTGTTGACTTCCTGTTTCGAGCCCTCAGCGAGCAGTAAAGGTGAAGGAAGTGCAGGGGGTCGTGGGAACTCACTCTGTGCCATAACACACCACGTCCATGTCCCAGTGAAAGCTATTCAAGAGAACAACATCACTCTGAAAAAACGCCACAAAAATAAAATAAAAAAAACAGAGGAAGCTTGATAACAATGAAGTTTCATGTCGAAACAAGGCAGTTTAGTGATCTTGGGTGGGAACCCAGAGCCTGCGGCCCTACGTTACTGTGCTGTTAACCTAACATTGTGGGCGTAAAATAAATGCCTGAGCGGGGTATATGCAACCGGTTTTCAGTCTTCCCAGCTTCTTTTCCCCTGAAAACGGATGCTTCCTGTTTCTACAACCCAGCTGAGGGTGCTGTGCTGTAGCCTAGCCTACATCTGGGTCTCTGCATAGTCGTGGGAAGATGTTTGGGGGTGGTGGTTCTGCGGGGGGGGGGGGGGGGGGGGGGGGGGGGGCTATATCAGTCCTCTAATCCAGGACTGGTAAAGGCCCAGTCCACTACTTTTGTAATACATTTTTTTAATGTATTATTAATATTATTTTTCAATTCAGATTTTTCAGGGGGTACTGCAGCACCCTTAGCATCCTTACTTCTCATGTCTGTGGGTCTCTGGCCATCCAAGCTCATTGACCCAAAATTTGACCTCAGTTCCCACAGTGACCGTTCCCACGGTAGTTGCAAGTCTTCTATTTACATGTGCCTTGTTGATCTACTTCCCCTCTGACTGGGCAGAGTCACAGCACTTTCTTGATGAAAGTATTACTGTTGTATTTGACCCTGTGTGATTTATGTTTTTCCATTTTTCAGGCAGATTTGTCTGGATTTTGTTGTTTGAGTTGAAAAAGATAGCCATGGCACTGACCAGAGAACTCATATTTTAGACCATATTCATTTCCAATGTGACACGAGTTGTCATGAACTGTCATTCTGTGTTAGGTCAAGTTCCAAGTGGAGTTGTTTATGACAACGTTATGTAGGCAATTCTGAAACAATAATGCATGTTTTTTAGTTCAACCTGTCCTGCCAATTTACAATGTACACAGGGAAATTAACCAGTACAGACAGATCTTTGGAATCCATCTGTATCTGTGGCCTAGTATACACTCAGCTTGTACTGATGTAGGCTACAATGCATTTGACACAACGGTTGTGATACAAGTTTTTCTGCACAAACATTTTTACACAACCATTGTGTCGAACCATTCCTAGCAAAGATAACTGCAGAAATGTGTACTACAGTGCAGTACATTGCAGTTATACTGTGGTTATACTGCAGCTACTGTTTCCTAAAAACTAGGCACTTTCATAACAACAATGTTATTTCAGTATGCAGCATGTCTGCAGTGCAGTCATTTTGCATTCAACTGCAGTTCAACTGTGTTCACTTTGCAGTAAGACTGATAAATATGATATTATTTTGTGGTGATACTGCAATTTCTAGGTCCACAAACTTAGTTACTTTCGCAACTGCGGTTTCAAAACTGCAATAATATTTTTGTAATGGGTGGCACAGGAAGAACAGACATAAGAGCTGTACGGGCCATCGGTGTGACAGAATGCATTTACGGCCATCCAAGCTGGTGTGTTGTGATTCCCTCCGCGGTCTTTAATCTCTGTGATTTCGTAACAAAGCCACTTACAGGAAGCTATGCCAGATATGTCCGGCCCGTCATGCCCTTCCCAGCAGAGCCGCTTCGTGAACAATAACACTGTTTCACTGAACAATCCCAATCGACACAAACAAGGCCAAGCTTCACAACAGGGGATTTAGCCAAGTCCACGTTTGTGCCGACTCCAGGGAATTCTTTCCATACTTCCCTCCCGGTGAGCCACCGTATGCCTGACTGCACCTGGGCAAAACAAGGACCATAGCAGTTATGAGATAGGTCTGACCTGGTAGAAAGCCCAGAGTGTTTCTGTCAGAACAACACAATTCTGTTTTTTTCCGAGCTGGTGGATGGACGTTTAGACAATCCACAGCAACCAGGTCGAAGGAATTTTGTGGTCAGTGCAAAACAACATTCTTCCACAGCAACAAATCATGCTTGAATGGAGGGCCTTCTTTCTACAGAGTTCCCATTTGTTTAATAGAGTCACTGAATGTAAAAGCAAATTCATAAAGCTCACATGGTATCCAGATCCCTCAATATTGCTTTTCATTGAATAGTCTCATCAGTAATAATAATTTATTTCATCACACGGTTGTATTTAGCCTCATTAGACTCATCGTCACTTTATAATAAGGTAGAATGATGTGTGTGTCTCTAACTGTTAGAAACTGGAGTGGAGTTTATCGCTGAACACAGACCCAGTCATAGTGGGTGTGTCTGTCGGTCCGTCTTTGTCGGTCCGTTCGTCCGTCCCTCTGTACGTGCGCGGGTGCATGCCTGTGTGTGTGTGTGTGTGTGTGTGTGTGTGTGTGTGTGTGTGTGTGTGTGTGTGTGTGTGTGTGTGTGTGTGTGTGTGTGTAAGAGACGGATCGACATTTACAGAATGGTTACTTGGAGGAAAATGGGAAGGGTCACGCTTTTTCAATTTCAGACAAGGGGAGGTTTTAGTATTTTTTTTCATCTAAATTTAGTTGAGGGGAGGGTCATGTAATTTGCAATTGATGAAATGTCAATATCTCTGACTCTTTTAGAATTAGTTGCTTATTATGCTATGCTGTACATATCACTGTGTGCCCAATGCCGCCCCTCATCTCTAATTCTCCGCTGGGCGCGGAATATCAATTGTACATATAGGTTATTTAGTGTGGTCTCAATCAAATTATCCATATCCTATAGGCTATAGGCTATAAAGTGCATGCTCAGAGAAGCACAGAGCAAACTTATATTCCTAAAATAGCTGCTGGGATGATGTAAATAAATCACACTGCAATAGATATTCCATCCCTAAGCCCCGGCCTGGTCTGCTCTTGCTGATCATAAACTTTTTGTGTGCTGCTTAACCAATGGCTGTTCTATGTAGAGCTATGGTGGCAGTTCAGGAAGAGTCAAAGGTTTCTTCCGAAAATATTTTTTTATTGGGCTTAGTCCAAAAAATGCACTATCATGCATGCGGACTAGCCTATGTTCTGTTCAGTTTGAGAAGGACAGCACAAAGACGAGGAGGACCGGAGGTCAACTTTGATAGCTTGCTACTACTATAATTGATTTTATTAAAAAAATATATTTCTTGCCCATGATATACAGTATTTATCAGAGTTACTGACTTCACAATATAAGCCAGATTCGTTGACACAGCAGATGCGGCACAATCAATTGGAAATGGACAGCTCATGGTGCTGAAAGTAGGCAAATTCGAGTAGGCATAATTCATTTAAACCGTCTTCATTTTAGTAAGACTTTACTATCTAACAACGAGGTCTTAGTGTTGGAGCCTATTTCTTCCTATTTAAGAAATAAGAGGTAGGCCAGTGGAGGCTCTTCAGAGGAGGAAGGGGAGGACCATCCTACTCAGTGGATTTTAGAAAATGTAAAATAATGAAACACTAAAAAACATAATTTTTAGATAAAAGTGTACTAAATATATCCATTTACATTTAGTCATTTAGTCATTTAGCAGACGCTCTTATCCAGAGCGACTTACAGTAGTGAATGCATACATTTCATACATTTTTTTCTCCGTATCCACATGTCACCAAATACCTGTTTTTGCAATGAAGGTTTACAGTAGTCTCAACAACACACTCTAGGCTAGCACCTTGGTGTAGCTGGAGGACAGCTATTTCCCGGCCGCCTCTGGCTACATTGACTTCAATACAAAACCTATGAGGCTCGTAGGCCTTACCCCCTTCCATAGACCTACATGGTAATTATGACCACTTCAGGAGGATGTTCTACGACTAATCAAAGCTTTTGCAATATGAACTGACATGTTGTCCATCTAATCATAGGATTAGGATCAGAGAACAAACCTAGTGTGGTGTATTGGGGTTGTGCCACAGAGCATTATGGGGGTTCTATGTGTTGAGAAGCTTGGTGAGTTGGTGACATATTGGATTGAGAGTGAAGAGTGCTAGTTGAGCATTTTTAGGATATTATTCAATTCAAATTAGTTTCTTCAAACTACAGGAGACTGAGGAGGTAGATTATATGTTGTTTTCTTGGTTTTAGAACAATTTTTGTGTGGAGTTAGTGCAATTTATTTCAATTTGCCTTGCTAACTTTAGTAACAAGTAGCTAGCTAACGTTCGCTAGCTACCAAAGAATGCCAAGAGTGTGCAAAGATGTCATCAAGGCAAAGGGTGGCTACTTTGAAAAACCTCAAATATAACATATATTTTGATTTGCTTAACACTTTTTGGGGTACTACATGACTTCATATGTGTAGTTTTGACGTCGTCACTACTATTATACTATAAAGAAAAACCCTTGAATGAGTGGGTGCTGAGTGTCCAAACTTTTGACTTGTACTGTATATATTCTTGATTTTTCAGAGGCTGCAGCACCCTTACTTTCCGTGGCTATGGCTGTGATGCTGCCCTCATATTATTATTATTATTATTATTATTGCTGAACATTGGAAAATTATTATATTGCCTATGGTCCAGGACATTTAGACAATGATTCACCGGCAATTAATGAACAATGGACAGACAATATATTGAAGTGTCATATAGACTGGGGTTGCGTCCTTGTGGGGCTACAGCGCATTGCATCCCTATGGGCTAAACTGTTTAGGATAGATGGCCAGTCCCAACTTTTTTTATTTGATTTTAGATTTTTTTAAATACTGTTTTTGCTGCTGAATTTATCTCCCAGGGAGGACTTTTCCTACAAGCCATGATTCATTATTGTGAAGATCTGGATTATCAATCTAGAATGCATTTCTTGCACATACCCTCTTCTTTTAGATTTTTTTGGTACATAGTATAGAGCACCTATATGCTTAATACTAATTTAGGGGACATTATGTTTAGGATAATTTACACCATATTGCTAATGAAAATGGATCAGGAGCTATTGTTCCTATAGCCATCCCGTTTGGCTGTTTAGGCTTGCATTTCTGTTGTTACATTTAACTTTCTTTTTCATTTTCCCTTCCTTTTCCCCCTCATTAACCACCCTAATTCATCAAGGGCCCGATTCCGACTTAGGAAATTACGCCTTTCTTAAGCACACCTTTCCTACGCACTTGTCAGTAGTTGGTATTCAGACTTACCTTATGAAGGTGCGTATTGGGCTTTACAGGCGTGGTACCCTTGCACACACTGAATAAATGCAATTAAACTGCTGAAAACCTTCCCACTTGCTGGCCAGCAGATTTTCATGGAGTTTTCATTCAATAGGGCTTTCAGTACATTTATCTTAAGTCATCCTTTTAAATACGGTGGACATTTTAGTTAAAATTTTGTCAACAGACATATAAGAAAAAACATAAAATAATGTACAGTACCAGTCAAAGTTAGGACACACCTACTCATTCAAGGGTTGTTCTTTAGATTTACTATTTTCTACATTGTAGAATAATAGTGAAGACATCAAAACTATGAAATAACATATATGGAATTATGTAGTAACAAAAAAAGTGTTAAACAAATCAAAATATATTTTAGATTTGAGATTCTTCAAAGTAGCCACCCTTTGCCTTGATGACAGCTTTACACACTCTTGGCATTCTCTCAACCAGCTTCATGTGGTAGTCCCCTGGAATGCATTTCAATTAACAGGTGTGCCTTGTTAAAAGTTAATTTGTGGAATTTATTTCCTTCTTAATGCATTGGAGCCAATCAGTTGTGTTGTGACAAGGTAGGGGTGGTATACAGAATATAGCCCTATTGTCACGACCATCGTATAAATAATTGGACCATGGCGCAGCGTGAGTAGAGTTCCACATTTTAATGATAGTGAAACTTCAAAAACAACAAAGATATAACGATCGTGAAATACGTAGCGCACATAGGCACTCATACAAAACAATATCCCACATCTCAGGTGGGAAAAAGGACACACTAAGCATGATCCCCAATTAGAGGTAACGATATTCAGCTGCCTCTAATTGGGAACCATACACACACACCAACATAGAAATATAATACCTAGAAACCCCCCTAGTCACGCCCTGACCTAAAACACCATAGAGAACCCCGAGGGCTCTCTATGGTCAGGGCGTGACAGTACCCCCCCATAATACCTATTTGGTAAAAGACCAAGTCCATAAAGCAAAGAGAAACAAAGGTCCATCATTACTTTAAGACATGAAGGTCAGTCAATCCTGAAAATGTGAAAGTTTTTTCAAGTGCAGTCACAAAAACCATCAAGCGCTATGATGAAATTGGCTCTCATGAGGACAGCCACAGGAAAGGAAGACCCAGAGTTACCTCTGCTGCAGAGGATAAGAACATTAGAGTTAACTGCACCTCAGATTGCAGCCAAAATAAATGCTTCACAGAGTTCAAGTAACAGACACAAACATCAACTGTTCAGAGACTGTGTGAATCAGGTCTTCATGAAAAACAATTTCACTTGCACTGTACAATACACGTTTTCTACACTCAACCAATCAATTTTCTAAACCTTAAATGCACATTGCCCTGACCTTGAAGATCCTAGCAGTGGGGACTGCTCTGGAACATGATCTGGACTTTGTGGAGGAGTGGCCAAGTTCCTCAGTGCTCCTTTCCTCTCCAGTTCTCCACTGTTTACGCTTCTGACGCTGGTCTCTCTCACTTAAATCACTGATCTTTTTCTTTTTCCCTGCCTCAACATTTCTTTACCATCTCTGACGCTCTCTCTCAAGGTATTTTTCCCTTTTCTCTTGGTCAGCATTTTGACGTGCTCGACACTGCCTTTGTCTTTCTGCTGCTGATGTGGGTGCCATCATTCCCTAGATGTTTCAATGGATAACGTTAAATCAAAGATTCTTAGAATATATACAGTTGAAGTCGGAAGTTTACATACATTTAGGTTGGAGTCATTAAAACTTGTTTTTCAACCACTCCACACATTTCTTGTTAACAAACTATAGTTTTGGCAAGTCGGTTAGGACATCTACTTTGTGCATGACACAAGTAATTTTTCCAACAATTGTTTACACACAGATTATTTCACTTATAATTCACTGTATCACAATTCCAGTGGGTCAGAAGTTTACTTACACAATGTTGACTGTGCCTTTAAACAGCTCGGTAAAATTCCAGAAAATGATGTCATGGCTTTAGAAGCTTCTGATAGACTAATTGACATCATTTGAGTCAATTGGAGGTGTACCTGTGGATGTATTTCAAGGCCTACCTTCAAACTCAGTGCCTCTTTGCTTGACATCATGGGAAAATCAAAAGAAATCAGCCAAGACCTCAGAAAATAAATTGTAGACCTCCACAAGTCTGGTTCATGCTTGGGAGAAATGTCTAAATGCCTGAAGGTACCATGTTCATCTGTACAAACAATAGTATGCAAGTATAAACACAATGGGACAATGCAGCCGTCATACCGCTCAGGAAGGAGACGCGTTCTGTCTCCTAGAGATGAACGTACTTTGGTGTGAAAAGTGCAAATCAATACCAGAACAACAGCAAAGGACCTTGTAAAGATGTTGTAGGAAACAGGTACAAAAGTATCTATATCCACAGTAAAATGAGTCCTATATCGACATAACCTGAAAGGCCGCTCAGCAAGGAAGAAGCCACTTTTGGTATCTTTTAGTTACTGTATTAAACTAAGCATTGATGATGTTGAAATGTTTAAGTTGAAATGGTGCTGGAATAGTGGAGGCAGCTCCTGTTTTCTTTGCGACTTGCTTTAACTCTCTGTGATTTTAAATCAAAAGTTGTTTAGTAGTCCGAAAATGTTGAAAACGTTAACTTGCTTGACCATTATTTAGGTCATGTAACTGTATGTTACATGCAATATGCTTTGTGTATTTTAATGGACAGAGGCTGCTCTCAGGATTTGTGATGGAAAGGAGGAGTGGTTGAATTTATTCTGACACTGTCTTCTTATTGTCTCGGCCTTAAGCCTAAATATCATGGTCGCAAGGCATATGAACTAACAGGTTATAGAGCAAACAACGCAATTATCACAACACATAAATTGTAATTTGGCTTTTTTTTCTGGCTTCATTAAGAAATTACACTTTGCTACAATGTAAAGTGGTGAGTGTACAGCTTGTATAACAGTGTAAATTTGCTGTCCCCTCAAAATAACTCAACACAGAGCCATTATTGTCTAAACCGCTGGCGACAAAAGTGAGTACACCCCTAAGTGAAAATATCCAAATTGGGCCCAAAGTGTCAATATTTTGTGTGGAGTCCTCTTCCACTCCTCCATGACGACATCACGGAGCTGGTGGATGTTAGAGACCTTGCACTCCTCCACCTTCCATTTGAGGATGCCCCACAGATGCTAAATAGGGTTTAGGTCTGGAGACATGCAGGGCGGCAAATTCAAAACAACGAAAATCTCAGAATTCAAATTTCTCAAACATACAAGTATTATACACCATTTTAATGATAAGATTCTCCTTAATCCAACCACAGTGTCCGATTTCAAAAAGGCTTTACGGCGAAAGCATAACATTAGATTATGTTAGGACAGCGCCTAAACAAGAAAAACCACACAGCCATTTTCCAAGCAAGGAGAGGCGTCACAAAAACCAGAAATACAGCTAAAATGAATTACTAACCTTTGATGATCTTCATCAGATGACACTCCCAGGACTCAATGTTATACAATACATGTATATTTTGCTTGATAAAGTTCATATTTATATCCATAAACCCCATTTTACATTGGCACGTGTTGTTCAGAAAATGTATTCCCTCCAAACCTCTGGTGAATGAGCACATCAATTTACAAAAATACTCATCATAAACGTTGATATAATTTACAACAGTTATTGAAAGAATTATAGATACACTTCTCCTTAATGCAACCGCTGTGTCAGATTTCAAAATAGCTTTACGGCGAAATCACATTTTTCAATATTCTGAGTACAGAGCTCAGCCATCAAAGCAAGCTATACAGTTACCCGCCAAGTTCTGGAGTCAACTAAACTCAGAATTAGTATTATAAATCTTCACTTACCTTTGCTGATTTTCATCGGAATGCACTCCCAGGACTCCCACAAGAAATGTTTGTTTTGTTCGATAATCTCCATATTTATGTCCAAATACCTCCGTTATGTTTGCGCGTTCAGATCACTAATCCAAAAGCATAACGCGAGAGCGCAAAACCAGAGACGAAAAGTCAAATAGTGCCATTACCGCTCGTAGAAACATGTCAAACGTTGTTTACAATCAATCCTTAACGTCTTTTTAACATAAATCTTCGGTAATATTCCAACCGGACAATAGCGTATTCATTACAGAGGAAAAAGAAGGAAGGGCGCGCCTGTGTGCTCGCGTAGTAAACAACTCGTTGGTCCCAAGCTTGAGTCAGCTCCTATTCTGTGCCCAGAACAGTAGCAGCATAAAACAAGGTTCTAAAGACTGTTGACATCTAGTGGAAGCCTTAGGAAGTGCAAAATGACCCCACAGACACTGTAGTTTGAATAGGGATTAGATAGAAAAACTACAAGTCACTTCCTGGTTGGATTTTTTCTCAGGTTTTTGCCTGCCATATGAGTTCTGTTATACTCACAGACATCATTCAAACAGTTTTAGAAACTTCAGAGTGTTTTCTATCCAAATCTACTAATAATATGCATATCCTACCTTCTGGGCCCGAGTAGCAGGCAGTTTAATTTGGGCATGTTATTCATCTGAATTTCTGAATACTGCCCCCTGTCACCAAGAAGTTTTAACAGCTCCTACCCCCAAGCCATAAGACTGCTGAACAATTAATCAAATGGCCACCAGATTATTTACATTGACACCCCCCTCTGTTTGTTTTGTACACTGCTGCTACTCGCTGTTTGTCTATGCATAGTCACTTCACCCCTACCTACAGGTACAAATTACCTCAACTAACCAATACCCCTGCACATTGACTTGGCACTAGTACCCCTGTATATAGCCTCGTTATTGTTATTTTATTGTGTTACTTTTCATCATTTTTTACTTTAGTTTATTTGGTAAATATTTTCTTAACCAACAGTGCAGTTCAAGAAGAGTTAAGGGCTTGTAAGTAAGCATTTCACGGTAAGGTCTACACTTGTTTTATTCGGCGCATGTGACAAATAAAGTTTGATTTGAAGTGATCATATTTTCACCCATCAGACTATTCTCAATTTAACCTTATCTATACTAATATGTAACATTAGTTTTGATTTAGATTGGCCCATTATGAAATGGGCAGGAACAGGGGCAGGGGAAAAAAGATTTGTCATTCATATGCACACGTTTTTTCAATAATTTTTCAATCATGCAAGTCAATAGGCTACTCTGGTTCTTTCACTCCACACATTCACCACTGTATGAGGAACGTGCAGTGTCTTGCTGTGCGACAGGTGATATTCCGCCCAAACTATGTATGTCATGGGCTCTCTAACCATGTTTCTGCAGCTACCCAGTGCTTAATTTGGGAAACCAAGAGAAATGTGTTTGGGAACATCGATAGTGACATGTTTTCACAACAAAACATATTTCATTAAACTGTTGATAGCCACTCTCTGCTCGCTTGAGAAAGGAATGAAGGAGATAGAGGAGGAGATGGAAACACAAAGGGGTGAGATATTCTGTAGCTAAAAGTAATGCATCAGCCTATTAATTATGCAAATATAAAAAATGCCCTATTACTAGGCTATTTAAAATACACTGCTCAAAAAAATAAAGGGAACACTTAAACAACACAATGTAACTCCAAGTCAATCACACTTCTGTGAAATCAAACTGTCCACTTAAGCAACACTGATTGACAATAAATTTCACATGCTGTTGTACAAATGGAATAGACAACAGGTGGAAATTATAGGCAATTAGCAAGACACCCCCAATAAAAGAGTGGTTCTGCAGGTGTCGACCACAGACCACTTCTCAGTTCCTATGCTTCCTGGCTGATGTTTTGGTCACTTTTGAATGCTGGCGGTGCTTTCACTCTAGTGGTAGCATGAGACGGAGTCTACAACCCACACAAGTGGCTCAGGTAGTGCAGCTCATCCAGGATGGCACATCAATGCAAGCTGTGGCAAGAAGGTTTGCTGTGTCTGTCAGCGTAGTGTCCAGAGCATGGAGGCGCTACCAGGAGACAGGCCAGTATATCAGGAGACATGGAGGAGGCCGTAGGAGGGCAACAACCCAGCAGCAGGACCGCTACCTTCGCCTTTGTGCAAGGAGGAGCAGGAGAAGCACTGCCAGAGCCCTGCAAAATGACCTCCAGCAGGCCACAAATGTGCATGTGTCTGCTCAAACGGTCAGAAACAGACTCCATGAGGGTGGTATGAGGGCCCGACGTCACAGGTGGGGGTTGTGCTTACAGCCCAACACCATGCAGGACGTTTGGCATTTGCCAGAGAACACCAAGATTGGCAAATTCACCACGGCGCCCTGTGCTCTTCACAGATGAAAGCAGGTTCACACTGAGCACGTGACAGACGTGACAGAGTCTGGAGACGCCGTGGAGAACGTTCTGCTGCCTGCAACATCCTCCAGCATGACCGGTTTGGCGGTGGGTCAGTCATGGTGTGGGGTGGCATTTCTTTGGGGGGCCGCTCCGCCCTCCATGTGCTCGCCAGTGGTAGCCTGACTGCCATTAGGTACCGAGATTAGATTCTCAGACACCTTGTGAGACCATATGCTGGTGCGGTTGGCCCTGGGTTCCTCCTAATGCAAGACAATGCTAGACCTCATGTGGCTGGAGTGTGTCAGCAGTTCCTGCAAGAGGAAGGCATTGATGCTATGGACTGGCCCGCCCGTTCCCCAGACCTGAATTCAATTGAGCACATCTGGGACATCATGTCTCGCTCCATCCACCAACGCCACGTTGCACCACAGACTGTCCAGGAGTTGGCGGATGCTTTAGTCCAGGTCTGGGAGGAGATCCCTCAGGGGACCATCCGCCACCTCATCAGGAGCATGCCCAGGCATTGTAGGGCGGTCATACAGGCACGTGGAGGCCACACACACTACTGAGCCTCATTTTGACTTGTTTTAAGGACACTACATCAAAGTTGGATCAGCCTGTAGTGTGGTTTTGCACTTTAATTTTGAGTGTGACTCCAAATCCAGACCTCCATGGGTTGATAAATTGGATTTCCATTGATTATGTTTGTGTGATTTTGTTGTCAGCACATTCAACTATGTAAAGAAAAAAGTATTTAATAAGATTATTTATTTCATTCAGATCTAGGATGTGTTGTTTAAGTGTTCCCTTTATTTTTTTGAGCAGTATATTCCTACATCTAGACATTGTATCTCAATCGCTCCCAAACACATTGAAGATCATAGATAACTTCAGCTTAATCTCAAACTATAAAATGTGTCTAACCAAATCAGTCCTACTGCCTCTCAAGACCACGCAATCATTTCCCATTTTAATATTTGGGAATAGATACACTGTATTTCCTTCCTTAGATAAAAACATTGCCAGAAACTTTAACAGAACACTCACATCAATTCAACCTGACCTCAGTAGATGGAATAATATCCCAGTTACTTTAACCGACAGAATATCTATTGTCAAAATGAATATATTGCCACGGCTGAATTTCTGTAGTTCAATGCTTTCTATGGATCCCCCTTCTGGCTATTAGGGTAAAATTCATAGTGCGGTTTCAAAATGTATCTGGCAAGGTAAACGGTCTGGGATAAAATTAACACAATTACAGAGGGAAAGACGTAGGGGTACTATCTGTACCAAACTTTAAATAGCATTTCTAAGCACTAGCAATTCTTCCCATCCTAAATTGTTTGAGACATGATTATTCTGCCCCCTGGCTGAAAGATACATACACATTACCAGGCAACTCCTTTTTTCTATATTTGCAACTTAGGTCACCTATTCTGGCTTATTGAGTCCCTTGGGAAACCAAACTACTATCCAGTGATGGGATTTATAAATAAATGATCTGTGCTCCCAAAAGGATGGGTCTCTATAATATATAAAACACTTTTGGAAAGCTCATATTCTGAGCTTGCCATTAAAAATGTATGGTCCACAGATCTAATTGAATCTTGACAACCCTTTAACTGGAACAGTATATGGAAAAATATGACCTTGGCATCCTGCAATCCGAACCATCAACTTATATATTTTAAGTTCGTTCACAGACTGTAGTTAACACCAAGGAAATGTTTTACGATGAAATTGCCCCAAACTCCTAACTGTTCACTGTGTCCCCTAAATCAGGTAGGCACATTCCTTCGTATGATGTGGGAGTGCCCTGCAGTTAAGTGCTTCTCGGACAACGTTTAGGTAGGTTACCTTAGTTTTCTTGGGTACAGGGACAATGGTGGACATCTTGAAGCATGGGGGACCACAGACTGGGACAGGGAGTGGTTGAATATGTCAGTGAACACTCCAGCCAGCTGGTCTGCACATGCTCTGAGGACACAGCTAGGGATGCTGTCTTGGCCGCGCTTAAAGGTCTTACTCACGATGGCCACAGAGATTGAGAGGATGATCAGTCTTCATTGCCTCTAAACGAGCATAGAAGTTGTTTAGTTCGTCTAGGAGAGAGGCATCTGTGTTCGCGCCGCTAGTTTTCCCCTTGTAGTCTGTGATGATTTGTAGACCTTATACTTTGTACCTGTGCTTTCTTTTTCGTCCTTGACTGATTTCCGGAGGTTGTAGCTGGTAATTTTGTTCTCATCCATATCCCCAGATATCCGACCAGAGTTAAATGCTTTGGTCCACGCTCTGTTTTGCACGGATGTTGCTATTTGCCCATGGTTTCTATTTGGGATATGTGCGAATAGTTATTGTTGGGATAACATCCTCTATGCATTTCCTGATGAACCCAGTGACTGAGTCTTTATACTCGTTGATGTTATTGTCGGAGGCGACCCGGAACATTTCCCAGTCCACGTGATCAAAGCAGTCTTGTAGCATAGATTCTAATTGGCCAGACCAGCATTGAACGGATCTTACCACAGCTACCTCCTGTTTAAATAATAATAACTTTCCCTACATTCCTTTTGTCCAGGTTGGGGGAATAGAACGTCTTAAGGGTTTGTACATTCCTACAATCACACCATGAGTTGTTGATCATGAAATATACGCCTTTGTTTTTCGTATAAAGCAAATTGTTTCTGTCCGTGCGGTGTATGGAAAACCCCACAGGCTGTATAGTCGTATCAATCACCTCCCCCATTAGCCAAGTAAAACAGATTACGTTACAATCTCTCGTATCTCTCTAGTAGAAAATCTGTGCTCTTAGCTTGCATAGTTTATTATTCAGAGACTGTACATTAGCAAGTAATATACTAGGAACCTTTTTGGGAGGGTTCCCGTGATGATTGGAACTGCTTCGGATAATCCAGACAAAGGATCCAACTACATTTCTAATTGGGACTGAAGAACCCAAGTACAAGCAATCTCAGTGAAGAAGTAAGACTTAACGTGCTAGCGTAGCCTGAACCATACACTAAGCAGTCTCAGAAGAATACTTTATTATTGGCTGGAGTTTAGGCGGCGCTAGTGTCAAACGCACAGTCTTTGGCAATTTCGACTTGAAAAAGCCAGTGCTCTGCTATTTTCCAACCCTGGCACCAGGGTTGGTAATTGACCTGTGTCATGACTCTCCTGTGAGAGTCCAAGAGATTAGGTTACAGTGGATGAGCTCTACAGATCTCTCTCTCTCCCGCAGAGGGGGAGAGAGATGGAGGTGGGGATTATATGACACCTCAAGCCCATCGTAAATTGTAAGGCAGCAGACCATTCCTCTCTGCTCTAGTATGGGGACTGGAATGTCTTTGTGTGCCTTATGAGAGTATACCTCAAAACTACAACATCAAATAAATTGACTCTGGGACAATATATTTCATCCTCCAAATGCTGGTAATGATAAGAGATGGAATGTGGAAGATCAATGTCTATTTTTGTGATGTCATTAAAAGTTAAATGAAGATGTTATGATGAAAACATTGTAAGTTGAAGAGTTTTCATGTGTATATGATGTTTACATACTTTACATTGTGTAGAAAATATCCAGATTAAAGAGTGTTTTTGTGACGATGAGACTGTGATTTTAGTTATCTAAACGAGATCATAGTAAATTGTGATACCTTGCCTTGTAACTAGCTACGCCCCAGGGAACCCAGAGCAAGCAAGCAAGATGGAAATGGACTCTTTCTAAAGCATTTGATTTAACATATTGCAATAAGATGACCACTCGCTGCAGCCGAGGTCTATGATTAGTCACAACCCCAAACGCAACACGAGGTTGAAGAATACAAAGAAAACCTCTTAACAATCAATGCTATGGTGGAGTAGCTATAGTACTGTATCTAAGAAGGTGAATTTAAGCAGGACCATCCGGTGACTCTCTTCAAATCATCGGTTGTCTACACAGCTTTCCGACTCACGCTGGGAGCATCGACACGGCTGATTAGCCATCCTCAGAAGACCACTCTTACAGAACGAGTGCAAGGAAACAGACAACTAAGTGAAAGGACATTGTGACATCTTGTGGACAATCAGAGTCTTACACCTGAGGACGAAAGACAAGGCCATCCGAAGTGGGCCCAACAGAGATATCCAACAGAGATACCCAACCGAGACCTTCAACACGTAAATACATGCATTACACTTCTTACCCATAAGAGCCACAGTTCGGGGCAAGGTATTAGGGCTAAACTAAGCGTAGTTTACAAATGTATCCAAGTGTTGCTTTTCTCTCTTGCTCTCTCTATATTTAAATCTCCATCTTGTGTAATGTGTCATATTGTGTTGGTCCGCTAGGGACCTGTTGTCATTATATTAAGTTCTAATCAATAACCTAGACTGTGTGTGTGTGTGTGTGTGTGTCTTATGTTATCATTTAGCTTCTTAGTAAAAAATGATCAACTCAATTTGTGAGACCCGGGTTTGTGCAGATTTACAGAGTCTACGACATTCAGAATGAGACTGATTTTAACTGTTATGATATCGAGATATTCTGATATATTCTTGAGTTAATTTGGAAAATGGTAACTCATTAAACAAATTTTTCCTGTGGTGCCTCAAGTTACTAATGAGTTAATTGTTACATGATTAATTTAATCATGTAATAATTAAACATAGTTAATTATTCAATAAATATCATAGTCACGACACGACACGCATCTTATATCAACTCACTTGCGCTGAGGTGGGAGAGGTAAAATATTTTAGGTGTGTCCTCAAAAACATACTCGAATACCTACTGGTGATATTTAAAACTCAACAAAAGCCAGGTTTCGCGGTAATGCAATTGGTTATGGCATCGAGTTTGCCAGCGGAGGTGCACAGTAGCCTAATAAGTAGGCTATAACCAATTAATTATCATGAGCGGCAAAGCAGTCAATCGACATACTCGTTTTTCTTTATATTAGACATCATTTTTGACCATGCAGCTTCTGTGAAAAATTCTGTGAAAAATGTGGGCCTATGTGCGACGCATATTTAATGAAAGGTGTCAGTGAATTTGAAGTGTCTGTTTAGGAACATCAAGTCATTACAATAGACTGCTTATTGTTTTTCCGGTAACAGTTTATTTGGCTAGTCTGCAAAGCATCTACAGCTCATCAGCAACATTTCAACTAATTATCTACTCACCCTAGCTCTAGCTCTAACCCTAACCTTAACCCTTATCCTAAACCTAAATTTAACCCTTACACTTACCCTAGCCCTAACCTTAATCCTTACACTAACCCTTATTCTAAACCTAACCTCAGCGAGCAGTTGCTTATCAACAGATAGTTTGTTGATAGTATGACCAACTGTGGAGCATCTACAGATGGAAAATCTGGACTACCCAAATAAATTGTGACTGTTTTTCTTTTATCATTTTGTAAAAAGAAGTTGTAACTGTCATTGTGGGAATTCCGATCTCTGTCCTTGGTGCTGAATCCGCTTGCAGCCCAGGCTATTTGCCTGCTTGTTTGTTTACCTTTCACTTGGCAAAGTCACTAACAGGCCATATCAACGGCGATGGTACACAAAAGTATGTGGACACCTGCTTGTCAAACATCTCATTCCAAAATCATGGGCATTAATATGGAGTTGGTCCCCCCTTTGCTGCTCTATCAGCCTCTACTTTTCTGGGAAGGCTTTCCACTAGATGTTGAAACATTCAGCCACAAGAGCATTAATGAGGTCGGTCACTGATGTTGGGCAATTAGGCCTGGCTCGCAGTCGGCATTCCAATTCATCCCAAAGGTGTTCGATGGAGTTGAGGTCAGGGCTCTGTGCAGGCCAGTCAAGTTCTTCCACACCAATATTGACAAATAATTTCTGTATGGACCTCGCTTTGTGCACAGAGGCATTGTCATGCATTGTCATGCCCCAAACTGTTGCCACAAAAAAAAAAAAAATGGAAGCACAGAATCGTCTAGAATGTCATTGTATGCTGTAGCGTTAAGATTTCCCTTCACTGGAACTAAGGGGCCTAGCCTGAACCATGAAAAACAGCCCCAGATCATTATTCCTCCTCCACCAAACTTTACAGTTGGCACTATGCATTCGGACAGGTAGCATCCTCCTGGCAGTCGCCAAACCCAGATTTGGCGGCTGCCAGGAGATTCGTACATCGGGACTGCCGGATGGTGAAGCGTGATTCATCACTCCAGACAACGCGTTTCCACTGCTCCAGAGTCCAATGGTGGCGAACTTTACACCAGTCCACCCGACGCTTGGCATTGCACATGGTGATCTTAGGCTTGTGTGTGGCTTCTCGGCCATGGAAATCCATTTCATGACTGTGAAGATTGCATGACTGTGTATACACCTCAGCAAAGGGTGTGGCTGATATAGCCGAATCGACAAATTTGAAGGGGTATCCACATACTTTTGTGTATATATAGTGTATCTTCAATGGATTAGACAAACATCCATGCCTCCTGCCGAAGAGCCCTTAGGCCTAAATGTGCACACATTGCCTAATGCTCATGGAATGAGAGATATGATTTATATAATTCTGACCCGATCCTACTTAGAAATATTGTCGTTTTAAAAAACAGATTGATGGTTTTTCATTTAATTTGATTAAAAAACAAACTTATAAGAAAGATTCACCATTCATTGGTTGATGTTGAGAACGTACATGCCTCGAACGTAATGCAATTTCGTCTGTTATTTCTGGAGAAGTGTAAATATGATCTGCACTATAACGGTGAATGAACATTCCCCCTTTTTATATTGGATCTTTGTCCAGCTCCTGGGAAAAGTTTGGATCTGCGTATAACCCTCAAGTCTAAGGCCTAGATTCAATCAGATCAAGGGTTAGCGGACACCCGCATAGCGGATGTTTTGGCGTGTCAGAGGTGGAACTGTGTTGGAGCCGTCAAATCGCTGAGTAGCTGCTCTTGTGATCATTGTCTGGAAGCCACATCCGCCCCACTCCTGTTGGAAGTACAGACCGTGAAAGTGTAGGCTATATAGAAATAATTATGCTCATTGAAAAATCATTAAACAAAATAATGAGGATTTCTATCATAATCGAGGTGTAGATTACATCTCACATTCCATTGTTCGAACTTGTAAACAAGACAGCATGGGGATTTCTGTTAATGCGACTCCGTGCAGCCAATGGCAATGTTCGCTTTAGGTATAATGCCAGGAGCCACTTGTGGATTTGAAACCACAAGTTCCACCTCACTGTCAAAACAACCACTATGTTGGATGCTAGCTAAAGTGGATCTGATTGAATAGAGCCCTTAGTTGCCTTGTCTGTATAATATGCACACAGGGAGCAAAGATGGTGCCTGTAACTATATTCAGACATAGCCTATTTAAAACAAGTTGTTGTTTCATTTTTATTAGAATTTATTGGTGACACAACGGTTGGTGAAAAGGCCTACCACCACCGTGCCGTCAGAGTTTATTCCAAAACGCTGTATCCACCAATTTTTCATGTTTGTTTTTTAACAGAAATGATTGCTAATGGGTACCTTCATGTGTGTTTAAAATATTACTGTTCATAGATTTTAGATCGGTTTGAAAATGAGTTGCAAAACACTATATATACATTGTTTAGCTGGAAAGGAAAGTTCGTATCCTGTTTACAGTTCCTTCCGAAAGTATTCAGACCCCTTAACTATTTCCACATTTTGTTAGATTACAGCCTTATTCTAAAATTGATTAAATCATTTTTTCCTTCATCAACCTATACACAATACTCCATAATGACAAAGCAAAAACTGTTCTTTAGAAAAATGTAAATATCACATTTACATAAGTATTCAGACCCTTTACTCAGTACTTTGTTGAAACACCTTTGGCAGCGATTACGGCCTTGAGTCTTCTTGGGTATGACGCTACAAGCTTGGTCCACCTGTATTTGGGGAGTTTCTACCATTCTTTGCAGATCCTCTCAAGCTGTGTCAGGTTGGATGGGGAGCGTTGCTGCACAGCTATTTTCTGGTCTCTCCAGAGATGTTCGACTGGGCTCTGGCTGGGCCACTCTAGGACATTCAGAGACTTGTCCCGAAGCCACTCCTGCATTGTCTTGGCTGTGTGCATAGGGTTGTTGTCCTGTTGGAAGGTGAACACTCACCCCAGTCTAAGATGAGCTGAGCTCTCTGGAGCGGGTTTTCATCAAGGATCTCTATGTACTTTGCTCCGTTCATCTTTGCCTCGATCATGACTAGTCTCCCAGTCCCTTCTGCTGAAAAACATCAAAATAGCATGATGCTGACACCACCATGCTTCACCGTAGGGATGGTACCAGGTTTCCTCCAGATCACGCTTGGCATTCAGGCCAAAGAGATGAATCTTGGTTTCTTCAGACCAGAGAATCTTCTTTCTCATGGTCTGAGAGTCTTTAGGTGCCTTTTGGCAAACACCAAGCAGGCTGTCATGTGCCTTTTAATGAAGAGTGGCTTTTGTCTGGCCACTCTACCATAAAGGCGTGATTGGTGGAGTGCTGCAGAGATGGTTGTCCTTCTGGAAGGTTCTCCCATCTCCACAGAGGAACTCTAGAGCTCTGTCAGAGTGACCATCTTGGTGGTTCCAAACTTCTTCCATTTAAGAATGATGGAGGCCACTGTTTTCTTGGGGACCTTCAATGCTTCAGAAATGTTTTGGTACCCTTTCATAGATCTGTGCCTTGACACAATCCTGTCTCAGAGCTCTTCGGACAATTCCTTCGACCTCATGGCTTGGTTTTTTCTCTGACATGCACTGTCAACTGTGGGACCTTTCAAAATCATATCCAATCAATTGAATTTACCACAGGTGGACTCCAAGAAACATCTCAAGGATGATCAGTGGAAATAGGATGCACCTGAGCTCAATTTTGAGTCTCATAGCAAAGGGTCTGAACACTTATATAAATTAGGTTTTTCTGTTTAAAAAAATGTATACATTTGCAAAAATGTATAAAAACCTGTTTTTGCCCTGTCATTATGGGGTATTGTGTGTAGATTGCTGAGTATTTACATGTTTTAAATTATTAGAATAAGGCTGTAATTTAACATAAGTTGGAAAAAGTCAAGGGGTCTGAGCACTTTCCGAAGGCACCATATTTTACATTGATATGTGGTTGTCTCACCTAGCAATCTTAAGATGAATCCACTGTAGTAAGTCGCTCTGAATAAACATCTGCTAAATGACTAAAATGTAAAATGTTGATGTTTTACATACAGATCTCACATTACTGTATTGAATTATGTTATCACAAATGTATAATTTGTACGTTTATTAAATGTTACATTTGACTGTGTAAAACCTAGCAGTACTACTTATTTATCTGAGAGTGCGGAGGATATATAGCATATTGCAACAACAAAAAAACGGGATTATTTGTCTCTCTGAAAATGAAACCATCATGTGATAGCTTAAACAAATACATGTCTGTCATTGAACAACCCCATGCCGTGATTAGATTGTGTTTTTTCACTATCTCTTTCTTTAGACAATAAAAGCTCATTTACCAACATTTCTGAAAATGGATATGCCTGTATAGTGTTTTGGAATTTAGCTCCTCAATTATACACTGTCTCTTTAGACCTGATCAATAGCCTAGTGAATGTAATCTTGATTATTGAGTATGTTTGGCATATCCATGTCCAGACTGCAATTTACAGTCGGCCTAGCCCCTATTTCAGTGAAAATGCTGTATAGCCTGTGTTTAACAATAAGTTTCATCGTGTAAAAGCTGGCGCACTGGCTTTTTCCACTACTTATGCCAGGTTCGGCAATTTACTTACCTGGAAACCCAGCATTGAGTTGCATAGAATTCTATGTTGGGCAGAAATGAGTGTTTGAAGCAGGAAAGTTTCCTTTCACGACCTCTCCAAGCCAAAATGTTTAATGAAATTTTAAGTGCCAGGCACACCGTTTTGAGTGTGTCAAGAACTGCAACACTGCTGGTTTTTCTTGTTCAACAGCTTCCCGTGTGTATCAAGAATGATCCACCACCCGAAGGACATCGCCCCAACTTGGCACAACTGTGGGAAGCATTGGAGTAAACTTGGGCCAGCATCCCTGTGGAATGCTTTCAACACCTTGTATAGTCCCTGCCCTGATGAATTGAGGCAGTTCTGAGAACAAAATGGGGGGCAGATCAATATTAGAAAGGTGTTCCTGATGTTTTGTACACTCAGTGTATATTTGGGAGCAGTAACAGTGAGTGGACATTCCCCTTTCTTTTTATATTTAATATTTTCCCAGCTCTTGTGAAATGTTTGGATGTGCATAAAACCTAGTCTGTTGTCTTAGGCCTAATATTATATGCCCACGGGGAGCGACTATGGTGCATGTAACTAAATATCTAACTTAGACAGCCTATTTAAAACAAGTTGTTTTATTTTAGGTCTTATCAATAGTGAATTGAATCTTGCTTATTGACAATGTTTGGCATGTCCATGGCTCAGACATAATGCATTTTACAGTAGGCCTATATCAGTGCGAAGGCTATGCTAACAGTATATTTCCATATTGAAGCCTTGCAATTATTGTTCAAAAACATGTTCAACACATTTAACAAATATGTGATTGGCCTACATTTTGTTATCTTGTTTCTGTTGGCTTTTTAACAAACAAGGCTATAACGGGCTAATATTCAAATTGAAGTTAAAGACAATGTAATACATAAAAGACCATGAATAGACAACTTGCATACAACCATCCAATGGGTTTTGAGAAGGAGCCAAGGACACGAGGAATCAAGGAAATGCAATTGAGATTCTTCCCATGAGTTGTCCATTTGTGCAGTCTTTCACATCCATTGCTCTTATTGACATCCCAAAGCATTTTCACTGTTCTCCAGTAGAGAGCAGCACACACACACAGAATCCGTAGTATCCTGGGGCACTAGTTTCAAGATATACTGTACTGTACTCAGCACCGGAGGTTGGTGGCACCTTAATTGGGGAGGGCGGGCTCGTGGTAATGGCTGGAGCGGAATCAGTGGAATGGTATCAAATACATCGAACACATGGCTTGATGCCATTGCATTCGCTCTGTTCCAGCCATTATTATGAGCCATCCTCCCCTCAGCAGCGTCCACTGGTACCCAGTAACTTACTGCATTGCACACCCTCCAATGTACTTACATATTACTACTAATATCGCTCTAATTGTTGGCTTTTCAGCATGGCTTTTCAGAATGAAGAGGATGAAGATTGTGATGATGATTAAGTACATTTTATGTACGAAGGGTCAAACATATGTATCCATAATTTGGCCTTTGGTCTTGTTTAACAAACCATGTTCCCAGATTGTATGATTTACTGGGCAGTAATCCAAGCTAGCACATGATGTTCTGAGAACCATGTGTTTCTTAGAGCTTGGTGAGTGCATAGTTGTCCTATGCTTCTTTTGCATACAACCATCCCACAACTTTCTAAGAATGGTGCAGTACAGTTGCTTGGCTTTGGAACATTCTCAGCACATTTAAGGAACTTGAAAAAAAAACGTTATTTTCTTGGAATTTAAATACTACACCAGAACATTTCCTAAAATTTCGAACATGGTTACATTTAATTGAATTGTTGGTAATGTTCCGAGAACGTTAAGAAACAACGTTGTTCTGTGGGAATTTCATTAATTCCACAGGGCATTCCACACAAGTTCCCATGCAGTTCTATTTAATGTCATATTTTTACTACATTCTGGGAACGTTCTCAAAAATGGTGTGACTTAAGCAATGTTTTCAAAACGTTCAGAGAATTTATGGTTCTCTTGTATGTCAGTTCTTGGCAATATTCTGGGAACGTTCCAAAAACATTGAAAACTTTTCATCAAAAAACACAAGAAAACTTTCGTAACGTTCAGAAAATGTTATTTAAAAACATATACATTCCATTTTCAGCGTCACCAAATGCTCTGTAACCTCTATCTTGTTAATCAATAAATCCCATTTATTTTATAAAGCCCTTTTTACATCAGTAGTTGTCACAAAATGCTTACACAGATACCCAGCCTAAAAGAGCAAGCAACGCAGATGTAGAAGAGCAGTGGCTAGGAAAAACTCTCTAAAAAGGCAGGAACCTTGGAAGAAACCTTTAGAGGAACCAGTGAACTAAGTCAAATAAATAAAACAATGAAAATGGTAAAAAAAAAGAACAACAATAGAAATAGCACTATATACATCATAACTGTAACAGTGATAAATATATGTCCATTGGGGTGGAGGCAGAGTAAAGACTGTTGGGAGGGTGTGGGGGAATGACCACAGGGGAAGCAGTAGTCAGACTAAATGACCATTGAGCGGGTGTGAGGACCAAGTGAAATTATGTTTATTGTATTGTCATAAAGATTGAAACAATAATATACAGTTGAAGTCGAAAGTTTACATACACTTAGTTTGGAAACTCGTTTTTCAACCACTCCACAAATCTCTTGTTAACAAACTATAGTTTTGGCAAGTCGGTTAGGACATCTACTTTGTGCATGACACAAGTCATTTTTACAACAATTGTTTACAGACAGATTATTTCACTTATAATTCACTGTATCACAATTCCAGTGGGTCAGAAGTTTACATAGACTAAGTTGACTGTGCCTTGAAACAGCTTGGAAAATTCCAGAAAATGATGTCATGGCTATAGACGCTTCTGATAGGCTAATTGACATCATTTGAGGATTTGTGGATGTATTTCAAGGCCTACCTTCAAACTCAGTACCTCTTTGCTTGACGTCATTGGAAAATCAAAACAAATCAGCCAAGAACTCAGAAAAAAATGGTAGACCTCCACAAGTCTGGCTCATCTTTGGGAGCAATTTCCAAATGCCTGAAGGTACCATGTTCATCTTTACAAACAATAGTACGCAAGTATAAACACCATGGGACTACGCAGCCATCATACTGCACAGGAAGGAGACGTGTTCTGTCTCCTAGAGATGAACGTACTTTGGTGCGAAAAGTGCAATCAATCACAGAACAACAGCAAAGGGGTGGGGGAAAAAAGTGGGGGGAAAAAGTATTTGATCCCCTGCTGATTTTCTACGTTTGCCCACTTACAAAGAAATGATCAGTGTATAATTTTAATGGTAGGTTTATTTGAACAGTGAGAGACTGAATAACAACAAAAAAATCCAGAAAAAACGCATGTCAAAAATGTTTTAAAATGATTTGCATTTTAATGAGGGAAATAAGTATTTGACCCCTCTGCAAAACATGACTTGGTACTTGATGGCAAAACCATTGATGGCAATCACAGAGGTCAGATGTTTCTTGTAGTTGGCCACCAGGTTTGCACACATCTCAGGAGGGATTTTGTCCCACTCCTCTTTGCAGATCTTCTCCAAGTCATTAAGGTTTCGAGGCTGACGTTTGGCAACTCGAACCTTCAGCTCCCTCCATAGATTTTCTATGGGATTAAGGTCTGGAGACTGGCTAGGCCACTCCAGGACCTTAATGTGCTTCTTCTTGAGCCACTCCTTTGTCGCCTTGGCCGTGTGTTTTGGGTCATTGTCATGCTGGAATACCCATCCACGACCCCTTTTCGATGCCCTGGCTGAGGGAAGGAGGTTCTCACCCAAGATTGCACGGTACATGGCCCCGTCCATCGTCCCTTTGATGCGGTGAAGTTGTCCTGTCCCCTTAACAGAAAAACACCCCAAAGCATAATGTTTCCACCTCCATGTTTGTTCAGTGGAGATGGTGTTCTTGGGGTCAAAGGCAGCATTCCTTGGCATTTGTTGTTATTCAGTCTCTCACTGTTCAAATAAACCTACCATTAAAATTATAGACTGATCCTTTCTTTGTTAGTGGGCAAACGTACAAAATCAGCAAGGGATCAAATACTTTTTTCCCCCACTGTAAACTGAATGGCCGCTCAGCAAGGAAGAAGCCACTGCTCTAAAACCGCCATAAAAAAAGCCAGACTACGGTTTGAAACAAAAATAGAACTGTTTGGCCATAATGACCATCGTAATGTTTGGAGGAAAAAGGGGGAGGCTTGCAAGCCAAAGAACACCATCCCAACCATGGGGGGGGGGGGGGGGGGGGGGAGTGGCAGCATCATGTTGTGGGGGTGCTTTGCTGCAGGAGGGACTAGTACACTTCACAAAGTGGACGGCATCATGAGGTAGGAAAATTATTTGGATATATTGAAGCAACATCTCAAGACATCAGTCAGGAAGTTAAGGCCTGGTCGCAAATGGGTCTTCCAAATGGACAATGACCCCAAGCACACTTCCAAAGTTGTGGCAAAATGGCTTAAGGACAACAAAGTCAAGATATTGGAGTGGCCATCACAAAGCCCTGACCTCAATCCCATAGAAGATTTTTGGGCAGAACTGAAAAAGTGTGTGCGAGCAAGGAGGCCTACAAACCTGACTCAGTTACACCAGCTCTGTCAGGAGGAATGGGCCAAAATTCACCCAACTTATTGTGGGAAGCTTGTGGAAGGCTACCCGAAATGTTTGACCCAAGTTGAACAATTTAAAGGCAATGCTACCAAATACTAATTGAGTGTATGTAAACTTTTGACCTACTGGGAATGTGATGAAAGAAATAAAAGCTGAAATAAATCATTCTCTCTACTATTATTCTGACATTTCACATTCTTAAAATAAAGTGGTGATCCTAACTGACCTAAGACAGGGAATTTTTACTAGGATTAAATGTCAGGAATTGTGAAACACTGAGTTTAAATGTATTTGGCTAAGGTGTATGTAAACTTACGACTTCAACTGTACTGCAACAGTGATGAATGTCATTGGGGTGTGGGCAGAGTAAAATTACATTGAGCGGCTGGGGGTAAAATGTCCATAAGGGGAGCAGCAGGTAAAGTATGTGACCATGGGGGGGGGGGGGTCCATAGGGGGAGTTGCGGGGGGGAGTGAGTAGCTGACTAGTGGTGGCAGCCTGATGGTCTAGGGGTAGAAACCAGTCTTCCAGTTTTTGCCATGATGCTCCTGTACTGCCCCCGTCTGAGTGATTGAAGCAGGGAGTACAAGGCATGGCTCGGGTGGCTGGGGTCCCTGATGATCTTGGCCTTCCTGCGACACCTGGTGTTGCAGGTGTCCTGGAGGACAGGCAGTGTGCACCCAATGGTGCGTTTGGCTGTGCGTATCACCCTCTGAAGCACCTTGCAGCGGTGGAGTTGCCGTACCAGGCTGGGATGCAGACTGACAGTAAGATCTTGATGGTGCTCCTGTGGAACACTGTGAGGGCCCTTGCCAACAGGCCAAATCTCTTCAGCATCCTGAGGTTGAAGAGTCGCTGTTGTGCTTTCTTCACCGCTGTGTCCGTCTGGTTGGATAATTCCAGCTTTTCTGAGATGTGTACACTGACGAATTTGAAGTTATTAACCGTCTCCAAGGAGGCCCAGTTGATGAGGATGGGGTGTCCAGCCTGGATCCTCCTGAAGTCCACAATCAGCTCCTTTGTTTTGCTGACGTTGAGGGAGAGGTTGTTTACCTGGCACCACACTGTCAGAGTGCCTACCACCTCCCTGTAGGCTGTCTCGTCGTTGTTGGCATTCAGGCCTACTTCTGTCTTGTCGTCAGCGAACTTGATGATGGAGTTGGAACTGTGTGAGGCACACAGACATGGGTATACAGGGAATACAGGAGGGGACTGAGGATGCACCCTTGTTGAGAATCAGTGTTGAGGAGGTAATGTTGCCTACGTTCACCACCTGTGGGCAGCCTGTCAGGAAGTCCAGGACATATTTGCATAGAGAGGAGTTCAGACCCAGGGCAGTGAGCTTTGCAATGAGTTTATGGGGCACTATGGTATTGAAGGCTGAGCTGTGGTCGATGAAACACATCCTCACATATGCATTCCTTTTGTCCAGGTGGGTAATGGCAGTGCAATGGCAATTGTGTCATCTCTGGATCTGTCAGGGCGGTAGGCGAATTGGAGAGAGTTGAGTGTGTTGGGGAGGGAGGAGGTGATATGATCTTTGACTAGCTTCTCGAAGCACTTCGTGATGATGGAAGTGAGTGCTACTGGTCGGTAGTCATTCAGTTCAGTTACTTTCCCTTTTTTGGGCACGGGGATGATTGTGGACATCTTGAAGCATTATACATTTTGTTCTTAGAGTGTTAAGAAAACGTTCTATAATAACCATAACAAAACTTTCTCAACATTTAGAGAACGTTCTTTAATTACCTTCAAAATACCTATAATTTCCATTCTCAGATCTTTATTAAAACCTCCCAGGAAAACCTGCAAGGAACCGGAGTAAAACCTTCTCAGAACCTCCATGGACCCAAAAACAAACGTTCCCAGGACAGGTGAAATGTTCACTTCTGTTCTAATGTAAAAAATATATATGTTTTACCAGTCAGGAAACTGTCTTTGTTTTCACAACCAATGTGAAACCAAAAACATACTTTCCCACAACTTCCAAGAAACCAAATGTGCTAGCTGGGATGTTACCTATAGAGCGCTGAAAATCGAATGGCATATGTCTGGTATGTGATGCCCTGTCTTCATGTAAGGGCAGTTGATGAGTAAAAAGTGGAATTTCACTCAGAGAAGCAGCCACTTCCGCTATTTGCTGGAAATGAAAGGGGTCTGTCTGTCTGTCTGTCTGTCTGTCTGTCTGTCTGTCTGTCTGTCTGTCTGTCTGTCTGTCTGTCTGTCTGTCTGTCTGTCTGTCTGTCTGTCTGTCTGTCTGTCTGTCTGTCTGTCTGTCTGTCTGTCTGCCTGCCTGCCTGTCTGTCTTTGCAATTTCAGGCCAGTATCCATAAAGTGTCTTAGAGTATGAGTGCTGATCTATGATCACCCCCCCCCCCTCCCATAATAGTCTTATTCGTCATAATCTAAAAGGCCAAACTGATCCTAGATCAGCATTCCTACTCTGAGACGCATTGTGAATACGGGCCGGGGCCCTGATCTTATTCACTTTCCCCCACTAATGCAGCGTAATTTTTCTTGTGTAACCCAAGTGTCAATGTACAACTGGAGCAGAAAGGTGCTCAAGGTCAGTCAACACTGTGGAAGTACTTAAAAATACTGTCAAAACGTTTTTGTTTTGGAACAGAATCGCAATGACTGTGGGTTGGGATGATACAAATACAAATGCAGTATAGAATATTATAAACACGGCAAAAAAAGAAACATCCCTTTTTCAGGACCCAGTCTTTCAAATATATTTCGTAAAAATCCAAACAACTTCACAGATCTTAATTGTAAAGGGTTTAAACACTGTTTCCCATGCGTGTTCAATGAACCATAGACAATTAATGAACATGCACCTGTGGAACGGTCATTAAGACACTAACAGCTTACAGGATGGTAGGCAATTAAGGTCACAGTTATGAAAACTTAGGACACTAAAGACACCTTTCTACTGACTCTGAAAAACACAAAAATAAAGATGCCCAGAGTCCCTGCTCATCTGCGTGAACGTGCCTTAGGCATGCTGCAAGGAGGCATGAGGGCTGCAAGGTAGCGTGAGGACTGCAGATGTGGCCAGTGCAATAAATTGCAATGTCCGTACTGTGAGAAGCCTAAGATGGGACAGGTACAGGATGGCAACAACAACTGCCCGAGTTACACCAGGAACGCACAATCCCTCCATCAGTGCTCAGACTGTCCGCAATAGGCTGAGAGAGGCTGGACTGAGAGCTTGTAGGCCTGTTGTAAGGCAGGTCCTCACCAGACATCACCGGCAACAATGTTGCCTATGGGCACAAACCCACCGTCGCTGGACCAGACAGGACTGGCAAAAAGTGCTCTTCACTGACGAGTCGCGGTTTTGTTTCACCAGGGGTGATGGTCGGATTCTCATGTATCATCGAAGGAATGAGCGTTACACCAAGGCCTGTACTCTGGAGTGGGATCGATTTGGAGGTGGGGGTCCGTCATGGTCTGGGGCGGTGTGTCGCAGTATCATCGGACTGAGCTTGTTGTCATTGCAGGCAATCTCAACGCTGTGCGTTACAGGGAAGACATCCTCCTACTGCTCGTTCTGTGTGTGATTTCCTGCAAGACAGGAATGTCAGTGTTCTGCCATGGCCAGCGAAGAGCCCGGATCTCAATCCCATTGAGCACGTCTGGGACCTATTGGATCGGAGGGTGAGGGCTAGGGCCATTCCCCCAATAAATGTCAGGGAACTTGCAGGTGCCTTGGTGGAAGTTAGCGGTAACATCTCAAAGCAAGAACTGGCAAATCTGGTGCAGTTCATGAGGAGACGCACTGCAGTACTTACTGCAGCTGGTGGCCTCACCAGATACTTACTGTTACTTTTGATTTTGACCTCCCCCTTTGTTCAGGGACACATTATTCAATTTCTGTTAGTCACATGTCTGTGGAACTTGTTCAGTTGTGTCTCAGTTGTTGAATCTTGTTATGTTCATACAAGTATTTACACATGTTAAGTTTGCTGAAAATAAACGCAGTTGACAGTGAGAAGACATTTCTTTTTTTGCTGAGTTTATATATACTGCTCAAAAAATAAAGGGAACACTTAAACAACATATCCTAGATCTGAATGAAAGAAATAATCTTATTCAATACTTTTTTCTTTACATAGTTGAATGTGCTGATAACAAAATCACACAAAAATAATCAATGGAAATCCAATTTATCAACCCATGGAGGTCTGGATTTGGAGTCACACTCAAAATTAAAGTGGAAAACCACACTACAGGCTGATCCAACTTTGATGTAGTGTCCTTAAAACAAGTCAAAATGAAGCTCAGTAGTGTGTGTGGCCTCCACGTGCCTGTATGACCTCCCTACAACGCCTGGGCATGCTCCTGATGAGGTGGCGGATGGTCTCCTGAGGGATCTCCTCCCAGACCTGGACTAAAGCATCCGCCAACTCCTGGACAGTCTGTGGTGCAACGTGGCGTTGGTGGATGGAGCGAGACATGATGTCCCAGATGTGCTCAATTGGATGCAGGTCTGGGGAACGGGCGGGCCAGTCCATAGCATCAATGCCTTCCTCTTGCAGGAACTGCTGACACACTCCAGCCACATGAGGTCTAGCATTGTCTTGCATTAGGAGGAACCCAGGGCCAACCGCACCAGCATATGGTCTCACAAGGTGTCTGAGGATCTCATCTCGGTACCTAATGGCAGTCAGGCTACCTCTGGCGAGCACATGGAGGGCGGAGCGGCCCCCCAAAGAAATGCCACCCCACACCATGACTGACCCACCGCCAAACCGGTCATGCTGGAGGATGTTGCAGGCAGCAGAATGTTCTCCAGAGCGTCTCCAGACTCTGTCACGTCTGTCACATGCTCAGTGTGAACCTGCTTTCATCTGTGAAGAGCACAGGGCGCCAGTGGCGAATTTGCCAATCTTGGTGTTCTCTGGCAAATGCCAAACGTCCTGCACGGTGTTGGGCTGTAAGCACAACCCCCACCTGTGGACGTCGGGCCCTCATACCACCCTCATGGAGTCTGTTTCTGACCGTTTGAGCAGACACATGCACATTTGTGGCCTGTTGGAGGTCATTTTGCAGGGCTCTGGCAGTGCTTCTCCTGCTCCTCCTTGCACAAAGGCGGAGGTAGCAGTCCTGCTGCTGGGTTGTTGCCCTCCTACGGCCTCCTCCACATCTCCTGATGTACTGGCCTGTCTCCTGGTAGCGCCTCCATGCTCTGGACACTACGCTGACAGACACAGCAAACCTTCTTGCCACAGCTCGCATTGATGTGCCGTCCTGGATGAGCTGCACTACCTGAGCCACTTGTGTGGGTTGTAGACTCCGTCTCATGCTACCACTAGAGTGAAAGCACCGCCAGCATTCAAAAGTGACCAAAACATCAGCCAGGAAGCATAGGAACTGAGAAGTGGTCTGTGGTCCCCACCTGCAGAACCACTCCTTTATTGGGGGTGTCTTGCTAATTGCCTATATTTTCCACCTGTTGTCTATTCCATTTGCACAACAGCATGTGAAATTTATTGTCAATCAGTGTTGCTTCCTAAGTGGACAGTTTGATTTCACAGAAGTGTGATTGACTTGGAGTTACATTGTGTTGTTTAAGTGTTCCCTTTATTTTTTTGAGCAGTGTATATTATACCAGAATATGTTTTACCGAATAGGTATTTCAACATTATTCCGAAGTTCCTGAAGGCCCAACGATTTACATAGATTCCACTGAATAGAAAGATATCCCTATCTTGTTTGACAGCTGTTTTCAGGCTAAACATATCATCCTTTTTGCTCTGGTCTCCTCCTCCTCCTCCTCTGTTTGTGATAGTAGAGAGCAGACAAAGTGAGAGAGAGGTACAAACATGAAGAGATTTACAAGGCCTTGTTTTCATCATCTCATCTCATCTTTCATCATCCCTGTTATCTTCAACTCGGAGGAAACAAATATAACCCTAAATAGAGTAAGGGAGCAGAAAGTATAGAAAGGGAGATGGCAGGTGAGTAGGAGATCTGTAAGGACTGTGCTGTCATTGCCCTCTTCCCCCTCTTCTTCCTCCTTCTTTGCCTCCCTCCTCTTCATCCTCTACAGCTCAGAGAGCCTGCCTTTCACCTGTTTTTAGAATCAGAGAGGAGTGGGAGAGATAGAGAGAAGAAAGTAAGGAGAGGACAGGCAACGGAGTGTGGGAGGGTGGGACGGAGAGCGACATGAGGAGATGTGGAAAGGTCCCTGAATAACGCATGGGCTGTGGGGCTGAGTTGGGTGGAGGCAGGGAGGCCCTTAGATGTACCTCCAAACAGAAAGCGACAGGGTGGTATAGGCGGGGGAGAAGAGGCCATGAAATATTCACACTGCTAAGTAGGCCTCAGCCAAGCTGTCCCTGATGAGAGGCGATGGGCGGCCGTGTAATGCGACAGGCCTCATGGGAGGACCTGTGTGTAATGCACTTCACTTTGGAACTCTTGAACATTTTACACACCAGTTTCTCCACCTTTTACAGCCCCCCCGAAAACCGCATGTATATGCGTACACAGATGGATACACGCGCATGCACGCACACACACACACACACACACACACACACACACACACACACACACACACACACACACACACACACACACACACACACACAGTGCGTGTACAGTATATACCCTTTTATTACCATTGCTCCCCCTATGAGGTAAGAACATGCTATTTTGTGAATTTATAAGCCATTCTTTAACACCGTCAATAGGATTTTGTATTTAACACCAGTGATGCACAATTTGGAAATAAATGTTTGGGAGAAACAATAATTCATTCTCTGTTGAAAGGTTCAGAAAACAAAAGTGAGTGAAGATTAAACAAATTGTTAGAAACGCTCAGGCTCTTGCCAGGCAAACAAGAGTCAAGTTTCACTCACTGGGTCTGATGGGACTTTCATCTCTGTTCAATCTTATTTACATTACATTTAAGTCATTTAGCAGACGCTCTTATCCAGAGCGACTTAGAAATTGGTGCATTCACCTTATGATATCCAGTGGAACAACCACTTTACAATAGTACATCTATATCTTTTTGGGGGTGGGTTAGAAGGATTACTTTATCCTATCCCAGGTATTCCTTAAAGAGGTGGGGTTTCAGGTGTCTCCGGAAGGAGGTGATTGACTCCGCTGTTTCTTTTTACCCTCTGGTCCACAGTGACAGAGGTTGAAGGAGATGGATGTTGCATGCTGCATGTTATTTGTATGATTCCCATGTGTGCCAGCCATATTGTTACACTATTGTTTGTATTGTATGGGCACAGATGTATACGCTACATAAAAATCATCATTTGATTGGGAGAAAACAGATCAAACAAAATGTTGATGAATTTGTCATCGAACTGAAAAGCCTCAAATAATACTGGATGGATTTCAGACTCATTCAAGTTTCTCATGTAGTCAGAGGGTCAAATTCAAACTTCCGCTGTCCACATGTAATTCCTGATTGCAAGTTTGATATGGCTGATTTCCAACAGGCTATTATGTAATTAACTGAGGTACTTATTCTTAAATTTACAGTTAACGATAACTACCAGAACCACCTGAAGTAAAGAAATGCTTTACAAAGAAATAGGAGCGGAATGGTTCTCTGATTCAATCTGTTTCAGTAGGCCAGGCTAGTCTACTATTATGTTACCATTCAAATGGACCCCTATCCTGCCTCATAGGTCTCCCAGGCTGAGTCCCAAATACAGTGCACTACTTTTGACCAGATATAGAGTAAACAGATGCGGTGTCCGAAATCTGTCATGCCTACTACTTACTAAAACTACATCCCGTGTACTAATCGTACTACATACTATTTACAACATACAATTTCGGAAAAACATATGCAGTTAGCAACATCAACATACTAGGCTCATACAGTACATACTGAGAATGCGTCATCTAATGTGCAATTGCATTGGGCCCTGGTAAAAGAAGTGCACTACATAGGGAATAGGGTGCCATTTGGGACACATCCCCAGTCTGTTCACCTTATATGGCATAGGAATATAACCATACTTTACACTAGGTGGAAGATTTATTTTGTATAATACTGAATGCACTCCTACCTTTTCCCTCACTTTACTCTGCTGAAAACCACTGAATGTTCCTCCATCTAAATCTTTAATTAGCTTATTAGACCATGAGACTCTAGGTATAACAAACAATATCATGGCAGATCTCACTGAGTTTTGGTGAAAAGCATGGAGAAAGGAAGGACAATGTGATGAAAGTGAAGACAGAGAAATGAAGGGGATGTGGCATTGGGTCTGTTTTTTCTCTCTCTTTGCACAATGTGTGTCCCAAATGGCACCCTATTCCCAATATAGTGCACAAACTTTTTACCAGGGCCCATGGGGTACTCGTCAAAAGTTGTGCACTATGTAGGATGCCATTTTGGACGCAGCCTGTGGCTTAGTGAGACTGTGAGGGTCTCCGGAGGGAGAGGAGCGGGAGGACGTCTTGTAAACAGATGGGGAGAGAAACAGCAGGAATTTCCTGCGAGGCCACAGGGATAAATGAGATCCTTCTCTACCGTCCCATCTCATCGACGGGATGTCCCTGGTGTAAATCACACCGCTTCCGTCTACGCAAACAGGAAATGACTCCTGAAGCCATTCTGTGGCCTCTGTAAAACTCTGCAAGAGGGAGAAAGTTCAATTTAGTCTTACTTTTTAATGTATTTCGACAACTCTGCGTCTGTCTGTAAAACTCTGCTGGGTGGGACAGTTCAATGGTGTCTTACTTTTTTAATGTATCGAGGTTTCCCTGTAACTCCGGGCCTCTCAATCAAAAAAGGCCAAACTTGATGACTTTGAATCTCCCATTTTTTTTTTACTTAACTAGGTAAGTCAGTTAAGAGCACATTCTTATTTTCAATGACAAGCTAAGTACAGTGGGTTAACTGCCTTGTTCAGGGGCAGAATGATTTTTACCTTGTCAGCTCTGGGATTTGATCTTGCAACCTTTCGGTTACAAGTCCAATGCCTTAACCACCAGGCTACCTGCAGCCCCATATTATGCTGGTTACAGTCAATGCTGGTGCGTTGGGAAAAAATATATACAGTTATTAGAGAAATTACTGCAAAGTCACACTTTAAGATTTGCAGATACTTATCAATTAAAATAGTCAGAGCTTACATAATTACAGTTTAAAAAGGGACATTTGGTTATTAAGATTTGCAGATGCTTATCAATTAAAATAGTCCAAGCTTTCAATAATTACAGTTTAAAAAGACATTTGGTTATTAAAAAGTTAAAGTTAACTTGCGGAGGAATCTGCCAATACTGTCTCCCCTTCTCTGTGGTAGGAGATCATGTAAAGCACGTGTCAAACTCATTCCACGGAGGGCCGAGTGGCTGCAGGTTTTCACTCCACCCTTGTACTTGATCAATGAATTAAGGTCACTAATTAGTAAGGAACTCCCCTCACCTGGTTGTCTAGGGCTTAATTGAAAGGAAAAAACAAAAACCTGCAGATACTCGGCCCTCCGTGGAATGAGTTTGACACCCCTGATAGAGGGTGGTCAGGTTGGTGCATGTCCGTGTAAAAGACTATGTCTGATACCTTCTCATAGTCCATCAGGCTATATTAAGCAATACAGAAATGCAGCAATAGTTTAGAAGAATGTCCCTGAAATTACTCAAACACCTCCCAGAATCCTTTTCCCGACTTTGATTATCTGGTATTGGATGAGGACTAAGCCTTACTCTGTTATATGTTAATTAAGAAACACGTCAACAAGTCAATGGATTTCTAAGAGTCCCTGTTGAATCTCTGTGTATAAAGAAAATAGGGTTTGTGGTGCCCAACTTTCACAACACATTCAACCACCCAAAACCTTGTTGCTTGCCTGTTCTCTGTGGGACGCTTGGGATCCTAGGGAGGCACAGCCTCCTCGCTCCATGCTTCGTGGCGACCCTTTTAATTTTTGATGAGATTAGTTCTGCTGACTGGCTTTGCAGTGTTAGTTCTGCCCAGTGAATTCTTCGGCCTCCTAAATAGAGCAGCAGCGAGTGACTGCCTACCTGCCTGCCTGCTTTGGTGCAGCATATGGGTCTGTTGTTTGTAATGATCCTTGTAAGGGAGGATCTGTTAACCTGGTTAAACCAGACTAAAATAACTAATCTGTGTAGGAGCACAAATTCTTAGCCTAAACCCGAGTTAACGCTCGAGCATAGCCTGTTTTTTTATTTTTATTCTTATTTATTGGATGAACAATAGCCATATCAGACATCAGTACATCCAATTGGCATAATTAATGGTTTGAGGCGTTCATCCAGCACAAAGAGGTGTACTCAATGACAATGCAGACTTGAGCTTTGAAAAATGTTTCTCGGCCCTCTGTCAAGTTTGTTGGTGCGCTGAGGAAGGTGGCCAAGTCTTTGTCCTGGTCTGATGGAGACAGTGGCGACCAGTCATTCATGGCAGGTGGGGCAGAGCCTGTTTTGAGCACCACCTGTTTAGCAAAAAAAAAAATATATAGAGTACCAGTCAAAAATTTGGACACACCTACTCATTCCAGGCCTTCTTTATTATTACTGTTTTCTACATTGTTGAGTAATAAGCTGTAGACCACATAGGTATATACACTACCGTTCAAAAAGTTTGAGGTAACTTAGAAATATCCTTGTTTTTGAAAGAAAAAGAAAAATGTTGTCCATGAAAATAACATCAAATTGATCAGAAATACAGTGTAGACATTGTTAATGTTGTAAATTAGCTGGAAACTGCAGATTTTTTAGGCGTACAAGAGGCCCATTATCATCAACCATCACTCCAGTGTTCCAATGGCACGTTGTGTTAGCTAATCCAGGTTTATCATTTTAAAAGGCTAATTGATCATTAGAAAACCCTTTTGCAATTGTTAGCACAGCTGAAAACTGTTGTCCTGATTAAAAAAGCAATAAAACTGGTCTTCTTTAGACTAGTTGAGTATATGGAGCATCAGCATTTGTGGGTTCGATTACAGGCTCAAAATGGCCAGAAACAAAGAACTTTCTTCTGAAACTCGTCAGTCTATTCTTGTTCTGAGAAATTAAGGCTATTCCATGCGAGAAATTGCCAAGAAACTGAAGATCTCGTGCAACATCGTGTACTACTCCCTTCACAGAACAGCGCAAACTGGCGCTAACCAGAATAGAAAGAGGAGTGGGAGGCCACGGTGCACAACTGAGCAAGAGGACAAGTACATTTGAGTGTCTAGTTTGAGAAACAGACGCCTCACAAGTCCTCAACTGGCAGCTTCATTAAATAGTACCACAAAACACCAGTCTCAACGTCAACAGTGAAGAGGCGACTCCGGGATGCTAGCCTTCTAGGCAGAGTTGCAAAGAAAAACCATATCTCTGTCCAGTGTCTGTGTTCTTTTGCCCATCTTAATCTTTTCTTTTTATTGGCCAGTCTGAGATATGGCTTTTTCTTTGCAACTCTGCCTAGAAGGCCAGCATCCTGGAGTCACCTCTTCACTGTTGACGTTGAGACTGGTGTTTTGCATTAATGTCTTCATCGAAACTACGGATTGCCTATTATCCGCTCGTAGTTCCCTTATGCCACAGTGTGTACATTTCAATTGTCAGTACCATATTTGTTTAAGAAAGTCAGCCATATCAGCTATGTTTTTTAAAAAGGCAGTAAATGAGGCTGAATGAACTGTTTTGCTGGCAGACAAGGCTCCACTGACAGCCAGGTGTATTGGTGGTAAGGATTCACTCCGTGGTGCTGAAAATAAAGCTCTGCAGCTTTATGTAGGCCCTAACAGTTTGTTGGCACCATTTGTCACTGTTATAGTTGTTATAGTTCAATCAGGGGCGAAAATCTGATATCAACTTTGGAGGGGACAATTACATGAAATTTTCTCAAGAGCAATTCCTGAGGGGGACACCAAAAGTAGTGCTGTAACACATAGCCTACATTGTAATATGGTAAATGTATATTGAGGAACCAAAGAAATAAGGTGTTTGCCGTACTCCTAACTACCGGTACCCAAAACTACACAACTAATCACAACAGCAATACCATTGCCTTTAACAAATCTTAGATCAGTCACCAGTTTAAGTTGAGAGTGGGGGTATCCATGGCATTTTCCAATTATGTTCCTATTTTACAAGTAAAACAAATTGAGAACCTTTCATAATGTTGCCAAACAAAGACTCAACAAACTTACCTGAGACTCCCTGTCTCTGCCAGTCTGTCCCTGCATATCTGTCCCCAACTCTGCTGTCTGTGTGCCATCTGTTGCCTGCTCTGCCTAATGACATCATTGTGAAACATTTCCATTAGAATTTCATTTCTTTCTTATGAACATTTTATCAACTAGTCTTTGAGATATTAGGCTACTAGGGTTCTTACTATGCGTTTTGGTGTATTGAAAAATAGTCTGATGTCCGTCTTTTATTTTTCTGCCATTTTTCTACCTGGCTGGCTGGCTGGCTACACACACACACACAGTGTGTAGGTTATTTACAGTAGGAGATGGGCTTCTATCATCTTCTATCATTCTATTTGGGCTTCGATCTAAAAGGTAGCTAGCAAATGTGAAACGGATTAAAATGACAAGAGTTGACAGCTGTATGAGTTCACCATTTACACAACATATGCTGCAACCTTTTGTAATTTTAATAGTTTGTTTCATATTGGCTGGCTTCCAACAATAGCTGAATTTGCAAAGCTAGCGAGCACCAATTCAGTTTCAGTGGTGTTTGCTATAATCTTTGCTACCCGGGTTAAATAAAGGTGAAATAAAATAAAATAAATAAATAAAAGTTCCCTTGCGACAATTTAGCTTTTGCAACGAGACCATTAAATATATTTAAGACAATGGTAGAAGAGAGTGTAGTTCTGTTCAGTTTGGACTTCAGTTTATCGCTAACCTTATCACAGGGACTTTGAAGCACTAACTTACATCATCTGCATGCTGATCTTGGAATAAATTGACGATAGCAAAGATTCCATCTTTGACGACGCCACATAAATGGAATAGGTACTAGCTAGCTTAATAGTTAATATTTGCGCGCTAGCTCTGCATATTCAGCTAGTGTGTGTGCGCGATTGACTTGATTAACCTTACGTCAGTTACGTTCATTGAGTGCCTTTCAGACAGTAGACACGACCCCTCTGTTACCTTGCCAACTAAGGAACTGGCAGTGGATCAAACCATTGTGAGGCAAAGGGTGGGGGGTCGCAATCTTTTGAAACTTAAAAACGTGCTATTAAGTGTCTATAATCAGCACAATTGCTTTCATTGCGTATTATTAATATTATTTAAATTACATAGTTATGTTTCAGTGATATATTGGGGGGGACAAATCATATTTTTCCCAGGATGGGGGGGTCGTGTCCCCGCCGTCCCCCCCGGGATTTCCGCCCCTGAGTTCAATCAATGTATTGTTTAGAGTTGTGTTGTGGCTTTGCTGGCATGCATCTAAAAACATTTCTTTGAGTTTGCCTCACCAAGATTTACATGCTAAAATTGCCACTGGATGGAGATATTGGTGAGATGTTTTGACCATGTCAGCTTGCCGTCAGTGATACTGCATAGTATCTCGAGCTTGCTTATTTTTTTGTAAAACCAGGAAGTTCAGTCTGATTTTAAAGTTAAATGGGTTCTCATGCACAAAATGTTTATTAGCCAGTGAAAAGTGTTGACTGCTTACTTGTGACCAAATGTTAAATTGTAGCTGCTACGATCAGATAACATAGTACAAGTTAACCCTATGCTAACTTCAACAGGTGGCACTGACTATATCCTGGCAAAAGTGCATCAGCCAAATAAAATAGTTGAAGTAGTTCCAACACTTGTGTTGGACGTGTTCCAACACTTGTTCATGGATGGAAGTGTCCTACGGAAAGTATTCAGAACCCTTGACTTTTTCCTCCATTTTGTTACGTTACAGCCTTATTCTTAAATTGATTATATCAATCTACACAGGTTTTAGAATTTGTACAAATTTATAAAAAACTGATTTACAGAAGTATTAAGATCCTTTGCTATGAGACTTGAAATTGAGCACAGGTGCATCCTGTTTCCATTGATCATCTTTGAGATGTTTCTCCAACTTGATGGGAGTCCAAAACAATAGTGCTCAATCATTAATGTTGAGCTGGAGAGAAACCTTAGCATACACAGTTGGTCCCTGGTTCCAGGATCGCAAAAGTTTATTTTAGACTTTAGGCTAGAACATAGCCTCTGCTCTCCCTTTTTCTCTGTGTTTAGAAAAGAGATGTACCAGGGACAGACCAGTCACGTCTGGGCTGTGTCACCAACAGGTTCCTTCTGACACCAAATATCACTCCTGCTGAGAGAGAGAGAGAGAGAGACCAAAGAGAGGAGAACCAATGCCACATTGCACAACATAAATGTCACAGAGGATAGTATGGGAAGACGGTAATGTTACTGCTAGCACAGGACATTTCAAAATTCCCGTCTTTGGCATAGGTTAGGTTATCAGGATTAGGCTTCTTCTTGGCAACCCCTGGTCAGATGTTAGCCGGCTCTTTGGTTGTCTGGGGGGTAGATAGAGTTATTTTCCAATTTTGGGCTCCTAACGAATTGTGCTATTTTGTCTGTTTTTTGTTTCTGCCACCGTCTCTTATGACTGAAAAGAGCTTCTGGATATCAGAACAGCAATTATTCAACTCGAACTGGACAAAGAATTTTTATTTAATGAGTCGGACGCAAAGGATTTACTGCTTCTCCCGGACCAGGCCCAAATCCCCGTGATTCGCATGAAGAGGAGACGCCAATACAGGGGCTGCAGATCCGACAGCCTTGTGAGAATTTGTCGGCGAGTGAGTAACGCGCCTCTACCAGCCGTCCTATTGGCGACATGGATAATATACAGTTGGCTGGGTTTTCCGTGTATCAGCAAGACAGAACAGCTGCCTCCGGTAAGACGAGGGGTGGTGGACTGTGTCCATTTGTCAATAACAGCTGGTGCGCAATCTCTAATATTAAGGAAGTCTCAAGGTTTTGCTAGTCTGAAGTAGAGGACCTCATGATAAGCTGTAGACCACACTATTTACCAAGAGAGTTATCTACATTTTTGTAGCTTTCAATTTACCACCCCAAACTGATGCTTGAATTAAGACCGCTCTCAACGAGCTGTATAAGGCCATAAGCAAACAAGAAAATGCTCATCCAGAAGCAGTGCTCCTAGTGGCAGGGGACTTTAATGCAGGAAAACATAAATCCATTTTTCCTCATTTCTTCCAACATGTCACATGTGCAAAAAGAGAAAGAAAAAAAACTCTAGACCACCTTTACTCCACACACAGAGACGGGTTCAAAGCTCTCGTTTGACCTCCATCTGACCGTAATTCTTTCCTCCTGATTCCTGCTTACAAGCAAAAACTAAAGCAGCATGTATCAGTAATTCGCTCAATACGGATGAGGTCAGATGACAGACTGGAATATGTTCCCGCAATTCATCCGATGGCATTGAGGAGTATACCACATCAGTCACCGGCTTCATCAATAAGTGCATTGATGATGTCGTCCCCACAGTGATCGTACGTACATATCCCAACCAGAAGCCATGGATTACAGTCAACATCCTCACTGAGCTAAAAACTAGAGCTGCCACTTTCAAGGAGCGGGACATTAATCCAGATGTTTAAAACAAATCCGGCTTTGCCCGCCGACGAACCATCAAACAGGCAAAGCATCCAAACAAGAATAAGATTTAATCCTACTATACCAGCTGTGATGCTCATCGGATGTGGCAGGGCTTGCAAACTATTACAGATTACAAAGGGAAGCCCAGCCGCGAGCTGCCCAATGACACAAGCCTACCAGATGAGCAAAATGACTTCTTTGCACGCTTCGAGGCAAGAAACACTGAAGCATGCATGTGAGCACCAGCTGTTCCGGATGACTGTGTGGTCACACTCTCCGTAGCCGATGTAAGACCTTTAAACAGGTCAACATTCACAATTCCGCAGGGCCAGATGAATTACCAGGATGTGTGCCACAGGAGGTTGGAGGCACGTTATTTGGGGAGGACGGGCTCATGGTAATGGCTGGAGCAGAATAGGTGCAATGGTATCAAACACATGGTTTCTATGTATTTGAAGCCATTCCATTTGCGCCGTTCCAGCCATTATTATGAGCCATCCTCCCTTCACCATCTGGCAAGTGTCTTCACTGACATTTTCAACCTTTCTCTGACCAAGTCTGCTTATTCATGTTTCAAGCAGACTACCATAGTCCCTGTGCCAAAGAACGCCAAGGTAACCTGCCTAAATGACTACCGACCATGTTCACCCATGACTGCGAAGGCCAAGCAAGACTCCAACACCAAGTTTGCTGACGACACAACGGTGGTAGGCCTGATCACTGACAACGATGAGACAGCCTATAGGGAGGTCAGAGACCTGGCCGTGTGATACATGTTGAGATGAAATTCTACTGTAGAAATACGTTTGTTGTCACTGCTATCAATGCTGCTCCACGAGAGTCCAAACATTTTCCTCCGGGACTGTCAACAGCGAGTCAATGCAATTCTGAGCAGGCACTCTGTCAGAAACCCATGTCAGCATAGCACATTCGTAGTATGGGGCACGAGATAAAGTGCGTTCAACTGCAAGCATCAAATTACTCTCACTGCCACCAGTGTCGACATTGCCCCAAAAATCCAACACTACAAAATGTACCTTTAAAAGGACCCCTCGGGAGGAAGTTGCTGCCACTATTTTGACCTAATTCCGGTCCAAGTGCAGAAATGCTTGTTTAGTTCCACCATCTGAACCAAGGTTATTATAGTAAACTAAAATGAAAATCATGAGAAAATGATTTTATTAAACTGACATAAAATAATTAAGAAACCTGTTTGAAAAACTAAAATTATCTTTGAGTCCAAAACAAAAATCACCATTAATTATGTTCAGTGTTTGTCCTAAACTTTAGACAATTGGGTTTTAAAGCTACTGAATTTGGCAGGTAAATACTGTTAGGAGATGACGATGTTTCAAATAAGCCTATAGGTGTTTCGACGGATCGAAACTTATAGAAAATGGGGCAGGGTCATGCTTTTTCAATTTCAGTCAAGGGGAGGGTTTAGTATTTTTTACATCTAGTCCAGGGGAGGGTCGTGTAATTGATGACATTTCTATATTTCAGTGTTTTAGCATTAGTTATTATGCTATTTGTCAGCGTGTGTCCGATGCCGCCCTTCATCTCTCATTCTCCGCTGGGCACACAATATCAATTGCGCCAATATGTAACGTAATACACCGGGAGTTGAGAAGCAGGTGCAGAAGATGTGTTTAATAAAGAATAAATGCAGAAGAACATAACATGAGAAGTGAACATAATGTGAGAGAAAACAATATTACAGAGTGACTGCTGTCTACTGAGGGCTAAATACAGGGGGAGTAATCAAGGAGATAATGATGAACAGGTGTGCGTAATGATGGGGAGCAGTTGTGTGTAATGATTGTTACCAGGGCCGGTGTTCAGGAGACCGGCGATGTCGAGCGCTGGAGAGAGAGAGCAGGCGTGACAGTACCCCTCCCCTGATGCACATCTCCAGCTTAGGACAACGCAGGCCAGGAGGACGGCCCCGAGGGCGAGGAGCGGGCTGGTCAGGACGGCAGAGATGGAAATCCCAGATGTTGTGGTCCAGGACGTCCGCCACTGGGACCAAAGAGCCCTCCTCAGGACCGTAGCCCTACCAGTCCACCAGGTACTGGAGCCGACCCCCACTACGTCGAGAATCCAGGAGGGCCTTAACGGCATAGGCGGGGTCCCCTCAATGTCCAGGGGAGGCAAAGGGTGTCGCGGGGGATGGCATCCGCCAGGGGACCAGGAACCACCAGCAGGAGGGAGACATGAAAGGATGGTGAGATCCGGCAGTTGGAGGGGAGTTGTAGACAACAAGTTACCTCAAATCACCCTCCAGAGGACCTTGAAGGGCACCACAAATCAAGGACTCAGTTTCCGGGAAGGGCAGATGGAGCGCAAGATTCCTGGATGGCAGTCCGCCTGATCCTTCTGATGGCTGACGGCGTGCTGGAGCCTCACGCCGGAACCACTCGTCCACTGCAGGGGCCTTGGTCTAGCTCGGAGTCCATGGAGCCAGGGCTGGCTGAAATCCAAGGATGCACTGGAAGGGAGTCAGCCCAGTGGAGGAATGCCGAAGTGGGTTCTGGGCGTACACCACCAGGGAAGGAACCGGGCCCAATCCCCATGTTGGTCCTGGCAGTGACTCCTTAGAAACATCCCCAGCTCCTGGTTGGTCCTCTCCATCTGCCTGTTGGACTGAGGCCATTACCCGGATGTGAGGCTAACCGTGGCCCCCCGGCGTCTCCATAAAAGTTTTCCATACCCGCGGCGTGAATTAGGGACCACAGTCTGAAATAGTCTCCAGAAGGCAATAGTGCCGGAAGACCTGCTGGAAAAGTACCTCAGCAACCTGGAGAGCGGTAGGTAGACCAGAGAGAGGGATAAAACGGCAGGATCAAGAGAATCTGTCAACAATAATCTTAATAGTGGTAAAACCATCAGAAACAGGGAAGATGAGTTACAAAGTCTATGGACAGATGTGACTAAGGCTACTGAGGCACCGGAAGAGAAAGGAGTTTCCCTGCTGGAGCGTGCCGGGGAGATTTGGTTTGGGCTCATACGGAGCAGGAGTTGATATAGCGGGCGACATCCTGAGCCAAGGTGATACCTGGGTGTCCTGTGGCAAGGGATGTGTGTGCCCAAGTCAACAGCAAATCCCTTACCCCCATGGGAACGTAGATACCCTCCGGAGGGCAGGTAGCAGGCGCGGGTTCCCGTTCCAGAGCCTGGCGGATGTCCACGTCCCAGAGCACGGGGGCAATGATTCAAGAGGGTGGAATGATGAGTGCACTCGGGATCGGAATCTCTCCCAAATCGTGGAGACGGGACATGGCATCGGCTTTGATTTTCTCAGAACTTGGGCATTATGACAGGGTGAAGTGGAATCTGGTGAAGAAAAGGACCCACCTTGCATGGCTTGGTTTCAGTTGCCTCGCCGTCCGTATGTACTCCAGTTTCCAATGGTCGGTAAGGATGAGGAATGGCTCCTTGGTGCCCTCCAGTGTCTCCACTCCTCCAGTGCCAACTTCACCGCCAGAAGCGCCCAGTCACCGACATCATAGTTCCTTTCTGCAGGAGAAGTATGCATATGGATACAAGTATGCACATGGATACAATTTCTGTGGTTACCTTGACGTTGGGACAGGATGGCTCCCACTCCCACTTCCGAGACATCCACCTCCACCACGAACGGCATCGTATGATCTGGGTGTCTCAGCAACGGGACGGAGGTGAAATGCCCCTTCAGTAGGTAGAAAGCTTCCTCCACTGTAGGACTACACACCAACTGACAAGGACCACCATTGAGGTGAGGGAAGAGGCGAAGGATCTGAAGTTCTTAATGAAGCGGCAGCAGAAGTTGGTAAACCCCAGCTTCGACCTTCCTTTCATCCATGCTCACCCCCTGTGGGCTGATCCGGTATCCCAAGAAGGATACCTCGACATGATGGAACTGGCAATTCTCCACTTTACACTTCATAAGGCTAGGCCCCTTTTTCTCCACTTCGTGTCTGAATAATGTGCCAAAAGTAAACTGCCTGTTACTCAGGCCCTGAAGCCAGGATATGCATATAATTGGTACCATTGGAAGAAAAACAATTTGAAGTTTGTAGAAATGTTAAAATAATGTAGGAGAGTTTAACACAATAGATATGGTAGGAGAAGATCCAAAGAAAAACCATGCTCTTCCAATAGCAAGTATAAGGGCATACTCAATTCTACCTCCCAGGATGCAATAGGATGCAATTCCTATGGCTTCCACTGGGTGTCAGCAGTCCATGTTCAAGGTTTCAGGATTGCAACTTGAATAACGAATAAGAAATAACAGTTGTAGTCCAGGGAGACAGTCTTGGAAATCCGTGTTTGCCCGCGCCAAGAAGAAAAAGACGCACCTGCTAAAATTGGTTTCCTATTGAACATACTTCTTTCCGTAAGAAATAATATAGTTTGATTACTTTTTATGGTATCTGAGGAATAAATAGAAACGTATTTTGACTTGTTGAAACAAAGTTTAGGGGTAGATTTTCGGACTCCTTTCTTTGCATGTTGAACGAGTGGATCGCTCAAATTGATGGCGCCAACTAAACTGACTTTTTGGGATATAAAGAAGGATTTTATCTAACAAGAAGAAAGTACATGTTATAGCTGGGACCCTTTGGATGACAAATCAGAGGAAGATTTTCAAAAAGGAAGTGAATATTTAATCGCTATTTGTGAATTTATGAAACCTGTGCCGGTGGAAAAATAGTTTGATGTGGGGCGCCGTCCTCAAACAATCGCATGGCATGCTTTCGCTGTAACAGCTACTGTAAATCAGACAGTGCAATTAGATTAACAAGAATAAGCTGTCAATCAATATAAGACACTTGTATGTACCTAAATGTTTAATATCCATGAATTTTATGATTATTTATTTGAATTGCGCACCCTCCAGTTTCACCGGAAGTTGTCCCGCAAGCAGGACGCCTAGGTTTAAGAAGTTGTAACATAAAGGCGGTTCCCCAGAAGACGCCTCAGGACTACTCGGACATGAGTGATGTGATCTTCCAAGGTAGCCGAATAGACCAGGATGTCATTGATATACACGACCACCTGGTGCCCGATCATGTGCCTGAACAACTCGTTCACAAACGCCTGAAACACTGACGGAGCATTGACAAGTCCATAAGGCATCACCAAGTACTCGTAGTGCCCAGACGTCATGCTGAAGGCTGTTTTCCACTCATCCTCCTCTCGGATGCGGATAAGATTGTAGGCACTCCGCAGGTCCAGCTTCGTAATAAAACGGGTCCAGCAGAGCTGTTCAAAGGCAGGAGGGGGTAACGGTACTTATATGTATTGAAATTGAGACCTCTAATTGATGCAGGGATGAATACCCCCATCCTTATTGGTCACAAAGAAGAAGCCTGCAGACACAGGAGAGGTGGATGAGCGGACAAAACCCTGCTGGAGAGCTTCTTGGATAAACACCTCCATGGCCTCGGTCTCAGCCACCGACAGAGGGTAGACGCGGCTGCACAAGCAACGCATAGCCTTCTAACAGGTCGATGGCACAGTTCCAGGGACGATGAGGGAGACAGGTGGCTTGAGTCTTGGAGAACACCTCCCGAAGATCCTGGTAAGCCTCCGGGTTGTCGGGCTGCAGGGCAACCACAAGACTCAACCGGCGTAGAACCACAGGGCTAGGGAAAGCAAGTCTTCCGGCATTCGAGTGACCAGTCAGGGATTTCCATCCTCAACCAGGAGGGATAATGACTTTGGAGCCATGGGAGGCCGAGGATGACTTTGTGCACTGGTGCGGTGATGACGAGGAAGGGAAGGCTCTCCTGGTGCATGGATCCCACGGTGAAGGTGAGTGGTGCTGTGACGCAACAGACATCGCTGAAGCTGGTGCCCCTCCCAACCACAATAGGCACAGAGCCCCAGCTGTCTCCGGGGAGGTGTGTGAAGCCTATCTCCATGGGTTCAGACTCTGGACGGCCAAAGGAGGGAGGTGAGTGGCGAGGTGGACACCGGCACTCCCGATTAAGGTTATTAAAATCAAATGTTATTGTTCACATACACCTATTTAGCATATGTTATTGCAGGTGTAGCGAAATGCTTGTGTTCCTACCATCCAATAGTGCAGTAGTATCTAACAATACACACAAATCTAAAAGTAAAAGAATGGAATTAAGGCAATGAGTAAAATACAGTCAAATAGAAAACAGTATATACATATGAAATGAGTAAAGCAGTATGTAAACATTACTCAAGTGATTAGTGATTCCATGTCTATGTACATGGGGCAGTAGCTGCTAATGTGCAGGGTTGAGTAACCGGGTGGTAGCCTGCTAGTGATGACCATTTAACAGTCTGATGGCCTTGAGATAGAAGCTGTTTTTCAGTCTCTCGGTCCCAGCTTTGAAGCACCTGTACTGACCTTGCTTTCTGGATGGTAGTGGGGTGAACAAGCCGTGGCTCGGGTGGTTGGTCCTTGATCTTTTTGGCCTTCCTGTGGTATCGGGTGCTGTAGGTGTCCTGGAGGCAGGCAGTGTGCTCCCAGTGATGCATTGGGCAGACCGCACCACCCTGCGGTTAAGGGTGGTGCAGTTGCCATACCAGGCGGTAATACAGCCCGACAGGATGCTCTCAATTGTGCATCTGTAAAAGCTTGTGAAGGTCTTACGGGCTAAACCAAATTTCTTCAGCCTCCTGAGGTTGAAGAGGCGCTGTTGCGCCTTCTTCACCACACTGTCTGTGTGGGTTACCATTTCAGATTGTCAGTGATGTGTACGCCTAGGAAGCTTTCCACTTTCTCCACTGCTGTCCCGTCAATGTGGATAGGTGCATGCTCTCTCTGCTGTTCACAATCAGCTTCTTAGTTTTGTTGACGTTGAGGGAGAGGTTATTTTCCTGGCACCACTGCGCCAAGGCCCTCACCTCCTCCTGTAGGCTGTCTCATCATTGTTGGTAATCAGGCCTACTACTGTTGTGTCGTCTGCAAACTTGATGATTGAGTTGGAGGCGTGTGTGGCCACGCAGTCATGGGTGAACAGGGAGTACAGGAGGGGGCTGAGCACGCACCCTTGTGGGGCTCTTGTGTTGAGGATCAGCGAAGTGGAGGTGTTGTTTCCTACCTTCACCACCAGGGGGTGAACCAGCAGGAAGTCCAGGACCCAGTTGCACAAGGCAGGGTTCAGACCCAGGGCCCCAAGCTTAATGATGAGCTTGGAGGGTACTATGGTGTTGAAGACGGAGCTATAATCAATGGGAGCAACTATTGCCAGACGGATGGCCATTGCGATGAGTGCATCTGAGTAGTCCACTCCAACGCCCGCCAGGTCAGCAGGGAAATTACTATGGCAACTTTGGACCTCTCGGTGGTGGGGGCTCCCATCTGATGGACAAAATAGTGGGAGCACTGGAGTAGGAAGCCACTGAATTTCAATGGAGTACCGCCCTATTCTTCCGGAAAGGACAATCAGACATCGCTGATCTGGTCGGACAGCTGGGTAGGCTGGAGAACTGGCTCACTGTGACGACCCGTGGTTGGAGGCCCTCGGATAGTGGTATGGAGAGTCTCGCTGGTGGTATCTCGCTGTAGGAAATCTTAAGTCTTATTACATACAGCCGGGAAGAACTATTGGATATAAGAGCAACGTCAACTTACCAACATTACAACCAGGAATACGACTTTCCCAAGGTGGATCCTCTGTTTGGACCACCACCCAGGACAATGGATCAGATCCCAGTAGGCGACCCAAAACAACAGCACCGCAGAAGGGGCAGACAGAGCGGTCTTCTGGTCAAGCTCCGTAGATGGCCACATCGCTCACCGCTCCCGGGTATACTACTCGCCAATGTCCAGTCTCTTGACAACAAGGTAGACGAAATTCGAGCAAGGGTTGCTTTCCAGAGAGACAGAGATTGTAACACGAAAACATGGCTCACTCGGGATATGTTATCAGAGTTGGTATAGCCACCCAGTTTCTTCACGCATTGTGCCGACAGAAACAAATATCTCTCTGCTAAGAAGGGCGGGGGTGTATGCCTTATGATTAACAAGTCGTGGTGTGATCATAACATACAGGAACTCAAGTCCTTTTGCTCACCTGACCTAGAATTCCTTACAATCAAATACCGACCGCATTATCTACCAAGAGAATTCTCTTCGATTATAATCACAGCCGTGTATATCCCCCCCAAGTAGACACCTCGACGGCCCTGAAAGAACTTCATTGGACTCTATGTAAACTGGAAACCATATATGCTGAGGCTACATTTATTACAGCTGGGGATTTTAACAAAGCTAATCTGAAAACAAGGCTCCCTAAATTTTATCAGCATATTGAGTGCGCTACCCGGGCTGGCAGCATTCTGGATCATTGCTGCTCTAACTTCCACGACGCATACGAAGCCCTCCCTCGCCCTCCTTTCGACAAATCTGACCACGACTCCATTTTGTTGCTCCCAGCCTATAGACAGAAACTAAAACAGGAAACGCCCATGCTCAGGTCTGTTCAATGCTGGTCCGAGCAATCGGATTCCACGCTTCAAGATTGCTTCGATCACGTGGACTGGGATATGTTCCGGATACCCTCAGACAACAACATTGATAGATACATTGATAGATACACTGATGTTGTGTCCAACCAGAATCCGTGGATTGTTGGCAGCATTCGCGCAAAACTAAAAGCATGAACCACTGCTTTTAATCATGGCAAGGCGACCGGAAACATGACCAAATATAAACAGTGTAGCTATTCCCTCCGCAAGGCAATCAAACAAGCTAAGCGTCAGTATAGAGACAAAGTAGATTCGCAATTCAACGGCTCAGACACGAGACGTATGTGGAAGGGTCTACCATCAATCGTGGATTACAAAAAGAAAACCAGCCTCATCGCAGACACCGACATCTTGCTCCCAGACAAATTAAACAACTTCTTTGCTTGCTTTGAGGACAATACAGTGCCACTGACACAGCCCGCTACCAAAACCTGCGGACTCTCCTTCAAAGTGGCCAACGTGAGTAAAACATTTTAATGTGTTAACCCTCGCAAGGCTGCGGGCCCAGACGGCATCCCTAGCCGCGTCCTCAGAGCATGTGCAGACCAGCTGGCTGGTGTGTTTACGGACATATTCAATCAATCCCAATCCCAGTCTGCTGTTCCCACATGCTTCAAGAGGGCCACCATTGTTCCTGTTCCCAAGAAATCGAAGGTAACTGAGCTAAACGACTATCACCCCGTTGCACTCACTTCTGTCATCATGAAGTGCTTTGAGAGACTAATCAAGAATCATATCACCTCCACCTACCTGACACCCTAGACCCACTCCAATTTGCTTACCGCCCCAATAGGTCCACAGACGACGCAATCGCAATCACACTGCCCTAACCCATCTGGACAAGAGGAATACCTATGTAAGAATGCTGTTCATTGACTACAGCTCAGCATTTAACACCATAGTACCCTCCAAACTCGTCATTAAGCTCGAGACCTGGGTCTCGACCCCGCCCTGTGCAACTGGGTCCTGGACTTTCTGACCGGCCGCCCCAGGTGGTGAGGGTAGGACACAACATCTCCACCCCGCTGATCCTCAACACTCAACACTCAACACCCCACAAGGGTGCGTTCTCAGCCCTCTCCTGTACTCCCTGTTCACCCATGACTGCGTGGCCATGCATGCCTCCAACTAAATCATCAAGTTTGCAGATGACACTACAGTGATAGGCTTGATTACCAACAATGATGAGATGGCCTACAGGGAGGAGGTGAGGGCCCTCGGTGTGTGGTGTCAGGAAAATAACCTCACACTCAACGTCAACAAAACAAAAGGAGATGATCGTGGACTTCAGGAAACAGCAGAGAGAGCACCACCCTATCCACAGACGAGACAGTAGTGGAGAAGGTGGAAAGTTTTAAGTTCCTCGGCATATGCATCACGGACAAACTGAAATGGTCCACCCACACAGACAGCGTGGTGAAGAAGGCGCAACAGCGCTTCTTCAACCTCGGGAGGCTGAAGAAATTATGCTTGTCACTGAAAACACTCAAACTTTTACAGATGCACAATCAAGAGCATCCTGTCAGGCTGTATCACCGCCTGGTACGGCAACTGCTCCGCCCACAACCGTAAGGCTCTCCAGAGGGTAGTGAGGTCTGCACAACGCATCACCGGGGGCAAACTAGCTGCCCTCCAGGACACCTACAGCACCCGATGTCACAGGAAGGCCAAAAAGATCATCAAGGACAACCACCCGAGCCACTGCCTGTTCACCCCGCTATCATCCAGAAGGCGAGGTCAGTACAGGTGCATCAAAGCAGGGACCGAGAGACTGAAAAACAGCTTCTATCTCAAGGCCATCAGACTGTTAAACAGCCATCACTAACATTGAGTGGATGCTGCCAACATATTGACTCAAATCTCAAGCCACTTTAATAATAAAAAATTGGATGTAATAAATGTATCACTAGTCAATTTAAACAATGCCACTTTATGTTTACATACCCTACATTACTCATCTCATATGTGTACTGTACTCTATACCATCTACTGCATCTTGCCTATGCCGCACGGCCATCGCTCATCCATATATTTATATGGAGATATTCTTATTCCTTTACACTTGTGTGTGTATAAGGTAGCTGTTGTGAAATTGTTAGATTACTTGTTAGATATTACTGCACGGTCGGAACTAGAAGCTCAAGCATTTTGCTACACTCGCATTAACATCTGCTAACCATGTGTATGTGACCAATAAAATTTGATTTTGGAACATGTTTTTAATCCTCTGCTGCTTCCATATTGCGAGGTAGTATTCTGTAATGTAATACACCAGGAATCAGGAGGAGAAGGAGAGTTTAATAATGAAACAATGCAGACGACCACAACACGAGCCGCATTCAGAACGTGAGGGAAAACAATACTACCTAGTGACTGCTGTCTACTGAGGGCTAAATAAAGGGGGAGTAATCATGGATATAATGATGACCAGGTGTGTGTAATGATGGGGAGCAGGTGTGCGTAATGATTGTTGCCAGGGCCGGTGGTTAGTAGACCAGCTATGTCCAGTGCTGGAGAGAGAGAGAGAGAGAGTGGGAGTAGGCGTGACACTATAGGCTATTTAGTGTGGTCTCAATCAAATTATACATAGGCTACAAAGTGCATGTTCGGAGAAGCGCACCGCAAAGTTATATTTCTAAGATTGCTGCTGGGATGGTGTTAAAACTAGGCTGCATTACATACTGCAATGGATATTCTAACCTTGAGCCCGGCCTGCTCTGCTCTTGCTGATCAAAAATGTTTTTGTGTGCTGCTTAACCACTGGCTGTGCTATGTAGGGCTAGAGTGGTAGTCCAGGAGGAGTCTCAAATAAAATAATTTTAGATTTAGGCCCAGTCCAAGAAAAATCTTGCGTGCGGACTAGCCCATAGTTCAGTTCGAGAAGGAGAATGCAAAGATGAGGTGGACCGATTTGATTAGAAACAATATTTTTCTTGCACATTATGTATTTATCAGAGTTACTGACTTCACAATAAGCCAGATTCATCCAGCAAAGGCAGCAGCGCAGTCATCAAACTACATGCACTATTTCTTCACCAAATACGGAGTTGGGGAAACACTTGTGGACATGAAATGTGAAAACTACAGTGGCCAAAACAAGAACAAGCTTCACCAGTGTTGACCATCACTTCCTGATCACAGGCCACACGTGCGGATGTTTCTCACACCCTCCCGTGAGCGCCCAAGAGAGATTTTTCATATTTGTAAAGAAAATATGAAACATCTCTCCTCACATCAACCCTCAGCACTTTGATGCGCGAGTCCGGGTGTTTATATGCTGACCTCATGCATCAACAAGTTTGATTGGTCAGTGTCAATACTCCTAGCCACCATTGTTTGGCAGATCTGTGAAGCAAATGCCCGTGCCCACAGAACAGTTTTTCAAGGTCGAGGGAAACATCCGCACGAGCTCAGCCATCCACATTAAGAGATGCGCATGCAATTATTGAACTGGGAACATTTTCATGCTGGGTGAATATTACAGCATGACGTGACAATCAGAACACAATCAGAACGATTGGGAACTATTTCACGCTGGGAAGATTTTTACATGACACACTGCACCAAAATCAAGGGCAGGAGAGAAACAGCCTCTACAAAAATAGATTCCCTTGGTGCGTGGTGCGGACGGACCAGTTAATCACTGGGGGCGAGTTCCCAGTCATCCGGACTGTCTGCAGTGTTTCTATGCACATTCACATGACTCTCTCCCAACACACACACACGACTACTATTTTTTAATGCTGCTGCTCAGCCACTTTTTCTACGTAATAACGAATCGAAGCGGTGAGTCACAAATATGCTAGATAGCTAGCTACCATTCAGCTGCCCCCATTCAAGTCAATGATTTGTCCGTTCGTTGTATTTCTATGCATTTAATCCTATCTGATAAGCAACATCCAGATAACTTTTGAAAATCCGAGCCCTTAAGAGTAAAAGTTAGGTAGTTAGTAGCTAGCTACAGTACTCGAAAATTTAGCTAGCTAGCTACCTAAACAACAGCCGGAACGACCTAGCTGTAATGTTTACAAGTATCCCCACTAGCTGGCTACTAGACCACCAATATAACAGTTGACCCTGAAGCTTTTTGTAGGGAGCCAAGGAAAGCAAATATTGCCTGTATCGGTGATGGACACTAGCTAGAATGTGGTCCAATACTTTTGAAGCAATATAGCAAGCTACTAATAGCCCACCTTCTTGCACATTGTTTTGATGAGCCGGTTAGAATAAGGCTGTCACTTGGTCAAAACATACTCTGTACCAAATGCATTGCCTATCAATAAACATCTTACAATGTATACATATCATGTAATTTTACTGTATGTTCCTTATTATTTACTTAGTATTATAAAACTTCATCCAGAAATGACACTGTTGGTGTATGCAGTACAAAATTACTAGTTAGCTTGTATTCTCCGAACAATGACACCAGTGTTCCTGTACCAGAATGTGTGTACTGTAATATAGGTTATAGCCAAGACAGGAGGAAGTGGCGGCTTGTTAGAGGACAGACATGGTTCTAATTTCAGTGGCGCTCATGAGGACCACCATAAAAATGTAAAATGTCAATGTTGCCCCTCTCAAACTTATTGTAACATTGGGAACCCTCAGTAGTCAATATATGATAGGACCCTGAGCACAGGAGTAGACTATAATGAAAATGTGGGTGTTCTGTACATTGTACAAATTTATTTTCCACACCATGGTTTTCTCAGTTTGTAATTGGTTATGTAAACATTATCAGAACAGGCAATGACTGATAAAAATAACAAAACATGGACCCATTCTGTGCTAGCTATATATATATATATATTTTTTTTTACAATTTCATCATCATTTTATGTCAATATTCCTGCTTGCTCAGCCTCAGTCATTTATCTGCATCCAACAGCCTGGAGTCTTCAGCCCTGTAAGACACATGAAACACATGTAGTTTGTTAAATTGTCATTATGTCTGTCTTGGATCCTGACCATACATGACCATTTTGCTGTTCTCAGTTTAATCCAGATAATTGATTATGAGGCATGGATTCTCTCTCTGTATATAGTCAAGACAGTGCTGTCGGGTTCCTACCGACTGTGTACATTAACACCCAGGTCAAGTCCCCCATGATTATCCAGCCTTGTTGTAGTCCTGACTCGACTCTACTCTACTTCATCCAGGTGTTGTAGGGATTTTAGCAGGGTTGGACAATCATGATTTTGCCTTTTTTGGGAGAGAGAGAATCCTCTCTTTCTTACTTTTTTGGGCATGTGAGAGTTATGTTATTTAGAGTGATATAGACCTACTTTTACAATAAGCTACTTAAACATGTGTACTGTCACACCCTGATCTGGTTCACCTGTGATTGTCTCCACCCCCTCCAGGTGTCACTTATTATCCCCGGTGTATATAGCCCTGTTTCCTGTATCTCTCTGCCAGTTTGTCTTCTTTTCCAAAGCAACCAGCGGTTTTCCTTGCTCCTAGTTTTCCCCCAGTCTGTTCTAGTGCTCCTGGTTTCGACCCTTGCCTGTCCTGACTCCGAACCCACCTGCCTGACCACTCTGACTACCAGCCAGCCTATCCCCTTGTACTGTTTTTGGACTCGGATCTGGTATCTGACCCCTGCCTGGCCTTGAGACTGCCTTATCGTCTGGTACTGTTTGTACTCTGACCTGTCCCCGACCTGCCTTTGCCTACTCCCTTTATAATACATTTTGGCGCTCTACCATCTGCCTCCTGTGTGCATTTGGGTCTCACCTTGTGCCCTTAGTGTACACTGTATTTTTCTGGACAAACTTCAGTGAGGCTGAATTGTCTAACTCCTGAAAACACAGACAAAGGTGGAGTAAGTGAATAGTCACATTTCCTGTCTCATGGATCAATGTATAACCTAAATTCTATGAACTTGACATACTCAAACATTCTCAGTGGGGGGAAGGTGTCTGTCTGACCATGGTTCCACAGCTGTGGCCACGCAGCGCAGAGGGTGGCTGGGATGGGTAGCTTAAAGTCACATGTAGGCAACTACAGTATAAGTTCTCACATTTGGTGCCTGTTGGATAGGACATAATGTTACTCTGCTAAACAAGTGCAAAATTCATTTCACTAGCTACACACAGTCTCTCTACTTTGAAAGAAAGCTAGCTAATTAAAACAATTGTTTTTAACTGAACTGTTTGCGGATTTTTAGATTACCTTAGAGCACTTTATCACATTGTCCGTCAAGCACGTTCCCTTTGACAGCTAGGTTTATTACTGTAGAGACACCTTGCAGTTTTGCAGACAACTTTGCATTTGGTAACAAAACTAAGGCGAAGCGGTAGCATTAGTACTGGTAAAACGGGGATTTACTCACTGATCTATATATTAACTTACCGGTACGTCATATGGATTTACCTCACCGCACAGTTAGCCAGCCGAACTTGCAGTTAGAAAGCAACTGCTACTTGCTAGCTAGCTACACTCTTGCTGTAGCGCCGCCGTGCACGTCTCACCGGCGTCAGCCCATCAAACATCTCCCAACAGTCGAAATACATTGCATACTGCAGTAAGCCATAGTAGCAACAGCTTAAAACAGGAAGTAAGGAGCCCACACTTCTTAGCTCTAACATGTTTGTAGGTATGTACACTATACAGTGCATTCGGAAAGTATTTAGACCCCTTACATCAAATCTACACACAATACCCCATAATGACAAAGCGAAAACAGGTTTTTAGAATGTTTTTTTTAAATATAAACAGAAATACCTTATTTACATATGTATTCAGACCCTTTGCTTTGAGACTTGAAGTTAAGGTCAGGTGCATCCTGTTTCCATTGACCATCCTTGAGACGTTTCTACAACTTGATTGGAGTCCACCTGTGGTAAATTCAATTGATTGGACATGATTTGGAAAGGCACGCACCTGTCTATATAAGGGCCCACAGTTGAAAGCGGATGTCAAAGCAAAAACCAAGCCATGAGTTTGAAAGAATTATTCGGTAGAGCGCTGAGACAGGACTGTGTCGAGGCACAGATCTGGGCAAGGGTACCAAAAAATGTCTTCAGCATTGACGGTCCCCAAGAACACAGTGGCCTCCATTCTTAAATGGAAGTGTCTCTTTCATTTACAGTAGTGTATGTAAATGTGATACCTTTTTTTTGTAATACATTTGCAAATATGTCTAAATACCTGTTTTTGCTTTGTCATTATGTGGTATTGTGTGTGTTGACTGAGGGAGGGGAACTATTTTGGAAAACACATTATGATTATTTCCCCCCCCCATTGTTCCTTTGCTTTTAGCAAATAAAAGAGCATACTGGTTTCCATGTTTGGTTTCCATGAGCTTCAACAACCACTCGCTAGCATGCCTAAATCTAACCTAAACCAAATCAAATCAAATCTATTTATATAGCCCTTCTTACATCAGCTGATATCTCAAAGTGCTGTACAGAAACCCAGCCTAAAACCCAAAATAGCAAGCAATGCAGGTGTAGAAGCACGGTGGCTAGGAAAAACTCCCTAGAAAGGCCAAAACCTATGAAGAAACGTAGAGAGGACCCAGGCTATGAGGGGTGGCCAGTCCTCTTCTGGCTGTGCCGGGTGGAGATTATAACAGCACATGGCCTAGATGTTCAAATGTTCATAAATGACCAGCATTGTCAAATAATAATAATCATAGTAGTTGTCAAGGGTGCAACAAGTCAGTAACACAAGAGTAAGTGTCAGTTGGCTTTTTCATAGCCGATCTTTGAGAGTATCTCTACCGCTCCTGCTGTCTCTAGAGAGTTGAAAACAGCAGGTCTGGGACAGGTAGCACGTCCGGTGAATAGGTCAGGTTTCCAGCAGGTCTGGGACACGTAGCACGTCCGGTGAACAGGTTCACCTGGCCGTGCTGCTGCTAAATTGCAATGTGAGCATTGTTTTATTAAACTTTTATTTATTCAGGGGAGCCCAATTGAGACCAGGTACTCAATTGTTAGTATCGGGCACTACTCAGGTTGAATGCTACATAATTGATTTAAAAATCATTGGGTGTTGTACTTTACTATCAACCGTTACGCCTCTAGTATTGGGCACCACTACAGAGAGAGATGCTCTGAGAACCATAGCCTCTTGAGGTAGGGGTGATTAGGGTGCTGCAGCAAGATACAAGAGATACACAAAGCAATAATTACAAACAAAAACACTTGCAAACCTCAATTAATTCCTCAGCTTTCTAAACTGCCCTATTGGCAACAGGGATTCAAGATATGAGCATTGTAAATTATTCCATTGTGAGATCAAGTTGTCCAAACTCACCCTTAACAATACCAAGGTGTAGAACCAAAGCCGGGGGTGTGATGAACGTGAGAGGAGACCGAGAGCTGGTTTCAAGCGCAGGGCGCAGCAGGTGTCTATTGCAAAGGACCACAGGAGGAGGCTGGGGGCAGGCAGGTCATACACAGGGCGTCCAAAAGGGCAACAGTATAGGCAGGGAAAAGGCTAGTAACGTAGTCCGGGAGATCCGATAGGCTAAAGTACAGGCAGGGAATAGGCAAAAGGCGTCAGTGAGGCAGGCAAACGATCATTCACGGGAATAACAGCGCTCCGAAAGACATGTGTCACAAAACAAACAATACCTCACAGAGATGGGGTGCAAAGAACTGAACTAAATAGTGTGATAATGAAATACAGGTGACTAGAATTCAGGTGATTGGGATCTGCAGAGTGAGCTGCGTTCAGGGGATCTAGGTGTTTGAGGGTGTGAGTTGGAAACAGATGTTACATGGAGCGGTGGAATTCTCAATCGGAGCGCCATAGTTATGAAATTATAAGGATAAAAATAAGGATATAAGTTATAAGGATCTAAAGCTACAGATCATATCAAAACCTAACCAAGATCTGAAAATGGTTACATTGGCAAAGTGGAGCTGAACTAGCTTTGAGAGATCAAGCACCCACGGCAACCTGATAATGTATAAAGGGGTTGGAAGCCGCTCTCTCTGTGCCTGGCAGGCGCCTTGACAAATTTCCCCCGATAACACTCCAAACTCTCCTCAGAGGGCTGGAAATGGCGTGCTGGCCAGAGCTCATACCAACTTCATTAACAAGCATAGGGCTGTTTACAGCTACTGCCAGGTAGGGCCACACAACCCCTTGAAGAGCTGAGGGAAGTCTTGCCTAGTGTCACCCTGATACCACAGACAGTCGAGGGTCAGAGAGCCAAAAATTAGGAGCAACGCTGAACATCTGTATATCGTCCTGATCTGGGTTATTAATTATCTTCACGTTCGAGTTCTGACAGAATATTCACACCTGATTGAGTGTAGCTTTAAACTACATCCAGATGTAGGCTATTTGATCTATGGTGGACACTTGTAAAGTGCGTACAAAGTAAAGAATAATTGAGAAGATTAGATAGTTCTGTGGCTCTGGATCAACTGTTACAGACCATATATGGGGGAAGTCACCATCAGATCCAAGAAATGCTATAAAATATAGACTGGAACTTCAGTATAACGTTTCCCATTAGACAAGAGCGTTAATATGACGTTTACCCATCGACTGTCATGAAAAGGTTCGATAATATTGACCTTGTGAACTTCCTGCCTTTGAGGTAGGAGGTTCCGTGATCGTTTTTTAAACAGTTTCTCTTCAGCCACAGAGGTTCTTAATCTGATGAAAATGTAGAGAAATCATAGAATCAAAGATGTTCAGGGGACATGTTAGGTTGCACAAACACTGTGTGGCCCTATTGTATGTTTGTGTAACTTAGCCATGTGAATGCCATGTGCTATAAGTAGAACTCAAGAACAAAACAAGATATCTGACCTAAACATCTTTGAACGATAAAGATCAAAAGTCCTACGTGACCATGAGCAAGCAACATAAGATCAAGTGTGTCATGTCTTTCCATTTCACACAATTCTTGATACTATTTGTGTATATTATAGGCATTGGGGATAACAATCTGTGCTATATTGATTTCTCCTGGGGATATGTACAAAACCTAGAACAAGGGAATTCTATGATTTGGTTGCCACGTGATTTGGTTGCATGTTTCCAAAACGACTTTTCCCGAAATAACAAGTACCGATGTGGTCAAAATGTCACGACTGTGACGGATGGTGGCGCCCCTCCTTGGCCGGGCGGGGCTCGGCGGTCGTCGTCGCCGAACTACTAGCTGCCATCGATCCCTGTTTTGTTTCACTTTCGTTTGGTTAGGTCTAGGTAGGCACGCACCTGTTTTGGGTTAGTCATTAGAAAGGGGGGGTTATTTAGGTTAGCGTAGGATGTATGGTTTTTGTACGTGATTGTGTTTCTCTGTTTGCTTTGCTTGGTGACACTCTGATTTTGTATTTTGCAGTAGTGCGTGTGTTTGCACCAACAGTGTTTTGTCCCCTGTGTTTGGGGCACCTTGTTTTGTTGTGCGCTTTGATCGCTGTTTTGGGAAGGCTTGTGTTTTTGCCGTTGTGCTTATTAAAGCCACTACCCTGTATCGCAGCTTCCTGCATTTGATTCCTCACCCACTACACCCAAGCTTGACAGAAATCACGTACCCTAACGTAATGGAGTCAGCAGGAGCTTCAGCGCCAGCCATGTCCATGGAGGAAACCGTGGACCAACACTCTACCCTGCTCCACCGGCTGGGTAACGCCATGGATCAGGTGTTGGCGCGCCTGGAGAGCTGGGACCGACGCGCTCTCGGCCCCCCGAACGCGGCAGTCCAACAGCCTGCGCCCCCCCCAGCACCCACAGCTCCCAGTACCAGTGGGGTGAAGCTCGCCCCCCCCAGGGAGTACGATGGAACGGCCGCTGGGTGTAAGGGCTTCTTACTCCAGTTGGAGTTATACCTGGCGACCGTTCGTCCCCCTCCCTCGGGGGAGGAGAGCGTCAGCGTCCTCGTCTCCTGTCTCATGGGTAAGGCCCTGGAATGGGCAAACGCCGTGTGGGACAGTCCGGACTCAGCCAGGGACAACTACCCAGAGTTCACCCGCCGCTTTCGGGCAGTATTCGATCATCCCCCGGAGGGGAGAGCGGCGGGTGAGCGGCTGTTTCACCTGAGGCAGGAGACGAGGAGCGCGCAGGATTTCGCTCTCGAGTTCCGGACCCTGGCCGCGGGAGCAGGGTGGAATGAGAGGGCCCTTATAGACCACTACCGTTGTAGTTTGAGGGAGGACGTCCGCCGGGAATTAGCCTGTCGGGACACGACTCACACACTGGACCAACTGGTGGATCTGTCCATCCGACTGGACAATCTGCTGGCCGCCCGCGGACGTCCGACCCGGGCCCTGCTCATTCCACCCTCCAGCCCTCCTGCTCCCACGCCTATGGAGATAGGGGGGGCAGCAGCCAGGAAGACTGGAGGGGGGGGGGGTCGCTCCTGCACCTCATGTGGTCGCAGAGGGCACACTGTGGACCGGTGCTGGGGAGACTCCCCTAGGAGTCCAGACGGCAGGCAGAGCGCTCCTTTGACACCTCAGGTGAGTCAGCACCAGCCTCACCCAGAGCCCCCTGTACGTCACATGTATGTGTCAGTGTCTTTCCCTTGTTTCTCCCCTCACTCCCGGTTTAAGGCGCTAGTCGATTCAGGCGCAGCAGGGAGTTTTATGGACCGTGGGGTCGCGGCTAAGTTAGGGATTCCCCTGGTCCAGTTGGACCAACCCTTCCCCATACACGCCCTAGACAGTCGACCACTAGGGTCGGGGCTGGTCAGGGAGGTCACTGTACCTCTGGTCATGGTAATGCGGGGGGGTCATGAGGAGCGGATTAGTCTTTTCCTCATCGATTCCCCAGCGTTTCCAGTGGTTCTAGGGATTCCCTGGCTAGCCACTCACAACCCTAAGATTTCGTGGGGACAGAGGGCTCTTAAGGGGTGGTCAAATGAGTGCTCGGGCAGGTGCATAGGAGTTTCCATCGGTGCGACTACGGTGGAGAGTCCAGACCAAGTCTCCACCGTGCACATTCCCTCAGAATATGCCGATTTGGCTATCGCCTTCAGTAAAACGAAGGCGACCCAATTACCACCTCATCGACGAGGAGACTGTGCGATAAACCTCCAGGTGGGCGCTGCCCTTCCTCGTAGTCACGTTTATCCCCTGTCTCAGGAGGAGACAGCGGCTATGGAGACATACGTCACTGAATCCTTGAGGCAGGGATACATTCGGCCAACTCACTCACCCGTCTCCTCGAGCTTCTTTTTTGTGAAGAAGAAGGAGGGAGGTCTGCGCCCGTGCATTGACTATAGAGGTCTAAATGCCATCACAGTGGGTTTCAGTTACCCACTACCTCTCATCGCCTCGGCGATGGAGTCATTTCACGGGGCGCGCTTCTTCACGAAATTGGATCTCAGGAGCGCATATAATCTGGTGCGTATCCGAGGAGGGGACGAGTGGAAAACTGCATTTAGTACCACATCTGGCCATTATGAGTACCTCGTCATGCCGTATGGGTTAAAGAATGCTCCCGCAGTCTTTCAATCCTTTGTGGACGAGATTCTCCGGGACCTGCTCGGTCAGGGTGTAGTGGTGTACATCGATGACATTCTGGTCTACTCCGCTACACGCGCCGAGCATGTGTCTCTGGTGCGTAAAGTGCTTGGGCGACTGGTGGAGCATGACCTATACGTCAAGGCTGAGAAATGTGAGTTTTCCAAACCAGCCGTCTCTTTCTTGGGGTATCGCATTTCCTCATCAGGGGTAGTGATGGAATGTGACCGCGTCTCAGCCGTGCGTAATTGGCCGACTCCCACCACGGTGAAGGAGGTGCAGCGGTTTTTGGGATTTGCCAATTACTACCGGAGGTTTATCCGGGGCTTTGGGCAGGTGGCGGCTCCCATTACCTCACTGTTGAAGGGGGGCCCGGTGCGGTTGCAGTGGTCCGCGGAGGCGGACAGGGCCTTTAGTCGTCTGAAGGTTTTGTTCACCGACGCCCCGGTGCTGGCGCACCCGGACCCCTCTTTGCCCTTCATAGTGGAGGTGGACGCGTCCGAGGCTGGGGTAGGAGCCGTGCTGTCCCAGCGCTCGGGCGCCCCCCCCAAGCTCCGCCCCTGCGCCTTCTTCTCTAGGAAGTTGAGTCCGGCGGAGCGTAACTATGATGTGGGGGATAGGGAGCTGTTGGCTGTGGTCAGAGCCCTGAAGGTGTGGAGACATTGGCTTGAGGGGGCGCGCCACCCTTTTCTCATCTGGACTGACCACCGCAATCTGGAGTACATCCGGGCGGCGAGGAGACTGAACCCGCGTCAAGCCAGGTGGGCGATGTTCTTTACGAGATTTCGGTTTAACATCTCGTATATCCCAGGTTCCCGGAACACTAAGGCCGACGCACTGTCTCGTCTCCATGACGCCGAGGAACGGTCCACCGAGCCCACGCCCATCCTTCCAGCCTCCTGCCTGGTGGCACCGGTGGTCTGGGAGGTGGACGCGGACATCGAGCGGGCGTTACGGACGGAGCCTACTCCGCCGCAGTGTCCAGTGGGTCGTAAGTACGTTCTGCTCGGTGTTCGCGATCGGCTGATTCGGTGGGCTCACACGCTTCCCTCCTCGGGTCACCCAGGGGTTGAGCGGACAGTGCGTGGTCTTAGTGGGAGATACTGGTGGCCCACCTTGGTGAAGGACGTGAGGCACTATGTCTCCTCCTGTTCGGTGTGCGCTCAGAGTAAGGCTCCCAGGCACCTGCCTAGAGGGAAATTACAACCCCTCCCGGTTCCACAACGACCATGGTCCCACCTGGCGGTGGATTTCTTGACCGATCTCCCGCCGTCTCAGGGCAACACTACGATCCTGGTCGTTGTGGACCGGTTTTCTAAGTCCTGCCGTCTGATTCCGTTACCCGGTCTTCCTACGGCCCTGCAGACCGCGGAAGCCTTATTCACCCACGTCTTCCGGCACTACGGGGTGCCCGAGGATATCGTCTCAGATCGAGGCCCCCAGTTCACGTCCCGAGTGTGGCGGGCGTTTATGGAGCGGCTGGGGGTTTCGGTCAGTCTGACCTCGGGGTTTCACCCCGAAAGTAATGGGCAGGTGGAAAGGGTAAACCAGGAGGTGGGCAGGTTCCTGCGGTCCTATTGCCAGGACCGGCCAGGGGAGTGGGCAAGGTTCGTGCCATGGGCCGAAATGGCTCAGAACTCTTTGCGCCACTCCTCCACCAACATGTCACCATTCCAATGTGTGTTGGGTTATCAGCCGGTCCTGGGGCCATGGCATCAGAGCCAGACGGAGGCCCCTGCGGTGGAGGAATGGGTGCAGCGCTCAAGGGAGACCTGGAACGCTGTGCAGGAATCCCTGGAATGAGCCAGGGAGCGACAGAAAGCGAGCGCTGACCGGCACCGCAGCGAGGCCCCCGTGTTCACCCCATGGGAGAGAGTCTGGCTCTCGACCCGGAACCTGCCCCTCCGCCTGCCCTGCCGGAAGCTGGGTCCGCGGTTTGTGGGGCCATTTAAAGTCCTGAGGAGAATAAACGAGGTGTGTTACAGATTACAACTTCCTTCTTATTATCGTATTAACCCCTCGTTTCATGTGTCTCTCCTCAGGCCGGTGGTAGCTGGTCCGCTGCAGGAAAATGAGGTACGGGAGGTCCCTCCACCCCCCCTGGACATCGGGGGGGCCCCGGCGTACACAGTCCGATCCATCTTGGACTCCAGACGCCGGGCGAGGGGCCTGCAGTACCTCGTGGACTGGGAGGGGTACGGCCCGGAGGAGAGGTGCTGGGTACCGGTGGAGGACATACTGGACCCAGCGCTCACCCGGGAGTTCCACAGCCTCCATCCGGATCGCCCTGCGCCTCGCCCTCCGGGGCGTCCTCGAGGTCGGCGACGGCGCGCTGCGGGAGCCGCGCGTCAGGGGGGGAGTACTGTCACGACTGTGACGGATGGTGGCGCCCCTCCTCGGCCGGGCGGGGCTCGGCGGTCGTCGTCGCCGAACTACTAGCTGCCATCGATCCCTGTTTTGTTTCACTTTCGTTTGGTTAGGTCTAGGTAGGCACGCACCTGTTTTGGGTTAGTCATTAGAAAGGGGGGGTTATTTAGGTTAGCGTAGGATGTATGGTTTTTGTACGTGATTGTGTTTCTCTGTTTGCTTTGCTTGGTGACACTCTGATTTTGTATTTTGCAGTAGTGCGTGTGTTTGCACCAACAGTGTTTTGTCCCCTGTGTTTGGGGCACCTTGTTTTGTTGTGCGCTTTGATCGCTGTTTTGGGAAGGCTTGTGTTTTTGCCGTTGTGCTTATTAAAGCCACTACCCTGTATCGCAGCTTCCTGCATTTGATTCCTCACCCACTACACCCAAGCTTGACACAAAAGTCTGCAATTAAAGTGAAATAGTGTTTCAAGTCACATAATTACACTGACTCTCCCAACAGAGTCCAAGTTTGACCCATCTATTACATTTCTAAGCAGACAGAGATGTCAGCACTCTAGTCACTCTACGACACAAAACACAGGCTTACTGTGCTACAGTAAGTAGCAAGGACTCCTGAAGGCTGACTTACACTGGCAGTGAAATACGCTATGTTAAAACTTACTGCCTGTTACTCAGAGGCCAGCTATATATGTCAGCCTATCCGCATTCCTGTCCTACAAGTCTAACAATCTACAGGAGGAAATGGGGGTACTGGGAGAATCAGCCTTCAGGGGGAAAGACCCATGTCCCAGCCACCGCCTTCTCCTTCCACTGTGGTTTCACTCAAAGGGACCCTCAGGAAATGGATCAGAGTTCAAACTTTCATATGGTGAGCTCTGGGGAGTACCCTGGGAAGAGTGAAGTATAAGTACTTTACTTGGTTTAGGAGGGATTGCCTTGTTGCTTGTTTTTTTCTGTGTGAGATAGCTAGGGTGCAAGGCTATGGGACACTCATTAATTGAGGCAACCCAACATCTTTGGAGAGGAACCAATACATATTTATTTGCTCACTTAGGCCTTTTACGCCTCCTGGAGCACAACCCATTGACAACAGTTTTCCAGCATATCTGGTCCTGGGCATTTTTTTTTTTACCTCTCCCCATGTGTGTCCAGTCTTCCACATCATTTGCCTCAAGTTCTCATCTCAAGGAACTAATACATGCATACTCTACTTTCCACCAGATTTACATACCTTGTCCTTTTTAAGTGGATCAATCACTCAATTTGTATAGCACTTCTTACAAGTACTGTGCATTGTGGTGTTAAAACCATCACATATACCCTCTTTGGCATCAGAGCCAGTCAGGTGGGTCCTACAGTATATCAATCTTCTTGATCTTCCAATCAAAGTGAGCGCTGATGACATTTGGTTTATTTGTTCTCTCACTGGACCCAAAAAGGTGGTCCCTATGGGTCATGTCTCTCACTGACATAGGGGGGTGGGAGGATGCTGGTGGGTTGGGGTTTTGTTTGAGCCAAAGGGGTGTTAGAGACTCCTAAGATATGTTAACTTGCAGGGATAGAAACTGTTGTTCACAGGCTTGGGATTGTTCGATGGGAATATGTTGCCCTTTGGATTTGAGAGTGCAACCCCCTTTCATCACATTCACAAGCCAGAACTAAACAGGATGCAGAAGAACTCTGTGGTGCCCTAAGAAACATGGGAAGATGTGGGGGAGTAGTGTACTGTCGGGCTGCTCTAGTGTGTTTCCTCTAGTTTCGTTTTTTGCCACGTTTGCCTTCGGAAAGTATTCAGACCACTTGACTTTTTCCACATTTTGTTAAGTTACAGCCTTATTCTAAAATGGATTACATTGTTTTTCTCCCCCCTCATCAATCTACACACAATACCCCATAGCAAGGAAGCCAAAAATGTTTTTTTTAAATATATTTTTGCAAATGTAAAAAAAATTCTACAGAAATATTACATTTACATACAGTATCAGTCAAAAGTTTGGACACATCTACTCATAATAGCGTTTTTCTTAATTTTTTTCAATTTTCTACATTGTAGAATAATAGTGAGGACATCTAAACTATGAATAACACATATGGAATCATGTAGTAACCAAAAAAGTGTTCAACAAATCCAAATATATTTCCTATTTGAGTAGCCACCCTTTGCCTTGACAGCTTGCACACTCTTGGAATTCTCTCAACCAGCTTCATGAGGTAGTCACCTGGAATGCATTTCAATTAACAGGTGTGCCTTAAGTTAATTTGTGGAATTTCTTTCCTTCTTAATGCGTTTGAGCCAATCAGTTGTGTTGTGACAAGGTAGGGTTGGAATACAGAAGATGACCCTATTTGGTAAAATACCAAGTCCATATTATTGCTCAAATAAGCAAAGACAAATGACAGTCCATTACTTCACGACTTGGAAGGTTCGTCAATCGGAACATAAAAAAAATAAAAAAATACAGTTTCTTCAAGTGCAGTAGCAAAAACCATCAAGCGCTATGTCACGACTCCCACCGAAGGTGGTGCCCCCTCCTGCTCAGGTGGCGCTCGGCGGTCGTCGTCACCGGCCTACTAGCTGCCACTGATTCCTTTTTGTTTTCCCCTTTCTGTTATTGTTTGCACCTGTCCTTAGTTGGGTTGATTAGCGGGGCTATATTAGCTAGTTGACCTGCCTGCTCTTTGTGCGGGATTGTTTCTCTGTATGCTGTGCTTGGTGACACGCTGATTTTGTATTTTGCATTAGTGCGTGTGTTTGCACCAACAGTGTTTTGTCCCCTGTGTTTGGGGCACTTTGTTTTGTGTGCGCTCTGATCGCTGTTTGGGGTGGCTTGTGTTTTAGCCGTTGTGCTCATTAACTTGTTATGGATGGGGGCAGTATTTTCACGGCCGGATAAAAAACGTACCCGATTTAATCTGATTATTACTCCTGCCCAGAAACTAGAATATGCATATAATTATTAGCTTTGGATAGAAAACACTCCAAAGTTTCAAAAACTGTTTGAATGGTGTCTGTGAGTATAACAGAACTCATTTGGCAGGCCAAAACCTGAGAAGATTCCTTACAGGAAGTGCCCTCTCTGACCATTTCTTGGCCTTCTACACTCTCTTTATTGAAAACTGAGGATCTCTGCTGTAACGTGACACTTCCTACGCCTCCCATAGGCTCTCAGAAGGCGGCAAAACGCTGAATGATGTCTTTGCAGGCCCTGGCTGAAAAACAGTAGCGCATTTGGATAGTGGTCGATCTGAGAACAATGAGACGGGGGCGCGTGTGCACGAGAAGACGCCATGTTTTTATTTTTTCGTCTTTGAACGAAAACAGGGTTTCCCGGTCGGAATATTATCGCTTTGTTACGAGAAAAATCGCATAAAAATTGATTTTAAAAAGCGTTTGACATGCTTCGAAGTACGGTAATGGAATATTTTGACATTTTTTGTCACGAAACGCGCCGGCGCGTCACCCTTCTTTACCCTTCGGATAGTGTCTTGAATGCACAAACAAAACGCCGCTATTTGGATATAACTATGGATTATTTGGAACCAAACCAACATTTGTTATTGAAGTAGAAGTCCTGGGAGTGCATTCTGACGAAGAACAGCAAAGGTAATCCAATTTTTCTTATAGTAAATCGGAGTTTGGTGAGTACCACACTTGGTGGGTGTCAAAATAGCTAGCCATGATGGCCAGGCTATCTACTCAGAATATTGCAAAATGTGCTTTCACCGAAAAGCTATTTTAAAATCGGACATAGCGATTGCATAAAGGAGTTCTGTATCTATAATTCTTAAAATAATTGTTATGTTTTTTGTGAACGTTTATCGTGTGTAATTTAGTAAATTCACCGGAAGTGTTCTGTGGGAATGCTAGTTCTGAACGTCACATGCTAATGTAAAAAGCTGTTTTTTGATATAAATATGAACTTGATTGAACAAAACATGCATGTATTGTATAACATAATGTCCTAGGAGTGTCATCTGATGAAGATCATCAAAGGTTAGTGCTGCATTTAGCTGTGGTTTTGTTTTTTGTGACATTATATGCTAGCTTGAAAAATGGGTGTCTGATTATTTCTGGCTGGGTACTCTGCTGACAATCTATTGTTTTGCTTTCGCTGTAAAGCCTTTTTGAAATCGGACAGTGTGGTTAGATAAAGGAGAGTCTTGTCTTTAAAATGGTGTGAAATAGTCATATGTTTGAAAAATTGAAGTTTTGGGATTTTTGAGGAATTTGTAATTCGCGCCACGCCTATCATTGGATATTGGAACAGGTGTTCCGCTAGCGGAACGTCTAGATGTGCCACTAGCCTGTTTCGCTGCTTCCTGTATTTGATTCCTCGCCAGCACGACACCCAAGCCTTGCAGAATCCCGCACCACTATGGAGTCAGCAGGAGCAGCTGACAACCCCCTTCCTTCGATGGAGGAACGCGTGCTCCATCATACATCAGTCCTCCACCGAATCGGATCTGCGATGGATCAAATGATGGAGAGGATGGACCGATGGGAGAGGAGTGGTCTCCTCTCTCCACCTTCGGCTCCTCCGACGCAGCCACCTCCGCCTCCCACTGCGTCTGGCTATGGTGCTCTTCGTCTGGCGCTCCCGAGGGAGTATGATGGAGCGACGGCTGGGTGCCAGGGATTTCTGCTCCAGCTCGAGCTGTACCTGGCCACCGTCAGACCTGCTCCCTCGGGAGAGGAGAGCGTGAGTGCCCTCATTTCCTGCCTGATGGGCCGAGCTCTGGGGTGGGCCAATGCAGTCTGGAATGGTCCGGACTCGACAAGGGACCACTATCCAGAGTTCACCCGCCGCTTTCGGGCCGTGTTCGATCACCCTCCGGAAGGAAGAGCAGTGGGTGAGCGGCTGTTCCACCTCAGGCAGGAGATGAGGAGCGCGCAGGACTTTGTGCTGGAGTTCAGGACCTTGGCTGCTGGGGCGGGGTGGAACGACGGGGCCCTGATAGACCATTACCGGTGTAGTCTCCGGGCGGACGTCTGCAGGGAGCTAGCCTGTCGGGACACCGCTCTTTCTCTCGATGAGCTCATCGACATGTCTATCCGACTGGACAATCTGCTCGCTGCCCGTGGGCGATCAGAAAGGGTCCTGTCCGTTCCACCTCCGTGCACCCCCGCCCCTACTCCTATGGAGTTAAGGGGGGCTGTGCCAAGGGGCACCAGAGGATGTGGCTCCTCCTGCACCAGCTGTGGTCGGAGAGGACACACGGCCGACCGGTGCTGGAGGAGTCAGTCTGGGAGTCGAGAGGGCAGGCAGAACACTTCTTGGTCACCCCAGGTGAGTCAGCACCAAATTCACACAGAACCCCCTGTTGGTCACATGTTCTTATTAATTTTGTCTTCTGATTTTTCTCCCTCTTCGCAGCATACGGCGCTAGTCGATTCAGGCGCAGCTGGGAACTTTATGGATTGCGGACTCGCCAATAAGCTGGGCATTCTGTGAGTGCCGATAGATTCCCCCTTCCCCGTGCACTCCCTAGATAGCCGGCCATTAGGGTCAGGGCTAGTCAGGGAGTCTACGGTTCCACTGGACATGGTAACGCAGGGGGATCATAAGGAACGGATTAGTTTCTTTTTTATCGATTCGCCTGCGTTTCCGGTGGTGCTGGGGGTCCCCTGGCTGGCTGATCACAATCCCCGGATTTCGTGGAAACAGGGGGTTCTCCAGGGGTGGTCCGAGGAGTGTTCAGGGAGGTGTCTAGGAGTTTCCATAGGTGCCACGTCGGTGGAGAGTCCAGACCAGGTGTCCACCGTGCACATTCCCCCTGAATATGCCGATTTGGCGATCGCTTTTTGTAAAAAGAGGGTGACCAAATTACCACCTCATCGACAGGGGGATTGTGCGTTAGATCTCCAGGTTGACGCTGCGCTTCCCAAGAGTCATGTGTACCCCTTGTCACAGGAGGAGACGGTGTGGCTATGGAGACATATGTCACGGAATCTCTGGGACAAGGGTACATTCAGCCCTCCATCTCACCTGCCTCCTCGAGTTTCTTTTTTGTGAAGAAAAAGGAGGGAGGTCTGCATCCGTGCATTGATTACAGAGGTCTAAATGATATCACGGTGGGGTTTAGTTACCCGCTACCTCTCATCGCTACGTCGGTGGAATCATTTCACGGAGCAAAATCCTTCATAAAACTGGATCTCAGGAGCGCGTATAACCTGGTGCGTATTAAGGATGGAGACGAGTGGAAAACCGCATTTAGTACCACATCGGGCGATTATGAGTACCTCGTCATGCCGTATGGGTTAAAGAATGCTCCAGCCGTCTTTAAATCCTTTGTAGACGAGATTCTCAGGGACCTGCACGGGCAGGGCGTGATTGTTTATATCATTGATATTCTGATATATTCCGCCACCCGCGTCACACATGTGTCTCTGGGACGCAAGGTGCTTGGGATACTGCTGGAGCATGACCTATACGTCAAGGCTGAGAAGTGTGTGTTCTCCAAACAAGCCTTCTCCTTCCTGGGTTATCGCATTTCCACCACGGGTGTGGTGATGGAGTGTGACCGCGTTAAGGCCGTGCGTAATTGGCCGACTCCAACCACGGTGCAGGAGGTGCAGCGGTTCTTAGGGTTTGCCAATTACTACCGGAGGTTTATCCGGGGTTTTGGCCAGGTAGTGGCTCCCATTACCTCACTGCTGAAGGGGGGGCGGTGCGTTTGCGGTGGTCGACTGAGGCGGACGGAGCCTTCAAGAGGTTGAAGGTGCTGTTCACCAAAGCACCCGTGTTGGCGCACCCAGACCCGTCTCTAGCATTCATAGTGGAGGTGGACGCATCCGAGGCTGGGGTGGGTGTCGTGCTATCACAGCGCTCGGGTACGCCACTGAAACTCCGCTCCTGCGCTTTCTTTTCGAAGAAGCTCAGTTCGGCGGAGCGTAAATATGATGTGGAGGACAGGGAGTTGCTAGCAGTGGTAAAAGCCTTGAGGGTGTGGCGACACTGGCTTGAGGGGGCTAAGCACCCTTTTCTCATCTGGACCGACCATCGGAATCTGGAGTATATCCGGGCAGCTAGGAGACTGAATCCGCGTCAGGCAAGGTGGGCCATGTTCTTCGCCCGGTTTAGGTTCACGATTTCCTATAGACCAGGCTCCCTGAACACGAGGGCTGACGCGCTGTCCTGTCTTTATGACACTGAGGACCGGCCCATCGATCCGACTCCCATCATTCCAGCGTCTAGGCTGATGGCACCGGTGGTATGGGAGGTGGACTCGGACATCGAGCGGGCGTTAGTATTGGAACCTGCGCCTTCACAGTGTCCCGCGGGTCGCATGTACGTGCCGCTTGGTGTCCGTGATCAATTGATTCGGTGGGCGCACACTCTACCCTCTTCGGGTCATCCTGGTGTGGCGAGGACAGTGCGGAGTCTCAGGGGGAAGTACTGGTGGCCCACCTTGGCTAAGGACGTGAGGTTCTATGTCTCTACAGCCCCTCCCCGTTCCACAACGGCCATGGTCGCACCTGTCAGTAGACTTCCTGACAGATCTTCCCCCCGTCTCAGGGGAGCACTACGATCCTGGTGGTTGTGGATCGGTTTTCAAAGTCCTGCCGTCTCCTCCCGTTGCCCGGGCTCCCTACGGCCCTGCAGACTGCGGAGGCCCTATTTACTCACGTCTTCGAGCACTACGGGGTGCCGGAGGACATTGTCTCTGATCGAGGTTCCCAGTTCACATCCAGGATCTGGAAGGCGTTTATGGAGCGGCTGGGGGTCTCGGTCAGTTTGACCTCCGGTTATCACCCCGAGAGTAATGGGCAGGCGGAGAGGGTGAACCAGGAGGTGGGCAGGTTTCTGAGGTCGTATTGCCAGGACCGGCCAGGGGAGTGGGCGAGGTACATTCCTTGGGCGGAGTTAGCCCAGAACTCACTTCGTCACTCCTCTACTAATCTGTCACCCTTTCAGTGTGTTTTGGGTTACCAGCCGGTCCTGGCACCATGGCACCAGAGCCAGACCGAGGCTCCTGCGGTGGAGGAATGGGTACAGCGCTCCAAGGAGACCTGGAGAGCCGTCCAGGAATCCCTGAAGGAAGCCAGTGGATGGCAGAAGAGGAGTGCTGTCCGCCACCGCAGTGAGGCACCCGTACCGGGGGACAGGGTGTGGCTCTCGACCCGGAACCTGCCCCTCCGCTTGCCCTGCCGGAAGCTGGGGCCGCAGTGTGTGGGGCCCTTCAAAGTCCTGAGGAGGATAAACGAGGTGTGTTATTGGTTACAACTCCCTTCCTATAACCGTATTAACCCCTCGTTTCATGTGTCTCTCCTCAGGCTGGTGGTAGCTGGTCCCCTACAGGAAGGTGAGGTGCTGGAGGTCCCTCTGCCCCCTCTGGACATCGGGGGGTCCCCGGCGTACAGCATACGGGCCATTCTGGACTCGAGACGCCGGGTGAGGGGCCTGCAGTACCTCGTGGACTGGGAGGGGTACAGTCCGGAGGACAGGTGCTGGGTGCCGGTGGAGGATGTCTTGGTCGCCTCGAGGCCGGTGTCGGCACGCTGCAGGAGCCGCGCGTCGGGGGGGGGGGGGTACTGTCATGACTCCCACCGAAGGTGGCGCCCCCTCCTGCTCGGGTGGCGCTCGGCGGTCGTCGTCACCGGCCTACTAGCTGCCACTGATTCCTTTTTGTTTTCCCCTTTCTGTTATTGTTTGCACCTGTCCTTAGCTGGGTTGATTAGCGGGGCTATATTAGCTAGTTGACCCGCCTGCTCTTTGTGCGGGATTGTTTCTCTGTGTGCTGTGCTTGGTGACACGCTGATTTTGTATTTTGCATTAGTGCGTGTATTTACGCCAACAGTGTTTTGTCCCCTGTGTTTGGGGCACTTTGTTTTGTGTGCGCTCTGATCGCTGTTTGGGGTGGCTTGTGTTTTAGCCGTTGCGCTCATTAAAGCCACTACCCTGTATCGCTGCTTCCTGCATTTGATTCCTCACCAGCACGACACCCAAGCCTTACACGCTATGATGAAACTGGCTCTCATGAGGACCGCCACAGGAAAAAAAGACCCAGAGTTACCTCTGCTGCAGAGGATAAGTTCACTAGAGTTACCAGCCTCAGAAATTTCAGCCCAAATAAAAGCAGAGTTCAAGTAACCTACACATCTCAACATCAACTGTTCAGAGGAGACTATGTGAATCAGCCCTTCATGGTCAAATTGCTGCAAATAAAGCCCAACTAAAGGACACCAATAAGAAGAGACTTGCTATGGCTAAGAAACACGAGCAATGGACATTAGACCGGTGGAAATTTGTCTTTTGGTCTGATGAGTCCAAATTCGATTTTTAGTTTCAACAGCCGTATCTTTGAGACACAGAGTAGGTGAACCGATGATCACCGCATGTGTGGTTTCCACCGTGAAGCATGGAGGAGGAAGTGCGATGGTGTGGGGGTGCTTTGCTGGTGACACTGTCCGATTTATTTAGAATTCAAGGCATACTTAACAGGCATGTCTACCACAGCATTCTGCAGCGATACGCCATCCCTTCTGGTTTGCGCTTAGTGGGACTGTCATTTGTTTTTCAACAGGACAATGACCCAACACACCTCCAGCCTGTGTAATGGCTATTTGACCAAGAAGGAGAGTGATGGAGTGCTGCATCAGATGACCTGGTCTCCACAATCACCCTACCTCAACCCAATTGAGATGGTTTGGGATGAGTTGGACCGCAGAGTGAAGGAAAAGCAGCCAACAAGTGCCTTGCATATGTGGGAACTCCTTCAAGACTCTTGGAAAAGCATTCCAGGTGAAGCTGGTTGAGAGAATGCCCAGAGTGTGCAAAGCTGTCATCAAGGCAAAGGGTGGCTACTTTGAAGTATCTAAAATCTATTTTAATTTGGTTAACACTTAAAAAAAAAATTGTTACTACAGGATTCCATACAGTGGTTCTTCCTTTAAAAGTTTTGAGCTTGTACTGCGACCGTTTGTGGTAGATGCTGGCATAAAAATAAAGAAACCCTTGAATGAGTAGGTGTCCAAACCTTTAACTGGTACTGTAAGTATTCAGACTCTTTACTCAGTACTTTGTTGAAGCACCTATTGGCAGCGATTACAGCCTCGAGTCTTCTTGGGTATGACGCTACAAACTTGGCACACCTGTATTTGGGGAGTTTCTCCCATTCTTCTCTGCAGATTCTCTCAAGCTCTCTCAGGTTGGATGGGGAGCGTTGCTGCACAGTTATTTTCAGGTCTCTCCAGAGATGTTTGATCAGGTTTAAGTCCGGGCTCTGCCTGGGCCACTCAATGACATTCAGAGAATGTTACGAAGCCACGCCTGGGTTGTCTTGGCTGTCTGCTTAGGGTCGTTGTCTTGTTGGAAGGTGAACCTTCATCCCAGTCTGAGGTCCTGAGCATTCTGGAGCAGGTTTTCATCAAGGATCTCTCTGTATTTTGCTCCGTTTATCTTTGCATCGATCCTGACAAGTCTCCCAGCCCCTGCCGCTGAAAAACATCCCCACAGTATGATTCTGCCACCACCATGCTTCACCGTAGGGATGGTGCCAGGTTTCCTCCAGACGTGACGCTTGGCATTCAGGCCAAAGAGTTGAATCTTGGTTTTATCAGACCAGAGAATCTTGTTTCTCATTGTCTGAGAGTCTTTAGGTGCCTTTTGGCAAACTCCAAGCGGGCTGTCATGCGCCTTTTACTGAGGAGTGGCTTCCGTCTGGCCACTCTACCATAAAGGCCTGATTGGTGGAGTGCTGCAGAGATGGTTGTCCTTCTGGAATGTTCTCCCATCTCCACAGAGGAACTCTAGAGCTCCTTCAGAGTGACCATCAGGTTCTTGTTCACCTCCCTGAACAAGGCCCTTCTCCACCGATTGCTCAGTTTGGCCAGCTCCAGGAAGTGTCTTGGTGGTTCCAAACTTCTTCCATTTAAGAATGATGGAGGCCACTGTTTTCTTGGGGACATTCAATGCTGCAGACATTTTGTTGGTACTTCCCAGATATGTGCCTCGACACAATCCTGTCTTGGCGCTCTACGGACAATTCCTTCGACCTCATGGCTTGGTTTTTGCTCTGACATGCACTGTCAATGGTGGGACCTTATATAGACATGCGTGTGCCTTTCCAAATCATGTCCAATCAATTGAATTTACCACAGGTGGACTCCAATCAAGTTGTAGAAACATCTCAAGGATTATTAATTGAAACAGGATGCACCTGAGCTCAATTTTGAGTCTCATAGCAAGGGTCTGAATAGTTATGTAAATAAGATATTTCTGTTTAAAGAAATGTATACATTTGGGGTATTGTGTGTAGATTGCTGAGGATTTTTTATTTAATAATTTTAGAATAAGGCTATAACTTAAAAAATTTGGAAAAAGTCAAGGGGTCTGAATACTTTCCGAAGGCACTGTATATGTAAGCTCTTTATTACGTAATTTACCTAGTTACCGTAAATACTTCATAGCTGAATTTTCATTTTAGTCATCACAAGGTATTTTCTATATTTCATGAAGAAACACACTGGTAGTAATCCCATGTATTTATTTTTATGTATTAAACTGAGACTTAGTGATACGACATTGTCACGAGCAGCACCGCAGACATTGAGATGAGCGCGATGCTTGACTTTGCTCTCACACAGTCACACAGAGTATCTGCACACGTGGACTGGTGCACTTTACGCTGCTACAACGTGATGGCAACAGGACCAAAACAGCAGAAAAGTTTAGCCTTGTGCTTCAATGCACTTAGTAGTTTGGAAACCGACCTGATATTGCTTTTTATTTTGTGCGTCACTGTCTCTATCTTTTTAAAATTAATTTATAACATGACTCCAAACATGCATTCTCACAATGCAAGATCATTGTCTTCATCTTTGTCTGGACATAGCTAATGGTTGTGTTTCAATAGGTCTCACAGTTGTTAGTATCTCTATTGCTAGTTCTATGTAAAACCATGGGCCCCCAAAGGGTCCCCCAACTTATGGCCCCTATCCCCCTATGTTCACAGGTGTAAAGCATTACTGGGAGCAACACATTCCATTGGCAGCAATATTTACTTAAGGTCAACAGTTATTCCTCATACATATCCTTACACCTCCCCCACTTTCTCTCCCTCTCTAGTTATTGGTTGAAAGGGGTCTGACGTGCCAAAGACGTGTTGTTCTCCTCGGTGTGGAGTGAGAGAGAAAAGAGCACTCTCTAGAATGTTAACAGAACCAAAGACAGCAGGCAGGACAGTGTGTTCTGACACTTGGCCCTTCGGATGGGGTTGAGATTTATGAAGCTACAGTGTAAACGAAGGAAAAGTTATGCCAGAGAGAGGGAATGACGAGGAGGAGAAGAGCCAAGGTTCCTCAAAGCACTTATGTCTGGGTTATTCTGACATTGAGTATGAATGTGGAAGGATACAGAACTAGGCTACGTCCCAATTCTATTAAATGGCTTCCTTTCCTCATCTCCTCCTTTCCGTTGAATTATGATGCACCCTGAATTAAAAGGACAAGATAAGTGAGGGCAAGATGGTGGAACTTCCACAACAGTTTTCCACCCACCCAGATGAGGAAAGGAGCTACCCAGCGAACATGTCCACATTGACACGATGTGGGCCCAATGCGGATTAAAACATTTGACCCATGTAGATTGCTCACATTGGGCTCCACATTGGCCCCAAGGACAGCCCTCACTTCACCTGAAATAAGCCCACCCTTTTGGATCTGCTGCCCGTTACATTGTATCAGCGACAATAAATTGTTGCTACCATATACACTGTGTACAAAACATTAGAATCACATTTTATTGGTCACATACACATGGTTAGAAGATGTTAATGCGAGTGTAGAGAAATGCGTGTCCTTCTAGTTCCGACAGTGCAGTAATATCTAACAAGTAATCTAACAATTCCACAACAACTACCTAATACACACAAATAAATCTAAGTAAAGGGATGGAATAAGAATATATACATATAAATATGGATGACCGAGCGGCATAGGCGAGATACAACAGATGGTATAGAATACAGTATATACATATGAGATGAGTAATGCAAGATATGTAAACATTATTAAAGTGGCATTATTAGTGACTAGTGATCCATTAATTAAAGTGGCCAACACCTGCTCTTTCCATGACATAGACTGACCAGGTGAATCCAGTTGAAAGTTATGATCCCTTATCGATGCTACTTGTTAAATCCACTTCAATCAGTGTAGATTAATAATTTTTTATTTAACCTTTAGTTAACAAGACAAGTCAGTTCAGAACAAATTCTTATTTACAATGATGGCCTTCCCCGGCCAAACCCGGACAATGCTGGACCAATTGTGCGCCGCCCTATGGGACTCCCAATCACAGCTGGATGTGATACAGCCTGATACAGAACAGGGTCTGTAGTGACGCCTCTTGCACTGAGATGCAGTGCCTTAGACCGCTGTGCCACTCGGGAGCATGAAGGGGAGGAGATGGGATAAAGAAGGATTTTTAAGCCTTGAGCCAATTGAGACATAGCTGGTGAATGGGAAAGACAAAAGACTTGTAATTTCCGAACTATTAAGCGCACCTGAATATAAGCCGCACCCACTGAATTTAAACATAAATAACATTTTGAACATAAATCACCTCTCCCGGAGGATGGTCGACCACCCATCACCTCTCCCGGAGGATGGTCGACCACCCATTAGCTCTCCCGGAGGATGGTCGACCACCCATTAGCTCTCCCGGAGGATGGTCGACCATCCATTAGCTCTCCCGGAGGATGGTCGACCACCCATTAGCTCTCCCGGAGGATGGTCGACCACCCATTAGCTTGATGTAAAACATTTCATAATTACAACCAGATATGTTTTATGCCTTTTTCTAGTTTTAGTCATATTTAACTTAGCTACCTTACAAGTTTTTACCGTAATTTCCGGACTATTAAGTGCACCTGAATATAAGCCGCACCCACTGAATTTAAAAATATATATTATTTTGAACATAAATAAGCCGCAGGTGCCTACCGGTACATTGAAACAAATGAACTTTACACAGGCTTTAACGAAACACGGCTTGTAATAAAAATAAATAGGCTTTAACGAAACACGGCTTGTAACAAAAACAAAAAAAATTTGCAGTAAGCTTTAGTTGTCTTTTTGCACTGAGTCAATTCCTCACGCTGCTGTTTCCAACGTCTTATCATCGACTCATTAAGACCAAGCTCCCGTGCAGCCGCTCTATTTCCTTTTCCAACAGCCAGATCAATCGCCTTCAGCTTGAAAGCTGCATCATATGCATTTCTCCGTGTCTTTGCCATGATGAGGGTGACAAAATGACTACCGTAATCAGAATGATGGGAAGTTTGAGAGCGCTCGATTTAATCTAAACAGTAAACAAAAAAGTTGTTTGACCTTAACCGTTCGGCAATTTCATTGGTCTAATGAAAGCTTCATGCCGGCAAAAATCTGAGCATGTCACAGAATGTTTTTTTGGAGAAAAAAAATTGAAAACGGGAAAAATTCATATATTAGCCGCGTCATTGTTTCAGCCGTGAGGTTCAAAGCTGGGAAAAAAATTGTGGCTTATAGTCCGGAATTTACGGTAAGTGCAACTCAATATTAGGAAGATCTTCAAAATGTTTTTCACACTCATGTCACATGCACTTATCTAAGTATTTTCAGACTTCATCATTGGCAGTGTACAATATAATGTATTTGTTAATGTCACACAACAGAACACTTGAGGTGGAACGACATAAAGTAACGGTTTCACAAAAATTGTAATTTGAAAAAATTGGATTCTGAGATAATTGGCTTTAAAGTTCAGAACCCTCATTAGTTTGAATGGTGTTAGCAATTTTTATCTTATTGTTTTATTTAACAACATGAATTGGGGTATTTGCAAACCATGCCCTGAAATTTTCTAATAAGCCCTTGCTTCTACATTATGAAATAGTAGCTGGGCTTGGTGTAGGATAGACCATGTTGGTCTGGTGTCTACTAGCCTGTGTTGGGCTGTTGTAGGGTAGCTCGTGTTGGACTTGATATGAGCTAGTTGTGGGCTAGCCTGTGTTGGTCTAGTGTAGGCTAGTCCGTGTTGGGCTGATGTGGGATTGGTGTGGGCTTGCCCGTGTTGGGATTGGTGTGGGCTTTCCCGTGTTGGGATTGGTGTGCGCTTGCCCGTGTTAGGATTGGTGTGGGTTTGCCCGTGTGGGGATTGGTGTGGGCTAACCTGTGGGCTAGTCTGCTGGGCTTGCCCGTGTTGGGCTGGTGTGAGGTTAGTGGGCTTGGTGTGGGCTAGCCCATGCCCACCTACAGTAGTACCCACATTGGGCCAATGGGGTCATGTTTGCTGAGTAACTAAGACTATTGGGACACAGCCCCAGTCATTTCTACTGTTTAAAATAATACACATGATTGGATTTAAATATAAACATTGCACAGTTGATACAGTACTTATGTAAGAACTCATAAGATGATTTTCTGAAAATACAGTATGATAACATAATATTTTCCAAGGAAGTTCTGAAGTTCTGAAGCCTTTGATAGTGATTCATTACAAAGGACATGGGGTTTTTCTAAACGACTTTAGTAGATCTTAGATTACCATAATCCTTTCTTGGTGATATGGGGTGTGTGTAGTTTATTTACACTTTGTGGTAGATAAAGGGAGATTATGTCATGTGGGTGGTGAAGGAAATTTCAGTCCTGGGTCCCCTCAGTGTCGCACCGGAGACAGACTTGCAGGGTTGTCTCATCACCATGGCAACAGCTGATCCTGGAAGACATTTGACTCTGACCTTCGTTTGATCGCTGGTCGCATTATCACAACATCAGGACTTGGACCTGACCACCCTAAAGACAAACAAAAAACAAAATGGCCGCTCACATGATGAGAAGTTGCGAACCGAAGACGCAGTTCTCGAGCAGTGATATTAACATCTTTATCAAAACAAACAGCTGTCCGGAAGTGATGCATGGGTGGGAGCGAAGGGGCAATCCTCCTTCCTTTTAGCCACCCTGCTGAAAAAGACCGCATAAACCTGCATAGGCTGGTCATGCTTGTCACCAGCATACTGGTGACTAGTGCTGTTTTTGCTGATGACCAGCCTTTGCTGTATTTTTGCTGGTGACCAGCCTTCACTGTGTTTTGGACACTGGTGACCAACAAAAGCTGGTCACCAGTGTAAAAGCACACGCTGATCACCAGAAAAACCAGCTTCAAGTTACATTGGCTTGCAAAGTGATGTTTAATTCCTATTGGAATCCGGCCAGAGTGGGGATATCCAACAACTGGAACTTTTATTCACCCACAATCTGCATTCAGAATGACTGCCAGGGTTAGAAAGATGAATAAATTAGACTAACCATCTAAACTGGAACTGTCACACCCTGATCTGTTTCACCTGTCTTGTGCTTGTCTCCACCCCCCACCAGGTGTCTCCTATTTTCCCCATTATCCCCTGTGTATTTTTACCTGCGTCTTCTGTCTGTTGCCAGTTCATCTTGTTTTGTCAGGTCTTACCAGTGTTTCCCGTTTGTCCAGGTCTCTAGTTCTTGTTTTCTAGTCTTCCCGGTTCCAACCTTTCTGTCTGTCCTGAGCCTGCCTGCCGTTCTGTCCCTGATTGACTCTGCCTTGGATTACGAACCTCTGCCTGCCCTCAACTTGCCTTTTGCCTGCCCCTTTGTTTATAATAAATATTCTGAGAACCAAAATATCCACCTCCTGTGTCTGCATCTGAGTCATATCCTGAGTCGTGAAAGTACAAACTGGCCATGACTGACCCAGCAGACTCGAACCAGCTCCGCAACGCTGTCTGCATGCAAGGAGCCACCATTGGAAGACACAAGGAGCTACTTCAGAACCTTATGGAAGGATTTCATGACCAGGGTTTCAATTCATTAATGGAGCAATTCCGCGGACTATATATCGGGGAGCAAGGCGCAACGGAAACCTCCTGGACGTTCAGTAACCCCGCTACCAGCTGTGCTTTTCCCCAGCCTACCCCGCCTTCCCGAGAGCCCTGCTTACCTCCTCCGGAGCGCTATGTTGGGGATCCTGGAACCTGCCAGGCATTTCTCTCCCAGTGCTCCCTCATCTTTGAGCTGCAGCCCTCTTTTTTTCCCTTCAGATCATTTGAAGATGGCGCATCTCATAACGCTGATGTCAGGAAGGGCGCTCGCCTGGGCTATGGCGGTGTGGGAGCAACAAAATGTACCTTTGTCTGGAGGATTTCGTAGCGGTGGTGAGGAAGGTGTTCATGTCTCCCGTGTCCGGAGAGAGGCGGCTTGGAAGCTACTTCAACTACGCCAAGACTTTCGTAGTGTGGCAGACAACGCGTTAGACTTTCGTACGTTGGCCGCCGAGAGTGCCTGGAACCAGGAGTCCCTGGTCGACACCTTCCTTTATGGATTATTGTAGGAAATTAAAGATGAGATCACGGCTTGGGAGTTACCCATGGACCTCGACTCCTTGACCATAAGGATTGATGGGTGCCTACGGGAACGCAGGAGGGAGAGGTCTGTTCTCGGCCACACTCGCTCGTCCACGGTTTCTCCCTTGCCTCCGAGAACCCCGGGAAGTCCCCGACTCCTGCATTCCTGAAAGAATCCGAAGTCATTGGAGTTCCCTCTGGTATCATCTGGGACTGGCGACTCATCTCCTCCAGAGCCCATGCAGCTGGGCAGGGCTAGATTGTCTCCTAATGAACGTTTACACAGGCTGAGCTCCAACAGTTGCCTGTATTGTGGTACTACAGGACATTATATCCACCTGTCCAGTAAAAGACCAGGCTCGTCAGTAGGTACGGGTACGCTGGTGGGCCATACTGGGAGTTTCCAAACTCCCGTTACTTGTATCCATGTTATTCTGCTGTGGTGTGACCGGTCTAAATCTCTCCAGGTGAGATTGACTCTGGGGCAGATGAGAGCTTCATGGATGCTACCCTGGTATCTGAGCTGGGTATCTCCACTCCTCTCTATTCTCATGGATGCCATTGGACGGACGTTCCATTGGCAGGGTCACTCACAGTACGGTTCCCATTAACCTGTGAGTGACGGGCAATCACAGCGAGTCCATACAGTTTCTACTAATTGAATCTCCTCATGTTCCTGTGGTTTTGGGATTTTCATGGCTCCAGAGGCACAACCCCCTGACTTCTTGTGGTCAAGATGGCCCTGGAGGAGTGGAGGCACTGGCTTGATGGAGAGGAAGACATACTCGTAGTGTGGACTGACCATAATAATCTAGAATATCTTCACACAAACACCTCAACTCAAGGCAGGCTCTGGCCTCTGTTATTCACTAAATTCAATTTTACAATTTCCTACCGCCCTGGGTTCAAGAATGTTAAGCCGGATGCCCTCTCTCGCCTGTATAGTTCTATGGCTACCCCCTCTGACCCAGAGACCATCCTCACTACCTCCTGTCTTGCAGCTACACTTGTCTGGGATATTGAGAGCTTGGTCTGCAAGGTGCAGCATTCCCAGCCAGACCCCGGGTGGGGTGCCCGGCTAACCGGATGTTTGTCCCTGATTCGGCCCAGTCCCCAGTCCTGGAATGGGCTCGTTCCACTAAACTAACTTGTCATCCCGGCTCCCGTCAGACCCTGGTTTTCATCCGACAACATTTTTGGTGGCTCACCATGGTTCCTGACGTCTGCACATTCATCGCTGCCTGCACTGTGTGCACACAGAACAAGACTCAGCAGCAAGCTCTAGCTGGCCTCCTTCAACCATTCCCTGTTCCTCACAGCACCTGGTCCCATATATCCCTGGACTTGTCTCTCCCCATCAGATGGCAACACCACCATCCTTATGGTTTTGGATAGGTTTTCCAAAGCCACACATTTCATTCCCCTTCCCAAGTTGCCCTCAGCCAAGGAGACAGCCCAGCTTATGGCGCTGTGCACACTCCACACACTCACCCATACTACACCGACACTCCAACACACACACACACTACATACGCTTACACATACAAAACATACAGAAACGTGCATATTGAGGCCACACACACAGACACTCTTCACACACGCTGCCACTACTGTTTATTATATATCCTGATTGCTTAGTCACTTTTACCCCTACCTACATGTACTGTGCTATCCCGGGACGTCTACCCAAAGGGTTGGTGATAGAGGGGGGGTACGTGCCGCGACGGGTGGCTTCCTCTGCTGGGAGTACCCGGGCTGGGCACCCCAACGCTGATGTTACCAATTAGGGGAGAGTGCCAACCAGCCGTGCAGGCAACATAAATGGAGGGAGGGGGGAAAAGGGAGAGGCAAAGAGTGAACTGACAGAGGGGAATGAAGCTCCTGGAGGCACGGAGCTGAATATGAGAGAAGGACCGAGCCTACCCAAAGTTATTTTGTGCTACGTAAATGTTTTGTTGCCTAGTAAAGTCGGGTTTTCTGACTAGAACCTCCCTGTCTGTGTCCTTCTCTGTGCGCTCAGCCCAACACCCCACGGTTTACCACATATGGTGGAGAATGCAGGCATCTCAGTAGCTATTGGTGCCGTGGGGTCAAGTGTACGGAGATTACCATGGAGGAACTGGTGGCTCAGTTTATCCTCAGCTAGCAGAAGCAACAGGCTCTCTGGGAGCAAGCGCTGGAGGAGCAGCGCCAACAAAACGGAGGTAGCCCAGTTGAAAGGTGGTGCGGTCAGGAGTCAAGCCCGATTCAGTTCCTGGTCAAGCTAACGGAGGAAGATGACGTGGAGATGTATTTGTGCACCTTCAAGAGGATGGCGCAGCAGGAAGGGTGGCCCAAGCCCAAGGGAGCCAGACTTTTGTCACCCTACCTCTCCGGGAAGGCCCAGAAGACCTACTTTGACTTGAACGCCGACCAGGCAGCGATTTTTATGAGGGACTCAAACACGAGATCCTGAGCCATTATGGATTTAGCCTTGCATGCCGTAAACAACTGGTCCATGACTGGGCCTTTGACTCCACCATCTCTCCCCATGCTGTAGATGAGTGACCTGGTGCGCCTTACCAAGAGCTGGCTACTGACTGACGTAGAACCCCCAAAGCCTGGATGATTTGCTGTTTCCACCGGAACACCCAGGACCTGCTGAAAGAGGCCCGGGCGGAGAGAGGGGATGTGATTAGGGGGAAGAAAAGCAGCGAGAGAGGCCAGGGCTGAAGGGGGCCTGGACAGAACCAGCCGAGGCCATGAAGCCGATGACAACGTCCGCTGCTAGACCCAGATCAGAGGCGTTGTTGATGGCGTCGAAACCAGCGCTCTGCTGGACTTCAGCAGCATGGTGACCCTGGCCCAACCGCAGTGTCTTACACAAGAGGGGGAAAAACAAACCTTGGGATGAGAAGATGACTGTATCCTGTGTACACAGGGACACGAAGAGGTACACAACCGTGCCAGGGACGCATAGCGACCCCGAGGGGGGAGTACCAGATGTGCGTGGGGGCCATTCCTAACCTGCCTGTGACCATTCTCCTCAGTAGAGATTGCCCTCTCTTCCAGGCACTGTGGAGGAGGGACCTGGGGAGGTGCACATGTGAAGTAGAACGGAGAGGAAAAAGGATGGTCACCTGCGCAACCCACGTCCCGCTGTGAGAGTTGTCCACTGGACCAGGAGGAGGGAGACGACCACATGCTGGAAAATGAGCCATTGTCCGAGGAGGACCTCAGGCTCCCATTTATGGAGGAGGAAGCACCAGACGGGCTGCCCGACACAGGAATCCTCACGGGCAAGTTCGCGATGACCAAGTTAGAGGACCACAACCTCATGAACGTGAGGGGCCAGGTGATCGCGGTGGACGGCGCGCTGTTACCCGGGGTAAGTGAGTGCCGCTACCCACACTTCGCCATCAAGCCTAATTTATTGTATCAGGTAGTAAAGCTCAATGGGGAGATGAAAGACTTGTTACTCATACCCACCCAGTATGTTAGTACTGTCTTGCAGCTTACCCACACCCACCTGCTCGGGGCACACCTGGGGATGGAGAAAATCATTGATCGTATCGGTTCCACTGGCTCGGAGTCAATTGTGCCGTGGAGGACTACTGCCGTACCTGCCCGGAGAGCCAGATCACAATCCCGAGGGCATATTATAGAAACCCTTTGGTTCCCCTGCCCATTATCCTCTTGACGGTCACCTAGGATAGGGGGCGCTACAGCGATTTTTGAATTATATTTTAATTATTGGCTTTGGATAGAAAACACCCTAAAGTTTCTAAAACTGTTTGAATGGTGTCTGTGAGTATAACAGAACTCATATGGCAGTCAAAACCCCGTAACAGGATGTGGAATTCTGAATTGCGGACTCAACTTCAGCACTTTGCCTATAAATCACACCGTGAGCTATGGTTCATTGAGGACTTCCTATGGCTTCCACTAGATGTCCCCAGTCTTTACAAAGTAGTTTGAGTCTTCTACTGTGAAAACTGACTGAAAGAGAGGCTGTTGATCTTGGTCACATGGGGAGGGCCATTACCATTATGACGCTGGCGCCCCTGGCTACCCTCCCCTTTCGAAACGTTTTGAAAGACAATGCAACCGTCCCCTTTGAATATTATTGGAGCTCTGGTTGAAAAAGGCCCTAAAGATGTATGTTATACAACGTTTGACATGTTTGAACGAACTTAAATATATTTTTTTAGCATTTTGGTGAGAGAGAAGTTCCGCGGACGACGGTACATTTGGAGCAGCCTTCAGAATGCGCTAACAACAAGAAGCTATTGGGACATAAATGATTAACTTTTTCGAACGAAAATACATTTGTTGTGGACCTGGGATTCCTGGAAGTGCCTTCTGATGAAGATAATCAAAGGTAAGGGATTATTTACAACAGTATACAAGAGTAGTTTTGATGGCGCTGACCTGTAACGGTAGCCTATTTTTCTGAGTATCGCATCCCCTTTTATCGCAAAGTGTGATTACCCAGTAAAGTTATTTTTAAATCTGGCATTGCGGGTGCTTTCACCAGATGTTAATCTATAATTCTTAGAATGACAATATTACATTTTAAAAATGTTTTCGAATAGTAATTTAGTAAATTGTAGCGCTGTTTCACTGGATGCATTTGAGGGAAAATAGTTTCTCAACGTCACGCGCCGATGTAAAATGCTGTTTTTATATATAAATATGAACTTTATCGAACAAAAGAATGCATGTATTGTGTAACATGATGTCCTAGGAGTGTCATCTGATGAAGATTGTCAAAGGTTAGTGCTGCATTTAGCTGTTTTTTGGTTATTTGTGATGCATGTGGTTGGTCGGAAAATGGCTATGTGAATACTTTGACGATATACTCCTCTAACATTATCTAATGTTTTGCTTTTGCTGTAAAGCCTTTTTGAAATTGGACAACGTGGTTCGATTCAGGAGAGGTGTATCTATAAAACAATATAAAATAGTCCTATATTTGAAAAAAAGAAGACATTTTTCTATTGTTCGGTTATGAATATGGCGAAATGATTTTACGCTGGATGTTGATCCCGCATACGGGACGGAGAACTTCAAGAGGTTTTAAAGGGGTGCCGTTTGAGGGGGTGGCAATGGATCTGGTGGGTCCGTTGGTGAAGACTGCGAGAGGACACCAATACATCCTGGTAATCGTGGATTACACCACCCGGTATCCAGACGCAATCCAGTTACACACGGCGGCAGCGAAAGGTAATGCACGGGAGCTCTTCCATTTATTCAGCCGAGTGGGTATCCCGCGGGAAATTCTGACAGACCAGGGCACCTTGGGAAATGAAAGATGTCTGCAATCTTTAACAAATCAAACAGGTGAAACCTAGAGTGTACTATCCACAAACGGACAAGCTATTCTTCACGCTGATGACAGGGATTTGGGCCTTGTCTTGACAAAGCAGTGTATATCCTTTGCGGAGGACTCATTAAGGAAGAAATCTTAATCCAGTTTGAGGTAAGTAATCACTGTTCTGATGTCCAGAAGCTCTTTCTGGTCATAAAAGACGGTAGTAGCAACATTATGTACAAAATTTGTTGAAAAAAATGCAAAAAAAACTAACAAAATAGCACAGTTGGTTTGGAGCCCGTAAAGCTGCAGCCATCGGCTCCGGTGCCACATTGTGCACAGTGACAGTTGGGAGTCCCATCTCTGTAGGCTACAGGTGGTGGTGGATGCGCTAAAGGATGCGGGGCTGACCGCGAACCCCCACAAATGCAAGCTTTGCTACGCCGAGGTGGAGTACCTGGGCTATTGAATCGGGCGGGGAAACGTGAAGCCCCAAGAAAAAGAAATTGCGGCCATTAGGGAATGGTCGGTCCCCCGAACCATGAGGCAGGTTAAGTCATTCCTGGGGTTAGCAGGCTATTACAGTGGATTTATAACTAACTTTGTCACAATAGATTCTCCCCTCAGACCTAAAGAAGGCACACCTAACCCAGACGATGGACACCGAGGCGGAGTTCCAGGTCATGAAGGACGTGCTATGTTCGCACCCGGTACTTGTCACCCCGGACTTCTCAAAAAACCTCCTGGTCCAGACAGACGCATCTGGCACAGGGGTGGGGGCCGTCTTGTCCCAAGAGCAGGAAGGCAAGGAGCACCCCATCATGTATTTTAGCAAGAAGCTCCTCCTGAGGAAGAAGATGTACTCGATTGTCGAGAAGGAGGTCTACCCCTGGGGGTTGGTGATAGAAGGCCGCGATGTTGGCTCCCTCTGCTTGTGCACCCCAATGGGGATGGCACCAATTAGGGGAGAGTGCCACATAAATGGAGCACCATGGCACACCGCGGGATGGAAAAAGAGTGGAATGAGCCAACAGAGAGAAACAAAGCTCCCGGAGGCACAGAGCCTAATATGAGAAGACGGACCGAGCCAACCCTAAGTTTTGTTGTTAACTTTCTCAAACATACAGATATTTTACACCATTTTAAAGATAAACCTCTCGTTAATCTAACCACATTGTCCGATTTCAAAAAGGCTTTACAGCGAAAGCAAAGCATTAGATTATGTTAGGAGAGTACATAGACAAAAATAATCACACAGCCATTTTCCAAGCAAGGACATGTGTCAATAAAACCCAAAACACAGCTAAATGAAGCACTAACCTTTAACGGTCTTCATCAGATAACACTCCTAGGACATTATGTTACACAATACGTGTATGTTTTGTTCGATAAAGTTCATATTTATATCCAAAAACAGCATTTTACATTGGCGCGTGATGTTCAGAAAATGTATTCCCACCAAAACGACCGGTGAATGTGCACATCAATTTACAAAAATACTCATCATAAACGTTGACAAAATATATAACAATTATTTTAAGAATTATAGATAGACTACGCCTGGATGCAACCGCTGTGTCAGATTTTAAAATAGCTTTACGGAGAAAGCACATTTTTCAATATTCTGAGTACATAGCTCAGCCATCACAGCGAGCTATTCAGACACCCGCCAAGTTCGGGGCAACCTAAACTCAGAATTAGTATTAGAAATATTCTCTTACCTTTGCTGATCTTTGTCAGAATGCACTCCCAGGACTGCTACTTCCACAATAAATGTTGTTTTTGTTCGAAATAATCCATATTTATGTACAAATACCTCCGTTTTGTTCGTGCGTACAGATCACTTATCCAAAGGCATAACGCGTGAACGCGGAACGAGAAACGAAAAGTCAAAATGTTCCATTACCGTACTTAGAAGCATGTCAAACGCTGTTTAAAATCAATCTTTATGGTATTTTTTAAAATTGCGACAATATTCCAACCGGACAATAGCATATTCATTCAAGAAGAAAAAGAAGGAACGGCGTGCTCGCGTGACCGCGCATATCCAATTCCTTTGTTGTCAGGCAGACCACTCAGTAACAGCTTTAGACAGCCAATGGAAGCCTTAGGAAGTGCAACGTCACCGCACAGACACTGTAGCTTCGATAGAGAATCAAAAGAAGAACTACAATTCTCAGACTTTTCACTTCCTGCTCGGATTTTTCTCAGGTTTTTGCCTGACATATAAGTTCTGTTATACTCACAGACACCATTCAAACAGTTTTAGAAACATCAGAGAGTTTTCTATCCAAATCTATCTAGCTTCTGGGCCAGAGTAGTAATCTGTTTAAATTGGGTACGTTTTTCATCCGGCCGTGAAAATACTGCCCCCTAGCCCAGATAGATTATCTCTGCATTGTAGGAAAGATGCATCGTTTAACCACTCGTAAGCCAGGAAAAGGGTTGGAGAGCCCTGAGCTAGACCATGCTGGCATAACCAGCTTGACCAGCATCTGACCAGCATGACAAGCATAGACCTGCATGGACAAGCTTGAAATGTATGCTGTTTTATTCAGCAGGGCAGAAGGTTTTATCCCTCTGCCTCAAATGGATAGATGCTCCACTTTAGGTGTGGAGGACACCACAAACACAGGGCGAGGGCTTTAACGGCCTCGCGGAGATGATACAACTGAACAGGTTTGCTGAGACGTAAAGGAGGGGAGGTGGTGGGTAGGCGGAACCTCTGGGATGGCAGCAGGATCATGATAAAATGAAGAGCTCAGACGGTAGAGCTCTCTTACTGTACTGTACCTGCTTGATCGCCGACCTAGTCTGGTATGGGGCCCTTGCACAGTGAAGGAGAGGAAAGTGGATAAGGGCCAGGCCTCTTTAATCTGGCTCATTTTTCCCTCTGATAGGCTAGGGGGAATCTTTTCCATATTCATCTAATCCTCTCAGATCTACATACGTGAGTAGGAGCTAGGGGTGGTAGGGGGTTGCTTCTGAACAAGGCTCACAATACATTATTATGGGACTAACATTTGTATTGGGATGAGTTGGGGAGTAGAGGAGGATGCGATTCTAACCTTGCCCTCCCCCCTGAAATATTTCGACCTGCTTGGATTGACATTTCAAGATGTATTTCCTTGTATTGTCATGTACTGTATGCATAAATGTAATCCCCAGACAGGCTGGAGATAAGGGGGAGGTGTCTTCCAGGGAGCCCATAGTCAAATGTCTGGAAGTAAAGAGCACATCAATGAGCAGGTGTTGGCATGAGTTCATTAGGGAATGAAACAGAAAATGTTTTGCAACAGAATATGAAAAAAGTCCAGGTAGTCCCTCTCTGTTTTAGTCCGTTTTCTCCCGTTTAGTACACTACATGACCGAAAGTATGTAGACACCTGTTCGTCAAACATCTCATTCCAAAATCATGGGCATTAATATGGAGTTGGTCCCCCCTTTGCTGCTATAACAACCTTCACTCTTCTGGGTAGGCTTTTCACTAGATGTTGGAACATTGTTGCGTGGACTTGCTTCCATTTAACCACGCATTAGTGAGGTCGGGCACAAATGTTGTGCGAATTGTCCTGGCACGCAGTCGGCGTTCCAATTCATCCCAAAGGTGTTCAGTAGGGTTGAGGTCAAGGCTCCGTGCAGGCCAGTCAGGTTCTTCCACAGTGATCTCGACAAACCATTTCTGTATGGACCTCGCTTTGTGCATGGCGGCATTGTCAGTAAAGAGCCTTCCCCAAACTGTTGCCACAAAGTTGGAAGCACAAAATCGTTTCAATGTCATTGTATGCGGTAGCATTAAGATTTCCCTTCACTAGAACTGAGAGGCCTAGGTCAGACCATGAAACACAGCCCCAGACCATTATTCCTCCTCCACCAAACTTTACAGTTGGCACTATGCATTGGGGCAGGTAGTGTTCTCCTGGCATCCACCAAACCCAGATTCGTCCTTTGGACTACCAGATGGTGAAGAGTGATTCATCACTCCAGAGAACACGTTTCCACTGCACCAGAGTCTAATGGCGACAAGCTTTCCACCACTCAATCCAACTTTTGGCATTGGACATGGTGATCTTAGGCTTGTGTGTGGCTGCTAGGCCATGGAAACCCATTTCATGAAGCTCCCGATGAACAGTTCTTGTGCTGATGTTGTTTCCAGAGGCAGTTTGTAACTCGATAGTGAGTGTTGCAAACGAGGACAGACAGTTTTTACGCACTATGTGCTTCAGCACTCGGCTGTCACTTTTTGTGAGCTTGTTGGCCTACAACTTGGCGGCTGAGCCATTGTTGCTCCTAGACGTTTCTACTTCACACTAACAACACTTACAGTTGACCGAAGCAGCTCTAGCAGTTCAGAAAACTGACTTGTTGGAAAGGTGACATCCTATGACGGTGCCACGCTGAAAGTCACTGATCTCTTCAGTAAGGCCATTCTACTGCCAATGTTTGTTTATGGAGATTACATGGCTGTTTGCTCGATTTCCTACACCTGTCAGCAATCCAGTGATTTGAAGGGGTGTCCACATACTTTTGTGTATATATAGTGTACTTTATAAACACAACCCAGGTGTTAGCACGAGGAAGGAAGGAAGGAAGGCTTATACACACAGATAGGACCAGTGAGGTTGGTATAGTAACACTCAATGGCCGAAAGCCAAGATGGAGAACAATTAAGACACAAATCAAGTGCTGAGCCAAGCAGGCCCAGACCATGGAACAAACAGCAACTCTGTGCCATGGAACAATGGGTTTCCAAAGTTGTGGCTACATGTTGGCTGCTCTGTCTAACTTTTTGTCTGTTTTTTCACATCTTAAACCTAAAGCTGTTTTTTTTAACAGTTTTGTCACTAAGCCTCAAGTCCAAAATCCTCTAAATTTGATCAATGTTGATGTCATGCAGAGCTGCAAAAGTCTAGGGACATCATGGAAGCTGAAAACTAGTCACACTTGCTTCATCAGGTGGTTCACAGAGGAAAGTAGCTAGCTTAACTTTGGCTCACTCCAGCACTATTCTCTGCATTTATATACCCATGAATGATTTAACTCCCTGACGGCACTAGTTGATGTTGAGCGCCAAGAGCAGCGGACAGGCATGGGGCCCCTGCGGTTGCTTCTGGGGGCTCATTACTTATGGAGCTTCTGCGGGCGAGGAGGGGTTGGACACAATGTTTCCTCCTGAGTGAGCACAAAATAGAAACTGACCATTAATAAGAAATAGCTTTAAAGGGCGACTGACCCATAAAAGCAACTTCTCCTTTTGAAATCGGCCTATGTGGCATTGATATGAGTCAGAAACATTTATTATAGTGTCAAAACGTACTACAAAGTGTAAATAGGATAATTTTGGTCATAAAGTCAGTCTTGTCCAAAACTGAGATTTGCAAGATGATTAGGAGAAAGTAGTATGTCACGAGTGAAGGGTATGCCACAGTTTTCGTGAGGGGTTGGGTATGGATTACGTGCCCTCTTTTTTCAATGGTGCCCAATTCCCCAGTGACAATACAGTGTGGTAACACCCCGCCATGCGGATCATGTTGGCATGTCTACGGATGCAGCATGTTGTGCTACACACATTTTGCTATGCAAATACGAGTGAATCTAGGCTTGCATAAAGTCGTTCAGCAATCCTGGGTAGATGGCAAGGATATGGATTAAATATGATGCTAGCTACTACCTCTGTGGGCTGTCAACCGTCAAACCTGAGACTGGTGTGTTGTTGTTGGTTATAGCTAGCTAGTTACGTATTTGATCATGCTGGAGAGCCAGGCTAGCTATGATACTGTGATGTAACTAGCTAAATTTGTAGCCTCTCCCTAACGTGTATCAGGTATGAAGGTAAGACCCAGATGCAGACAACGTCGAATTAACAATGGTTTAATAATCCAACAGGGGCAGGCAATAGACAGGTCAAGGCAGGCAGGGGTCAGTAACCAGAGGTGGGGCAACGGTGCAGGCAGGCTCAGGGTCAGGGTAGGCAGAGGTCAATAATCCAGAGGTGGGGCAAAGGTACAGGTTGGCAGGCAGGCTCAGGGGCAGGCAGAGTGGTCAGGCAGGCGGGGTCAGAGTCAGGACAGGCAAGGGTCAAAACCAGGAGGGCGAGGAAAAAGAGAGACTGGGAAAAGCAGGAGCTGAAACACAAATGCTGGTTGACTTGACAAACAAGGCGAACTGGCAACAGACAGAGAACACCGGTAAATACACAGGGGATAATGGGGGAGATGGGCGACACCTGGAGGGGGGTGGAGACAATCACAAAGACAGGTGAAACAGATCAGGGTGTGACAACATGTAATCAAATCAAATCTATCTGTCATATGCTTCGTAAACAACAGGTGTATACTAACAGTGAAATGCTTATTTATGGAAAAAGGACCCGTGTGACTCAGTTGGTAGAGCATGGAGCTTGCTACTCTAGGATAATGGGTTCGATTCCCACAGGGGATCAGTACGGAAAAAGTCTGAAAATGTATGCACTCCCATCTGTCCGTCGCTCTGGATAACAGCATCTGCTAAATTACTGAAATGTAAAACGTAAAAAATAATACAATGCACATCTATGAATCTTATGGTACTATCAAAACATGTCAGGGAACTCGTGTCTTATAAGGGAAACCATACTGGAAGATATGACTACTGACACGTTTGAAGAAAATAAATAGGAAAGCACTCTGGTAAATTAACTTAAATCATTGAGGTAGGTGTATATCTGACATCAATGTGTGCGAAATTACAATGATAATTTAATATGGTCAATTTCCCCCAAAATATATAAAATAAAGATACTGTTGACGCGTAGGCTATGGTGTAAAGGAATGTTTTTTAACCTTTATTTAATTAGGCAAGTCAGTTAAGAACAAATTCGTATTTACAATGACGGCCTACCCCGGCCAAACCCTAACCCGGACGATGCTGGGCCAATTGTGCGCCACCCTATGGGACTCCCAATCACAGCCGGTTGTGATACAGCCTGGAATAGAACCAGGGTCTGTAGTGACGCCTCTAGCACTGAGATGTAGTGACTTAGACCGCTGCGCCACTCGGGAGCCCAAAGCCTTGTGTTGTGGGTTTTGACGCTCTTATGTTGGTGTCATAACCAGCCATAAAATAATGCAATAGGTCTAAATATGTGTCATGACAGTGCTATGACCATATTATAACAGGTTATGAGACGTTATGTCAGCTGTTATGACATGGCTATGACCGTTTCGTAACGTGATATGATGCTGGGTGTAATGTAAAGTGTTACCTTGTTGGGTAAACAGAACACTGCTTCTACAGTATTATATGAATTATGGCTTTTCTACATGGAACTGTTACACTGGAAAATGATCAAAACATCCTCCTGGAGGAAGCTTCTTTGAATCAGTCAGTAGCCTACAGAGTGGTATGAGAAGAGTGCCGTCCTCCAGCATTTAACATCTGCTTGTAGTTATTGAACTCTACCTGCTGGACCCATGGGTTGAAGCAAACTCCGTCATATCCAGGATGGAGTGTCATGCACTTCACCCCTCCTGCCACCTGTCTGGAATTGTCCATAACCTGTAAGACATTACATAGATGGAAGGGACTTCTGGTTAGACATTCTATCTAGTTCTTCACACAAGTTATTTTGGCATAATGTCTTTACAAGCAGATCAATATGATTTTTACAGCAGAATTGTTTTCTCTTTGTAACATGAACACACCCATCGATTGATAAATGCATCTACACTCAAGTTGGGTGATGTTTGTGAGATGTCCACATGTATCCTACACCTGCAGGGATATTAGTAGTTCTGGGATTTGTCCCCTGGGAAATATCTAACTGTGGACATAAGGAGAGACAAGACAAGACAAAACCAGTTACAGAATATTGTGTTTTATGACTGAAATCCAGGCATTAAACTCGCAGTTGATACCGTTTCCATAGTAACATGTCTTTACATGACGCGATGAAACTTTGCAACTAAGTTGCAAGCTACTTTCGTAGCAAGGTGTTGTAGCGAACAAGTGTCTCATGAAATATTCCAGACACTGGTTCTTGCTATCATGGCATAACTGTGATTTGACAGAGAAATATCAGCTAGATATCAGCTATCCCCAGGCTATGCTAGCTAGCTGCTGTCAACTTGGCTAAACACAAGGTCAGCGAAGGCCTTAGCCTACACATATAACTGAATTGGCTGACTTTGTTCTCTCCATAACAAAACTAGCTTAGCTTACCTCGCTGTCACTACTCACTACTGCCCTTGTATGTTGTGTTTGAATGGCAAAGACACACCAAAGAAATACCCACATCAAACCACACCCCCAAGACAACTCTCTGTTTGGCTTCAGTCATGGTTGCTAGCATTTCTTAATGAGCAAGCAAAAAAATAAGGCCAAATCAGGATGTTCATAATCCCTTTAACGCTAACTTTAGTTGAAGACTCTGTGGAAGGCTGATGTTTCCAATGGGGGTTGTACTGTAAACTAGGCCTAGGGGGGTTCTACTTACTTGGGGATGTTTCTCTCAGTCGAGGTCCATCAAGTGAGCGCCCAGCGGGAGGCATCAGCAGGTGGCTAATGTACAGAGTACATAAGGGGATCTGGCCCGCCCCAAACGTGGGGGCAGAGCAATGCATGTTGTAGCTGAGGGTGTTGAGGCTCATCGGACTTGACAGCAGCAGCAGTTTCAGGCCTTAATAAGCTGGGAACTCTCCAGGCTAGCGTGGATCATGCTACTTAACCTATGAAGCTGGCTCTATGTACTGATGTACATTCACATCCGAAGGAAGAACTATTGGCCGCTGTTAGCATTTGTGTTGGCATTGATTAGAACCATTTGCTCCAAATAATGTACATTTATGGACGTACAGCGTTTTAGAGAAATGTTCCACTTGTTGGCGCTGTGGAAAATAACCATTCAAATACTGAACAATGTAATCAGTTTAATGGCCATTTTATTAATACAAAATGTATTAGATTAGACCCTCCAGATGTGACCACTTTCTATGTGGGAGGGAAAAGTGTGTATATTACAGATGTTTCCCAGCCTACAGTAGTTTCCAGGAAGAAAGCAGGAAGTAGATGACCTTCCATTCATTCCAATCTCTTACTCATATTTGGGGGCAATACAATACACAACGCCAAATAAGGCCACTCCATGTTTCCTTAGGGATATCCAATGTCAGGATTTCATATAGAGTATTTATTGAGGAATGGAATTTCAGTTTCTGACCCAAATTGCCCTCATGACCTACAAGTACACAATCTCACTCTTCTGTTGTGTGGCTATACAAAAGATTCCAAGCTCCTTTCTCCTATTGTGACAAATGGCAGATGTTCCTGATTTTCAACAGCTCAGCTCACCACTAAATCAAGACAACACTGCACTTTCTCTAGAACTCTACACTAAACTTTCTCTCTCCCTTCTTCCTCTCTCCCCTCACCTCGTTTTTTTTTGCAATGATCCCAGCGCACACATTGCATTTATTTTTTATTTGCATTACGTTACTTTGGCTGGCTGCTGTTTCTAAAAGCAGGCCCAACATGTGTGATAGGAGAAAGGTACTTTCTGAACTTTCTTGCCTGGGTAATGAAGCAGAAGAATCATCTTTGTGGAAAGAGAGGCTGCGAGACAGAAGACAGGCCCCCCGAGGTCTGCTAAAAGCCTGCCTCTGTTGCTCTGTCCTGGGGCCACTCCTGTTCGACGAACCCTGCTCTAGCTACTACTGACTGACTGAGGAATGGCTGGTGGTTATACTCCACCTCTTTTCCCTCCATCAGTGTCTGCTTTCGTCTTGAGCATACACTGATTTACAATCTAGGGTTAGGGTAAATTCAATATTTAGGAGTTGAATTTGAAATGACAAATTCCCTGTTTGTGTGATAGACAGATTGAAGAAGAAACCACATAACCTAAATAATCTTGACTATAACGTGTATAATAGTTTACATAACTACTGGGGAATTAGGGGTCAATATTAGGGGTCAATGGTGGTCAGTGGTGAACCAGTTATAAGGTCCTTGGTTTTGTATACACAACATTTATAGAAATCCTGTATTTACATGAGATTTCATGGTACGTTTCAAGCACACACATCCCTGGGTCGCTCCTCTTTCAGTTCACTGCAACTAGCGACTGGAACGAGCTGCAAAAAAACCTCAAACTGGACCATTTTATCTCCATCTCTTCATTCAAAGACTCAATCATGGACACTCTTACAGACATTTGCGGCTGCTTCGCATGATGTATTGTTGTCTCTAACGTCTTGCTTTTTGTGCTGTTGTCTATGCCCAATAATGTTTGTACCATGTTTTGTGCTGCTACCATGTTGTTCTGCTGCCATGTTGTGCTGCTACCATGCTGTGTTTTCATGTGTTGCTGCCATGCTGTTGTTGTCTTAGGTCTCTCTTTATGTAGTGTTGTGGTGTCTCTTGTCGTGATGTGTGTTTTGTCCTGTATTTTATTTTGTATTTGTAATCCCAGCCCCTGTCTCCGCAGGTGTCACGTCCTGACCAGTAATAGGGGTTATTTGTTATTATAGTTTGGTCAGGACGTGGCAAGGGGTGTTTGTTTTATGTGGTTTGGGATATGTATTTAGGTAAAGGGGTGTTTGGTTTATGTGGTCCGGGGTTTGTTAGTCTATGTTCTATGTTAGTATTTTTCTATGTTCTATCTAATCTATTGTATTTCTATGTTTAGTTAATTGGGGTTGGACCTGCAATTGGAGGCAGCTGGTTATTGTTGCCTCTGATTGAGGGTCCAAAAAGTAGGAGTTTGTTTTTCATGAGTTTTTGTGGGAGATTGTGCTTGTTTAGCTGTGTGCCTGACAAGACTGTCCAGTTCGTTTGTGTTTTGTATACGTTTATTGTGTTTCCCTTCTTCACCAAATAAAAAAGATGAGTATGTATTTTCTTGCTGCGTCTTGGTCTTTACCCTATGACAGCAGGAGGCCTTTTGCCTTCTGATAGGCCATCATTGTAAATAAGAATTAGTTATTTTAATTAACTGACTTGCCTTGTTAAATAAAGGTTAAACAAATACAAAAATACAATGTATGCTTGTGACTATGATGATAATAATTACAATGATGTTGATGACGATGAGGACCAACAATGATCTTTGTCAGTTGTTCACTTCCAAAAGTCCACCGCTCCACACACATAATATACCCAACTTCAAAAATATTCACTCCAAACTCAAAGCAAAATGCCAAGGTACAGTATTAGATTACATGGGTTTCCTACAATGAAACTGACCCTTCAACCCTCCAGTGGTGAATCAAGCTCTATAACCACTACCCCACTCCTGAGGCCCAGACATCTCACCAAGGTGCCCCTTATGGAGCCAGGCCTGGGACTGCGTAGTGGCAACCCTAATATGCTTATCAGGGCCCCTCCTTAGAGGGTAGGGGATGTGCTGAGTGTCAGGGAGAGAGCCCCAGTCCTCCTGCTCTCTACCAGTTAGAGATAAAGACCTCAGGAACAGACAGGCCCTTTTAAGGAAGAGAGAAGAGGAAGGGGAGATCATGCTTATCTCCCTCTCTCAGAGTGCCAATTACAGGGGCCCAGGGGGGTCTCAGACCCCTGAATGAGACATGAGTCCCCATAAATGCAACAGTCAAACTTTAACCATTCTCCTAATTGTTTAAAATGCAATTTGTACTGATGCAGTGGTAAATATAAAAGTTTATTCCAAATTTAACAAACATCCCCACCTCTGTGTCAGGGTTTAAAAATTGTCTGCTCTTGTCATCCCGGGACAGTCCCGTATCTCAGCACCTTTTCAGGTGTCACAACTTTTCTTTCTATACAAAAGGTCATTTTTGTCAGCAAAATGCATAATTTAATTCAGGCCACAAGAGTGTAGACCCCAATGACAATTGCCGAATGTCATTACCTACACACTACGTAATTTCAACGTGGATAATTGGGTAATATTTGGTTGAGACGTTGATTAGTGAGATTACAACCTATATTCACCCACTCATAAAGACAGACAAAAGTCAGTTGAATTTCCAATGTGTTATGACTACGCTTTCAACCATCTAAAAACACAACCAAATTCCATTGGAAAAACAATGTCAGAATTTTGGTGTAGTTGTCACCCAAATGTCTATCACTGCACTTTCAACCACTTAAAAGCAGAGCAAATATCAAATGGGAATATAATGTCATATTTTGTTAATTTATACAACAGATTACTGTGGTATCACTGTGCTTCATCTAATAGCAGAACCACATTTTTTTGTTTTATTTTTTTTATTTCACCTTTATTTAACCAGGTAGGCCAGTTGAGAACAAGTTCTCATTTACAACTGCGACCTGGCCAAGATAAAGCAAAGCAGGGCGACAAAAACAGCAACAACTGTATATCAAGTAAACGTGCTAGCTACTTCACTGGATGTTGAACACATTTCTACCTGAAAATGAACACATTTCTAGATACAAATGTGTTAAATTATAGCCACGGTATAAAAGGGATAATCAACACGGGGCTTTATGCGAATAAATGCAACTCAGTGGGCAGTTCCACTCCGCTAGAGCGTCGCAGAACACATCTTGCACTTCGTTCATTATTTTCCAGAGAACGCATACCCCTCGTTGATTATCCCTTACACATTTAATTGTGCTGGTTGACAACGCAACCAAATATCAACATTTAACCTGTTGGGGATAGGGGGCAGTATTTGCACGGCCGGATAAAAAACGTACCCGATTTAATCTGGTTACTACTACTGTCCAGTAACTAGAATATGCATATAATTGTTTGATTTGGATAGAAAATACCCTAAAGTTTCTAAAACTGTTTGAATGGTGTCTGTGAGTATAACAGAACTCATTTGGCAGGCCAAAACCTGAGAAGATTCCAAACAGGAAGCGCTCTCTCTGACTTTTTCTTGGCCTTCTTGATCATCTCTAACCAAAACAGGGGATCTCTGGCATGACGTGACATTTTCTAACGCTCCCATAGGCTCTCAGAAGGCTCCAGAACGATGAATGGTGGCTTTGCAGGCCCTGGCTGAAAAACAGTAGCGCATTTTGTAAGTGGTCGATCTGAGGACAATGGGACTGGAGGCGCGTGCACGAGCCGACACCATGTTTACTTTCTCTCTCTTTGAACGAAAACAACGACTCCTGGTCGGAATATTATTGCTTTTTTACGAGAAAAATAGCATAAAAATTTATTTTAAACAGCGTTTGACATGCTTCGAAGTACGGTAATGGAATATTTTGAATTTCTTTGTCACGAAATGCGTCGGGCGAGTCACCCTTCTTTACCCTTCGGATAGTGTCTTGAATGCACGAACAAAACGCCGCTATTTGGATATAACTATGGATTATTGCGGGCCTCAGAGTCACCTAGCGGGGTGATACATCAGACTCACAGAGAAACACTACACACAAGTCCTTGTGATGTCGTTCCAGAGTTCCCGCCACATAAACCAAACATAAAACCCCACTAAGAACCTCAGAGCATACTCTTCTTTTCCCCGCTCCTGACTTTGGTCTGAAACACGCGCACATGTACACACACACACACACACACACACACACACACACACACACACACACACGTACACACACACACACACACACACACACACACACGGGGTCTGTGAAGACAATAGCTGGAGGTGATGTGTTTTTCCTTCATTGTATTTACATTGCTGTCCTTGACTGCCTCGCTTCCCTACAAGGACTGGAAAGCACAAAATACCACAGATCTCCCTAAATAGGGTCCACGCTTTTTCAATTTGGTGAGTATCTAATAAAAGCCACAAAGACACTGGACCACACAGGTTTGGAACCAATTCAAATGGGGGGGAGAAATCTTCAATCCACGTAAGGATGAACTGACTCAGAATCTTTGCTCTTGTCATCGTCTATCTGCTTGGTGTCGGTTGTCTAGGTTTCCTCTTTCAGATTGCAGACTTCCAGGGCCCGACTCTGAGACGCTTTATGAATGGGGGCCCAGATCTTCCCAGACTAGACATTTTAGGGGGGTGGGGCTTCCTGTTAATAGAGATTTTCAATTGTGAGATTAAGGGGTCCCTCAACTCCTAAATGCCTCTGAAAGTAAACAGTGAAGGTGGTTTAAGTAGGTCAGCACAGGAGACCATAAAAGGACCTGTGGTACTGGAGAAATCATGTTTACATAGTTCATTGTTCTGGGAGCACGATGTATTTTCTAGGGGATGCGAGGCACGTTCTAGCTCCTGTGTACATATTTGATTACTCATTTATTACGTGTAGGACTACGACATGCTATGTGACACGGATCAATTTCTTGCTCTCTCAATTTTTCGCTCGCGCACACACACACACACACACACACCCACACACACACACACACACACACACACACACACACACACACACACACACACACACACACATACACACACACACACACACACACACACACACACACACACGTCACCTGATTGTACAGCATGTTGCTGTTAACAGAGACCAGAGAACATAGAGAGTTTATTATGTCCTGTTGTTAGTGTGATTAACACACGCAGGGTAGGCTGGTGAATATCCCAGTGACAGTCCTTGAGGAGTCACTGAGAAGCGCTCACCCTGATCTTGGCAGCCATCGCACAGAGCATTGGGCCTGAGCAAAACACATCCATGAGATCACCTTAAAAGGAGGGGAATCTTCACTGTTATCATAAACCAAATGAAGCGCTTCGATAGCTTCACCTCAACCAACAGTTTGTAGTCACTCTTCTGTGGCACATGTAGCTTCTGTTCTGTTTGACTAGTTGTCTACTGCAATGGGTGAGTCAAGGGTGTATAGTGTGTTGTGTGAGGGACCACGAAACAAAATGTCCTGAGTATCTGTCAATATAGGCCTACATATACCCTTCAAGAAAAATAACTTTAATACGAAAGATTTGAAAAAAGATTCACTCAACAAGGATCTTTTGATTATGAGCTGTCAATATTCAGGCCTCACCAAAGTCCAAATACAAGGGTTTTCTTCCTGTTAGGACAGTGAAACACTTCTTTTTCATTTCACCACTGTTATAAACCATCTCTAACAAACACTGAAGTGAAAAACAAACAGTATCTCTGCTACCAAATGTGGTGAGAAAGATCACTGGACGGCATGATCTTTATTCTACTCATTAATTTGAGTTAATCCAAGCATTTGTATTTGTAGCCAGGTTAACCTCTCTGGGCCAGTGGGACGCTTGCATCCCACCTACTCAACAGCCAGTGTAATCCCGTGGCGCGATACTCAAATACCTAAGAAATGCTATTACTTCAATTTTTCAAACATATGACTATTTTACACCATTTTAAAGACAAGACTCTCGTTAATCTAACCACACTGTCCGATTTCAAAAAGGCTTTACAACGAAAGCAAAACATTAGATTATGTCAGCAGAGTACCCAGCCAGAAATAATCAGACACCCATTTTTCAAGCTAGCATATAATGTCACATAAACCCAAACCACAGCTAAATGCAGCACTAACCTTTGATGATCTTCATCAGATGACAATCCTAGGACATTATGTTATACAATACATGCATGTTTTGTTCAATCAAGTTCATATTTATATCAAAAAACAGCTTTTTACATTAGCATGTGACTAGCATGTGACTAGCATTCCCACCGAACACTTCCGGTGAATTTACTAAATTACTCACGATAAACGTTCACAAAAAACATAACAATTATTTTAAGAATTATAGATACAGAACTCCTTTATGCACTCGCTATGTCCGATTTTAAAATAGCTTTTCGGTGAAAGCACATTTTGCAATATTCTGAGTAGATAGCCCAGCCATCACAGGCTAGCTACTTTGACACCCACCAAGTGTGGTACTCACCAAACTCCGATTTACTATTAGAAAAGTTTGATTACCTTTGCTGTTCTTTGTCAGAATGCACTCCCAGGACTTCTACTTCAATAACAAAGGTTGGTTTGGTTCCAAATAATCCATAGTTATATCCAAATAGCGGCGTTTTGTTCGTGCGTTCAAGACACTATCCGAAGGGTAAAGAAGGGTGACGCGCCCGACGCGTTTCGTGACAAAAAAATTACAAATATTCCATTACCGTACTTCGAAGCATGTCAAACGCTGTTTAAAATAAATTTTTATGCTATTTTTCTCGTAAAAAAAGCGATAATATTCCGACCAGGAGTCGTTGTTTTTGTTCAAGGAGAGAGAAAGTAAACATTGTGTCGGCTCGTGCACGCGCCTCCAGTCTCATTGTCCTCAGATCGACCATTATCCAAATGCGCTAATGTTTTTCAGCCAGGGCCTGCAAAGCCACCATTCATCGTTCTGGCGCCTTCTGAGAGCCTATGGGAGCGGTAGAAAATGTCACGTTATGCCAGAGATCCCCTGTTTTGGTTAGAGATGATCAAGAAGGCCAATAAATAGTCAGAGAGAGCGCTTCCTGTTTGGAATCTTCTCAGGTTTTGGCCTGCCAAATGAGTTCTGTTATACTCACAGACCCCATTCAAACAGTTTTAGAAACTTTAGGGTGTTTTCTATCCAAATCAAACAATTATATGCATATTCTAGTTACTGGGCAGGAGTAGTAACCAGATTAAATTGGGTACGTTTTTTATCCGGCCGTGCAAATACTGCCCCCTATCCCCAACAGGTTTTAAAAGCAAATGAATAAAGAAAATCCTCAAAACTCCGGGAACATTGAATCATATTTTTGGAGGGGTTTGAAAAACAAAATGTGGGTTCTGGATTTAAAATGTACATTTTCATTTTTAACTCCTGTATCTTTTTCACTAACATGAAATTGCTATAAAAAGCATTTCATATTTTATCGCTGCGCTAAAGTATTTCTGGTAAAGTGGAAACTGATGAGACAAACCCAAACACTTAGGCAAAGTGGTAACTGTACCAACTGGCCGAAGATAGCTGTCGTTGAATCGACAATGATGGCTTTTTAATTAAAAGTAAAGAATGGAAAAGGTTTGAGAAAGGTACATCCATCCTGTGGAATGGCCCTTCTGCGGCCCTTCTTGGGCAGTGCATACTGACAACAACAGTACCACAGGAGCAACACAGGAGCCAGATAAAGTAACATATGTGACACGTGTAACACATGTTGATCAGATCACTCTTCTGCCATGACATAATTGGGTCTTCTTGTTAATCTCATTCTTTAAAAAAAATGGGATGCATGACATTGTGATACAACATTTGGTAAAATGGTATATGCAGTGCCAGAGCTTTTTTGCAGTAAAATGTATGAGTATGCCAAACGTTAGGTACACCTTCCTAATATTGAGTTGCAGACAGGTAGAGTGGCGAATGAGGTGAGACTCTCACGTCTATAAAAGGAATCTCCCGCCCTCTGGTTCTTCTAGCTTCTCTTCCTCATGAAGAGTGTCTACTCTAGCTCTCACAGAGTGTGAATTATAAATCAAATATAATCTAATTGTATTGGTCACATACACGTGATTAGCAGATGTTATTGCGGGTGTAGCAAAATGCTTGTGCTTCTAGTTCCAACAGTGCAGTAATATCTAACAAGTAATATCTAACAAATGACACAACATATAGAGTTGAAGTTGGAGGTTTACATGCACCTTAGCCAAATACATTTAAACTCAGTTTTTCACAATTCCTGACATTTAATCCTAGTAAAAATTCCCTGTCTTAGGTCAGTTGGATCACCACCTTATGTTAAGAATGTGAAATGTCAGAATAATAGTAGAGAGAATGATTTATTTCAGCTTTTATTTCTTTCATCACATTCCCAGTGGGTCAGAAGTTTACATACACTCAATTAGTACTTGGTAGCATTTTAAATTGTTTAACTTGGGTCAAATGTTTCGGGTAGCCTTCCACAAGCTTCCCACAATAAGTTGGGTGAATTCTAGCCCATTCATCCTGACAGAGCTGGTGTAACTGAGTCACGTTTGTAGGCCTCCTTGCTTGCACACACTTTTTCAGTTCTGCCCACAAATTTTCTATAGGACTGAGGTCAGGGCTTTGTGATGGCCACTCCAATACCTTGACTTTGTTGTCCTTAAGCCATTTTGACACAACTTTGGAAGTATGCTTGGGGTCATTGTCCATTTGGAGACCTATTTGCGACCAAGTTTTACCTTCCTGACTGATGTCTTGAGATGTTGCTTCAATATATCCACATAATTTTCCTCCCTCATGATGCCATCTATTTTGTGATTTGTAAAAGCAAAAGGGGGGGGGGGCATCAATGCAAATAGTCCAGGTGGCCATTTGATTAATTGTTCAGCAGTCTTATGGCTTGGGGGTAGAAGCTGTTAAGGAGCCTTTTAGACCTAGAAATGGCGCTCCGGTACCGCTTGCCGTGTGGTAGCAGAGAAAACAGTCTATAACTTGGGTGACTGGAGTCTTTGACAGTTTTTGGGACCTTCCTCTAACACCGCCTAGTAAGAAGCTTGGCCCCGGTGATGTACTGGGCCATACGCACTACCCTTTGTAGCGCCTTCTGGTCGGATGCCGATCAGTTGCCATACCAGGCGGTGATGCAACCGGTCAGGATGCTCTCGATGGTATTGTTGTGTTATTTGTTCACTCATGTTCCCTTTATCTAATATTAGGTTTTGGTTGAAGATCTGATAACATTCCGTATAAAAACTATGCAAAAGTAGGGAAAATTAGAAAGGGGGAAAATACCTTCTCATGGCACTGTATGTCTAACTTTATGGCCCTGCCTTCCACAGAACTAGCCTAGGTCCTCTTTCAGAGTGTTGGGAGAAGTGACACGACAAGGGCTGTTATCTAAAAGCCCTGAGCGGCTGATAGAGAAGAGGTGCTTGGAGACATCTTTATCACAGAGATTTACCCAGTGCGAAGGACAGGATACATGCCAAGCATTGTGCCAGAGGTTGGCCTTGTGGTCAACACAGCTGACTCTAAACCACATATAGCTCCCTACAGCACTGGGTTTGAATCCCTGGTGTGCCACCTTCTATGCTGTCCATTACTTTCTATTTAGTTTAGCACGGTCTTAAAATAGAGAAAAATGCAAAATGGGAGTTTGGTTCCATTCCCCTTTATTAAATAGTTAATCCCCCCCAGCATTGGATGTTGGTTCAGCCCTGTTGGTCACCCTTTGTCATTCTGACAGCCTTTATAGGACTATTGTCTGACTTCGATGATATACTAACTCTGAACCAATGCCTGGCCAGCCAAAGTAGGATGGGCTCAACTTCTAAGGCAGGGGTCCTCAAGTACTATTTGAGAAGGTCCGGTCACAAAAACTTCCTTGGTGGCAAAGGTCCGGAAGGATATTGTCATTTATTGGCGTAGTAACAAACCCACACCTCGCAACTCATGTGATCCCAAACTATTCAAAATGTTCACACCACTTTTGTTGGCAGAGAATACAATTAGCATTTTGAAGGCTTATTTCCTGCGATTCTACACATTTTGCCATGGTGCGGAGACAAAATGTAGCATTTTAAAGCTAATTTCCTGCAATTCTACATTTGACCATGTCTTATGTGTGTTCATATGATATCAGCGGTTGAGGCCCGATAGTTCCTTTTTGTCGGGACCAGCAGTCTGTATTGACCCTGTTCTGGGTCCAGATCTGGACCGCAGTCCGCCTGTTGAGTACAGCTGTTCTATGGCTTGCTTCCTCTCAAGCACTTGGTCAGAAAAATTTCATAGAAATGGGATGGGATGGCTCCTCTCTCCCGGGTCCAGTGTCCGTATCCTTCCTACAGGTCTCTTGGCACACTGGTAGGGCTGAAGCCTTCGATTAGAGGGAGGGAGGGGCAGGCAAAGCTTCCGGAAGCCCTTCAGGAATTAAGGGATCAGGCTTGGCAAACAGTTGCCTCAGGGGAAAAAGGTAACTCTTTCACTCGTGTTGACTCCATCGTATCACATCAGAGAAAACAGATTGTGGCCTGAATATTAATTTACTGCAGTGGGCAAAATCAGGGTCACACAGAGTGTTTCTTGGTAGTCTTAAATAAATCTATTTTGAAACAAAAGTATACACCTCACACATGTGGTTATGGGCTTAAAAAAATAAGACACCTGTACCATGTCAGATATACTGTGCATTTGGAAAGTATTCAGACCACTTGACTTTTTAAAAAAATGTCATTTAAAAAAATGTGCCCTTATCAATCTACACACAATACAATACATACAATATACACACAATGTATATATATTTTTTTACCTGAAATATCACATTTACATAAGTATTCACACCCTTTACTCAGTACTTTGTTGAAGCACCTTTGGCAGCGATTACAGCCTTGAGTCTTCTTGGGTATTATGCTACAAGCTTGGCACATCTGTATTTGGGGAGTTTCTCTCATTATGCTCTGCATATCCTTTCAAGCTCTGTCAGGTTGGACGGGGAGCGTTGCTGCACAGCTATTTTCAGGTCTCTCCAGAGATGTTTGATCGGGTTCAAGTCCAGGCTCTGGCTGAGCAACTCAAGGACATTCAGAGACCTGTACCAAACCCACTGCTGCATTGTCTTGGCTGTGTGCTTAGGGTCGTTGTCCTGTTGGAAGATGAACCTTCACCCCAGTATGAGGTCCTGAGTGCTCCATTCATCTTTCCCTTGATCCTGACTAGTTTCCCAGTCCCTGCCGCTGAAAACATCCCCACAGCATGCTTCACGGTAGGGATGGTGCCAGGTTTCGTCCAGACGTGACACTTGGCATTCAGGCCAAAGAGTTCAATCTTGGTTTCATCAGACAAGAGAATCTTGTTTCTCGTGGTCTGAGAGTCCAATAAGGTGCCTTTTGGCAAATTCCAAGCGTGCTGTGTCTGGCCACTCTAACATAAAGACCTGATTGGTAGAGTGCTGCAGAGATGGCGGTCCTTCTCGAAAGTTCTCCCAACTCCACAGAGGAACTCTGGAGCTCTGTCAGAGTGACAATTGGGTTCTTGCTCACCTCCCTGAACAAGGCCCTTCTCCCCTGATTGCTCAGTTTGTCCGGGCTGCCAGCTCTTGGAAGAGTCTTGGTGGTTCCAATCTATTTCCATTTAAGAATGATGGAAGCCACTGTGTTCTTGGGGACCTTCAATGCTGCAGAAATGTTTTTGTACCCTTCCCCAGATCTGTGCCACAATCCTGTCTCAGAGCTCTACGGACAATTCCTTCGACCTCGTGGCTTGGTTTTTGCTCTGACATGCTGTAACGGCCGTCGTTCAAATGAGACCAAGGTGCAGCGGAGGATGTGTTCATCTTCAGGAATTTATTAAAGAAAGAACACGTTAGACAAAAACAAGAAACCGACAGCCAAACAGTTCTGTCAGGTGCAAACACTAAACAGAAACAATTACCCACTAAACCCAAAGGAAAAACATGCTCCTTATGTGTGACTCCCAATCAGCAACAACGAGCTTCAGCTGTGCCTGATTGGGAGCCACACACGGCCCAAAACAAAGAAATACAAAAACATAGAGAAAGGAACATAGAACGCCCACCCAATGTAACACCCTGGCCTAACCAAAATAAAGAACAAAAAACCCCTCTCTATGGCCAGGGCGTTACACATGAACTGTCAACTGTGGGACCTAATATAGACAGACGTGTGTGCGCCTTTCCAAATCATGTCCAATCAGTTTAATTCACTACAGGTGGAAACATCTCAAGGATGATCAATGGAAACAGGATGTACCTGAGCTCAATTTTGAGTCTCATAGCAAAGGGTCTGAATACCTATGTAAATATATATATATATATATATATATATATATATATATATACTGCTCAAAAAAATAAAGGGAACACTTAAACAACACAATGTAACTCCAAGTCAATCACACTTCTGTGAAATCAAACTGTCCACTTAGGAAGCAACACTGATTGACAATACATTTCACATGCTGTTGTGCAAATGGAATAGACAATCGGTGGAAATTATAGGCAATTAGCAAGACACCCCCAATAAAGGAGTGGTTCTGCAGGTGGGGACCACAGACCACTTCTCAGTTCCTATGCTTCCTGGCTGATGTTTTGGTCACTTTTGAATGCTGGCGGTGCTTTCACTCTAGGGGTAGCATGAGACGGAGTCTACAACCCACACAAGTGGCTCAGGTAGTGCAGCTCCTCCAGGATGGCACATCAATGCGAGCTGTGGCAAGAAGGTTTGCTGTGTCTGTCAGCGTAGTGTCCAGAGCATGGAGGCGCTAACAGGAGGCAGGCCAGTACATCAGGAGACGTGGAGGAGGCCGTAGGAGGGCAACAACCCAGCAGCAGGACCGCTACCTCCGCCTTTGTGCAAGGAGGAGCAGGAGAAGCACTGCCAGAGCCCTGCAAAATGACCTCCACATGTGCATGTGTCTGCTCAAACGGTCAGAAACAGACTCCATGAGGGTGGTATGAGGGCCAGACGTCCACAGGTGGGGGTTGTGCTTACAGCCCAACACCGTGCAGGACGTTTGGCATTTGCCAGAGAACACCAAGATTGGCAAATTCGCCACTGGCGCACTGTGCTCTTCACAGATGAAAGCAGGTTCACACTGAGCACGTGACAGACGTGACAGAGTCTGGAGTCGCCGTGGAGAACGTTCTGCTGCCTGCAACATCCTCCAGCAGCCGGTTTGGCGGTGGGTCAGTCATGGTGTGGGGTGGCATTTCTTTGGGGGGCCGCACAGCCCTCCATGTGCTCGCCAGAGGTAGCCTGACTGCCATTAGGTACCGAGATGAGATCATCAGACCCCTTGTGAGACCATATGCTGGTGCGGTTGGCCCTGGGTTCCTCCTAATGCAAGACAATGCTAGACCTCATGTGGCTGGAGTGTGTCAGCAGTTCCTGCAAGAGGAAGGCATTGATGTTATGGACTGGCCCGCCCGTTCCCCAGACCTGAATCCAATTGAGCACATCTGGGACATCATGTCTCGCTCCATCCACCAACGCCACGTTGCACCACAGACTGTCCAGGAGTTGGCGGATGCTTTAGTCCAGGTCTGGGAGGAGATCCCTCAGGAGACCATCCGCCACCTCATCAGGAGCATGCCCAGGCGTTGTAGGGAGGTCATACATGGCACGTGGAGGCCACACACACTACTGAGCCTCATTTTGACTTGTTTTAAGGACATTACATCAAAGTTGGATCAGCCTGTAGTGTGGTTTTCCACTTTAATTTTGAGTGTGACTCCAAATCCAGACCTCCATGGGTTGATAAATTGGATTTCCATTGATTATTTTTGTGTGATTTTGTTGTCAGCACATTCAACTATGTAAAGAAAAAAGTATTTAATAAGATTATTTCTTTCATTCAGATCTAGGATGTGTTGTTTAAGTGTTCCCTTTATTTTTTTGAGCAGTATATATATATATATACTTCCAACTTCAACTCTATATATACTTTGGGAAGATTCAACCTTTTCAACCCATCCAAATCGCCCCCATGAACCTTAATGCAACGTACAGCCTCCTGGGGACACTTTTTAACGATGCTCTGTCTTTACATTAAGAATTGACTATTCTACAGAGGATGGAAGCCAGTGTTTTTGTGTAACTGCAGGGAGAGAATGAAGGACCATGTTGAGGACAAATTCAGCCACTTCCTTTTGCCACAGGAAGCTGAACCTCAACACATGGCAGCCTATAAGGTCACAATGGGTTTGTGGAAGGACGGTTAGCTAGCTCAATGGAATTTGCAGGCGTAAGGGTTATGTAAGGGTTGTAGGTAATGCTTTTCTATGGAAGAATGTTCGCTGTGGGACCAAGTTTTCACTGTGAAGAGTTAATTTCACATGGTGACGTGTAGGTTTGTGTTCATCCAGAGTGTCTGCTGAAAGATTTAATACGTTAATTATTTCTAGCCTCAACCGTTCTGCCGATGTCTCTAGCTTCATGCCCGCATCCCGGGTCAACCCTAAACCTAGCCTTAACCCTGTTCCTAGCTTCAAATCCACATTCCGGCTCAACCCTCACCTAAGACTCAACACTAACCAGAGCAGGAAGTTGCAATAGGCCCGTGCAACCCAATGCTTGATACCAGCACAAACAGAAACCCTCTTAAACCTAACCATAACCATAACCCTAGCTTCACATCCACTCCTGGTTCAACCCTAAACCTCAACCCTCGCTTCATCTTCACATCTTGGCTCAACCCTAGCTATAACACTAAACCTAAATGATTGTCCACATCCCAGCTCAACTCTAACTCCAAACTCAACACTTAACCTATGGCTAGGGTTAGGGTTGAGCCAGAATTTGGACATGAAGCTAGGGTTAGGGTAGGTTTAGTGTTGAGATTAGAGTCTGCCTGCCTGTCTGTCTGAGTCTTTCACCAATTTACCCATTGCGGGAGAATGAGAGAAGGGGGAGATTGAGGGAGGTGGGGAGAGGGTGAAGGAAGGAGGGGGATAGAGGACAGAGGGGAGAGAGAGAGAGAGATGGGGAGAGGTGGGAAGAGGGTAGAGGGGTGAAATAAGAGGGAGGGAGCGAGAGAGAAGAGAAGGAGGAGAGGATAAAGAGGAGTTAGAGAGAGAGATAGGGAGAGGAAGGGATTAGAAAAGAGAGAGAGTTGTCTGTCTGTCTGTAAATGTACAGTATATGTCTGTCTGTGACTTTCTCCAATTTATTCATTGCAGCTTTAACACCAACTTTTTTTGCATTGAATATAATGTATTGACTTAATTTAGGCATTTTTCTGAGTCAATGGAATCAGATCATAACAATAATCCTAGTGAAACTGATGAATTTGAAATGTTGCGTAACATTTGTGTAAAGGTTATTACAGAATGTGTACTAGTTTTTGTGTAACATTTGTGTAAAGTTTATGTGTAACGTTTCAACTGCAGTAGAATGTGGTTTTATGTTTCTTGAGTAATATCTCACACCACTGGGAGAATATGACCATTCCTAATATGAACAGCAACATAAACCGTAACATAAACAGCACATCAAACCAAATAGAGAAAATAGGTAATGAATTAACAGCAATAATAACTGAGGAGTTGTAACATTCCACAAGTATTATATCATATCACTATAACACCGACTCCTTTCCTCAACTAGCAAGGTTTTCACACCGAGATATAACATCACTGCAGCAGTTACTAAGGAGTGCTAATATTTTGCATCCCTGCCAAGTTTGATAGAAAGCTAGGGAGGGAAAAACGAAAGAGGCCCTGGTGTCTATTTATAGCCCTGGCTGTAAGAAACAACATTGGGTCAATGATTACAAAAGAACCAAATATTTCCAGAGCCCCCCCCCCCCCCCCCCCCCCCCCCCCCAGAGAGCCCGGCCTTTCCCTAATTGTGTTCCCACACAAAGTCAGGAAACGGTATGCTCGTGGAGACACAAGCTAGCTCCACACTCCTGAGGAGAGGAACATTGTTTAATATATCAACGGACAGCCTCCAACGGGGTCTCACACACTAAAACAAGGCCCCCCACTTCTCTGATGCTGAAAACCTAGACTAATCTCCCCTTTTAATTAAATATCCACTCCTTCTCCGAAGCGTTTTATTCGACTGCATGTTTCTATAACATTCTGTGACATTCTTCTTTAATTGAGGAACTAGGGCAGTTTGCGATGAGCGCCCACGCTTGCGTCAGAGATTGCAGAGATAGAGCAGGCCAGGCAGAGCTCTGTACAAAACATTTTCCCCGACACCTGAGCAATTTGATGCAGGACCATAGACTTACATCATTGTATCTGTCCTATTATGGCGTTTGTGAGAGCATGGCCTCCATTGAGGCCATTTCCATTTTGAAGTAGTCCATTTTCTTCTTCTACTACTTCTATGAGTTGTCAAACAAACTGAAAGGGTTCACACTGCCACCTATTGTGTGTTGTTTGAACAGGTATAAAGCCAAGGTTGGCAACTTACTGCCACATGCGGTTATGGAATGTTTCCTCACAAGTATAATTAACTGTCTGATCCCCCTGGTGACCTGGATGGAATCATGTGATCCTTCCTTAACCCATAGGAAGTTGACTACTTCAAAATGGTGAAAGTCCTTAATGGCACTGGCCATGCTAAAACAGGCTTTTGGGCACTAGAGTCGTCTATCTATCTCTATGGGCAGGACCAGGGTCCATCATTGGGGAGAAATTGAGATTAGTACAGGGAGGGAGGGCAGGGCACAAGTTTCCGCCCTCTCCCCCCTTTTGGCTGAACTGGTGCTGGGGTGTTAGCTGTTGTTTTGCTCCGTATCAAGGCCTCTGGAGGTCTGGGAATCATCATCAGAGATGGAGCCTCCCCTTGATAGCTGCTAATGAAGCGAATTCTGCACCACACAGCATCCAGGGCACAGCCCAGGATGGGGTTAATCACAGGCAAAGAAAACACGAGGCACTAATTGTAACCTCTTAACTGATATGATGCATTGTCGAGATGGAAAACTTGGGAGGTCCTTATTTTGTTATTTAGAACGTGTTTTTAATAAATGGGGGGGGGGGAAATCATACAATTATTCTTATAGAATGTATTATTCAACCAATTTGTTTTATTCCTATTCTGCAGATAAAACATGTAAATGAAATAAAATCTCAAAATGCATATAGAGCATTATATTATTTTATATTGTTTTCTTTCTGTATTGGTATTCTTGGGCAAATTCGTCTTAACCTATAGAATTAGACAATAAAGCAATGCAACCATCTTTGAAGACTTTTTGTGAATAGAATTAAAAACAAATTGAAAAACATAAAACTTACATTTATACAGTATTCTCAGTTGCATTTATACAGTACTCTCAATACTATTATTTTTAAGAGGTACACATAAAGATATTACATAGGCCTACTCTGCCATCAGAAAGGGGGAGCTCTTACAGTTTATTGTCTAAACTATTAATATCGACATTATAATAATCACTATTTACAGTAAATATTTTTGTTTGTTATAATATTTGTAATAGTATTCAATAATATATGAGTTTCTCATTATTTTCCCATTTACATTACATTTAAGTCATTTAGCAGACGCTCTTATCCAGAGCGACTTACAAATTGGTGCATTCACCTATAATATCCAGTAGAACAACCACTTTACATTTACCGTTAATCAATTATGTGCAAAGAAGCATTTTATTAACCCTCATACTGGGGTCATTTTGATGCCAAACAAAACACTTAATTCCACCTATAGTAATTTGATAAATAGGACCTTTATTTTAATCTAGGTTTTCCTGGAGACATAATGACAAGTTATCCATACCACCAGAGGGTGGAGGGAGACCTGTATCAGTGATTTTGAATGACTGTCTGCAAAACCAAAATTATCTTATTTTTGTGCATATAAAAATCTGCCAATGGTAGACAAAGTTGATACAACTGAATATACATAGAGAGCTGTATTAGCGTGTAATTCTCAGAAAAGTAGTTATTCTAGGTTCAATATTTTTAAAAGTATATATTATAATCCAGGTTTCTCTGGAGACATACTATTAAATTATACATATCCTCAGAAGGTGGAGGGGGACATGTATCAGTGATTTTGACTAGATATACAGTCTGGCTCCCCAGTGGGTGGACCTATGCCCTCCCAGGCCCACCATGGCTGTGCCCTTGTCCAGCCATGTGAAATCCATAGATTAGGGCCTAATGAATTTATTTCAATGGACTAATTTCCTTATATGAATTCTAACTCACTTGAAATTATTGCATGTTGCGTTTAGATTGTTGTTCAGTATATAAATACCAGAATTTCGATAATATCCTCCAATATTCTATATGTGCAACTTGTTGTGGTATTTGGGTTGCTATAACATTTGGTTTGAAGCGACTGAGGATTTGGGTATAATGTTTTAAGCATCCTGCCATAGACCCTACCGCTCCTGATGGTTCACTACTAGTGACGCTAAAGCTGGCTGTGGAGTAAGTAAAGAATGGAAACTGAGCCACATTTTTGGTAATGTCTCTTCGGATCAATGGATGAATCGCTTTTTTTCTCTCAATATAAAATTCAGTACATTTCAAATGTTGATGTACTGCCCCCTTTTTACCACATAAATGTGACGAAATTAGTATGTACTTCAAAGTATGTTAAACGAAATAAGCTACTAAAATCAAATGATGCTAAATCGGATTTTTTGTAATAATGTAGATTGTACTTTGAAAAAAAAAAAGTGTAGACACTCCTAGCAAAATTGTTGCTTGAAAAATTACTAAAAATCTATTTTTGTTTATTTTTGACCAATTGAAAACAGTCGCAGTAAGGTACTTAATTGTTACCCAGAAATGATTTGATGTCGAGATAAAAACGCCTGCATTGGACCTTTCATTTTCCTTTTTGAAGTAGCCCAATGATTGACCGTGGTGGAGTGGGTTGGGCTTTGTTGGACAAGCTGAGAGCCATCAGAGATGAGTGCAAGTCATTCGCTTTGGCTTTTAATGTAATTGATGAGCAAATTGCAAAGCAGAGGACAAGGGACAACGGCGTGGATACCTCACCTTAAAGATTTTCCTAGGTCGATTTTTTTTTTCTCCCTTATTTCATTTTGACGCAAACGAGCTTGATGTGAGCAAGGGGGAAACAAGGGCACTTGTTTTTTTTAACCTTTCTCTCACCTTCACAGTGCACCCATCCACTATTTCACCTTTAGTTTAACTTATTTTGTGGTTCCTCGGATACTTTTGGCTTTACAGCACGGCTTCACCTGGTCACCCTTTTACTGCAGTCTCACGAAACGGCACCAAGATTTCTTCCGCAACTTTAAAGCACTTCAGAGAAAAATCCACCAGGGAAAACCTACTTTTGTCTTCCACAAAGAAGCGCAAAAGTCACACAATGAGTCTCAAATCCGATTCTGAGCCGAACAACAATGTTGTATCAATGGAAGAGGAGGTAAGGGGAAGATTAGTCATTGTTTCGTTGCAAACATTTTTATTGAGCGTGTCAGTGGCGTTTATCGCATTTTTTTTTCAGGTCTGAGGATTCCAAGAAGTCTTATTACATTTTTTAAGACTGATTTGCATAGTGTGTAAACTTGTAGCGCGTGTTTCTTCCTTTGTAGCCTAGCTTAAATGTATCTTACACTTCTGTAGGCCTTGCAAATTGCGCCATATAAATCCAAATGTTGGATTTGATAGTAGGAATGAGGCTACTTAAAAAAAAAAATTACTCCGAATTCACTGTTCTTTTTAAACTTCAACATAGTACTTTGTTTTATTTTTGACCGTGTCAATATATTGGATAAGGATATTATGGAGCAAGTAGACAAACATGTTGACTTTTAGCATCACATTTGGGTCTTTCGGTGGATTGACACTATGCGACACACCTGTAACAGCCTACCTTGTGGGAAAGCCAGCGTGCGGTCAAACTACAAATATTGCTTCAGTGTGAGTTACATTTTTTCGTCTTGTAAAGGCAAAGATATTTTACGGGAGTTCACTACTTGCAAACGAAAGGGAGGATCTCTTAAGTCGAAATATTATTTACAAACAGTGGGGGGCCTGTGGGAATCTCGTTTTATTTAGTCACCCTTGACCTTGATCATTTCAGGAAAAAGGTATTTCGATTCTGTGTGGGATGCATGTTCAGCTTAGTCTTCCCTTCATAATTGAGACCTTAATTGCTGAACATTTGATTCCCCAAGATTTTAAGCATGAATTGGCTGCAACTGCGTTTTTATTAAATACAGCGTGTTTGATGGGTTTTGGAGGCTACTTCACTACTATGGGGAGGGTAATGCATAATCAAAATGCACACTGCACATAATCTACAAGTAGGCCTACTAGAACAATCTGCAATTACTGCTATTCAATGGTCATTTAAGCAATAAGGCGCACGGGGTATGGGCTGTTTTTACACACGACGCAATGCGGAATGCCTGGATACAGCCCTTAGCCGTGGTATATTGGCGATATACCACAAACCCGCAAGGTGACTTATTGCTATTATAAACTGGTTACCAACATAACAAATGTTTTGTCATACCTGCGGTATACCACGGCTGTCAGCCAATCAGCATTCAGGGCTCGTACTACCCAGTTTATAATTAAATATACCCATAGATTCTTGAAGAATATTATTTGTAGGCTATGCCTAATGAGTTATAATAGTACAACTATTACCCCATGAAAAACTGAAATGTTTTACTCCATTGTAAACAATTTATATTACTGTTTAGCTTCAATGTGTTAAACTTGAACTCATGGATTTATTCTTTGCATCCATAGCTCAATATGAATTTGAGTAGTTTCTCCAGCCCAATCTCTTAGCTTTATAGAACATATGTGGTGATACTGCTGTTTGGCTAAATTAATTAGAGATTGGCTTCAATGTGATATAGTGCCTTTGGAAAGTATTCAGACCCCTTGACTTTTTCAACTTTTTTTTACAACACTGCCTCATTCTAAAATTGATTTAAAATATATGTTTCATCAATCTACACAACACCCCATAATGACAAAGCGAAACAGGTTTTTAGACATTTTTGCGAATATATATATATATATATATTATTTACATCTGTATGCAGATCCTTTGCTATGACAGAATTAAGCTCAGGTGCATCCTGTTTCCATTGATCATCCTTGATGTTTCTACAACTTGATTGGAGTCCAGCTGTGGTAAATTCAATTGATTGAACATGATTTGGAAAGGCACACGCCTGTCTATATAAGGTCCCACCATTGACGGTGTCAGAGCAAAAACCAAGCCATGAGGTTGAAGGAATTGTCCGTAGAGCTCAGACAGGATTTTATTTAACTAGGCAAGTCGGTTAAGAACAAATTCTTATTTTCAATGAATGCCTAGGAACAGTGGGTTACTGCCTTGTTCAGGGGCAGAACGACAGATTTTTACCTTGTTAGCTCAGGGATTAGATCTTGCAACCTTTCGGTTACTAGTCCAACGCTCTAACAACTAGGCTACCTGCCGCCCCAGGATTGTGTCGAGGTACCCTTCCCCAGAACTGTGCCAAAACATTTCTGCAGTATTGATGGTCCCCAAGAACCGTGTCCTCCATCATTCTTAAATGGAAGAAGTTAAGGACCACCAATACTCTCCCTAGAGCTGGCCGCCCAGCCAAACTGAGCAATTGCGGGAGAAGGGCCTTGGTCAGGGAGGTGATGGTCACTGACAGAGCTCCAGAGTTCCTACGTGGAGATGGGAGAACATTCCAGAAGGACAACCATCTATGCAGCACTCCACCAGTTAGGCCTTCATGGTACTGGCCAGATGGCACCTAAAGACTCTTAGACCTTGAGAAACAAGATTCTCTGGTCTGATGAAACCAATATTGAACTCCTTTGCCTGAATGTCTGGAGGAAACCTGACACCATCCCTACGGTGAAGCATGGTGGTGGTGGACACATGCTGTGGGGATGTTATTCAGCGGCAGGGACTGGGAGACTAGTCGGGATCGAGGGAAAGATAAATGGAGCAAAGTACAGATCCTTGAAGTGAACCTGCTCAGGACCTCAGACTGGGGCGAAGGTTCACCTTCCAACAGGACAATGTCCTAGCTGTGTGCTTAGGGTCAACGCAGGAGTGGTTTCGGGACAAGTCTCTGAATGTCATTGAGTGGCCCAGCCAGAGCCCGGACTTGAACCTGATCGAACATCTCTGGAGAGACCTGAAAATAGCTGTGCAGCAATGCTCCACATCCAACCTGACAGAGCTTGAGAGGATCTGCAGAGAAGAATTGGAGGAACTCCCCAAATACAGGTGTCATGCTTGTTGCCTCATACCAAGAAGATTTGAGGCTGTAATCGCTGCCGAAGGTGCTTCAACAAAGTACTGAGTACAGGGTTTGAATACATAAGTAAATGTGTTATTTCCATTTTTTTATTTCTAAAAATCGGCTTTAGCTCTTTCGTTATGGAGTATTGTTTGTAGATTGGGGGGGGGGACAATTTTGTCAATTTTAGATTAAGGATGTAAAATAACAATGTGGAAAGTCAAAGGGTCTGAATACTTTCCGAATGCACTGTATGACATGTTCTGTGTGGCGTGGCTGGTAGAGCATGTCCAGGGTTGTGGGTTCGATTCACATGGGGGACCAGTATGAAAATGTATTCGGTCACTACGGTAAGTCCTGCAAATGACAAATGTTAATGAGGGCTTTCTATTAGTGGGGAATCCTTTTAGATATACACTACTGTGAAAAAGTTTGGGGTCACTTTGAAATGTCCTTGTTTTTGAAAGAAAAGCACTTTTTTTGTACATTAATATAACATCAAATTGATCAGGAATACAGTGTAGACATTGTTAATGTTGTAAATGACTATTGTAGCTGGAAACAGCTGATTATACACCTATGTAGATATTCCATAAACAATCAGCTGTTTCCAGCTACAATAGTCATTTACAATATTAACAATGTCTACACTGTATTTCTGATCAATTTGATGTTAATTAATGGACAAAATGTGCTTTCAAAAACAAAGACATTTCTAAGTGAACGCAAACTTTTGAACGGTTGTGTACAGTACCAGTCAAAAGTTTGGACAGCTATTCATTCCAGGGTTTCTCTTTTTGTACTATTTTCTACATTGTAGAATAATATTGAGGACAAATGATGAAATCAACAAATCAAAATATATTTGAGGTTGTTCAAATAGCCACCCTTTTCCTTGATTAAAGCTTTGCACACTCTTGGCATTCTGTCAGCCAGCTTTGAGGTAGTCACCTGCAATGCATTTCAATTAACTTTGCCTTGTTAATTTGTGGAATTTCTTTACTTAATGGATTTGAGCCAGTCAGTTGTGTTGTGACAAGGTAGAGGTGGTATACAGAAGATAGCCCTATTTGATTAAAGACCAAGTCCATATTATGGCAAGAGCAGCACAAATAAGCAAAGAGAAACGACAGTCCATTACTTTGACTGACCTCCATGTCTTAATCAGGAAAATGTAAAGAACTTTGAACATTTCTTCAAGTGCAATCACAAACCATCAAGCGCTATGATGAAACTGGCTCTCATGAGAAACTGGCTCTCATGAGGAAAGACCCAGAGTTGCCTCTGCTGCGGAGGATAAGTTAATTTGAGTTACGAGCCTCATTGCAGACCAAATAAATGCCCCAGAGTTCAAGTAACAGCCGCGTCTCAATATCAACTGTTTAGAGGAGACTGTGTGAATCAGGCCTTCATGGTTGAATTGCTGCAAAGAAACCACTACTAGGACACCAGTAAGAGACTTGCTTGTGTCAAATGCAGGCAATGGACATTAGACTGGTGGAAATCTGTCATTTTTGGTTCCAACCGCTGTCTCTTTGTGAGACGCAGGGTAGATGAACGGAACTCCGCATGGAGCTGTGGGGGTGCTTTGCTGGTGACCCTGTCAGCAATTTTATTTAGAATTCAAAGCACGCTTAACCAGCATGTCTGCCACCACATTCTGCAGCAATTTGCCATCCCATCTGGTTTGCACTTAGTCCCACTATCATTTGTTTTCCAACAGGACAATGACCCAATGTACCTCCAGGCTGTGTAAGGGCTATTTGACCAAGAATTAGTGATGGAGTGCTGCATCAGATGACCTGGCCTCCACAATCCCTCAACCCAATTGAGATGGTTTGGATGAGTTGGAAAAGCAGCCAACGAGCTCAGCATATGTGTGAACTCCAAGACTGTTGGAAAAGCATTCCTCATGAAGCTGGTTGACAGAATGCCAAGAGTGTGCAAAGCTGTCATTAATGCAAAGGGTGGCTACCTTTTGAAGAATCTAAAATGTATTTTGATTTGTTAAACACTTTAGGTTACTACATGATTCCATGTGTTAATAGTTTTGATGCCTTCATTCTACCGTGTAGAAAATATTTCAAAAAAAGAAACCCTTGAATGAGTGTTTCCAAACTTGACTGGTACTGTATATATTGTTTAATCTGCATGTTTACTGTCCAGCCTTGGCCCTTGGGTGTATAGCTACAGTGATGAAACTGCACAGCTTTGGTCCATTGGAAGCTCTTGAATGCACTGCCAGCCCTGTCAAGCAATTATGCCTACAAAAAACAATGTAAAATCCTCCAGTAGGAGGCAGTATAATTTGTTTTCCACTTGAGTTCAAGCTAACCATTGTGCTGAGGCTGTTGCGACCTTGCTCATGGAAATGTTACAGGCCCTGTATGCATTTTGGATCTTTGTCAAAAGCCAATGAAGTGACTGTAGAATAATTGGATGAATATGACTATTTGGTGAGTTTCATGATACTTCAAAGTTAAGACCTAGATTTTAGTTAATTATGCCTTGTCTTACCGGATAAACAAGATTCAGTAGTCATCTGTCATTATATCCTCAGACCTGTCCTCGGTGATCTGAAGTCGGCTTTTGGACCAGTGTTACTGTTCTTGTTTCATAGGGCTTACTGTTGTAAATGTCCTCCAGTGTACAGGTAATCTCTAAGGCTTCAGTACCTGTAGCCTACAGCCCAATCCCAAATAGACAACTAAACCCTACACACTTGTGGAGATCTGAAAGGATGTAAGAAATATGGTAATAGCTCCCCCTGGTAGTTTAGGTTGAAGTTTCACCGTATTGCTCATACCAATTAAATCCTTTCTCCAAGAGTGTAGGCCCTAGGGGAAAAGTCAATTTCCTATTAATTGAGTAGAAAATGTGTACAAAATGTCACTTGTGAATTTCTTCACAAACTGCAGTGAGATCTGTATTTTAATTTACCATCTGAGCATTGCACACTTTAAAGCTGGAATCCACATTACGGGTAACTGTGCACTGTTCACCCCAGCACCTTGTTTTTTTGTTTATGGAACTGAGGCGAGGACCATTTTTTAGAATTGTGTTTAAAAAAATAAATGGAACAGCAGATTGTGATTTTTTTATCGCTCACACAATGATTTCTGAGGGGAAAGTCTTTGTTTTCTTTGTAATATCAGAAATGGGCGTGGCAGTTTCACCATTACTGATTCCAGCTTTAAGATTAACTTTTTTTTTCTCTGAATTGCTAGATGGGTGTTAGTTACTGTGCTGCTATCATAATTACCCTTGTTAGAAAATCAATTGATTGTTCTCCCAGGAACGTGTTGAGTAATTTCCAGTGTATTGGTGGAAATTACCCTCTGTCCTGAATAAGGAAAACGCATCTCTTGATATTGCCTTTTGTTAGTCTTTCGCGCATCCTTATCCTCCTTTTTAATGTCCATGAACCTCGACCATATGCTTGGCTAGCTTCTTCTGAAATAGACTTTCTTGATTCCTCACATCCTCTGTCTGAAAAAGCTGTGATGCCCATTTGGTCTAAAATTAGATGCCATTCACCCTTGTGTTTAATCGGCAGGTTCAATTTAACAAGTATCAGTTCCCTTTGGCTGAAGTGGCCATAATTTTCCCAAAAGGCCTGTTAATAGGAGCCCTAGGTGGTGTTCACATTTATTCCTTCGAAAGCCTGGCGTTCACTTGTTCTCATCGTATCTAGTGCAAAAAACATTCTCACAGATTAGCTGTACATTGGCAGAAGTCTCTGAATACCTGTATATTAAGTGTTCTGATATTTGCACATTTTGCCAAAAGCCCATCAAAAGCCAAAGTTAGGAATGACATGTACGTATACCAGTGAAATTTTGATGAAAATGTCTTTTTTTTTCCAAAAGTAAGCCTTGAAAATGCTGAAAATGCTACAGAAGGTAAGAATAGCAAACCTGAAATTAAACAGCTGGGGTGACTTCACACAAGGCAATATACACGCTTCTGTAGCCTTTTAAGGTGCTGAGTGAGTGTTAAAGGCTCAAAGCTGTACTCAAATTAACCCTGAAGTTAAACTTTATATTCATTGTTGTGAATTGAAATGGTTGTATCAATGCTGATAGTTGTAATTGCCAGATTTTCGCTTTCAATATTAAATGTGCACGTCTTCTGAGGTGTCTGCTTCAGCTAGTAAACTCTGCATTCTAATGTGCATTGGTTGGCTTCTTCACTCATTATGACACGTTATCTGGAATTTGAAGCTACATCAGAAATGGGCTACTCGACCTATTGAGCTAATAAAAAAGGGCATGGACAAATTATAACTATTGAATATATAAACTTAGCTCAAACAACCCAAAAGTAGGGTTGTTTCTGTAAGGGTGTCAAGTCTTGCTCTTTTCATTCTATTATCCCATGCTTGCCTTACTTTGGGCGGCAGGGTAGCCTAGTGGTTAGAGCATTGGACTAGTAACCGAAAGGTTGCAAGATCAAATCCCCGCGCTGACAAGGTAAAGATCTGTCGTTCTGCCCCTGAACAAGGCAGTTAGCCCACTGTTCCTAGGCTGTCATTGAAAATAAGAATTTGTTCTTAACTGACTTGCCTAGTTAAATAAAAGGTAAAAAATAAATAGGCAAATCAGTTAAGAACATTCTTATTTTCAATGACAGCCTAGGAACAATGACAGCCTAGGAACTGTCCTTTTTTATTAGCTCAATAGGTCAAGTACATCAGAAATAGGCTAGCTTCAAATTCCAGATAACACAACTTATGTCAGAATGAGTGAAGAAGCACATTAGAATGCAGAACGACAGATTTGTACCTTGTCAGCTCGGGGATTTGATCTTGCAACCTTTCGGTTACTAGTCCAACACTAGGCTACGCTGCCGCCCCAAGTTAAAGGTAAAATAAACTCAAACATTGGTTTTTGAACCCCAAAAACATTAGTCCTGTTGCCAGGACAAAATGTGTTCAAAATCAAAGCATCAACAATAGCATAGCCAGGTTTTAAATTGGGGGTATGCATATTGCCTCAACACTCACTCTTGGATGATCTCTTGTGATTTTTATACCCTACTATGGCAACCTAATCTGACATTTTTAGTAGCGTGTCTGAAGTTAGCATTTTGTGTTTCTAGGTACGAACTCTCTTTGTCAGTGGCCTTCCAGTTGATATCAAGCCACGGGAACTCTACCTGCTCTTCAGACCATTCAAGGTAGGCCAGAATATTGTCAAATGTCTGAACTATTAGTTTTTTCCTGATTCACCTTATTGACATGCTTAATAAGTGTGTCCAGCTTGTCAAGTTCGGTGTTCTTGTGACCTTGCCATTTCTATGGTGACTTACAAGGTTTTTGGGGGTTTTACTTGCATTTGCAGGGTTATGAAGGATCCCTTATTAAGTTGACTTCAAAGCAGGTGAGACTATGTCCATATCTGAGGTACAAAGGGAGCGAGGATGCTTGTAGTTGATTGTACTGTAGACTTGTAATTTTATACCTTCAAATGATGCGCTAGTAGCCTAAATATTCAATGTTTCCTTTGGTTCATTGCTTCATTATTACCGCTAACAGACACCATTGTTTGCATGTGGAAATGTAACAGTGTACCTTTTTAGTCAATCTAAGGGCCATCAGTCTTTCCCTGTATTGTCTCTGATGCTCTGTTCTCTCGCTCTCTTCCAGCCTGTCGGGTTTGTTACCTTTGACAACCGGACTGGTGCTGAAGCTGCGAAGAACGCATTAAACGTAAGCAGTCATTCAGCCATTAACAAGTGGACGTGAGGCTAGCCCTAAATTGAGTAATCCTCTTCAACCTTTGGGGATTTCTATTTCATGCTGAACTGCAGGTTGACACCTTGACATAGGAACTGACTGTTGACCTTGACTTCAATTCCAATATGCAAGATTGTTGGGTCACGACTGCCCACTACGGAAGAAGACTCAATTGTCTACTTACCATAATGCAGTTGGAATGTGACAGGATGGCTGTTTTTACTGTGACATATTTGACCTCTATGGTTCAACTAATGTAGTCATGTATAACCAGTCAACTGAAAGGCCTCCTTTTCCATATTGGCCAGAAGCTCTACACCACCCTCCCTATGTAAGTGTTTTCCTCAATGGGCTCTTCTCTAGAGTTACCGTGGTACAGTAATTTGACCTGCATGCATGTGAGCAGACTAAAGAGCACTTTGCACCTCTTCACAGAGTATAGTCCCTCCACCCCCTTACAGTGTTCACCATCTCTCCCTAGGGGATCCGTTTTGACCCCGAGAGTCCCCAGACCCTGCGCTTAGAGTTCGCTAAAGCCAACACGAAGATGGCAAAGAGTAAGCTGATGGCCACACCAAACCCCACAAATATCCACCCAGCTCTAGGAGCACACTTCATTGCACGGGACCCATGTAAGTCTGCGGCTCTACCCTAGAAACACTCACCACGCGGACATAGGCTTCCCCCAATCCTCCTTTCCCCCTCTCCTTTTCGAATATGCACTACAGACAATGCTGGATCAACTAACTCACCTCTACACCTCAAGTAGATTGTAGTTTTATCTCGGCTGGTCAGGCACAACTAGGTAGTGCACAAAGTTCCACTTCAATTAAATTCACCACGATTGTTGGAACCAGGACTTGGAGGGGTCCTCAGTGTTATTGATTAATCCGCCGCACCAGGGTTTTTAATCACACACACATGCACCTGCGCTTTGCTCCCCCAACACTGTTAAATCCACACTTTAAATAGTCTCGGCTCTCATTCTTCATGACGGGTCCCCCAGAAGTAAGGCACGGGGAAAGATTGTTGTAGTCAGACTAGCAGGACATGGATCCTGTTTGACTACTTGACCAATACATCCTCCTGCCCTTATTCATGGATCACTGATCTAACATATTTACACAGGTGTAAACAATTTGGTTGGGAACTTGATTTCACACATATTTCGTTAAATCAAAAATCATCTGGAGGGCCAGTTAACTTTTTAAACATGGCCATAGTCCTGAGTCATTTTTAGTAGGCACCAAAAGGGAGTAAATGGGGAGATGCTAACTGATATCTCCCTAAAGTTATCTTTCTGCCACCCCACAAGAAATTCCCAAATTGAGATCAGAACTACTACTATGCATTTGAGCATCTTTTTTTCATAGATGACCTAACAGGGGCAGCACTGATCCCGGCCTCTCCCGAGGCGTGGGCCCCTTACCCACTGTACACCACAGAGCTTCCCCCTGGGCTCCCCCATGCTGCCTTCACCTACCCGGCTGCTGCCGCTGCTGCCGCAGCCCTCCACGCCCAGGTGAGGGACCAACCGGTGGGTCTACTGCCCCTTCAACATTTCATTTACCATCCCTTGCTCTGTGTAGCATATGATCGCGGAACATGCATGGATGCACATCAGGATTGGAATCAATCCCAAATAAAATTGGATAATCATTCTTGATAGTTCCATTTCAGTCATCTGACATCAGGAACCAGTAGTGAGCTTATCCACCCTTAAACATGCACAACCTGACACTGTATTGTTCATGACAGGGGATCCATTCTGTGTGCATTTGGGGGGCTTGTTGCCAAGCCCGCTGACTGCCTGTCTTTCATACTGTAAGAAGCCACACCAGTGGAGTAAAATAAGGTCCAACCTCTGTCTGCTTCACTCATTTTGTAAAATTCCTCATAACAACATTCCTGTACACGGGAATCGTTGCTAAGAGATCACAACAGAGAAAATCTGTTTTTAATTGGCTCTCAGGTTGGATTATGCATTGGTCGTTGAGTGAATCTGTTGCCCATGAAGTCCTGTTAAACGTTAGCCAAGCCTCTCCACTGTTGGCTGTTTTTATGACCTCTTAAAACAAGTGAGTGGGGACAGTCTTGACAGCACTGCTCAGATAGAGCATTGTTTTCTTCACAATGAACTCTGACCCTCAAGTATGATACATGGAATTATGAGGTGTCATTAAATACGGGATGTCTCGTGTATGACATCTGTTGAATGAAATTAAGTTGCTTGCTTCGCCCCTGGATATGCATCTTGATGGCTTTTGTCACAATGTAAAATATCATACATTCGATTTTCTTACAGTATAAGAACGTGTCTCATCACTCTGGTGACTAGAGTGGTATGACTCTTAATGATGTTCATTGTAAACCTTTAATCGGTTGTGACTGGTTGTCCTGAGAACCAGCTCTCGGTGAGCAGACCAATCTTTTGGTTGGCTCTGGCATTCCTGCGAATTGCTGCGGCAATAACTCAATGCGAGTTAAAGGTCAAAGCGGTATAGGGGTCGACCGTTTTCTACCTGCCAGCACATATCAACCTGAATCTATGTACTTCAGGGCTACAGTGTACCTGAAGTCTTGGGCATGTTGTGTTCCCTTTGCTTTTCCCAATATTCTGGTTTAAGGGAATGCAGTTGTCTTTTCTCACTCACACCTTCAATCGCAGTTTTCCATGGGTGGCATTGTACTAACCGTTCCCTTAATAGTTGTGGTATACACACCAATTAGAAACCTTCCTGGAAACCACAGTATATCATGTCGATGGCTGGCTGCAAAAGAGACCATTAAAGGTGAAAGTGCAGTCAAATCTCAGTAACGGCTAACCGTAAAGTTCAGTGAGGTGAATGAGGGCATCCATGCATCATTGATTCCCCTCAATGTGCATAGGTAATCAAAGTCTTAGGTCAGAGGGCCTTTATGTAATGTGTAGCGCCTGCAGAGCTAAGCCCCCGAATTCCACAAGTTCACTTATGAGATGCTGTGTATTCGTAGTAGTCACCAACCTTGGTCCTGGAGAACTATATGGCGTTTGTATCTAAGGTTTTATTTGTGACATGCGCCGACTACAACAGGTGTAGACCTTACCGTGAAATGCTTACTTACAAGGCCTTAACGAACAATGCTGTTTTCAGAAAAATTAAGTTAAAACATTCATTTAGTAAATATTTTCTTAAGTAACAAGGCTACCGGTACTGAGTCAATGTGCGGGGGTAGAGGTAATTGAAGTAATATATACATTATGGGTAAAGTGACTATGCATAGATGATAAACAGCGAGTAACAGCCCAGCACCAAAACATTTTGTGTAAACAGACATCTGGGGATATAGCTCACCCTCTTTTTCATTATGATTGAAAAGACAACTGATGCTTGATCTGCATTGTTTAGTGCTGGCTGGAACAAAAGCCTGCACACCCTGTAGCTCTGTTTACTGTAGTAAAACCACCTCCCACACAGTAGGTAGGTATAGAGTGAAGCTACCCCTAGATGCTGATCTTGAGCCAGTTTTGCATTTGCCCCACCAATGGTTAGGATTAGGGGAGAAGATGCTGATCCCCTTGATTTGTATCACAAGTGGCTGGTAGCACCTTAATTGGGGAGGACGGGCTCCTAGTAATGTCTGTAATGGAATAGATGCATTGGTATCAAACATATGGTTTTCATGTGATTCCATTTACTCCAAGCATTTATGAGCTGTCCTTCCCTCAGCAGCCTCCTGTGATCTGTTCCTTGGGCAAACTTCACCCTGGAGCCTGTGGCTAATAGCTCTGCTACTTGAACTTTGACCCAACAATGGTGGCTGCTCATTGACGGGCTCCCTCTCATACATTAACAGGCTCCCTCTCATTCTATTTGCATAGGAAGTTAATTGTTAAGTCTATTTTCCAAGCCCAGCGGGGCCCGAGGAATGTGGGGCATTCTGAGGGGCGCGTTCCGGGGGGAAAAAGAGAATGCAACATGACCACAGGGTATGGAAGTGCCAAACACATTGTCTGGTGTTCTCCTACCGGTGCCCTTGGCCGGAACACAAAGGTCTGATGCGTGGCACTGTCCAATGGGGGACAGGAAAACGACTAATGGCGAAGTGGTGAAAGCTACAGAAATTGGGTCTGAAAACAGTAGCTTTCCTGTACAGCTCAGTGGATGGTTTGTAGAGTAGACTGACACTAATGCTGTCTGGCGTGTGGAGTTGTACTGTATGTTAAATGTCTTGTCAGTGAAAGTCCATTATTTGAACTTGGAGCACCCCCAGAATGGATCCCCCCCCTGTTTTGATTATTTCTGCTGGGCTCCACATTTTTAGTACCTCTGTGGCTAAAACAACATTACTTACTCCAGGATACTTCAACTGGTGACTATCTGGGAGAATAAAGAAAAAGGAGCACTCTGTTACTGTGTAATTCGGATAGATATATTGACCGGACAATGGCTACTCTGTAACAATTGAATGTCTGTAAAGCGTCTGAAGCAATATTCACATAACCAAGTATTTGGTAACCCTGAAAGTAATTTTGTCTGGTAAGGTGATCAGAAGAATACTAGGTCAGTATTTCACCTGGGTTGTGTTCATTAGGCAGCATATGGAAGAATGTGGAACATGACCCAAGCATGGGCTTTTCTGCTGGAGTGCCCTCTAAGTCTGCTTTGTATTCCCCAGATGCGTTGGTACCCGTCCCCATCTGAAACCTCACAACCAGGATGGAAATCCCGTCAGTTCTGTTAAGTGTTTAGTAAGTATGACCCATCCCAAGAAGCCTAGCTAACTGTCTGCATCTGAAATGGCACCCTATTACTTACTACACAACTTTTGACAAGGGCCTACATAGGAAGTAGTGCAATGTCATTATTTCTTGAGCTTTCACATGAGGCTTTCAGTTGGCTAATTTCTGTGGACTTGCAAAATAATGTTTTTAAAAAATCATTTTCTCGATCTCCCCAGATCCCAGTCAGTACCTGAAGGTTTTTGTTTTTCCCTCAAAGCAGAGTAAAGGTATTCTGAACTCAATTTAATTTAAATCAGGTTTATTTAACGGACATTAAGGTGCATTACCGATGTTGCTTTCCTCGCAGAAAAATGGAGAGGAGGATTTTGAGACCGTGGAAACATGTTGCGGACGACAATCTGAAGCGGACGACAATCTGACTTTTTGGCCTTTGACGGTACAGCCCCCCACCCCCAATAAAAGTGTGTGCAGTCTTTTCTCGAAGTGGACCTAACTCTGTGCTGAAAACTATCAAGCTGCTCTCTATCGCATGTGGGTGGGACTCAACAATCAATCCATGTTGAGGTATTCGGCATGAATTAGAAATACAAACATTTGTCCTTGTTTCATATTGCTTATGTTGCCGTAATAGCGAGAGGTCTCGGCGGACCCCTACAGTATGTTTTCATTATTCTTAGTCTCGCTTCTTTGAAGATTAACTTGGATTGAGTTGCTTACGATGTTACCTGCGAAGTAGATGCAGACATCTTGTTACTTGTCATTTTTGTTTTTTCTTTGTTCAGAATGGATAATGTATGCACTGGGTTTTCTTTTTCTTCCTCTGATCTTTAACTGTAAACCTGTCCAAGAGTGATGACGCTGTCTGTAACCTTGGACATTTTGAATGCATCCTCTAACAACCCAGTTTTGCCAAAATATCTGTTTAGATTATATTTGAACAAAAAAGTGAGTACAAGTATTTTTGTACGTTTGTGTAATGAGTATTTATGCATTTTTGTGCAATTTAAAGAGGTAATCTGTATAAGTTGATGTTTAGTCTGCCCTTGTGGGTTTCTTAGGTGTTATTTTTGATGGATGTTGAATCCTGTCTATAATATCCTGTTTTGAAGTAGAAAAAAGTGCAATTTTCTTTGGCTTGGTGTTAAATACTGAAATATTCTGACCGTGGCAGTCAGAACTGCTACTGTACATGGACTGCTAACATGAGATTGCTGTAAAACAAAATGCTGATCATTCAGAATGTGAAACTGGATAATAAATGGATTGACGGTGCATATGCGCTATGTAGTGGTTGAATTGCAAGCAGACAATATTTTGTGAAAATGGGGGGTAAAAAAAAAAATAATTAAACTGGGAAATATAGTAAAAAGATGCTGTCATTTGCTGTTACTGAGAAGAGTTTTCGCAATCTAAAATAATTAGCATAAATATAATTTGACTGATGCTTTCATACTCCCGACACAGCCAAAAATAAGGATACCTTTCATCCCATTTAATTGGAACTACTTCACAACTGTAAATGGCTACTTCAAGTATTTTGCTATCTGACCTGGACCACAGTTTAAACAATGGGCTACAGTTAAACTTCAGGACAGTTCACCTTTTCCATTGATGTATGAAGGCTACTACTGTGTGACTAATTTCATATTTCTGTGTCTAGACAATATTTCAGTCCAGCATAGGTTGAGAGAGATTCAAACATGCTACTGACAGGTCCACAAATTATTTACGTTTTCAAAATCTAACAGTCCTTTTCCAAATACCGCATAAGTTACTGCAAAGGCGAAACATTCTTCCAAAACGAGGATGCAGTGTTTCAGCTTCGGGGTTTAATAAATTATCCACACACACATCCAACACCACTAACAGTAATTGTGACTGTGGTTCTGAAATGAATGAGGTGAAACTTAGACTATAGCACTGCTCTACATGACTAACAAGCTAGCACAGGCTTGTAAATTACAGCACAGGCTATACGCTGTAGCAGGAAATGGGTGTTCACATGGCAATAACCTACACAGGCTATGGAACTTGTAGACATGGTAAACTTAGAACATACAATACTGCACTGTTTACATTATATGTCTACACAACATTAACACATTAAGCATCGTTATACACAGAAAATAGCCTACCGCATCATGAGAAATGCTAACGAACAGCTAATTGCTAACAGGCATGCTAAATACTAATTCATTCTGAATGGAAATGCTACCACTAGGGGAGATGGCTAACAAGCTCAACCTAAATGGTGATTAGAACAATAGGCGATGTTGTGCTCTGAAAATGAGACACATCTTAAGTCACTTTTTGATGTATGCACAAAATATCAGACAGCAAAGGTATTGTGACCACAGGAGGGAAACGTAGCGACAGATAGGCATAGTTTCATTTGGGTGGGGAGCCAGGCCCAGCCAATCAGAATGAGTTTTTCCCCACAAAAGGGCTTTATTACAGACAAATGTGGAGCCGGATGTGGAGGTCCTGGGCTGGCGTGGTTACATGTGGTGTGCGGTTGACGCCGGTTGGACGTACTGCCAAATTCTTTGAAATGACATTGGAGGCAGCTTATGGTAGAGAAATTAACATTCAATTCACTGGCAAAAGCTTTGACGGACAAGCTCCCTCAACTTGAGACATCTGTGGCATTGTGTTGACAAAACTGCACATTTTAAAGTGGCCTTTTATTGTCCCCAGTACAAGGTGCACCTGTGTAATGATCATGCTGTTTAATTAGCTTCTTGATATGCCACCTGACAGGTGGATGGATTATCTTGACAAATGAGAAACGCTCACTAACAGGGATATAAACAAATGTGGGCTCAAAATGAGAGGAAAATAAGGTTTTTGTGTGTATGGAACATTTCAAGTATTTTTTATTTCAGCTCATGAAATATGGGACCAACACAACATCAAATCAAATCAAATGTATTTATAAAGCCCTTCTTACATCTGCTGATATCTCAAAGTGCTGTACAGAAACCCAGCCTAAAACCCCAAACAGCAAGCAATGCAGGTGTAGAAGCACGGGGGCTAGGAAAAACTCCCTAGAACATGTGTTTATATTTTTGTTCAGTGTAATTATATACCTCAGTGGTGGTACTGGCTATATGTCCTTCAGTAGGGACTACTTATGGGATGAAGATGCAACATTTTGGCAATTTATGTATGATATTTGTGAGACAGATCATGCTTTCCATCCGATCCTGCAACCTCCACTGGATACAGGTATGATCCTGCCTGCTCTGGACTCCAGTGAAGTGACAATGTGATGATATCGCTAGTTGATATTGACTGCTAGCATGAAAGGTTTAAAATGCAGTTTATTTCTGTATCTTGCAGTTTGAAAATGCATCACCGTTTAGGGCTGTAATGACAGGATACATTTGCGCTGCGATTGTGCGTCCATGTGCTAATGCGGGGTTCTCAAGCTTTGAACCACATCTTTTTGGGGGTGGCGAGTCAAAGTTTGAAAACCGCTGAGCTAGTGAACAGATTGCTGATTTGCTGTAACAGCTATAGGACCGGTTGCAGTGCAAACATGAAATTGTAGAGAGAGAGAGGACTGCCATAAATGAATATGCAGCTAAAAAATGGTTTGCTGATCAAGAATATGAACAGTTTACTTTGCAATATCACTGGCAATGGGGCAACAATTACTAGCAAAGGCCTACTGGTCTTTTGGTATGTCCAAATTACTTGAAATTGATTTTTACTCATGAAGCTTGCATTTGGAATTTGTTCAAATTAATTATTAAGACTTCAGAATGCATGACTTGGACTTGACAATATCAATTTGGGACTCGATTTGGACCTTCGAATAATAGTGATTTGGTCCCACCTCTGACTTTTGGTTATACAACGTTATATGGTAATGCTAGTGAGCCAGGCTAGCTATGATACCACAGATTCAAGGGGAAGGACACTGTAGCTAGTTAAATACAGCAAGGTAATGTGCTGTAGCTTGTCAGAGGAAGAAGTGTATAGCTCACGTTAGCTAGCTACCTTGCCAACAACAGCTAACTGTAGTCCATTAGCATTTAGGGTCAATTCAGGGCAGGCACTTGGATATTAACTTGCTAGCTAAACTTAGGATGTAGCCAGCTTGCTTTCAATGTTTCAACTCGAAGAAAGACATGCTAACCAACCCGGATTTGCAAGTTAGTTACACTATATGACCAAAAGTATGAGGACAGACAATTTTTTACATGCTACGTTCTTCAGCACTCTCCAGTCCTGTTCTGTGTGGCCTACCACTTCCCGGCTGAGCCGCTGTTGCCCCTAGATGTTTCCAAATCACAATAACAGCACTTACAGTTCACCGGGGAAGCTCTAGCAGGACAGACATTTGACTGGTTGGAAAGGTAGCATCCTATGACGGTGCCATTTTGAAAGTCCCTGAGCTCTTCAGTAAGGCCATTCTACTGCCAATGTGTGTCTATTTATTTGACCTTTTATTTAACTAGGCAAGTCAGTAAAGAACAAATTATTATTTACAGTGGGTTAACTGTCTTGTTCAGGGGCAGAACGACAGCTCGGGGATTCAATCTAGCAACCTTCTGGTTACTGGCCCAAAGCTCTAACCACTAGGCTACCTGCCGTGTAGCCATGCTGTTTGATCAATTTTATACACCTGTCAGCAACGTGTGTGGCTGAAATAGCCGAATCCACAAATTTGAAGGGGTGTCCACATACTTTTGTATGGGGGCATCGTCTGCTAATCCAAACAAACATGCCCAGGTTGGCCATGTCTAGCCCAATGACATCTCAAAACCCACCCACAAGGCCTGAAAACGAGCCCAAAATGTTTTGGGTTTTTTTGCACCAAGAGAGGAGCTGCCACATTTATCCAATAAATCCTTTTCCATAACGTTATCGAGCAAATTAAGGAATATCGATGTACTTTGTAACGACGTAGGCTAAGAAGCAAGTTTTCCATCAAAATAATAATTCTTGGGAGTTTAAGAATATGTCCCAAAAGAAAAGATCATTTGCCTTTTATTAAACTCGGCAGATTATTTTCCATCAATGGATGTCGTTTTAACGTGTTTCACTGCTATGATTAAGCAACAAGGCCCGAGGCTGTGTCCTACAACACCTCCCTTAGCCATGGTATATTGGCCATATACTACAAACCCCTGAGGTGCTTTATTTCTATTATAAACTGGTTACCAATTTTTTTAAATTTATTTTTTATTTTCACCTTTATTTAACCAGGTAGGCTAGTTGAGAACAAGTTCTCATTTGCAACTGTGACCTGGCCAAGATAAAGCATAGCAATTCGACACATACAACAACACAGAGTTACACATGGAATAAACAAAACATACAGTCAATAATACAGTAGAGCAAAAGAAAACAAAAAGCCTATATACAGTGAGTGCAAATGAGGTAAGTTAAGGCAATAAATAGGCCATGGTGGCGAAGTAATTACAATATAGCAATTAAACACTGGAATGGTAGATGTGCAGAAGATGAATGTGCAAGTAGAGATACTGGGGTGCAAAGGAGCAAGATAAATAAATAAATACAGTATGGGGATGAGGTAGGTAGATAGATGGGCTGTTTACAGATGGGCTATTTACAGATGCAGTGATCTGTGAGCTGCTCTGACAGCTGGTGCTTAAAGCTAATGAGGGAGATATGAGTCTCCAGCTCCAGCTTTTGCAGTTCATTCCAGTCATTGGCAGCAGAGAACTGGAAGGAAAGACGACCACAGGAGGAATTGGCTTTGGGGGTGACCAGTGAGATATACCTGCTGGAGCGTGTGCTACGAGTGGGTGCTGCTATGGTGACCAGTGAGCTGAGATAAGGCGGGGCTTTACCTAGCAGAGACTTGTAGATAACCTGTAGCCAGTGGGTTTGGCGACGAGTATGAAGCGAGGGCCAACCAATGAGAGCATACAGGTCGCAATGGTGGGTAGTGTATATGGGGCTTTGGTGACAAAACGGATGGCACTGTGATAGACTGCATCCAGTTTGTTGAGTAGAGTGTTGGAGGCTATTTTATAGATGACATCACCGAACTTGAGGATCGGTAGGATGGTCAGTTTTACGAGGGTATGTTTGGCAGCATGAGTGAAGGATTCTTTGTTGCGACATAGGAAGCCGATTCTAGATTTAATTTTGGATTGGAGATGCTTAATGTGAGTCTGGAAGGAGAGTTTACAGTCTAACCAGACACCCAGGTATTTGTAGTTGTCCACGTATTCTAAGTCAGAGCCGTCCAGAGTAGTGATGCTGGACGGGCGAGCAGGTGTGGGCAGTGATCGATTGAATAGCATGCATTTAGTTTTACTTGCGTTTAAGAGCAGTTGGAGGCCACGGAAGGAGAGTTGTATGGCATTGAAGCTCGTCTGGAGGTTAGTTAACACAGTGTCCAAAGAGGGGCCAGAAGTATACAGAATGGTGTTGTCTGCGTAGAGGTGGATCAGAGAATCACCAGCAGCAAGAGCAACATCATTGATGTATACAGAGAAGAGAGTCGGCCTGTGAATTGAACCCTGTGGCACACCCATAGAGACTGCCAGAGGTCCGGACAACAGGCCCTCCAATTTGACACACTGAACTCTATCAGAGAAGTAGTTGGTAAACCAGGCGAGGCAATCATTTGAGAAACCAAGGCTGTCGAGTCTGCCAATAAGAATGTGGTGATTGACAGAGTCGAAAGCCTTGGCCAGGTCGATGAATACGGCTGCACAGTAATGTCTCTTATCGATGGCGGTTATGATGTTGTTTAGGACCTTGAGCGTGGCTGAGGTGCACCCATGACCAGCTCTGAAATCAGATTGCATAGCGGAGAAGGTACAGTGGGATTCGAAATGGTCGGTAATCTGTTTGTTAACTTGGCTTTTCGAAGACCTTAGAAAGACAGGGTAGGATAGATATAGGTCTGTAGCAGTTTGGGTCTAGTGTCCCCCCCTTTGAAGAGGGGGATGACCGCGGCAGCTTTTAAATCTTTGGGAATCTCAGATGATACGAAAGAGAGGTTGAACAGGCTAGTAATAGGGGTTGCAACAATTTCGGCAGATCATTTTAGAAAGAGAGGGTCCAGATTGTCTAGCCCGGCTGATTTGTATCGGTCCAGATTTTGCAGCTCTTTCAGAACATCAGCTATCTGGATTTGGGTGAAGGAGAAATGGTGGGGGCATTGGCGGGTTGCTGTGGAGGGTGCCGGGCAGTTGACCGGGGTAGGGGTAGCCAGGTGGAAAGCATGGCCAGCCGTAGAGAAATGCTTATTGAAATTCTCAATTATAGTGGATTTATCGGTGGTAACAGTGTTTCCTAGCCTCAGAGCAGTGGGCAGCTGGGAGGAGGTGCTCTTATTCTCCATGGACTTTACAGTGTCCCAGAACTTTTTTGAGTTAGTACTACAGGATGCAAATTTCTGTTTGAAAAAGCTAGCCTTAGCTTTTCTAACTGCCTGTGTATATTTGTTCCTAACTTCCCTGAAAAGTTGCATATCACGGGGGCTATTGATGCTAATGCAGAACGCCACAGGATATTTTTGTGCTGGTCAAGGGCAGACAGGTCTGGAGTGAACCAAGGACTATATCTATTCCTAGTTCAAACATTTTTGAGTGGGGCATGCTTATTTAAGATGGTGAGGAAGGCACTTTTTAAAGAATAGCCAGGCATCATCTACTGACGGGATGAGGTCAATGTCATTCCAGGATGTAATTAGAACAGAAAAACGTTTTTTTTATGATATACCAAGGCTTTAAACCAAGCAGTATTCAGGGCTCAAACCACCCAGTTTATAATTGTAAATAAGTGCCATTTGCTCATGTGCAGGAGAGTGCTGAAAGTTGGGCAGAGGATCTCGAAATCTCTGCAAGAAACACTTGAACAAACTTCAAAAAACAAATGTTAAGCTATTTTCTGGCAATTGTGCCATTATATGCCAGATGTTAAGGCTACAAACTATTATAAATGGCCTAATTGCAAGATTGATTTGTTATTTCAATAGGCATATAGGCTGACTAAAATCAGGGTTTATAATTGCAATTGAACTTTGCCATGCTTTGCTGTGCAAGATGCAGGTATAAGCCCTAATAGGCCAAAATCTCATTTCATGGAAAAGTCCACAATGACACTGACATTAAATGGGATAGAGCTGTGACCATGTTCACAATTGATAACTTCCAATTAATTTAACTAAACAAGGCCATCAATAATTGCAAAATAACACAATGCTACAACAACAAACTGAAGTTATAGTATAGGCTTTTTATTAAATCTGTTTGCTAGCTTCAGGTAGGCTACACAAGTGGCACAAATTGATTTGCAATGACTCCAGCTATATAGTCATTTTAAACATTTATTGTATCAAAATGTAGGCTAGAGTAGCCACGAATGGAATATAAATAAATAGCCTACTTGACGGCCAACATATGCAAATGTATCATTCGCCACATTGTCCGTTTCATTGTGGACTTTTTCCCCATAACAAGCACGCGAGGGAGTTCGATAACTTCCATTTAAAATTTCCTCTCGCGCAACGTTCGAGATCCAAGAACTGGGCATACGTAAAATCCTTCGATTGATATGGTTTTCCGTAAAGTCGACATCAGAATGCAGTTTTCTTTACACCACCTCTGAGCGAATTTCTGTGCTCTAGTGCACCTAAAGTCATTTTCCAATGCTTTGTCGCGGTTATCAGTTCCATATGTTTGATGGAAAAACGGTTGAAAATAGCTGTTATCATATTGACAATCTAAATAGCCTACCTATAACTGGTAAAAATGTGTCCAGATGTGCGCTTGTGCTGCTCTGTCTCCGTGACTCAGCTGCCTGCTAAAGTGCTCTCTCAAAAAGTGCTCTCACGCACACCCTTCCGGTCCTCCACTCATTCACTTAACAATAACAGCCTGCTCACTGCCTGATAGTCAGCAGCAGGTCACAGTGAAAAATGCACCGAACAAAAATATAAGCGCAACATGTAAAGTGTTGGTCCCATGTTTCATGAGCTGAAATAAAATATCCCAGAAATGTTCCATATGTAGAAAAAAAGAATTTCTCTCAAATATTGTGCAAAAATGTGTTTACTTCCCTGTTAGTGAGCATTTTAGCCTTTGTCATTTATAATCCATCCACTTGACAGGTGTGGCATATCAAGAAGCTGATTAAACAGCATGATCATTACACAGGTGCACCTTGTGCTGGGGACAATAAAAGGCCGCTCTCAAATGTACAGTTTTGTCACACAACCCAATGCCACAGATGCCTCAAGTTGAGGGAGTGTGCAATTGTCATGATGACTACAGGAATGTCCACCAGAGCTGTTGCCAGAGAATTCAATGTTAATTTATGTACCATAAACCACCACCAACGTCATTTTAGAGAATTTGGCAGTACGTCCACCCGGCCTCACAACTGCAGACCACATGTAACCATGCCAGCCCATGACCTCACATCCGGCTTCTTCACCTGTGGGATTGTCTGAGGAGAGGGGGTGCTGCTGAGGAGTATTTCTGTCTGTAATAAAGCCCTTTTATGGGGGAAAAATCATTCTGATTGGCTGGGCTTGGCTCCCCAGTGGGTCGGCCTGGATCCCAAGTGGGTGGGCCTATGACCTCCCGGGCCCACCCATGGCTGCGTCCCTGCCCAGTCATGTGAAATCCATAGATTAGGGCCTAATGCATTTTTTTTCAATAGACTGATTTCATAGTATAAACTGTAACTCAGCAAAATCTTTGAAATTGTTTCATGTTGTGTTTTTTATATTTTTGTTCACCGCGGCCGTTTTCACCCGCCCTGAGAACTGCTGATATGGCAACCCTGAACATGCATGTTCTCATAAGGGTCGTTCCATGTCATTTCAGCAAGCCATGATACCCACCTTCTCAGATTGTTCTGAAATCATTTATGTAGTTAAAATTGATAAGATTAGCATTCCTTCAACATTATTCTGTTGAAATATAATTCTATCTCTGAGAAATTAAGCTAATTTATTGCACCCAAATTGGACATTTTAATTTATAGGACTCATGTAATATTCAATAAATATAGTACCTAACATCCGATTAGTCGGGTCATCCACAATACCACTCCCATCAAGCTACGAGTGTCAGGAAACCACAGAGAGGCAATCCAATTCATGCTAATTAAGTCTCCTCAGGTTCCTATTGTATTGGGATGCTCTTGGCTCCAGCGACACAAATTCCTCATAGACTGGACTGCTGGTGCCATCATGGGCTAGAGCCCGTTCTGCCACGCCTATTGCCTGAAGTCAGTGCTGCCTGCTCCGGGACATCTTCCTGTGGGCTCAGAAGTTGCCCCGGACCTCCCCGCCATTCCCGCGGAGTACCAGGACCTCCAGGAGGTTTTCAGTAAGGCCCACGCCACTTCACTTCCTCCGTACCAACCCTATGACTGCGGGATTGACCTTCTCCCAGGCACCGCCCCGGGGACGACTGTACTCTCTGTCGTGTCCGGAGACCAAGTCTATGGAGACCTACATCGAGGACTCCTTAGCTGCAGGGTGTATCCGTCCTTCTTCCTCCTCAGCCAGCGCAGGATTCTTCTTGGTGGAGATGAAGGACAAAACCCTGCGCCGTGCATCGACTACTAGGGCCTCATTGACATCACGGGGAAGCACCGCTACCCACTACTACTCATCGCTTCAGGGGGCCACTGTTTTCTTCAAGTTGGATCTGCGGAACACCTACCACCTGGTGCGGATACGGGAGTGGAAGACTGCCTTTAACACGGCCAGCGGTCACTACAAAAATCTGGTAATGCCATTTGGTCTTACCAACGCCCCAGCTGTGTTCCAGGCCCTGACGTTCTCCGCGACATGTTGAACCGGTTCGTCTTCGTCTACCTCAACGACATCCTCATTTTCTCCCACTCAGCCCAAGAACACATAATCCACATCCGACAGGTCTTCCAGCACCTCCTGGAGAACCAGCTTTTTGTGAAAGCAGAGAAACCATCCCCTTCCTTGGTTACATCATCGCTGCAGGGAATGTACAGATGGATCCCGGGAAGGTGAGAGCGGTGGTGGATTGGCCACAGCCTACGTCTAGAGTGCAGCTGCAAAGTTTCCTGGGATTCAGCAACTTTTTTTGTCGCTTTATCCGGGGTTATAGCACCGTGGCTTCCCCCCGTCTGCACTCACCTCTCCCAAGGTTCCGTTCACGTGGTCCCCAGCTGCTGACGGGGCGTTCCGGGACCTCAAGCACCGCTTCACCACAGCTCCCATATTTGTTCAACCTGACCCATCCCTTCAGTTCATGGTGGAGGCTGATGCTTCAGTTGTCGGTGTGGGGGTTGTCCTTTCCCAGCGTTCAGCCTTGGACCTCAAGTTAAATCCCTGCACCTTTTTCTCCCATCGCCACAGCGCCACAGAGAGGAATTACGATGTGGGGAATCGTGAGCTTCTCTCGGTGAAGATGGCGTTGGAGGAGTGGAGACACTGGTTGGAGGGGGCAGAACATCCGTTCATTGTGTGGACGGATCACAAAAACCTGGAATATTTCTTCACCGCCAAGCATCTTAATTCCAGGCAAGCTCTGTCTCGGGCAGAGGGTATGGCTGTCCACTCGAGGTCTGCCCCGCCAGGTGGAGTCCCGCGAACTTTCCCTCCATTTTATCGGCCCATTACCCATCTCCAAGATCATTAGCCCCTCTGCTGTTCATCTTTTGTTGTCCCGTACCCTCCGTATATACAGTTGAAGTCGGAAGTTTACATATACTTAGGTTGGAGTCATTAAAACTCATTTTTCAACCACTCCACAAATTTCTTGATAACAAACTATAGTTTTGGCAAGTCAGTTAGTACATCTACTTTGTGCATGACACAAGTCATTTTTCCAACAATTGTTTCCCTCGGGAAGGGAGAGGGTATCCGCCCTCATTTCGTGCCTCTCGGGGAGAGCTCTGGAGTGGGCTAACACCTGCGGCAGGGGACGAGGAGCGCACAGGAGTTCGCTTTGGACTTTCAGACCCTTGCTGCCGGAGCGGGATGGAACGACAGGGCCCTGATCAACCACTGCAGGCAGGGCACTCTGGCGTCACCCCAGGTGAAAAGGCACCATTCTCACCCAGAGCCCTCTGTTGCACACATGTTTTTGTTTGTTACGTTTCCTGAATTTTTCCCGCATTCCCAGCATAAGGCGCTCGTCGATTCAGGCGCGGCTGGGAATTTTATAGACAGATCATTAGCCTATAGTTTAGGGATCCCCATCGTTCCTGTGGCAATGCCCTTCCCAGTTCACGCCTTAGATAGTCGACCATTAGGGTCAGGGTTGATTAGGGAGGCCACCGCTCCTCTGGGCATGGTGACACAGGGGGGTCACACAGATAAAATCAGTCTCTTTCTCATTGACTCTCCTGGTTTTCCCGTGGTGCTAGGTCTACCCTGGTTAGCTTGTCAAAACCCCACTATTTCTTGGCAACGGAGGGCTCTCACGGGGTGGTCGCGAGAGTGCTTGGGGAGGTGCTTAGGGGTTTCCATAGGTGCTACTACGGTGGAGAGTCCAGACCAGGTCTCCACCGTGCGCATTCCGATTTGGCATTCCAGTATGCCGATTTGGCTCTTGCCTTCTCCAAAAAGAAGGCGACTCAATTACCACCCCATCAACGGGGGGATTGTGCGATAGATCTCCTGGTAGACGCCGCACTTCCCAGGAGTCACGTGTATCCCCTGTCACAGGCGGAGACTGTAGCTATGGAAACATATGTCTCCGAATCCCTGCGTCAGGGGTACATTCAGTCCTCCACTTCACCCGCCTCCTCGAGTTTATTTTTGTGAAGAAGGAGGGAGGTTTTCGCCCGTGTATTGACTATCGAGGCCTTAATCAGATAACTGTGAGGTACAGTTACCTGCTACCTCTAATTGCCACGGAGATTGAGTCAATGCATGGGGCGCGCTTCTTCACCAAACTTGATCTCAGGAGTGCTTACAACCTTGTGTGTATCCGGGAGGGAGATGAGTGGAAGACGGCATTCAGTACGACCTCAGGGCATTATGAGTACCTCGTCATGCCGTACGGGTTAGTGAATGCTCCATCAGTCTTCCAAGCATTTGTAGATGAGATTTTCAGGGACCTGCACGGGAAGGGTGTAGTGGTGTATATTGATGACATTCTGATATACTCCGCCACATGCGCCGAGCATGTGTCCCTGGTGTGCAAGGTGCTTGGTCGACTGTTGGAGCATACCCTGTACGCCAAGGCTGAGAAATGCCTGTTCTTCCAACAGTCCGTCTCCTTCCTAGGGTACCGCATTTCCACCTCGGGGAGAGTGACCGCATTTCAGCCGTGCGTAATTGGCCGACTCCCACCACGGTAAAGGAGGTGCAGTGGTTTTTAGGGTTTGCCAACTACTACCGGAGGTTTATCGGGGGTTTTGGTCGGGGGTTTTGGTCAGGTACCTCACTGCTGCAGAGGGGGCCGGTGCATTTGCAGTGGTTGGCTGAGGCGGACAGGGCTTTTGGTCACTTGAGGGCTCTATTTATCTCAGCTCCCGTGCTGGCTCATCCGGATCCCTCTTTGGCATTCATAGTGGAGGTGGACGTGTCCGAGGCTAAGATAGGAGCCGTGCTCTCTCAGAGCTCGGGTACGCCACCGAAGCTCCGCCCCTGTGCCTTCTTCTCGAGGAAGCTCAGCCCGGCGGAGCGAAACTATGACGTGGGGGATCGGGAGCTGTTGGCTGTCGTCAAGGCTCTGAAGGCGTGGAGACATTAGCTTGAGGGGGCTAAACACCCTTTTCTCATCTGGACTGACCACCGCAATCTGGAGTACATCCGGGCGGCGAGGAGACTGAACCCTCGCCATGCAAGGTGGGCCATGTTTTTCACCCGTTTTGTGTTCACCCTTTCTTACAGACCAGGTTCCCAGAACGTGAAGGCAGACGCACTGTCCTGGCTGTATGACACAGAGGAGCGGCCCATGGATCCCACCCCCATACTCCCGGCCTCCTGCATGGTGGCGCCGGTAGTGTGGGAGCTGGATGCGAACATTGAACAGGCGTTGCGTGCAGAGCCCGCTCCACTCCAGTGTCCCGCTGGGTGTCTGTATGTTCCGTCTGCTGTCCGTGACCGGTTGATCTATTGGACCCACACGTCACCCTCCTCTGGTCATCCAGGCATTGGTCAGAGGGTGCGCTGTCTGACTGGGAAGTACTGGTGGCCCACTTTGGCTAAGGACGTGAGGGTTTATGTTTCCTTCTGCTCGATGTGCACCCAGTGTAAGGCTCCTAGGCACCTGCCCAGAGGTAAGCTACACCCCTTACCCATTCCACAACGGCCATGGTCGCACCTGTCAATCAATTTCCTGACTGATCTTCCCCCATCACGGGGTGATTCTGGTTGTTGTGGATCGTTTCTCTAAGTCATGCCGTCTCCTTCCTCTGCCCGGTCTCCCTACGGCCCTACAGACTGCGGAGGCCTTGTTTACGCACGTCTTCCTGCACTACGGGGTGCCTGAGGATATAGTGTCTGATCGGGGTCCCCAGTTCACTTCGAGGGTCTGGAGGGCGTTCATGGAACATTTGGGGGTCTCGATCAGCCTTACCTCAGGTTTTCACCCCGAGAGTAACGGGCAGGTGGAGAGAGTAAACCAGGATGTGGGTAGGTTTCTGAGGTCCTATTGCCAGGACTGGCCGGGGGAGTGGGCAGCGTTCGTGCCCTGGGCAGAGATGGCCCAGAACTCGCTCCGCCACTCCTCCACTAACCTCTCCCCCTTCCAGTGTGTATTGGGGTATCAGCCAGTTCTGGTTCCTTGGCATCAGAGTCAGACCGAGGCTCCTGCGGTTGACGCCGCCCATGTTCACCTTCAGCACGCCGGGCTGCGCCAGAAAGTTGGCGCAGACCATCACCGCAGTGAGGCCCCGGTGTTCGCACCGGGGGACCGGGTCTGCCTCTCGACCCGAAACCTGCCCCTCCGCCTACCCTGCCGGAAGCTGGGTCCGCGGTTTGTGGGGCCATTTGAAGTCCTGAGGAGAGTGAACGAGGTTTGTTATAGAATACAGCTTCCCCCCGATTTCCGCATTAACCCCTCGTTCCATGTGTTTCTCCTCAGGCCGGTGGTGACTAGCCCGCTCCATGAGTCTGAGGTGCGGGAGGTTCCTCCGCCCCTTCTGGACATCGAGGGGGCCCCGGCGTACTCCGTTCGTTCCATCCTGGTTTCGAGACGTTGGGCGAGGGGAGGAGAGATGCTGGGTTCCAGTTGAGGACGTGTTGGACCCTTCAATGCTGCGGGAGTTCCACCGTCTCCGTCCGGATCGCCCTGCACCTCGCCCACCGGGTCGTCCCCGAGGCTGGTGTCAGCGTGCTGCTGGAGCCGCGAGTCAAGGGGGGGGGGTTCTGTCACAACTTCTGCCGAAGTTGATGCCTCTCCTTGTTCGGGCAGTGTTCGGCGGTCGACGTCGCCGGTCTTCTAGCCATCGCTGATCCATTTTTCATTTTCCATTTGTTTTGTCTTCCCTCATTATGTGTTGTGTATTTAACCCTCTGTTCCCCCATGTCTTTGTGTGGTATTGTTTATTGTAAGTGGTCCCGTGTGGCTCAGTTGGTCGAGCATGGTGTTTGCAACACCAGGGTTGTGGGTTCGATTCCCACGGGGGACCAGTACGGGGGGAAAAAAAATTATGAAGTGTATTCACTACTGTAAGTCGCTCTGGATAAGAGCGTCTGCTAAATGACTAAAATGTAAAATGTAAGTGCATGTGCACATATGTTTGACTGGTGCGCGTCGGGTTATTGTACCCATATTTCGTATTTTCTTATGCCGTTGGTTTTTACTATTAAACTGCTCCGGCTATTTACCAAGTTCTGCTCTCCTGCGTCTGACTTTCCTGCCACCAGTTACGCACCCCTTACAATCTGGGTCTTCTCTTGAGTCTTGACACCCCCATTGTTTGCATGAGTGGTTTGTCCCATACTGTTTGAAGGTCTGATTGGTTCACTGTGAGGATCTGTGGAGTGGAGTGTCCCATTTACTGGACCCCTCTAATGAGCCAGCAATTAATGGGACCTGCTAAGAAAGGAAGGGGTGAGGAAGGGGTGCGAGGGGGGCTATGGAACCTGCCAGACCCTATTAATATCACTGGTCACTAATTGATGTCACTGGTCTGAAGGCTTGGAACACTTCTCTAGTTGAATACAATCCTTTATTAATAAACACTTCTCTGTTCCCTTCTGTTTTTTGTTGTTGTTTTAAAATAGAACTTTCCTCTCCATGAACAGCAGGAAGCAGATTGTACAGTCAACTTTCCTGCCAGTTCTTGGCTAAGGTGACATCATTTATCAGAATGCAGCAGCCACTACTCTTAACTTTGGAAACATACCATAGCGCCCTTCACTTTATTACAGGTGAAAGTTTTAATACTCATCACTGCATCCTGTATCAGAAGGTCGGGTCGACTTCACTAAAATCCCATTGATCACTTCATTACTCCTTTCTTGTTTTCAAAGCTCTGATTCACAAACTTCCAACATACCTCACTTTCCTGTTTAAATATATAAATATGAGATACCTAACCCGTTCGCAGGGTTGGTTAACTGCTTGTCTCCAGGAAGTTTGGTAAATCTGCCTTTTAGTTTTAACGCACCACAGTTATAGAATACCTTACAAAACAAATTACACCTGGATTCCCTGGTGCCAATAGGGCCGTTTAAAACTCTGTAGTTAAATGAATTCACTGAAGTGTGCAGTTGTTTCAATTGATTATTAGAACTTGTGGTAATAACCCAATGTAATGTATTTATAGCTGTCTTGTAGTTTTTATCTTTTTGTTGTTGTATTGATGGAAAACATTTTGTCCTCAGGGCACCATGTTCAATTGTGTTCCCCTGAATAAATAAAATATTATAAATCCCTGCCTGGGCCGTGTGGGTATGGGGGGAAAATTCCTTTTCTGTCATCTGAATTAGTCGTCTTAAGGGATTTTTAAGATCATTTAGATCTCAGACCATTTAAAAAACATTTGTCTGGACTTTAACCCGACTCAACTGATTGCAAAACCCACACGGATGAATGTAAAAAATGAATCCATCAAACTCCTCACGATTGACCTAATTCTGACAAATAGCCCCCACAAGTACTTGTTCAGTGGTGTCTTCGCTAATTATCTCAGTGATCGCTGTACTATTGCATGTATTAAAGATACCAAACAGATGAACACTGAGCCTTGTATAGTAATGAAGAGACACATGACTTTTCCTCAGTAAACTACATGCCTGACCCTGAATTGGCTCTAGAATTGTTCTCATCTATTTTTATCTCTCTGGCAGACAAACATGCTCTCTTTAAATGCATTAGAATAAAATATATTTAAAAAATCCTTGGTTCTCGATAGAACTTTCAGATCTTGTTATGATGAGAAATCAGGCCTGGATTAAGGCCAAAAAAAACGGACTTTGTAGCTGATTGGCAGATTTTCAGGCTATTGAGAATAAGATGCACTTCCTCAATCAAGAAAGCTAAATCTAGCTACTTTCTAATTTCTATCTCAGACTGCTGGTGATCCATCAACATTGTTTTGGAGAACAGTTAATGCATCCTCTCCTTCCCTGCCTAAGCAAGTTGTGCAGGGGTTAAAGCAAAAACAAATCCCATGACTGAAATTTTAGTCGATCTCCGATCGATTGTCTGGGGCCAAGTTAACCTCCCCTTTCATGTAAGAAAGTCATGACCATCATGCTTTTTGGGAAAGAGCATTGTTTTGTACATGTATTAAACTGCAAGTTTGACCAATTCCAGTCCCCTTGCTTAGGGGGTTCCGGGGTCCTCCCCGTGATCATTTTTATGTGGAAGGACTGAGAAGCTCAGTTCTGGTGACTTTATAAAAGGACATTCTACACCAAAATGTATGAAAATAAAATTATACTGACACCATCTAAATATATAATGTCCACCTCCAGAAATGGGCCCAAAAACATATTGTAAACATTCATGTTAAAATATTTGGAACATATTGGAACATGCATATAGCCTATGCATGGTCTATATTATCAGATGTGCTATAAGCAATAAGCATCATCACCTGTAGCTCAACTGATGAAGCATAGTGGCTATAAAATATACAGAGGCTGAATCATGGTTTGTCCATCTGCATTTACCCCACACAACACAACATCCTGATTTATTATTTTATTGTAAATATGAAATATAGAAATATTTTTGTTCGTTTCTATTACAAAGTATGTTATTTCCCTTTTTAAGACGATATTGCCCCTTTAAAAGGGCTCTGTTGCGCAGCTGCACCTAAACCATGCCTGAAACTCCAGTTGTAAAACTGCATTGGTAAAACTATGCCACGCAATTATTTTTTTAACAAAGGCAAAACTGCTATCAGAAGTGTTTACCCATAATTGCATTAACAATTGTTGTGCATTGACTGCTTGTCAGAATACATCTTTCCCTCCTATGGCATCTCCAAACCACACCCCCATCCCCCCAGATATTTTTTTATCGAAGATCTACACTGATCTAAAAAAAATGACCTCTCAAGAATCCATATGACGGAAATTGGTCGCTGTGATGGAGAACTTTAACCCCCGAGTTGTGTCAGACTCGGTGCACAATCGAGAGCAACCTGTCGGGCTGTATCACCACCTGGTACGGTAACTGCACCGCCCACAACTGCAGGGCTCTCCAGAGGGTGGTGCAGTCTGCACAACGCATCACCAGGGGCAAACTACCTGCCCTCCAGGACACCTACAACACCCGATGTCACAGCAAGGCAAAAAAGATCATCAAGGACAATAACCACCCAAGCCACTGCCTGTTCACCCCGCTTCCATCCAAAAGGCGAGGTCAGTACAGGTACATCAAAGCTGGGACAGAGAGATAGAAGCTGTTTTTCAATCTCAAGGCCATTAGATTGTTAAACAGCCATCACTAGCACAGAGAGGCGGCTGCCTACCTACAGACTTGATATCATTGGCCACTTTAATAAATGGAACACTAGTCACTTTGATAATGCCACTTTAAGAATGTTTACATATCTCACATTACTTATCTCATAGTGTAGTATACAGTACATATCTCTTGCATCTTAGCCACTTCTGTCACTGCTCATCCATATATTTAGATATTCTTATCCCATTCCTTTACTAGATTGTGTGTATTAGGTTTTGTGGTCGAATTGTTACATTTTACTTGTTAGATACTGCTGCACTGTCAGATCTAGAAGCATAAGCTTTTCGCTACACTCGCAATAACTAACCATGTGTATGTGACCAATAAAATGTTATTTGATTTGAGACTCTGGCATCATTATGGAGAGAAATGCGATGTGATGATTTTAGTCAGCAATTTATCTCAGCGGGCTTTTATTTGAAAGAACTGTTGGTTTAATTGACCTTGGTCAGCCAGTCAACTGCCGACCCTATCCCAACCTCTAGTTGGCTCAATTTCTAGTGAGTCTTTGTTTTCATTTCAACAACTTTCTACTTGTGATGTGCTGTACACATTGCACAAGATTTCTTGAAAAAAAAAATCCACTGAGGTTGATTTTCTTAATCCTTTCTTGCTGCAGCTTTCTGCTCCTCTGATTGCAGAATCTTTAACACACGTTTAACCTTAAAATGATTTCTGGTACCATCCCCAGGGTCTGGAAGACAACCGCTCCACAAAGGTTAACGTTTTTAATCATGAATCTTATTCTGGAGGCAGCACTGCAGAGTGGTCACTAGCTGGGATAGCCACAAAGTCATAGGGTGGGTTGCAGCAAGGTTTATCTATTAATCTTGTTGCACCAAATGTTAAACCTAGTTTTAAATGAATTGCAATTAAATCCTTCCTAAATTTAGTTCACATTAAACCTAGATGAATTTTAAACCTGTTGCTCAATTTAAGATGAACTTAGATTGGAGATTCATTCTAAACTTGAGGTGGTTTAACTGATAAAATGGCAGCATATCTACTGTGGAGAGACCAAAACGACAGAGTTCCTCAGATAATATTTTTAGACACTGAATCCTGTTGAGTTTTATGATAATGAGTTTTCAAGCAGATACCGCTTCTCCAAGGACTCTGTAATGCAACTGGAAAGAAAGGTTGGACCAACCATTAAGCATGGGAGTGATAGGAACTTGGCTGTACCCCCACCACTTCAGCTCCTGGTGACCCTACGGTTCTACTCAACTGGATGATTCCAGATGGTGGATGGGGACTTTTCTGGACTCCACAGGTCAACTGTCTACAGGATTGTAGTCAGAGTGACCAGTGCTATTGCCGGTCTGAAGAATCAGTACATTAAGGTTCAATCCTACAGAGGAAACAGCAGCTAGATTTTACAGGAGAGCTAAATTCCCAGGTGTACTAGGGGCAATAGACTGTACACACATTCCTATTCCCAACCCTGGTGGTGAGAATGGAGAACTATTCCGTAATCAGAAAGGTTACTTCTCCATCAACGTGCAGGCTGTCTGTGATGACAAAGGTCAGCTCACCAACATCGTAGCTAGATGGCCAGGATCCATCCTTGACAGCAGAATCTTTGACAATAGTCAACTGTGTGCAATGCTGGAAATGGGGGCAAATGAAGGCCACCTATCCAAATCAAATTTTATTGGTCACATACACATGTTTAGCAGATGTTATTGTGAGTTTAGCGAAATGCTTGTGCTTCTAGTTCCGACAGTGCAGCAATATTTAACATGTAATCTAACAATTCCACAACTACCTAATTACACAAAAATCGAAGAAAAGGAATGGAATAAGAATATAAACATAAAAATATATGGATGAGCAATGATAAAGTGGCATAGGCAAGATGCAATAGATGGTATAAAATACAGTGTACACATACTGTATGAGATGAGTGATGCAAAATATGTAAACATTAAAGTGACATTATTAAAGTGACTGGTGATCAATTTATTAAAGTAGCCAATGATTTCAAGTCTGTGTGTAGGCAACAGCTTCTCCGTGTTAGTGATGGCTGTTTACCAGCGTCAACCCTTACAGTTAGAGATAAGAAGCAGGTACAGGGAGTGAACATTTAATGGCGATGGACATGGAACAGGACAGGACTGTGTCTGGACGTGAACACATGACATTAATGCAGACAGGCGTGGGAGCCCAACGATCCTGCTGAAGCGTGACGTGGGGTGGGCGCCTGCCGAGCCCACAGAGGCAATACGACCTCTCAAGCCAGCTAAGGTGTGGAAGACCGGACCCGACGTCACCAACCAACACTCCCTGATGCTTCTTTTCGTGGTATCTGCATTCTGTAAGAGTCGACTCTGATTGAGACAAGAAGCAAGTACAGGGAGTGAACATTTAATGGCAACGGACATGGAACAGGACAGGACAGCATCTGAACGTGAACACATAACAACATTAATGCAGACACAGGGAACAAACGGGGGAGCAGACAGTTATAGATGGGGCAATCAACAAAGGGAAGGAGTCCAGGTCAGTCCAATGAGCACTGCCTAGTGTAATGACAGGTGTGCGTAATGAAGGGCAGCCTGGCGCCCTCGAGAATCTAGAGAGGGAGAGCGGGAGCAGGAGTGACATTAACAGTCTGATGGCCTTGAGATAAAAGCTGTTTTTCAGTCTCTCGGTCCCAGCTTTGAGTGACAATGGATATGCCTGTCATGGGTACCTTTATGACTCCCCTTTTAAACCCCCAGACACCTGAAGAGAGAGTACAGCCTTGTTCTAAAATGGATTAACTAACAAAATGTGGAAAAAGTCAAAGGGTCTGAATACTTTCCAAATGCACTGTAGCTATCAGATTTCCCTGACTCTCCCTCAGCCCGTTGAATTTCCCGCCTCCCTTTGCTTTGGTAGCTAACTCAGCCGGCACTCTTTTAAAGTTTTACCATCGCATGGGCCCCAACCATCTATCTGTAAGTCTCTGCTCTCTGTTTGCTTTTAAAATGCGTTATGTTTTAGTTGTGTTGTGTTAGTTGTGTTCTAGCTGGTCTTCAGTAGTTGGGTCTACCTTGACAACCATAACCATGGTGGCTGGCTAAGCTAATAGTTAGTTGGCTAAATAGCTAACATTAGCTGGCTGGCTATCTTGCCGGCTAAGATAACTGCAAATAGCTAACGTTCCTTGATAACTGATTAGATGGTGTTGTGTATTTCCAAAATGTTGGTTTACTTTAATGTAGCTGTAAGCTAGATGTTAATAGCAGCTGGCTAATTCATGCAGTGCTAACGTAACATTAGCAGGCTATTAGGGATAACGTTAGCAGGCTAGTTGGCTAACAACCTTGCAAGTGCATTTGTAACAATAAATTCATAAAGTATTTGCCTGTAAGTTGGCTGAAAATATAATTGAAACCTGTAGTAATTAGTGAAAATTATTTAATTTAATTTGAAGTTATACATTTGAAGTTATTTCTATTGGAGTTTACATTATAGGCAATAGGCTAGCTTGTCGGGTCCTCCATATTACATCACACCCTGGAAAAATATGATCGGTTTTATGTATTAACTCGAAAAATAGAAAAGTGAGGTGTAACTTTGCAGTGTGACTTTTGATGTGTCTACTAATGCAAATCCATATGTTACATGTTTGTTACATTTATGTTACCTAAATTTAAGTTTTAAAAAATTATCTAATTTCACCAGATGTTGTCGAGGTGGGTCGCTAGCGGAACGCCTGTGCCAGAAAGGTTAGGTAAAAACAAAATAATCTGATCTGATCACAGATTACTAAGTGGACAGCAAGGTGTGCATTTGTAAATCAGTTGGAATATACTGTTGCCAGAAATTCTGCCCATGAATTCCATTTGCACATCACCCAATTCCTCATACTTTCTGGACAGCAACCAGACAAGAGCCTGCAGAGAGGCAAGTGCCTGCAGAGGCAACACTGCCGATTCCTAGACTGTGCCTATTTATACAACTCCTCCATCTCCTGGATTGAATAATGTACTGCATACTTAGTATGCAGTACATTATACTATCCAGCTGATGATGCTATGAGTGTTACAGGCTTTGGTTTTCGATTTCAAGGTTGGTTCAATTTGGGTGTGATTGGAGTCTTCCTCGTTGGTCAGGATGTGTTGCACCTGTCGCCTCGTTTAGTCAGTTAGTTAAGAGCTGCAGAGCCAATGCTCCAGTTGGCATGAGAGATGTTGGAAGTGCTAGACTGCTGTTTACTGTAGCTCGCCCTTTTTAAGTTGTGAAACAAAGACTTTAATCTTGTCTCACCTGTTTAGTTTACGCCACATTTATTTTTGCTCCTTTACCTAAGCGTCAGGCAGCCTAGCGGTTAAGAGCATTGGGCCAGCATTCCCAGAAAGCATGGATTATTGAGTCATTGTTAGTTTTGCACTTAAGACATGACCTTGCCATTGTGCTGTAGAATTTGTGAATTGTGTCAGTTGTGTAATAAATTCTATACATTAGTTTATACTGGATTAAGCGTACATTTTCGATAACTGACGAAATTACAGTTATGTTCCACAGGTGAGAAGAAGTCAGGCCCCTAAATGGCAGGTAACCCAAAGAAAGAAGACAGGTAGGTGGCTGGTATGTTGCAATTAACCTTAGTGAACTAAGAACATAATATATTTACAAAATAATACATATGGGAGCAGTCAGCCTAGTACATCCGGACGCACAACTGCAACGCGTTTCACCTACTAGTCTTCATCAGGCAGCGTTCATTAGAGTTACCAGCCTCAGAAATTGCAGCCCAAATAAATGCTTCACAGAGTTCAAGTAACAGACACATCTCAACATCAACTGTTCAGTGGAAACTGCGTGAATCAGGCCTTCATGGTCAAATTCCTGCAAAGAAACCACTACTAAAGGACACCAATAAGAAGAAGAGACTTGCTTGGGCCAAGAAACACGAGCAATGGACATTAGATCGATGGAAATCTGTCCTTTGGTCTGATGAGTTCAAATTTGAGATTTTTGGTTCCAACCGCCGTGTCTTTGTGAGACGCAGTGAACGGATGATCTCCGCATGTGTAGTTCCTACCGTGAAGCACGAGGAGGTGGGGTGGGGGGTGCTTTGCTGGCGACACTGTCTGTGATTTATTTAGAATTCAAGGCACACTAAACCAGCATGGCTACCACAGCATTCTGCAGCAATATGCCATCCCATCTGATTTGCGCGTAGTAGGACTATAATTTGTTTTTCAACAGGGCAATGACCCAACACACCTCCAGGCTGTATAAGATCTATTTGACCAAGAAAGAGAGTGATGGAGTGCTGCACCTGGCCTCCACAATCCCCCGACCTCAACCCAATTGAGATGAGATGGACCGCAGAGTGAAGAAAAAGCAACCAACAAGTGCTCAGCATATGTGGGAACTCTTTCAAGACTGTTGGAAAAGCATTCCAGGTGAACCTGGTTAAAAGAATGCCAAGAGTGTACAAAGCTGTCATCAAGGCATTTTTGTATTTATTATTTAACTAGGCAAGTCAGTTAACCTCTCAACAGCCAGTGTAATCCCGTGGCGCGATATTCAAATACCTTAGAAAAGCTATTACTTCAATTTCTCAAACATATGACTATTTTACACTATTTTTTTCATATTTATATCAAAAACCAGCTTTTTACATTAGCATGTGACGTTCAGAACTAGCATACCCACCGCAAACTTCCGGTGAATTTACTAAATTACTCACGATAAACGTTCACAAAAAACATAATTATTTTAAGAATTATAGATACAGAACTCCTTTATGCACTCGCTATGTCCGATTTTAAAATAGCTTTTCAGTGAAAGCACATTTTGCAATATTCTGAGTAGATAGCCCGGCCATCACAGGCTAGCTATTTTGACACCCACCAAGTGTGGTACTCACCAAACTCCGATTTACTATTAGAAAAGTTTGATTACCTTTGCTGTTCTTCATCAGAATGCACTCCCAGGGCTTCTACTTCAATAACAAATGTTGGTTTGGTTCCAAATAATCCATAGTTATATCCAAATAGCGGCGTTTTGTTCGTGCGTTCAAGACACTATCCGAAAGGTAAAGAAGGGTGACGCGCCCGACGCGTTTCGGGACAAATTTCAAAATATTCCATTACCGTACTTCGAAGCATGTCAAACGCTGTTTAAAATCCATTTTTATGCTATTTTTCTCGTAAAAAAGCGATAATATTCTGACCGGGAGTCGTTGTTTTCATTCAAAGAGAAAGAAAGTAAACATGGTGTCGGCTCGTGCACGCGCCTCCAGTCTCATTGTCCTCAGATCGACCACTATCCAAATGCGCTAATGTTTTTCAGTCATGGCCTGCAAAGCCACCATTCATCGTTCTGGCGCCGTCTGAGAGCCTATGGGAGCGTTAGAAAATGTCACGTTATGTCAGAGATCCCCTGTTTTGGTTAGAGATGATCAAGAAGGCCATGAAATGGTCAGAGAGAGCGCTTCCTGTTTGGAATCTTCTCAGGTTTTGGCCTGCCAAATGAGTTCTGTTATACTCACAGACACCATTCAAACAGTTTTAGAAACTTTAGGGTGTTTCCTATCCAAATCAAACAATTATATGCATATTCTAGTTACTGGGCAGGAGTAGTAACCAGATTAAATCGGGTACGTTTTTTATCCGGCCGTGCAAATACTGCCCCCTATCCCCAACAGGTTAAGAACAAATTCTTATTTACAATGACGGCCTACTGGGGAACAGTGGGTTAACTGCCTTGTTCAGGGGCAGAACGGCAGATTTTTACCTTGTCAGCTCAGGGATTTGATCCAGAAACCTTTCGGTTACAGGTCCAACACTCTAAGCACTAGGCTACCTGCCACCTCCCCCAGGCAAAGGGTGGCTACTTTGAAGAATCTAAAATATATTTAGATTTGTTTAACAGTTTTTTGGTTACTACATGATTCCATATGTGTTATTTCATAGTTGATGTCTTCACTGTTATTCTACAATGTAGAAAATAGTAAAAATAAACCAAAACCCTTTAATGAGTAGGTGTTTCAAAACTTTTGACTGGTACTGTATATATATTATAGCGTATGTTCTCCGAATTAAGATGCAATGATGTCTGCAGAAGGAATGGGGCGTCAGCTGTGACATGACACATTGACTTTGAAAAAATATATTTTGGTTATTGAACTACAGTAAGTGAAGTGAATTTACACCCGGTAACAAAACTGTGGTAATGGATTTTCATCATGGGTCCCTGATCTCTACTGCACAGAAATGCCTAATTATGGATATGAATGTCATTCTCTTCATGGTGATGTATCCTAATAGGTACACAAAGGTATAAATATGCAATATCCTTCTTTTGCATATTTGAATATTATTCTACCACAGGGATTGGTAACTTTGATGGGGGTGGGGGCCACAAAAAATCTGAACTCCTCATGAGGGGCCGCAGTTGCTCGCAGTTCTGCGTACCCACATCCATACACCACCACACACCCCTACCTTGGGAGCAAAACATTAGTTGCCCTGCTCTTGACAGCCGAGAGCTAATTTTTACATTTTAGAGTTAATTTCGTACAATTATACACATTTTGTTTTACAGCTAATTTCCTGCAATTCTACGCATTTTTCTGTAGGGTGGAGGGAAATGTTTGCAGTGACATTGACTATCAAAATCAATGGGGGCCCCCGGCCGGTAATTCGACCATGATTGCTACCAATCTAAAAAAATAATTGCTGACATGGGTGACTATCAGTGACTGACACTGATGCACAACCAAATTTCGAACTTGCACCTTAAGCATTGTTGTACTATTCTAACTCGCAACAGTAAGTTGAGACCCCGACTGAGGGCCTTCAAAAGGGGGGTCGCATGCTGCCAGTTGCCCAGCCCTGTTCTACACAATGGCTATTTGAATGAGCTCTGCCTCCAAACAAGACCAAATTTGGTTGGACCGGACCAAATCTGAACCAATCACAGACGTCACAGATGTTTTACAAGTTTGGACATCAAATTACAGCACAGAAGAGTACAACACAGCACAGTACAGTATAGTTCAGTACAGTAGAAATAGAGTACAGTACAGTAGAGATCAGCACAGTAGAAGTAGAGATCAGTGCAGTAGAAGTAGAGTACAGTAGAGTTCAGTACAGTAGAGTTAAGTTCAGTACAGTAGAGTTCAGTACAGTAAAGTATGAGAAACCTGCGTATTTTCCTCAAAAGTACGTAATGTCACGATTCAAAAGCTATATGATATTACAGAGAACAAGTTAATTATCTCGCATCCCGGAAAAGATTTGTAATGTTGTACTTCTTCACAAAATTAATGCTACTGTTGTGTTTTTGCGCTAGCACTCAATTGACTCCCATTCACTCCTTGAAGGAGAGCTCTCCTTGTCCCAGAAACGCCCAAAATGCACCACGCTGCCCTTTCACGAAGCATGGGCAAAGCACACAATGAGCGTTAATACAATTCCAATGGAGTTTCCCATCTCCTCAAAAGTATCTCTGGTCTGAATCTGAGTACCTCCCCGACCCTTCACCGAATGAGAACACATTCAGGCCAGTCTGATTGGCCTAGAAACCGATGGGTTGGGCCAGAGCCAGAACACACATGGGTAAAACGACAGTTTGAAAATTCATCATTGACTTTGATACTCTGATTTTTTTGAGACAATCCAATTGTTGATGTCTTTGTTTTGCACAAAGACATAGTCCAAGGGTGAAAGTAGATTTAATTTCTTACCGGAACGGGACACCCAAGTGCGTGCACACATTTTTTTTAATACTACAGAAATTACAGGGTAGCCAACTCTGCAAACAGATCAATAAAAACTATGCTGTCTGATCCATATAATCGGCCTGCGAAAAGGGGAAACCCAAATACAATATGACCTCCATCTAACCTGGAGGAGAAAAGATTGTCCAAAAACAAACAAAAGTGGCACTGACCCAGTGAATATGCACACTCACCGGGGATATGGCTGATGTTCTCCGCTGGTGCTAATAAGATATGCTACTGTTCCCTCAAGTTAAGAATTTTGATAACTAAAAGACAGATTAGTGTATTTTCATTGTTATCTCTTTACAGCAATAGCCATTTGCTTTACAAACAATTTTTCTGTGATTGCATTTTTAAATATTGCGATACGCCTCGCTGGCTCTCCGCTTTTCACTGACAGTCGCAACGCAACAATCTTCTATTGGTTATTTGCAGCGCGTGCTGCCCAAATTGCGGGCCCTTCAAATGGCAGGCTATGCGATTGAAAACAATCCACAGCTTCTTTTTTTAAAGAAGCTAATGATCCTCTGTGGCTAAATCATGCTTTCTGGTGTAGTAGCCTATTTTGAATGATTTGATGTATTTCTGTAAAAACAGAAGTAAGTTAATTAGGCTATATCATTTTGGCAATTCAATTTCCTTTAGGGAAAGCTTCCCCTAACCTTCTGGACCTGCCACCTATGCCTTTTAATGTGGCATAAACACAACCAGTCATCTAGGCGGAGTTCCTCTGTCCAGTGTCTGTGTTCTTTTGCCCATCTTAATCTTTTCTTTTTATTGGCCAGTCTGAGATATGGCTTTTTCTTTGCAACTCTGCCTAGAAGGCCAGTATCCCGGAGTCGCCTCTTCACTTTTGACGTTGAGACTGGTGTTTTGCGGGTACTATTTAATGAAGCTGCCAGTTAAGGACTTGTGAGGCGTCTGTTTATCAAACTAGACACACTAATGTACTTGTCCTCTTGCTCAGTTGTGCACTGGGGTCTCCCACTCTTTCTATTCTGGTTAGAGCCAGTTTGCGCTGTTCTGTGAAAGGAGTAGGGCACAGCGTTGTACGAGATCTTCAGTTTCTTGGCAATTTCTCGCATAGAATAACCTTCATTTCTCAGAACAAGAATAGACTGACGAGTTTCAGAAGAAAGTTCTTTGTTTCTGGCCATTTTGAGCCTGTAATCGAACCCACAAATGCTGATTCTCCAGATACTCAACTAGTCTAAAGAAGGCCAGTTTTCTATTGCTTCTTTAATCAGAACAAACGTTTTCAGCTGTGCTAACATAATTGCAAACGGGTTTTCTAATGATCAATTCACCTTTTAAAATGATTAACTTGGATTAGTTAACACAACGTGCCATTGGAACACAGGAGTGATGGTTGCTGATAATGGGCATCTGTACGCCTATGTAGATATTCCATAAAAATGTTGCCGTTTCCAGCTACAATAGTCATTTACAACATTAACAATGTCTACACTGTATTTCGGATCAATTTGATATTATTTTAATAGACAAAAAATGCTTTTCTTTCAAAAACAAGGACATTTCTAAGTGACCCCAAACATTTGAACGGTAGTGTACATATTTGGATGAGCAATGTCAGAGCAGCACAGACTAAGATACAGTAGAATAGAAAGAATACAGTATACATATGAGACGAGTAATGCAAAACATGTAAACATAATTAAAGTGACTAGTGTTCCAATTATTAACGTGGCCTGTGAACTCAAGTCTATGTATATGTAACCGATGTGAAATGGCTAGTTAGTTAGCGGTGGTGCGCGCTAATAGCATTTCAATCAGTGACGTCACTCGCTCTGAGACTTGAAGTAGGGTTTCCCCTTGCGTTGCAAGGGCCGTGGGGTGTCAGTTGTTGATGTGTGCAAGGGTCCCTGGTTCGAGCCCGGGTTGGGGCGAAGAGAGGGACGGAACCTACACTGTTACATATATAGGGCGGCAGCTTCTGTGTTAGTGATGGCTATTTAACAGTCTGATGGCCTTGAGATAGAAGCTGTTTTTCAGTCTATCAGTCCCAGCTTTGATGCACCTGTACAGACCTCACCTTCTGGATGATAGCGGGGTGAACAGGCAGTGGCTCGGGTGGTTGTTGCCCTTGATGATCTTTTTGGCCTTCCTGTGACATCGGGTGCTGTAAGTGTCCTGGAAGGCAGTTAGTTTGCCCCCGGTGATGCATTGGGCAGATCGCACCACCCTCTGGAGAGCCCTGCGTTTGCGGGCGGTGCAGCTGCTGTATCAGGTGTTGATACAGCCCGACAGGATGCTTTCAATTGTGCATCTGTAAAAAGGTTGTGAGGGTTTTAGGTGCCAAGCCAAATGTCTTCAGCCTGCTGAGTTTGAAGAGGCTGTGTCTGTGTGGGTGGACCATTTCAGTTTGTCGGTGATGTGTACGCCGAGGAACTTGAAGCTTTCCACCTTCTCCATTGTAGTCCCATCAATGTGGATGGGGCGGTGCTCCCTCTGCTGTTTCTTGAAGTCCACGATCAGCTCCTTTGTTTTATTGAAGTTGGGTGAGAGGTTATTTTCCTGGCACCACATTCCCAGGGCCCTCACCTCCTCCCTGTAGGCTGTCTCGTCATTGTTGGTAATCAGGCCTACTACTGTTGTGTCATCTGGGCTGAGCACACATCCTTGTGGGGCCCCAGTATTGAGGATCAGCGAAGTGGAGGTGTTGTTTCCTACCTTCACCACCTGGGTGTGGCCCGTCAGGAAGTCCAGGACCCAGTTGCACAGGGCGGGGTTCAGACCCAGGGCCTCAAGCTGAATTAAGAGCTTGGAGGGTACTATGGTGTTGAAAGCTGAGCTATAGTCAATGAACAGCATTCTTACATAGGGTTCCTCTTGTCCAGATGGGATTGGACAGTGCGATTGCGATTGCATCATCTGTGGATCTATTGGGGTGGTAAGCAAATTGAAGTGGGTCTAGGGTGTCAGGTAAGGTGGAGGTGATATGATCCTTGACTAGTCTCTCAAAGCACTTCATGATGACAGAAGTGAGTGCTACGGGGTGATAGTCATTTAGTTCAGCTTATGACCCTGGGACTAAACACCTCCCTCTGCAACTGGATCCTGGACTTCCTTACGGACCACCCCAAGGTGGTAACTGTAGACAACAACACATCTGTCACGCAGATCCTCATCACCGGGCCCCCTCAGGGGTGCGTGCTCAGTCCCCTCCTGTACTCCCTGTACACCCACGACTGTGTGACCAAGCAACAGTGGTAGGCCTGATCACCGACAAAGATGAGACAGTGAGGAGGTCGGAGACCTGGCAGTGTGGTGCCAGGAAAATAACCTCTCCCTCAATGTGAGCATGACAAAAGAGAAAGAAGGGCCAAAATGGCCCCCATTAACATTGACAGGGCTGTAGTGGAGCTTGTCGAGAGCTTCAAGTTCCTTGGTGTCCATATCATGATTTGGCATGGTTCCCCAAATCCTCCAAAAGTTCTACATCTGCACCATCGAGAGCATCCTGACCAGTTGCATCACTGCCTGGTATGGCAACTGCTCGGCATCAGACCGTAAGGTGCTACAGAGGGTAGTGCGTACGGCCCAATACATCACTGGGACCAAGCTTCCTGCCATCCAGGACCTACAGTACCAGTCAAAAGTTTGGACACGCCTTATCATTCAAGGTGTTTTCTTTACTTTTACTATTTTCTACATTATAGAATAATAATAATAATTATAGAACATTATAGAATAATAATAATAATTTATGTTATTCAGTGATATTTATTCCCATAGTAATTCGTTATGGATCCATCCAGATGTGGTTAGAAAACAGTGCATTTGGTGGACTCGGTAAGAGTCAATTGTCCTGCTGATAGCCCATCAAGGTTGGAAGACTTCTTTTGTAAAATACTGTCAGACTTGGGGATTATGGTCACGGACAATGCTATTCGCAAACACTATCATCAGATGCCTGTGTTACGCCGAATGTGAAAGCCCAGGAAAATGATCAGGTACAGTAGGCTACAATACTGTACTGTAGTGTCAGAACTTCTACTGAAGTTGATGCCCCTCCTTGTTCGGGTGGTGTTCGGCGGTCAACGTCACCGGCCTTCTAGCCACCATTGATCAGTTTTTCCATTTTCCATTGGTTTTGTCTGGTCTCTTTACACACCTGTTTCCTATCCCAGTAATTATATGTTGTGTATTTAACCCTCTGCTTCCCCTCATTTCTCTGTCGGTGATTGTTTGTTTGTTATGTACGTGTTGTTTCTGTATCGGTGTGCGACGGGTTATTGTTTAACCCGGATTCTTTTTCTACGTTGGTTTTGGAAATAAATATTCCATTTTTAAACCACTCTGTTTTCTCCTGTGCCTGACTTCCCTGCCACCTACATACACGGACTATGACAGAATCACCGACCAATTTTTTGAAGTCAGCAGGAGAAGAGATCCCGGACAGGGAGGTGGAGGAGCGCATCCAGAAGAATGCAGAGAGACTATCACATCTATGCGCTGCTATGGATCGCGCTGTTCAGCTGATGGACCGCTTAGAAAGACGGGAGATTCAGCCAGCGCCTCCACCAGCCCAACCGGGGTCGATCCAAAACACCCCTTGTCAACAGCCGTGTGTAATTGGCCGACTCCCACCACGGTAAAGGAGGTGCAGCGATTTTTAGGGTTTGCCAATTACTATCGGAGATTTATCCGGGGTTTTGGTCAGATAGCTGCTCCCATTACCTCACTGCTGAAGGGGGGTCCGGTGCACTTGCAGTGGTCAGCTGGGGCGGATAGGGCGTTTAGGAAACTGAAGGCTCTGTTTACCTCGGCTCCTGTGTTGGCTCATCCGGATCCCTCTCTGCAATTCATAGTGGAGGTGGATGCATCTGAGGCTGGGATAGGAGCTGTGCTCTCTCAGCATTCAGGTACGCCACCTAAGCCCCGCCCCTGTGCCTTCTTCTCTAAGAAGCTCAGCCCGGCAGAGCAAAACTATGATGTGGGGGACAGGGAGCTGTTGGCTATCGTCAAGGCTCTGAAGGTGTGGAGACACTGGCTTGACTGAGTCCTCGCCAGGCAAGGTGGGCCATGTTTTTCACCCGTTTTGTGTTTACCCTCTCTTATAGACCAGGTTCCGAGAACGTCAAGGCAGACGCACTGTCCTGGCTGTATGACACAGAGGAGCGGTCCATGGATCCCACTCCCATCATCCCAGCCTCTTGTTTGGTGGCACCAGTAGTCTGGGAGCTGGACGCGGACATTGAGCGGGCGTCACGTGCAGAGCCCGTTCCCCCTCAGTGTCCAGCTGGGCGTCTGTACGTTCCGTCCGCTGTCCGCGACCGATTGATCTACTGGGCTCACACGTCACCCTCCTCTGGTCATCCTGGGATTGGTCGGACAATGCGCTGTCTTAGTGGGAAATACTGGTGGCCCACCTTAGCTAAGGACGTGAGGATTTATGTTTCCTCCTGCTCAGTGTGCGCCCAGTGCAAGGCTCCTAGACACCTACCAAGGGGTAAGTTACAACCCTTACCCGTTCCACAGCGGCCGTGGTCGCACTTGTCGGTGGATTTTATAACCGATCTTCTACCATCACAAGGTAATACCACGATCCTGGTCGTTGTGGATCGCTTTTCTAAGTCCTGTCATCTCCTCCCTTTGCCCGGTCTCCCTACGGCCCTACAGACGGCGGAGGCTCTGTTCACACACGTCTTTCGGCACTACGGGGTGCCTGAGGATATAGTGTCTGATCGAGGGCCCCAGTTCACGTCAAGGGTTTGGAAGGCGTTCATGGAACGTCTGGGGGTCTCGGTTAGCCTTACCTCGGGTTTTCACCCCGAAAGTAACGGGCAGGTGGAGAGAGTTAATCAGGATGTGGGTAGGTTTCTGAGGTCTTATTGCCAGGATCGGCCGGGGGAGTGGGCGGAGTTTGTGCCCTGGGCAGAGATGGCTCAGAACTCGCTCCGCCACTCCTCCACTAACCTCACCCCGTTTCAGTGTGTGTTAGGTTGTCAGCCGGTTCTGGCCCCTTGGAATCAGAGCCAGACCGAGGCTCCTGCGGTGGACCACTGGTTCCGGCGCACGGAGGAGACCTGGGACGCAGCTCACGTCCGCCTTCAGCGCGCCGTACGACATCAAAAAGCTGGTGCAGACCGTCGCCGCAGTGAGGCCCCGGTGTTTGCACCGGGGGACAGGGTCTGGCTCTCGACCCGAAACCTGCCCCTCTGCCTGCCCTGCCGGAAGCTGAGTCTGCGGTTTGTGGGGCCGTTTAAAGTCCTGAGGAGATTGAACGAGGTATGTTATAGGTTAAAGCTTCCCCCCAATTACCGCATTAACCCCTCGTTCCATGTGTCTCTCCTCAGGCCGGTGGTGGCTGGCCCGCTCCAGGAGGCCGAGGTGCGGGAGGTTCCTCCGCCCCCTCTGGACATTGAGGGGGCCCCGGCGTATTCTGTTCGATCCATCCTGGATTCGAGACGTCGGGCGAGGAGTCTTCAGTACCTCGTGGACTGGGAGGGGTACGGTCCGGAGGAGAGCTGCTGGGTTCCGGTGGAGGACGTGTTAGATCCTTCCATGCTGAGCGAGTTCCATCGTCTCCATCCGGATCGCCCTGCGCCTCGTCCTCTGGGTCGTCCCCGAGGCCGGTGTCGACGCACTGCTGGAGCCGCGCGTCGGGGGGGGGGGGGGGTACTGTCACGAAGTTGATGCCCCTCCTTGTTCGGGTGGTGTTCGGCGGTCGACGTCACCGGCCTTCTAGCCACCATTGATCAGTTTTTCATTTTCCATTGGTTTTGTCTGGTCTCTTTACACACCTGTTTCATATCCCAGTAATTATATGTTGTGTATTTAACCCTCTGCTTCCCCTCATTTCTCTGTCGGTGATTGTTTGTTTGTTATGTACGTGTTGTTTCTGTATCGGTGTGCGACGGGTTATTGTTTTACCCGGATTCTTTTTCTACGTTGGTTTTGGAAATAAATATTCCATTTTTAAACCACTCTGTTTTCTCCTGCGCCTGACTTCCCTGCCACCTACATACACGGACTATGACATGTAGGCCTAATAATGCTAAAAATAATGCTTAAATTAATCTACTGCTGGTCTTTTCTATCTGCTGCACATTTTTACATTGTATTCCATTTCCAGTGAGACTATTCAAGCGATCGACTCACTGATGGATGAAGATGATGAGCTATCAGCAAAGGCCATCTGGACCAGGCCCGTATTTGAATTTTGATGGTAAGTTTAGCTATTTACAAAGCAAAAGGTACATAAAATATTGTAGCCTACACCTAATGGACTGCTATGTGTTCCACAATAATTCACCCCATCGTTTCTTTCAAGGTAGGATTACAGCAATATTTTGTTATATTTAGGCCTATTTACATGTTTATTTCTAGTATTGTACCTAATGTTGGCTGTTAGGCTAAATGTATTTTCTTCTTCTCCAAATGCAGACAATGACCCAAAACACACTGCCGCCCGGGTTTGCATTGCAAATGAGGGCATAAACTGGGTCAAGACGCCGCAGAGTAAGTTGACCTTTATGTAGTAAAATAAAGGTTAAATAAAAATAAATAATTAAATGACCTACAACACTTTACTCAACACTAGTGAGACTTATGTCGCTTACAGTAGACCTACAGTATATCGGTCTACAGTATATCTAAAAATATATTTTTCATCTCTACATGTAGGTCTCCTGATTTAAACCTGATCAAACTTGTTTTGCATCAACTGAAAACATTAATCCGTAATTCTGCCAAGCCTACAAGAAAAGATTAACTTGTAAAGGCTATCAAGACATTTTGGATTGAGAAATTGACAATACAACAATGCAACAAATGCATTGATCATCTCAGCAAAGTTTTACCCGTAGTCGTGGAGCTGGGAGGGAAGTGCAAGTAAAATGTAGTTGAAATAAACATCTGTATTTTGAAAGTATCTTTTTCTCGTTATTTTATTAACGAAAGCATAAAGATGTTTCATGAACAGATACTGTACAGTATACTGTATCCGACATTTTGGGGTTGCATGAGGTTTTGAGTTAGAAATGTAAACTTAGAGTACTTAAGCATCGAATACATTGCAAGTTCGGGGATTTTCACACCTACAGTAGCCGGGCTATGAAGAGTCTATTGTCCTGCTAATAGCCCATCATGGAAAAATTGTTTGCATGATGGGCTACACCTGCTACAGTACTACAGTAAACTTGTGAAAAACAAGTGTTTGAAAACATGTTTTTAAAATGCCTCCAGCTGTCCCTCACTACTGTAAATAAAAACACAGCATCTAAAGTGGTATAGATATATCCAACCATTATTATTATTATTAACCCTGTATTATAATTATATAAAAGCCCCTTAGATATTCTCACAGACCAGATTTGCCCTAACGAAAAATGCCCCTTAGATATTAATTTAGAATTTTCCAATCCTGGAAATGCTGTTTGCAGAATTCACAGCCCGCTACGCTACTGAAAAAGAAAATACCTCCATCACTACTGTAAATAAAAACACAGAATATCTAAGGGGCTTTTATATAAGTATAATGCAGTGTTAATAATAATAATACAATTTAATAATAGTTGGATAACAGATTGGCTCTCGGAACTCTTCAATATAATCATTAATTCAGAAGGTTAAACCCATAGGTTTTAGGCCTGCAGTAGGTTATAATAAATTGAAAATTGCATGTAAATTCATAAATCGGTACATCGAATAACTCTTCCCAACTATTTTGCAATCTATATGGCACAGCTGTCAATTTTTGAGTCCTTAAATTTTTATTTATCACAATTTTCTTTAACCAATTTTGGTCATTAATGCAGGGCTGACAGACAAGTTCCTTCCTTTTTTTTTTTTTTTTACTGAAATTGCAACCAACTTTCTATGGCTTGTTTAAAATATTACGATATTTTGGAGATGATTTCATCTCAAATAACCGAAAGTGAGCAATTGTAATCTGAATAAAGGGAAGCAGAGGTCAGGAAGGTCCAGGTGAACAAGGAGACGGTTGTAGCTGTCGTTTTTTTATGTGGAGAAGGTGTATGTTATGATGTGGAGGGGGGGTTGTTAATCAAGCTTGATATTATGGGGGTAGGAGGAAGAACGTTCAACTAGATAAAGGACTTCCTGTTTGGAAGGTCTATCCAGGTGAGGGTGGGGAAGTCTCTATCAGGCAGCTACCTGGTGGATAACGGTACACTGCAGGGAAGCCTGATTAGTCCTCTGTTGTTCTCAATCATGATCAATTATGTTTACTCTCAGGTACAGACGGATATTGGGATATTGCAGATGATGGGACCTTATGGAAGAGGGGAAGAAATGTGCCATACATAGTCAGGAAGGTACAGGAAGCAATTGATGAGTTCGAGAAGTGGTCATTAGTGTGGGGATTCAGGTCCTCTTGTAGAGAACTCAGACAGTGTTCTTTACTAGGAGGAAGGTGGGAGATGAGGTACACTTGAGGTTATATGGGAGAAACCAGGGTTGTGTTCAAGTTCCTTGGAGTATACTTTGACACTAGGCTGACCTGGGCAGAACACATTGAGAGTGTGGTGGGAAAGTGTAAGAAGGTGCTAAATGTGATGCGCTGTCTGACGGGGAAGGAGTTGGGGGCTGGGCGTTCCTCATTTAGGACCATGTATGTTGCATTGATCCAATCTATAATAGACTACGGCAGTATAGCGTATGGTTCGGCAGTCCGGACCTCATTGGAAAGGCTAGATGTCATACAGGGGCAAGGACTTAGAATATGCAGTGGGGCATTTCGGACCTGCACTGTGGCTGCACTACAGGTGGAGATGGGGGATATGCCATTGCAGATTAGGAGACGGCAGCTGGGAATGAATTATTGGGTCAACCTACAGAGATTTGGGGTGTCTCATCCTGCGAAAGGGGTTTTACAGGCATGCTGGGAACATGAGAAAGGACAGAACACAAGCTTTGGGTGGGTGGGTAATACCCAGGCGAGGGAGATGGGGCTGTATGGAAGGGAGTTTAGTCCAACAGTAACTATTCCTGTAAACCCACCATAGCTACTCCTACCTCCAGTTGTTGATCTAGAAGTGTTGGAGAGACTACAGAAAGATAGGGAGGCTGTTGATCCATCTAATTTGTTTAGTAGACGTTTGGATACTGTAGATCAGGATTTTGTGCCCATTTACACAGATGGTTCAAAAGATCCAAGGACCGGACGTACTGGGTCAGCATTTTTAGTGCAGGAATGTGGGGTGGCTGTCAGGAAATGTATTACAGATCATCTGTCTGTATATACGGAGGAGCTGATGGCCATACTGTTGGCCTTGCAGTGAGTGGAGGAAGCCAAGCCAGACAGAGTAGTTATGTGCTCTGATTCATGTGCAGTGTTGATGAGTCTGCCGTCCTTTAGCTCACGTAGCAGACAAGACCTGCTTTATGATGTACTACAAACCCACGGCAGGATTAGACAGATATGTATACAGATAAGATTAACTTGGGTCCCAGCCCATGTGGGGGGTGGAGGGGAATGAGGCAGTTTATGTACTGACTAAACAAGCACTTAGTAGTAGGGATGTTGTTGTAGTTTCAATGCAGAGGCAAAAAGCCTGATATGGACAGCGGTAGTGCAAAGATAGCAGGAGCAGTGCAATAGAGAAACTAAGGGCAAGCATTTATTCCAAGTACAGAGGAAAGTCGGGGAGGGTGGACGGCAGGATGGGACAGAAGAGAGGCTATTTTTACAAGGGTGGGACACAGCCGGTTGAATAAGACCTTAAATGTGATAGGAAAGCATCCCAGGAAAGTGTGATTATTGCCAGGAAACAGAGACATTGGAGCATGTATTGTTACAGTGTGGGCAGTATGAGAGGGAAAAAGAGAGGCTGAGATCTAGTATGAGGGAGAAGAGGATACAGGAAATTAGTTTAAATAGTATATTGAGTAGAATGTCATTAGATATCATCTCAAATATTTAGTTTTGTCTTTTTGAAGAGAAACTGGCAGGTAGGATTTAGTTTCTCCCTGTCTCTGGCCCACACTCCAGTACAGTAGGTGGCGGTAATGCACCATAACGTTGGCCGCTAACCGCCGATAAACCCCGCCGAAGAAGAAGATATCACCTTCTCTCTCTTCGTGTCCCCCAGAAAGCAAATGAGCAGCAGTCTTGCCGGTGTCGTCTCCCCTCGTTCATGAGCCAGGCCATAGGATCGGCGCATCACCTTCCAATTCAATTGCTTCCCGAATAACTTGTTGCACCCCTTCTCTCGGTTTCGCTGTCTCCATTCTCTATCACAGGAACACCAGTCTGATGTTTTGGGGATGATCTCTATTGATGGTATCTTGCATATGGTTCCATAAATCTTCATATTTTGTCTGTCACTCGGTCTCATTTTTCTGTTATTTTTTCAGTTCGATGTTGTCATCCTCCAATGTTGATATTCTCTCCTCTGCTTAATCAAGCCTGATTTTCATTTCCCTGACCGATACCTGCAAATCAGCCTGGGCCTGCTTGACCGTAGAGATTGATTTTTTTCAGGTCCTCGAGTAGTTCATTCATTATAGTCATCTGTGCCAAGGCTGTATGTAAAAAAAAGTCTGAGTCCTTGACTTTTTTCCCAGCTGCGTGTGTTTGGAGGAGACACCTTTGTTCCCCTCGACATATGTTGCTCTGTAGAAACTTGTTCTCTTTCCAACTTGAATCAATACAACTATATACTTAAATCTCTCCTGTTTTGAGAATGTTTGCTTATTTCATTACTTCCATTTGACAAATTGAGAAATTAGCGCGGGTAGATGAGGAGCCTCACTCAAGCGGTCATCTCACAGCAGTCTCATGAGGATCCACCCGCCTGTCCTAGCTTAAAAATGGACCAATATAAAGAGTATAAAGAGGTATACTGAGGGGTTCGTACAGATGCAGGAATTCCCACATGTAGGAACGACCCGAACTGCAAGCTGCAATTGCACCAATCTCACTAAGTTAGATAACGCGTTGATATCCAGGGGAATAGCGTATCTCCTTTTATAAACATGTCTAGCCATAGCTAACGTTACCTAGCTATATACAGTACCTATGCATTTGTTTATTAATTAAAATTAGTCAGTCCATGATATAGCCTAAGTTGACTAATTTTCCATGATGCTTAATTAGCCTACTTGCTGCTTGAATACTGACACATTTCTCAATAACACCATGTATTCTTGTAGGCTGACTGTATTAGCCTAGTTTACGATATGTTTGCTATGTATTGCTCTAGTGGTAGTGTGATACATTCATCCTGTTGGTCTGAGATGTCTAAAACGACCCATAAGCCCCATAAGGGAGTGGATGTCCCGCTTGCGGACATTTGCCACCACAGGAGTTTGGGCTGCCATCAGGCCAGCTCTTAGGCAGAAAAGGTGGTATGACCTCTTTCAGAAGGTATGGATTATGACGAGATAATGGTAAAACATACATATGAAATTTGAGCTGTGTGTTCATCTAGAAAACTTACTGTATTACTAGAAATACCTGTCATTAAATGTAGGCCTTTACTACTAGTGAACAGCAACTTTATTATAATAATTGTCATTGCATATTGTAACAAAGAGAGTATACGCCATGTCAAAGTCCCAAGCTGTGATCTTGTCAACCATTACAACAGGTTAAGGAACGTTCGAGAGAGAGCCAGAGTTCATCACCCCTTGACTCATGGTTTCGACTGTGGGGGAGGATGGGTAGTGGGGCGAATTGTCCAATCTGGACAACTCTGCTCAGGGGATTCAGAGATGTCTGTTGATTTCACCCCCAGGAGGTAAAATTAATCATGCTTACAGGTTGAAACATGTATTCTCTTTTCTGATGTACTGAAATTGGATACCATACTCTAGTGTTGTCTTGTGTATTTCCCTCCCTATAATTTAAGCAGGTCTCTTCCAGTGGACCTGCTGGGCCAACACCTACCGTACAACTTCGCCAGCGCCTGCGTCTGGTGTTCAGACTCCTCCATTGAGGACTGCATTGAAATAGTTGTCAATAAAGATATTGACATTTTTCCTCAACTACTATGGCTCTGCTACCATGATATAACACTGATTCAGATTATCCTTTTGACAGGTGGTTTGGTTTCCTCTTCTGTTCATTGTGACCACTACTAGGTTGATTTGCTCTTTTGCAGTTCAATAAGCAAAGGTTTGGGGGCTTTCATGTGTCATCAGCAAGACCAATAATCACAAGATGTCTGTAGCCCGGCTACGCTTGCCCCCACCCTTGCACCGGCCTCTGTGAAGGCCTCAACTCTTCCTCTTCCTGAGTACCCCCACATGGCGCCTGTGAGTGCCCCAACCCCTGTACCACCATCTGTGAGTGGCATTTTACCTACTACATCATGCACTGTTGTCCTAGAAATTACATCAAAACATGGAGAAAAACTGTAAATTGTGTCATGTTTTAAATATCACATGACCGTATTATCAGTATTCATATGTTTTTAATTTCCTTTTTAATTTCAGCCTGATGTGCCTAGGAAGCCTGTTTGGGTAATTATGATATAGCTTAGCCTATGGACAAAAATCCATATCGAGATACATTTTGTCACGGTGAGCGCTACTGGTGGTGAAGTCAGGTGCAGGAGAGCAGAGAGTTGTGAACAGGCGCACACTTTTTTTGGGCAGAGGCAACAAAACAGACACCACTGCATCAAAACCTCCAGCCAAAGGATAAAGTGCAAGGCACGAAACAGTCCCAACAAATGAGCAAATGTTACAATAAACAACCTTCGTGAAATACCATGGAAAATACGGGAAAAAACCCAGCCTAGCGCATACACACGAAACACGTAACAATTACAATTTCACCCAAAGACATGGAGGGGAACAGAGGAATAAATACATGCAGTGTGATTAGGGAATGAAAACCAGGTGTGGAGGGAACATGTCACGTCCTGGCCAGTATATAAGGTTAATTGTTTGTAGTTTGGTCAGGGCGTGACAGAGGGTATTTGTTTTATGTGGTTCAGGGTGGTGTGTTTGGTTTAAGGGTGTTTGTTTTAGTAATTCCGGGTGTTGGTTTATGTTTAGGTATTTCTATGTGGAGTCTAGTATGTCTGTTTCTATGTCTGGTGAATTGGTGTTGGGACTCTCAGTTGAAGGCAGGTGTTGTCTATCTGCCTTTGATTGAGAGTCTCATAAATGAGGGTGTGTTTGTGTTTCTGTTTTGTGGGTGATTGTTCTGTGTTCAGCCCTAGGCTTTGCCAGACTGTTAGTTGTTCGTCTTCGTATTTTGTATGTTCATTCTTATAGTTAATAAATCTCAAAATGAGCATACACGTACCTGCTGCATTTTGGTCTACATTTTCTGATGACGATTTCGCACTATCGTCGGAAGATGAAGACAAGCGTGACAGAACAAGACAAAACAAATGGAACAATGGAAAAATGGAGAGGCGATGGCTAGAAAGCCGGTGACGTCGACCGCCGAACGTCCCCCGAACAAGGAGAGGAGCCGACTTCGGTGGAAGTCGTGACACATTTCCTGAATTGATGTGATAACGATAAATAGTATGATATGTTTATAACATTAACCTGCACCAGTTTTTTATTATCCTTTAAACTACTAATATGAATTTAATGGTTGTAGTCAATTGTCCCATTAACAATCACCCATATTAGCACATTATTATTAGCAATCTTCAACAGCTGTTCTTTAGTACAGATTTCTAACAGTTCCTCTGATGGAACTAGTCTACATTAGACGACATAGTCACAAGTAACTACTAAAAAGAATCTTGCTCTTCCCCTCTGCTGAGCACACCAGACCACAATAAGAGAAGCGCCAATCACACTGGGCACCACAGTAAAGAGATGAGATATAAGGAGCTTCTCCAAATCCTACAATAACTCAACCCTAGTCTTTGTGCGGATTCACGGTGGGTAATTATACATTGTAACCCACTGGCATGGGAAAACCCCCCCAGCAAGCTGGCGGATTCCCCCCAAGCCACAGATGTGCCCGAGACAACTGCTCAGTCCACGGACACCACACAATAAAAAATAACCATGCCCAACGTATTCCAAAGTGAAAACCATCGCTAAGCCTAACAGGGGAAAAGAAAGGCTATAACTCCAGGTAGCAAATCACACTACCCTACCCAAATCTCCCACTGAGATACACAGCAGATTGTACTCACTTCCTCAGACCGATGTCCCAACAGCAAGTAGAGCAAGAGTTTTCAGCCTAGGCAGGGGCCTGGAAACTAACCAATGTTACTCTCTCCAACGCAGCACAAACACCAACTATCCACCAAAGTGGCAAGTCTGCCAGAAAAACAAACAAAAGGCAACCAACACTGGGCCTACCAAACAGCGCAACTCAAAAAAAATGCAAACAAAGCACCTACAGAGTTCTCAAACACTAACTCCACATTTTCTCCCAAACAAATGACTCATACCAGTTAGCTCAACAACACTAGTATTGGGCCTACTGGCATACTTATCCATGCAACACACTGTTTTGATGACATCACCGGACAACCAAAAACATTGATCCACCTCTAAGGCACTATACAGAACATTTTTAAGAGTATGCAGTGAATACCAACCAAAGTGCATCCCAAATAACATTACCACATAATAGTGTACGCCAAAATGTCTAGGAACCAACCTTATAATCCTGGATGAGCGCCTCACTTGTCAAACCGGCTCGTAGCCCATAACAAAAGGGAGACAACATGGAGATCAAGGAATAACAAAAATATATTTATTAACCAAAGTAAACTATAAACAAGTAACAATGGTGTGTGTGTGTGTCAGTAGTGTAAGTGAGTGGTTGCGTGCATAGATGTGATAATGAGCGGTGTTGAAAGGTGCCAAAGCAACCAAGCAAGCCAAAACAAAACAGCCACAAACATGCTACAACCAAAATCCAACAGCATGGAGAGAGTCTCCTCAACAAACGGGGGAAAAGTGTATTTATCCCCAGGACACACCCGAGCCCAGGTGTCCCATTTCGCTGACGACCCTCCCGACTCTGCCCACCGACATCCTGATAAGGAAAACAAGAGCAAAGAGAAAGAATACGGTAGACAGAGTGGGAGGGTCGTCACACCACAAATAATTTTCATATTAGGTCATATAATAGTCTACCATTTCCCATTTCTCCCGGCTCCTCTCCAGCCTGCAACGGGCCTCTGTTGAAACCACCTCACCTTTCTCCAGGACCCCCTCTGCTACAACCTCTATGAAGACCACCACTGCCCCTGTTGTCTCTCAGGACACCGCAAGCTCTGCTACAGCCTCTAAGTGCTCTCCTCTACTATAGCCTCTAAGAGAAACCTCAATGCATAATACACAGTATCATAACTCAAGGCGAGACCCAGATGCAGACACAGGAGGCAGATGGTTGAAGTCTTAAACGTTTAATAATCCAAAAAGGAGTAGGCAAGAGAATGGTCGTGGACAGGCAAAAGGTCAAAACCAGATCAGAGTCCAGGAGGTACAGAGTGGCAGGCATGCTCGAGGTCAAGGCAGGCAGAATGGTCAGGCAGGCGGGTACAGAGTCCAGAAACAGGCAAGGGTCAAAACCAGGAGGACTAGAAAAAGGAGAAATAGCAAAAGCAGGCGAACGGGAAAAACCGCTGGTTGACTTGGAACATACAAGGCAAACTGGCACAGAGAGACAGGAAACACAGGGATAAATACACTGGGGAAAACAAGTGACACCTGGAGGGGGTGGAGACAATAACAAGGACAGGTGAAACAGATCAGGGTGTGACACACAGTAATTTCTTAATTAATATCATTACATCCATTAAAACATAGCAGAAACAAAACTATGTGTCAGTGTTTTGGTATGATGAAGATATTGTGAGAAATCATTCATAGATTTTTTGTCTTGCTTTGCATTCTGTTGTCTTTTTTTTCATTTCCAGGAGAGCTGATTGGTGTGGACTGGCTGCTCAGGTAGACTGGGAAAGCCATAAAGGACAATGACTCTGACGAGACTGATTTTGAGGACAATGCATTGGAACCCACAGTTGGTAGTCCTCTGGATGACTTCATCATCACCACCACAGCTGACTTCTCTGCTGCCAGCCCCACCCAGACTGCTCCCAAAGCCACCAGTACCGGGCCTGCTTCACCCACAGCCAAGTCTGCTGCCAGCCAACTTGATTGGTTTGATACAGTTGAAGTTGGAAATTTATATACACTTAGGTTGGAGCATTAGAACTTGTTTTTCAACAACTCCACACATTTCTTGTTAATAAACTATAGATTTGGCAAGTCGGTGAGGACATCCACTTTGTGCATGACACAAGTAATTTTTACAACAATTGTTTACAGACAGATTATTTCACTTACAGTATAATTCACTGTATCACAATTCCAGTGGGTCAGAAGTTTACATACTCTAAGTTGACTGTGCCTTTAAACAGCTTGAAAAATTCCAGAAAATGTCATGGCTTTAGAAGCTTCCGATAGGCTAATTGACATAATTTGAGTCAATTGGAGGTGTACTTGTGGATGTATTTCAAGACATACCTTCAAACTCAGTGCCTCTGCTTGACATCATGGGAAAATCAAAAGAAATCAGCCAAGACCTCAGAAAAAAATTGTAGACCTCCACAAGTCTGGTACATCCTTGGGAGCAATTTCCAAATGCCTGAAGGTACCAAGTTCATCTGTACAAACAATAGTACGCAAGTATAAACACCATGGGAGCACGCAGCCGTCATACCGCTCAGGAAGGAGACGCGTTGAGGGTCAGTGTGGCACGTGTTGTTACCTACCCTTACCACCTGGGGGCGGGCCGTCAAGAAGTCCAGGATCCAGTTGCAGAGGGAGGTGTTTAATCCCAGGGTCCTTAGCTTAGTGATGATCTTGGAGGGCACTATGGTGTTGAACGCTGAGATGTAGTCAATGAACAGCATTCTCACATAGGTGTTCCTTTTGTCCAGTTGGGAAAGGACAGTTGGGAGTGCAATAGAGACATCTGTGGAACTGTTGAAGCGGTATGCAAATTGGACTGGGTCCACGGTGACTGGGATGATGGTGTTTATGTGAGCCATGATTAGGGCTGTGGCGGTCACGAAATGTTGTCAAGCAAATAACTGCTGGTCTCACGGTAATAGAACGTCAAATTACATAAATACATTTAGCATCTTCTGGCTTCCACACATAGCCTACAAGACACTGATGCAGACCTTTGGAACATCTACATTTTAAAAGGTCCATGTAAAAATCCATGTAATATAGCCTACACCTTCACAATAAATCCATTATTTATTTTAGACAGGTTTAAAGAAACATGTAGTCTATTTCAGAAGTATAGAACAGCAAGTTGTCCTTATGTTAGGTACTGATCTGGCTATGCCATATGGCTGTGGGCTACACTAGTTAATTTAGCAGACAAGATTTGCTTAGAATTCCGTGACATTATTTTATAGAATGAAGAATACAATTGAATAAAATAGAAAGGATATTTTCTCGAAACGATTTGATCGAGTGTGCACGTGGCTATTCTGTGTTGAGCTGCTAACAAAGAAACAGGTACTCCCATATGCTTAATTTAGAGTTATTTATGTAACTTTAGTTGTGATACAAACGTTGGGCTTTATGTTTGGATTTTAATACATTCTAGGCTGTATGATGCGACTCTAACGATGATTTGAAAAAAGTTGCATAAAAGGCATGAGTTCTGCTTTGTTATTTGTGCAGGCTGTACACACTTAATCAGTCTCTCATTCACAATTTGACAAGCACTTGATAATGCCTTGATTTTCCCGGCGGCATCCCCTTTGTGTGGCTGTAATACCCCCTAAAAAAGCCATGCCTTTTGCCGCCAGTGGCCATTGTGCCCTTGGGATAAATATAATAATTATAATTCCCTTCTCCCTGTGTGCTGCTTGCTCCGAAGCACCTCTCACTCACATGGCTCTCTGTCACGTGTTCGGGTCTTTCTCACAGGTTGCAAGTTAAGACAGACACATCCGGGACGCAACTGCGCACGTCCTTATCCAGTTCTGAGGTGCATATTGAAGATATTGGAAGAACTGTCCACATTTACTTTTCGTCAGCCAACAAGATGAGTAGGCCTAATGAACCGCAAAAGCACTAGCCTATGTCAATCTACTATCCCCCATAGTACAAAAGTTAACCTATTCTATTCTGTGCGAGAAATAAATATTCCAAACATAGTCTGGGAAAATTGTGGGATGCGATAGATCCCAAATTAATACAACCACTAGCATCCCCCCAAACAAATTACGCAATTGGGCCGACGCAACAGATCAGAATGTTTAACTTAAAATGTTGATAAACTATTAGGCTATTTCTTCACATTATAAGCGCAGTAATGCACACACGGCTATAAACGCGAATGTTCCATTAACGGGAAAACACCATATCAAAAGTGACTACAAATGCGATTATGCATGTAATACTTTTATTATAATGAAAGCTATCTTCCCCAAACTACAAACTCACGCACTGCATATGTATGTCAGTTAAGCTCTACACCTGTTGTAAAGCGGATAAAGGTGCTTAAGTTATTTGGCCACTTTTTAGTTGTGATGAGAGGACCATAGGCCTATATGTTTTGATAAGGTTTGCATCACAACACATGAGGCGTGCAACTTTGATTTGAAAAAGTAAAAAAAAATATGTATGCATTGTTTCTTGCCTTACTCTGGTCATCATCCACAAGTGATATATAATTCACAAGTGATATGCTAATATATTCACACATCAGAATTGACCATTATCATGCACCTATCTCAAATGTTATTTTTTTAAATTTAACCTTTATTTAACTAGGCAGGTCAGTTAAGAACAAATTCTTATTTACAATGATGGCCTACCCTGGATGACGCTGGGCCAATTACGCACTGCCATATGAGACTCCCAATCACAGCCAGAATTAATGCAGTCTGGATTTGAACCAGGGATTGTAGTGATACCTCTTACACTGAGATGCACCACTTTGGAGCCCTCGAAGACAGGGGCAGGGGGAAAAATACATCAAATCAAATTTCAAATCAAATTTATTTATATAGCCCTTCTTACATCAGCTGATATATCAAAGTGCTGTACAGAAACCCAACCTAAAACCCCAAACAGCAAGCAATGCAGGTGTAGAAGCACGGTGGCTAGGAAAAACTCCCTAGAAAGGACAAAACCTAGTAAGAAGCCTAGAGAGGAATCAGGCTATGACGGGTGGCCAGTCCTCTTCTGGCTGTGCTGGGTGGTGATTATAACAGAACATGGCCAAGATGTTCCAATGTTCATAAATGACCAGCATGGTCAAATAATAATAATCACAGTCAACAGGTCAGGGTTCCATAGCCGCAGGCAGAACAGTTGAAACTGGAGCAGCAGCATGGCCAGGTGGACTGGGGACAACAAGGAGTCATCATGCCAGGTAGTCCTGAGGCATGGTCCTAGGGCTCAGGTCCTCCGAGAGAGAGAAAGAAAGAATTAGAGAGAGCATACTTAAATTCACACAGGACACCGGATAAGACAGAAGAAATACTCCAGATATAACAGACTGACCCTAGCCCCCCGACACATAAACTACTGCAGCATAAATACTGGAGGCTATGCACTTAAATAGTGAATGGAGGATGCTTTCCCCATGGTTTATTTTCATGCCAGCCAGGTAGGCTATACTCCAGTTGTAAAGAGAAGAAATGTGCTTAATATTAGGAAAGTTGAGAAATAAATAGTCGGCCTAGAAAACTGATGGGATCCTCCTCTTTTTAATGGAAGCCATCACTCTGTTTTCTCACGCATAGCCTATAGAAATGTTGCGCAACCTGAGCTCATGGGCTCTCATTAAGTGTTTGATTAGATTTTTTATCACATTTGCCTTGATATCTGAGTGACTTGAGAGACAATAGAGTGCTGAGTACCAGGCAGTTAGCAAGTCTGGTGAGCTACTAATGACCATAAGCAGCATCAGAGCTATGAGAAGCCTAATTACCATGACTAAACGGTCACGTGGAATTTGACTGCCTTCATGACTTGTGACTGCCTGTGTGGCGGTAATATGGTCACCATAACAGCCCTAGCCATGATTAGCCTTTCAAAGTATTTCATGGCTACAGGTGCTACAGTGCTATGAGGCGATAATCATTTAGACAGGCTACCTTGGCATTCTTGGGCACAGGGACTATGGTGGTCTGCTTGAAACATGTAGATATTACAGACTGGATCAGGGAGAGGTTCAAAATAGTACAGTAAAAATGCTTATACCACATCACATAGATAGATGAGTAATTCATCTCTATTAATCCATTGAGTTTGCGGAGTAAATATTTAAAGTGAAGTTTCACCCTGGGGGATTTCTAGGTCAGTGAGATGTGTTTCACAGATAAGAGGGCGGGACTGGGCTTTGCGCACCAAACTATACACCCAATGATGACTTCCGTTATATTGAGGACATCTGAAAATAAATGTGGTCCTGCTTTGTGACATATTGTGAAGGCTCCACGTTATACCGATCGCACTACATGTTTTTTGTGTGTAGATATGGTTATCCTTGTTTGATAGAGCCATTGGAGGTCTTTCAGCGATTTTCATTAATTGCTAAAAGTCTCTGAAACACTATAACTCGAGTGGGGTGGTGCTTCTTGCTCTGGGAAAATTGAATAATTTCTCTGTTTGCTAAATTAGGTAGCTAGCTAGCTAGCTAGCTATGTTAGCTAAACAGCTACCGGTAGCCATATCTATGACTAAAAAGAGAAGAGGTTTAACAATAGGACATCTATTTTATCTCGATTGTAAAACCTCTTCTACCTAGCTATGTAACATAATTTACAAGGGTTGACATTGGTTATGATTATGACAGTGGGTGCGTTTCAATCTCACAAAATTATAGGCATGACGCAAGATAGGATTCCAAACAGATGTAAATAATAATTATTTGCTATCCAGCAAGCTAGCTAGCTAGGTTTACTAACAGTAAGGAGAAACAATAATAAAACAATTTACTGTTGTAAATCTGTAAAACTGCTAAACTGGTTTAACTAGAAAAATGATTTGCCTAATCTTGCCTGATAGACATGGCAGATAGACATTGCATACGTATTGCAATCCCATAGGCAGCGCAGTTTATAATATATTTTCACGTATACTCCCTCTCCGGCCTCTAGGTCATCAGGCTGCTGATTATCCCGCACACCTGTCATCATCGTCAAGCGCACCAGCGCCTCATGACACTCACCTGGACTCCATCACCTCCTTGATTATCTTCCCTATATCTGTCACTCCCCTTGGTTCTTTCCTCAGGTGTTATTGAATTTGTTTCATGTTGGTGCGTTGTTTGTGTTTCGCGTTTATTGTTTTGTTTACTTATTAAAACACTCACTCCATGTAACTGCTTCGCGACTCTCAGCGCACTCGTTACATATATAGTCGAATTTAACAGTTGATCTTTTACATTGAAGTAGACCTACCTTGCCGTTGGAAAGTATTCAGACCCCTTGACTTTTTCCACATTTTGTTACGTTACAACCTTATTGTAAAATGTATTAAATTGTTTTTTTCCCTCATCAATCTACACACAATACCCCATAATGACAAAGCAAAAACAGGTTTTTAGAATCTTTTTCAAATGTATTAAATATAAAAAACAGAACTATCACATAAGTATTCAGAACCTTTACAAAGTACTTTGTTGAAGCACCTTTGGCAGTGATTACAGCTTTGAGTCTTCTTAGGTATGACGCTACAAGCTTGGCACATCTATATTTGGGGAATTTCTCCCACTCTTTTCTGCAAATCCTCTCAAGCTCTGTCAGGCTGGATGGGGAGCGTTGCTGCACAGAAATTTACAGGTCTCTTCAGAGATGTTCGATCGGGTTCAAGTACGGACTCTGGCTAGGCCACTCAAGGACAATCAGAGACTTGTCCCGAAGCCACTCCTGCGTTGTCTTGGCTGTGTGCTTAGGGTTATTTTCCTGTTGGAAGGTGAACCTTCACCCCAGTCTAAGGTCCTGAGTGCTCTGGGGCAGGTTTTCATCAAGGATCTCTCTGTATTTTGCTCCGTTCATCTTTGCCTTGATCCTGACTAGTCTTCCAGTCTCTGCCACTGAAAAACATCCCCACAGCATGATTCTGCCACCACCATGCTTCACCGTAGCGATGGTGCAAGGATTCCTCCAGATGTGACGCTTAGCATTCAGGGCAAATAGTTCAATCTTGTTTTCATCAGACCAGAGAATCTTGTTTCTCATGGTCTGAGAGTCTTTAGGTGCCTTTTGCCAAACTCCAAGCGCGCTGTCATGTGCCTTTTACTGAGGAGTGGCTTCCATCTGGCCACTTTACCATAAAGACCTGATTGGGTGACTGCTCCAGATATAGTTGTCCATCTGGAAGGTTCTCCCATCTCCACAGAGGAACTCTAGAGCTCTGTCAGAGTGACCATCGGGTTCTTGGTCACCTCCCTGACCAAGGAAGGCCCTTCTTTCCCGATTGCTCAGTTTGGCCGGGCGGTCAGCTCTAGGAAGAGTCTCAGTGGTTCCAAACTTCTTCCATTTAAGAATGATGGAGGCCACTGTGTTCTTGGGGACCTTCAATGCTCCAGAAAGGTTTTTGTACCCTTCCCCAGATCTGTGCCTCGACACAATCCTGTCTCAGAGCTGTACGGACAATTCCTTCAAACTCATGGCTTGCTTTTTGCTCTGACATGCACTGCCAACTGTGGGACCTTATATAGACAGGTGTATGCCTTTCCAAATTTACATTTACATTCACATTTAAGTCATTTAGCAGACGCTCTTATCCAGAGCGACTTACAAATTGGTGCATTCACCTTATGATATCCAGTGGAACAACCACTTTACAATAGTGCATCTAAATCTTTTAAGGGGGGGGGGGGGTTAGAAGGATTACTTTATCCTATCCTAGGTATTCCTTAAAGAGGTGGGGTTTCAGGTGTCTCCGGAAGGTGGTGATTGACTCCGCTGTCCTGGCGTCGTGAGGGAGTCTGTTCCACCATTGGGGTGCCTGATCAGAGCCTGAAGGTACGGAGGTGCCGTTCCCCTCACAGCTCCGTAGGCAAGCACCATGGTCTTGTAGCGGATGCGAGCTTCAAATGGAAGCCAGTGGAGAGAGCGGAGGAGCGGGGTGACGTGAGAGAACTTGGGAAGGTTGAACACCAGACGGGCTGCGGCGTTCTGGATGAGTTGTAGGGGTTTAATGGCACAGGCAGGGAGCCCAGCCAACAGCGAGTTGCAGTAATCCTGACGGGAGATGACAAGTGCCTGGATTAGGACCTGCGCCGCTTCCTGTGTGAGGCAGGGTTGTACTCTGCGAATGTTGTAGAGCATGAACCTACAGGAACGGGTCACCGCCTTGATGTTAGTTGAGAACGACAGGGTGTTGTCCAGGATCACGCCAAGGTTCTTAGCACTCTGGGAGGAGGACACAATGGAGTTGTCAACCGTGATGGCGAGATCATGGAACGAGCAGTTCTTCCCCGGGAGGAAGAGCAGCTCCGTCTTGCCGAGGTTCAGCTTGAGGTGGTGATCCGTCATCCACACTGATATGTCTGCCAGACATGCAGAGATGCGATTCGCCACCTGGTTATCAGAAGGGGGAAAGGAGAAGATTAATTGTGTGTCGTCTGCATAGCAATGATAGGAGAGACCATGTGAGGATATGACAGAGCTAAGTGACATGGTGTATATCGAGAATAGGAGAGGGCCTAGAACAGAGCCCTGGGGGACACCAGTGGTGAGAGCACGTGGTGCGGAGACAGATTCTCGCCACGCCACCTGGTAGGAGCGACCTGTCAGGTAGGACGCAATCCAAGTGTGGGCCGCGCCGGAGATGCCCAACTCGGAGAGGGTGGAGAGGAGGATCTGATGGTTCACAGTATCAAAGGCAGCCGATAGGTCTAGAAGGATGAGAGCAGAGGAGAGAGAGTTAGCTTTAGCAGTGCGGAGCGCCTCCGTGACACAGAGAAGAGCAGTCTCAGTTGAATGACTAGTCTTGAAACCTGACTGATTTGGATCAAGAAGGTCATTCTGAGAGAGATAGCAGGAGAGCTGGCCAAGGACGGCACGTTCAAGAGTTTTGGAGAGAAAAGAAAGAAGGGATACTGGTCTGTAGTTGTTGACATCGGAGGGATCGAGTGTAGGTTTTTTGAGAAGGGGTGCAACTCTCGCTCTCTTGAAGATGGAAGGGACGTAGCCAGCGGTCAAGGATGAGTTGATGAGTGAGGTGAGGTAAGGGAGAAGGTCTCCGGAAATGGTCTGGAGAAGAGAGGAGGGGATAGGGTCAAGCGGGCAGGTTGTTGGGCGGCCGGCCGTCACAAGACGCGAGATTTCATCTGGAGAGAGAGGGGAGAAAGAGGTCAAAGCACAGAGTGTGAGCAGAACCAGCGGTGTCGTTTGACTTAGCAAACGAGGATCGGATGTCGTCGACCTTCTTTTCAAAATGGTTGACGAAGTCATCCGCAGAGAGGGAGGAGGGGGGGGGGGGGGGGAGGGGGAGGAGGATTCAGGAGGGAGGAGAAGGTGGCAAAGAGCTTCCTAGGGTTAGAGGCAGATGCTTGGAATTTAGAGTGGTAGAAAGTGGCTTTAGCAGCAGAGACAGAAGAGGAAAATGTAGAGAGGAGGGAGTGAAAGGATGCCAGGTCCGCAGGGAGGCGAGTTTTCCTCCATTTCCGCTCGGCTGCCCGGAGCCCTGTTCTGTGAGCTCGCAATGAGTCGTCGAGCCACGGAGCAGGAGGGGAGGACCAAGCCGGCCGGGAGGATAGGGGACATAGAGAGTCAAAGGATGCAGAAAGGGAGGAGAGGAGGGTTGAGGAGGCAGAATCAGGAGATAGGTTGGAGAAGGTTTGAGCAGAGGGAAGAGTTGATAGGATGGAAGAGGAGAGAGTAGCGGGGGAGAGAGAGCGAAGGTTGGGATGGCGCGATACCATCCGAGTAGGGGCAGAGTGGGAAGTGTTGGATGAGAGCGAGAGGGAAAAGGATACAAGGTAGTGGTCGGAGACTTGGAGGGGAGTTGCAAATGAGATTAGTGGAAGAACAGCATCTAGTAAAGATGAGGTCAAGCGTATTGCCTGCCTTGTGAGTAGGGGGGAAGGTGAGAGGGTGAGGTCAAAAGAGGAGAGGAGTGGAAAGAAGGAGGCAGAGAGGAATGAATCAAAGGTAGACGTGGGGAGGTTAAAGTCACCCAGAACTGTGAGAGGTGAGCCATCCTCAGGAAAGGAACTTATCAAGGCGTCAAGCTCATTGATGAACTCTCCAAGGGAACCTGGAGGGCGATAAATGATAAGGATGTTAAGCCCGAAAGGGCTGGTAACTGTGACAGCATGGAATTCAAAGGAGGCGATAGACAGATGGGTCAGGGGAGAAAGAGAGAATGTCCACTTGGGAGAGATGAGGATCCCAGTGCCACCACCCCGCTGACCAGAAGCTCTCGGGGTGTGCGAGAACACGTGGGCAGACGAGGAGAGAGCAGTAGGAGTAGCAGTGTTATCTGTGGTAATCCATGTTTCCGTCAGTGCCAAGAAGTCGAGGGACTGGAGGGAAGCATAGGCTGAGATGAACTCTGCCTTGTTGGCCGCAGATCGGCAGTTCCAGAGGCTGCCGGAGACCTGGAAATTCACGTGGGTCGTGCGCACTGGGACCACCAGGTTAGAGTGGCAGCGGCCACGCGGTGTGAAGCGTTTGTATGGCCTGTGCAGAGAGGAGAGAACAGGGATAGACAGACACATAGTTGACAGGCTACAGAAGAGGCTACGCTAATGCAAAGGAGATTGGAATGACAAGTGGACTACACGTCTCGAATGTTAAGAAAGTTAAGCTTACGTTGCAAAAATCTTATTGACTAAAATAATTAAAATGATACAGTACTGCTGGCTGGTGAAGTAGGCTAGCTAGCAGTGGCTGCGTTGTTGACTTTGTTTGAAAGTGTAGCTGGCTAGATAACCTCGATAATTACTCTAAACTACACAATTATCTTAGATACAAAGACAGCAAAGACAACTATGTAGCTAGCTAACTCTACACTAATCAAATCGTTCCGTTGTAATGTATTATTCGTTTCTACAGTGCTGCTAGTCGGTAGAAGTTGACTAGCTAGCTAGCAGTTGTTGACTAGGTAGGAGAACGGTGGCGCGGCGCGGCGACGAAAATAGCTGGCTAGCTAACCTCGATAATTACACTAAACTACACAATTATCTTAGATACAAAGACAGCAAAGACAACTATGTAGCTAGCTAACACTACACTAATCAAATCGTTCCGTTGTAATGTATTAGTTTCTACAGTGCTGCTAGTCGGTAGAAGTTGACTAGCTAGCTAGCAGTTGTTGACTAGGTAGGAGAACGGTGGTGCGGCGCGGCGACGAAAATAGCTGGCTAGCAACCTCGATAATTACTCTAAACTACACAATTATCTTCGATACAAAGACAGCAAAGACAACTATGTAGCTAGCTAACACTACACTAATCAAATCGTACCGTTGTAATGTATTATTAGTTTCTACAGTGCTGCTAGTCGGTAGAAGTTGACTAGCTAGCTAGCAGTTGTTGACTAAGTAGGAGAACGGTGGCGCGGCGAGGCGGACGAAAAATAGCTGGCTAGCTAACCTCGATAATTACTCTAAACTACACAATTATCTTAGATACAAAGACAGCAAAGACAACTATGTAGCTAGCTAACACTACACTAATCAAATCGTTCCATTGTAATGTATTAGTTTCTACAGTGCTGCTAGTTGGTAGAAGTTGGCTAGTTGGCTAGCTAGCAGTGTTGACTACGTTAGAAGGACGAAAATAGCTGGCTAGCTAACCTCGATAATTACTCTAATTACTCTAAACTACACAATTATCTTTGATACAAAGACGGCTATGTAGCTAGCTAAGAAAAATTGCTCAGATCAAACAAATCAAACCGTTGTAATGTAATGAAATGTAATATTACCTGTGGAGCGAAGCGAAGTGCAATCAATTGAATTTACCACAGGTGGACTCCAATCAAGTTGTAGAAACATCTCAAGGATGATCAATGGAAACAGAATGCACCTGAGCTCAATTTCGAGTTTCATAGCAAAGGGTCTGAATATTTAAGTAAATAAGGTATTTCTATTTTTAATACATTTGCAAACATTTAGTTTTCATTCTATCATTATGGGGTATTGTGTGTAGGTTGCTAGGAATAAAAATATTTAATACATTTTAGAATAAGGCTGTAACTTACCAAAATACAAAAATCTATGTACAGTGTGTGCAAATGTAGAAGAGTAGGGAGGTAAGGCAATAAATAGGCCATAGAGGCGAAAATAATTACAATTTAGCATTAACACTGGAGTGATAGATGTGCAGATGATGATGTGCAAGTAGAGATACTGGGGTGCAAATGACCAAGCGGGTAAGTAATAATATGGGGATGGGGTAGTCGGGTGTGCAATTTAGAGATTGGCTGTGTACAGGTGCCGTGATCGGTAAGCTGCTCCAACAGCTGATGCTTAAAGTTAGAGGGGGAGATATAAGACTCCAGATTCAGAGATTTTTGCAATTCGTTCCAGTCATTGGCAGTAGAGAACTGGAAGGAAAGGCGGCCAAAGGAAGTGTTGGCTTTGGGGATGACCAGTGCAATATACCTGCTGGAGCGTGTGCTACGGGTGGGTGTTGCTATGGTGACCAGTGAGCTGAGATAAGGCGGGGCTTTACCTAGCAAAGACTTATAGATGACCTGGAGCCAGTGGGTTTGATGACGGATATGTAGTGAGGGCCAGCCAACGAGAGCATACAGGTCGCAGTGGTGGGTAGTATATGGGGCTTTAGTGATAAAACGGATGGCACTGTGATAGACTACATCCAGTTTGCTGAGTAGAGTGTTGGGGGATATTTTGTAAATGACAACACCAAAGTCAAGGATCGGTGGGATAGTCAGAGGGTATGTTTGGCGGCATGAGTGAAGGAGGCTTTGTTGCGAAATAGGAAGCCGATTCTAGATTTAATTTTGGATTGGAGATGCTTAATGTGAGTCTAGAAGGAGAGTTTCAGTCTAACCAGACACCGAGGTATTGTAGTTCTCCACATATTCTAGGTCAGAACCGTCCAGAGTAGTGATGCTAGTCGGGCGGGAGGGTGCGGGCAGCAATCGGTTGAAGAGCATGCACTTAGTTTTACAAGCATTTAAAAGCAGTTGGAGGCCACAGAAGGAGTGTTGTATGGTGTTAAAGCTCGTTTGGAGGTTTATTAGCACAGTGTCGAAAGAAGGGCAAGATGTATACAGAATGGTGTAGTCTGCGTAAATGTGGATCAGAGAATCACCAGTAGCAAGAGCGACATCATTGATATATACAGAGAAAATAGTTGGCCCGAGAATTGAACCCTGTGGCACCTCCATAGAGACTGCCAGAGATCCGGACAACAGGCCCTCTGATATGACACACTGAACTCTATCTGAGAAGTAGTTGGTAAACCAGGCGAGGCAGTCATTAGAGAAGCCAAGGCTATTGAGTCTGCCGATAAGAATGCGGTGATTGAGAGAGTCGAAAGCCTTGGCCAGGTCGATGAAGACGGCTGCACAGTACTGTCTTTTATCGATGGGAGTTATGATATCGTTTAGGACCTTGAGCGTGGCTGAGGTGCACCCATGACCAGCTCGGAAACCAGATTGCATAGTGGAGAAAGTACGGTGGGATTCGAAATGGTCGGTGATCTGTTTATTAACTTGGCTTTTGAAGATTTTAGAAAAGAGGGCAGGATGGATATAGGTCTATAACAGTTTGGGTCTAGAGTGTCTTCCCCTTTGAAGAGGGGGATGACTGCGGCAGCTTTCCAATCTTTGGGGATCTCAGACGATACGAAAGAGAGGTTGAATTGGCTAATAATTGGGTTTGCAACAATTTCGGTGGTCATTTTAGAAAGAGAGGGTCCAGATTGTCTAGCCCAGCTGATTTGTAGGGATGCACATTTTGCAGTTATTTCAGAACATCAGCTGGCTGGATTTGGGTGAAGGAGAAGCGGGGGGGGGGGGGGGGGGTTGGCAAGTTGCTCCAGGGGGTGCTGAGGTGTTGGCTGGGGTAGCCAGGTGGAAAGCATGTCCTGCTTATTGAAATGATCGGTTATCGATTTAGCGGTGGTGACAGTGTTTGCTGAAGTGTTTTAGAGAGCGTTTGACAGTGATGAGGGGTGGTCGTTTGACCACGGACCCATTACGCATGCAGGCAATGAGGCAGTGATCGCTGAGGTCTAGATGATATCTAAGAGGGAGCCCATGGTTACGGATTTAGGGTTTTTCCCTTCGTAGACTCCTTGATTATTTGTGTGAGATTGTTGGCATCTAGCTTAGATTGTAGCACAGCCGGGGTGTTAACTTAAGCATGTCCCAGTTTAGGTCACCTAACATTACGAACTCTGAAGATAGATGGAGGGCGATCAATTCACATATGGTGTCCAGGGCACATCTGGGGGCTGAGGGGGGTCTATAACAAGCGGCAACGGTGAGAGACTTGTTTCTGGAAAGGTGGATTTTTAAAAGTAGAAGCTCGAATTGTTTGGGCACAGACCTGGATAGAATGACAGAACTCTGCAGGCTATCTCTGCAGTTGATTGCAACCCTGCCCCCTTTGGCAGTTCTATCTTGTCGGAAAATGTTATAGTTAGGGATGGAAATTTCAGGATTTTTGGTGGCCTTCCTAAGCCAGGATTCAGACATGGCTAGGACACCCGTGTTGGCAGAGTGTGCTAAAGCAATGAATAAAACAAACTTAGGGAGGAGGCTTCTAATGTTAACATGCATGAAACCAATGCTTTTACGGTTACAGAAGTCAACAAATGAGAGCGCCTGGGGAATGGGAGTGATGCTGGGGGCTGCAGGGCCTGGATTAACCTCTACATCACCAGAGGAACAGAGGAGTAGGATAAGAGTACGGCTAAAGGCTAAAAGAACTGGCCGTCTAGTGCATTCGGAACAGTGAGTAAAAGGTGCAGGTTTCTGGGTGTGGCAGAATAGATTCAAGGCATAATGTACAGACAAGGGTATGGTAGGATGTGAGTACAGTGGAGGTAAGCCTAGGCATTGAGTGACGATGAGAGAGGTTTTGTCTCTAGAGGCACCAATTTAGCCAGGTGCGGTCACGGCATATGTGGGGGTGGAACATAAGGGCTAGCTAAGGCTTATTGAGCAGGGCTGGAGGCTCTACAGTGAAATAAGACAAAAATGAATAACCAAAACAGCAATAGACAAGGCATATTGACATTAGGGAGAGGCATTTGTAGCCGAGTGATCATAGGGTCCAGTGAGTAGCTAGGCGAGCTGGAGGCATGACGATTCAGACAGGTAGCGGGCCGGGGCTAGCAGTAGGCTAGCAGATGGGCCTCAGGGGGACGTCGCAATGGGACAGCCTGTTGAAACCCCCTCGGACTAGCTGGGAGATGGGCCTAGCTCCAGGCTAACTCCAGGCTAACTGGTGTTTGCTTCGGGACAGAAACTCCCTCGGACGGTTACGTCGGTAGACCAGTCGTGATGGAACGGCGGGGCTCCGTGTCGGCAGCAAAGCCTCTTGGCAAATTGGCAAAAGAGGTAACTGAGGCCCAGGAATTGCTTGATGGATCTCTTCAGCTAGCCATGAGATGGGCTTAGTTCGAAGCTAGCTCCAGGCTAACTGGTGCTTGCTTCGGGACAGAGACGTTAGCCAGGAGTAGCCACTCGGATAGCAGCTTGTTAGCTGCGATGATCCAGAGTAAAGGTTCAGAGCTTGCGGTAGGAATCCGGAGATGTGTTAGAGAAAAGCAGTCCGATATGCTCTGGGTTGATATCGCGCTGTGCAGGCTGGCAGATGTCCGAGTTAACGGTGATGACCGCTAGCAGTGGCTAACTGACTACTAGCTAGTAACTAGTTAGCTGGCTAGCTCCTGAAGGGGGTTCCGGTTTTAAAGTATAAAAAATAGCAGATCCATACCACATTGGGTGAGGCGGGTTGCAGGAGAGTATGTTCAGTCCGTAGGTGGAAAACATTACAAATATATAGGAAATATATACGAAGAAAAACTCTATATATATATAAGGGACGGGACAAGACAATCAAAACAAACATCCCACTGCTACGCCATCTTGGAAAAGCTTGTTCAATGAACCATAAACAATTAATGAACATGCACCTGTGGAACAGTCGTTAAGACACACTAACAGCTTACAGACGGTAGGCAATTAAGGTCAGAATTATGAAAACATAAGACACTAAAGAGGCCTTTCTACTGACTCTGAAAAACACCAAAAGAAAGATGCCCAGGGTCCCTACTCATCTGCGTGAACGTGCCTTAGGCATGCTGCAAGGAGGCATGAGGACTGCAGATGTGACCAGGGCAATAAATTGCAATGTCCGTACTGTGAGACGCCTAAGACAGTGCTACAGGGAGACAGGACGGACAGCTGATTGTCCTCGCAGTGGCAGACCACGTGTAACAACACCTGCACAGGATCGGTACATCCGAACATCACACCTGCGGGACAGGTACAGGATGGCAACAACAACTACCCGAGTTACACCAGGAACGCACAATCCCTCCATCAGTGCTCAGACTGTCCGCAATAGGCTGAGAGAGGCTGGACTGAGGGCTTGTAGGCCTGTTGTAAGGCAGGTCCTCACCAAACATCACCGGCAACAACGTCACCTATGGGCACAAACCCACGAGGACTGGCAAAAAGTGCTCTTCACTGACGAGTCACGGTTTTGTCTCACCAGGGGTGATGATCGGATTTGCATTTATCGTCGAAGCATTACACCGAGGCCTGTACTCTGGAGCAGGATCGATTTGGAGGTGGAGGGTCCGTCATGGTCTGGGGCAGTGTGTCACAGCATCATCGGACTGAGCTTGTTGTCATTGCAGGCAATCTCAACGCTGTGCGTTACAGGGAAGACATCCTCCTCCCTCATGTGGTACCCTTCCTGCATGCTCATCCTGACATGACCCTCCAGCATGACAATGCCACCAGCAATACTGCTCGTTCTGTGCATGATTTCCTGCAAGACAGGAATGCCAGTGTTCTGCCATGGCCAGCGAAGAGCCTAGATCTCAATCCCATTGAGCATGTCTGGGACCTGTTGGATCGGAGGGTGAGGGCTTGGGCCATTCCACCCAGAAATGTCGCAGGAACTTGCAGGTGCCTTGGTGGAAGAGTGGGGTAACATCTCACCGCAAGAACTGGCAAATCTGATGCAGTCCATGAGGAGGAGATGCACTGCAGTACTTAATGCAGCTGGTGGCCACACCAGATACTGACTGTTACTTTTGATTTTGATCCCCCTTTGTTCAGGGACACATTATTCCATTTCTGTTAGTCACATGAGTCACGCTCTGACCTAAGAGAGCTGTGTTTTCTCTGTTTAGCTAGGCCAGGGTGTGATAGGTGGGTGGGCAAGTATGGTTTCCAATCAGAGGCAGGTGTCTATCGTTGTCTCTGATTGGAAGCCATACTTAGGCAGCCTGTTTTTCCTTTGTTTTTTGTGGGTAGTTATTTTCCGTTTAGTCGTAAGTACCTGACGGAACTGTCTCCTGTCATTTTTGTTTATTTGTAGTGTTCATTCTTTCTTCATTAAACTCAAGATGAACATATTCCACGCTGCACCTTGGTCTTCTCACTTTGACACCTGTGACAACATGTCTGTGGAACTTCTTCATTTTATGTCTCAGTTTTGGAATCTTGTTATGTTCATGCAAATATTTGCACATGTTAAGTTTCCTGAAAATAAACGCAGTTGACAGTGGGAGGATTTTTTTTTTGCTGAGTTTGTATATGTAGATACAATACCAGTCAAAAGTTTGGACACACCTCTCCTTGTTCGGGCGGCGCTCAAAAAATAGTTTATATTTGAGATTCTTCAAAGTAGCCACCCTTTGTCTTGATGACAACTTTGCACATTCTTGGCATTCTCTCAACCAGTTCCATGAGGTAGTCACCTGGAATGCATTTCAATTAACAGGTGTGCCTTACTAAAAGTTATTTTGTGGAATTTCTTTCCTTCTTAATACGTTTGAGCCAATCAGTTGAGTTGGAACAATGTAGGGGTACTATACAGTAGATAACCCTATTTGGTAAAATACCAAGTCCATATTATGGCAAGAAGAGCTCAAATAAGCAAATAGAAACGACAGTTCATCATTACTTTAAGACATGAAGGTCAGTCAATTCAGAAAATGTCAAGAACTTTTAAAGTTTCTTCAAGTGCATTCACAAAAACCATCAAGCTCTATGACGAAACTGGCTCTCATGAGGACCACTACAGGAAAGGAAGAGAGTTACCTCTGCTGCAGAGGATAAGTTCATTAGAGTTACCAGCCTCAGAAATTACAGACCAAATAAATGCTTCACAGAGTTCAAGCAACAGACACATCTCAACATCAACTGTTCAGAGGAGACTGCATGAATTAGGACTTCGTGGTCAAGTTGCTGCAAAGAAACCACTACTAAAGGACACAAATAAGAAGAAGAGAGTTGCTTGGGCCAAGAAACATGAGCAATGGACATTAGACTGGTGGAACTCTGTCCTTTGGTCTGATCAGTTCAAATGTGAGATTTTTGGTTCCAAAGTGAACTGATGATCTCTGCATGTGTGGTTCCCACCATGAAGCATGGAGGAGGATGTGTGATGGTGTGGGGAGTGCTTTCCCGGTGACACTATCGGTGATTTATTTAGAATTCAAGGCACACTTAACCATCATGGCTACCACAGCATTCTGCAGCGATACGCAATTCCATCTGGTTTGCATTTAGTGGGACTATCATTTGTTATTCAACAGGGCAATGACCCAACACACCTCCAGGCTGTGTAAGGGCTATTTGACCAAGCAGGAGAGTGATGGAGTGCTGCATCAAATGACCTGGCCTCCATAATCCCCCGACCTCAACCCAATTGAGATGGTTTGGGATGAGTTGGACCGCAAAGTGAAGGAAAAACAACCAACAAGTGCTCAGCATATGTGGGAACTCATTCCTCATGAAGTTGGTTGAGAGAATGCCAAGAGTGTGCAAGCTGTCATTTAGGCAAAGGGTGGCTACTTTGAAGAATCACAAATATTTTAACACTTTTTTGGTTACTACATGATTCCATATGTGTTATTTCATAGTTTTGATGTCTTCACTATTATTCTACAATGTAGAAAATAGTATAAATAAAGAAAAACCCTGGAATGAGTAGATGTGTCCGACCTTTGACTGGTACTATATTGTGGCGTACAGCAGGTCAGCCACCAGGGGGAGACTCGTCGAGGCCTGATGGCAGACGGAGTCTACATCACGAGGCGATGGCTCCCTCTGCTGGACGTGCCAGGTCTCGACGGGCTCTCCGGCCAGGACTAATTGGGGCTGATTGTGGTTGGTGCGTAATCAAGGGCTGATTGCTCACCAGCTGTACGAGTCCCATAAAGAGGAGGGACTGGGGGAAGAAAGGTGACTTCCGTATAGTTGGAGACGGTGCCCGAGCTAAAAGGAGGGAGTTCAGTTTTTGTGCCCGACAGTATACAGCAAGACCCGGAGCCCAGAAGACGGTATCCCGGAGAGGGTCTCATGGAGGAGACCTATCCTTTTATTTTGTTTTATTATTTAAATAAACACCCTTGAAACCGAACTAATCCTACTCTGTCCGTGTCTGATCTGTGTAAACGTCTTGACCAAACCCCCTGGTCTGCCACTATATATATATTATAGAAACTGCCATGGCCTAATTCAAATAGTTTCACATTTTACATCAAATAAATGGCGTTATTGTCACCATAAAAGGTGAATGTTGGGCGTTTTCCAAACGGAGTTTTAATGCTCGTTCATGTGCACAGTTTTACGACAGGTCTGATTTATAGCAGAAACATGTATATATGGCAAGTTTATAAATCTCAATATGTGTGTACAGACTTTTCAGAAATGGTGCACACAGAAATCTACGCAACTGTTATAAATGAGTCCCCAGACCTTATGTTGTCGACTGTAGGCTTACGTAGCTCCAATGTTGGGGACAGCCTAGTCTACTTGGTGACGGTGTGTCACAGAGAATAGAGGGGAGATAGCGGGTAGTGTGCCTTTAAGAGGTGCCCTGACCGCCGCACTAAATCTCCATCATTGTGTTCCAAAGAAGCTGCTGAAATGTCTGCTAGCTCCGCTTTCAATGATGAAAAAGGGGGCTCCTCGAATGTCGGGGAGCCCGAATATGGCCACGACCCGGCCAGCGGAGGGATTTTCTCCTCCGACTACAAAAGGTAGGTGCAAAAACCCGTCGCCGCTTGCGTTTGTCGCGGTTATGTTTAATGTTGTCATATTGAAATATCATGGGCAGTTTATGGGGGAGGTGCGAGGTGGATGCAATTTCCTGCCTGTCAAGATGGAGAGGAAGCGGCGCTTGAACGGGCTTTATAGGCTTGTGGACGTTAGAATAAAAATGTCGCCAACATAGCCTACTTCGATTGAAAAATATGTGTTTGAACAGTCATAGTTTTGTATTTTCTAGAGTCCTAGATTATTTGCTCGGGAAAACTGCCGTATGCTGCTACCACGACAAGGCCATCAGGGTTGAAGCGCTGAATCTTACAGTGATTTGGTGTTAGGCCAATTTAAATGGGACTAGGCCGCAGTAGCAATATGCATATTCTGTTAGAGTGGGTTTATTTATTGACAGATTGCTATCACATAGCGTAATTGTTCAGTATTCTATCTAGGCTATAGGCTACATTTTAAATTCTTAATCTGAGTTGAACGCGAATGGGGCTGAACACTCGTGTAGCATAGCCTATTCGTCCAAAACGCTGTCCCATTAGAAATCCGTTTACAGTGCCTAGTCAACCAAACACGATAGGAGGTTAAAATGTGCGAAAGATTGTTGCTGGAAATTGATACTACAGATGAAACTAGGCATAATAATCTTCATAATAGTCTACGTAAGGAGCGTTCGTTTTCTATATATTTGCAGAACGGCCGACCGGACAGCTCCGTGGTGCTGAAGAGGACGGTGTGCGTGTAGGGCGAAGTGGCTTGTGTTCACAGAATGCTCTCCAGAAAGGTCGTTTCAAGTGGCCTTGTCTGTATAGCCTACTCTTGAAGGGCAATTAGGGAACTGTGTTGAATATAATTTCCACTTTTGGCCACTTGGCAAAAGGTTAAGAAAGCGAAGGCAAACTAAGACAATTCATAGGCTGCTATCAACCGATAATCACTGCTATATTACACTAATAACATGTTATTTGATTAACAAAAAATTTATATCTGAGATATAAAGTTTGCCATTTAAATAATTCAGTTGATTTACTGTGCTATCTGAATCTAATGTTTGACCCTACACAATGCTATGTTGAGTCTAATCATTGCAGGTCTAGACAGTGCTATTAAATTGTACTGTATTATTTATCAGTATTGTTGTATTCATGTTATTTGAGATTGATGAAGGAGTAGGGGGAGATGCCGATGCTGCTATTGAACTTGCTATTGAAACCAGTTTGTAGCTTAGTGTGTGTGTCTAGTGTATTCTCTTGGATCCTGGATCTATGGTTGAAGATTGCAGGGCAGAGGAAAGGGCAGTCTGCCTACCTGTCACTTCTGCTCTTATCTGCAGTTCATTGATTGCTGCAGGCTTCAACCCCAACCTGCTCTAAGTGCAATGCAATAAAATGCATTGGAGAAAAGGAGCACTGGTAACACTATTGATATGCCCAAGTCAGGGTAGACACTTATACTGTATACTGAACCCTGAACCAAACACTTATACTCTTGTGTCACTGTTTGGTTCAGGGTGCCAAGATCACTGTATAAGTAATTAATACTTTATAGCCTAAATGTCCTTCCAAATACTGTATTTTTTTTATGACACGGCAAGTGGGCCGGTCTATGGCTCCAGTGAGAAAGCTAGTGTAAAATATGCAGGTTAGGACAGGTCATCCCAGCTGCCTTTGCTTCAGCTGTCACTTTCACATTGATGCTTTCTTCATAAAAGAGGAAACATTGATGTCACAACGGCTTGTGTTATTTGATATGTGCATGCATGGCTGCATTGGAAGGACCACAAACAATTTTTCATGTAAGATAAGATAACCTCACAAAGGTCTAACTTTTGCATCTGTGCTTTGCAGGTGTTTGTTTCATCGGTCACACCTTTAAAACAGGCATAACAACAAATTATAAAGGCTTCAAAGTCTCCACAATCACTACATAATGGTTAACTAATCATTCATAAGCAAAGTTATAATACTACATAGAGGGTGTTATAAAAGGTCATTAAGCCACATCTGGTCTTTTTGCCAAAATGCGGCATCTTTTATACATTTATCGGTTATCCCATTTTTATACTTAAAGGGATAGTTCACCCAAATTACAAAATTACACACTGGTTTCCTTACCCTTTAAGCAGTCTATGGACAAGATATGACAGCAATTCATTTTTTGGTTTAGTTTTCATGGCACCGTTTCCATATGCTAACGTTTTAGCATTTGTGACAAAAAAGTCCCATTCAAATTATAGGACCAATATTAGCATTTTTTGCGCATTATGTCCAAAAGTATTTAAAATTGATTGTGAAGCTCAACAAAGTCACATATAGATGATTTGAAAATGATGTGTGAAAATTGCTAATATCAGTCCCATGACTTGAATGGTATTTGTGCCACAAATGCTAAAACGTCAGTATGTGTAGGGCTGTTACGGTGACCGTATTACCGCCACACGGGCGGTCACGAGTTGTGACGGCAGTCAAATTCCACGTGATCATTTAGTCACGGTAATTAGGCTTCTCATAGCTCTGAGGCTGCTGATGATCATTAGTAGCCTACCAAACTTGCTAACTGCCTGGTACTCAGCACTCTATTGTCCCTCTAATCAGTCTGACATCAATGCAAATGCATTCGAAAATCTAATTCATGACAATCCATGAGCTCATGTTGCGCAACGTTTCTATAGGCTATGTAATTGCGTGAGAAAACAGAGTAATGTTCTCTATTAAAAATAGGAGGATTCCATCAGCTTTCTATAGGCTAGGCCTACTATATTTATTTCTCAACTTTCCTAATATTAAGCACATTGCTTCTCTTTACAACAGGAGTATAGTCTACCTGGCTGGCATGATAATGAACCATGGAAAAAGCGTACTTAATTCACTATTTAAGTGCGTAGATGACATGTATTTTTTCCCCTGCCCCTGGTCCATTATAAATCCAAACAAATTTCACACATATATTATTTAGTATATGTAAAGACAAAAGATGAAATCAAGAATAGTCTGATGGGTGGCAATATTAACCTATCACTTGTGAATGATATATTATTACGTGTGAATGATGCCCAGCTTGTGTGCAGTAAGGCAAGAAACAGCGCATGCCTTTTTTTGGCGACTTCTTCAAATAATAGTCACACACCTCATGTAGCCAAGCCCATAGGCCTGATAAGGTTTGTATCACAACTAAAGTGGTCAAACAGCTTCTTAAAATGAAGCACATTAATCAGTTTTACAACAGGTGGAAAGCTTAACTGGCATGCATACCATAAAAATGCACCTTTATAATGAAAGCATTACATGCATATTTGTATTGGAGTTTACTTTTGAGAATGGTGTTTTTTTAACGCTAATTGATAGTATTTTTGAACATTCGCGCTTATAGCCTACTGCCGTGTGCGCAATGCTGCGCTTATAATGTGAAGAAATAGCCTAATAGTTTATCAACATTTTAAGCTAAATGTTCTGATCTGTTGTGTCAGCCACATTGCTTGAAAAGTTTTTTTGATGGTAGTGGTTGTATTAATTTGGAATCTATCACATCCCAGACTATGTTTGGAATATTTATTCCTCACACAGAATAGAATAGGTTAACTTTTGTACTATGGGGGATAGTAGATTGACATAGCCTACTGCCTTTGCTGTTCATTAGGCCTACTCATTTTGTTGGCTGACGAAAAGTACATGTGGACAGTTCTTCCAAAATCTTCAATATGCACCTCAGAATTGGATAAGGACGATCACAGTTGCGTCACCAATGTGTCTGTCTTCATTTGTAGCCTGTGACAAAGACCCGATCACAGGGAACTGTGGGGGGGATCTTGGATGGTTGGTGGCCTGGCAGTTGGGAGCTTGGGCCGGTTTATTTGAACAGTGAGAGACAGAATAACAACAAAAAAATCCAGAAAAACGCATGTCAAAAATGTTATAAATTGATTTGCATTTTAATGAGGGAAATAAGTATTTGACCCCTCTGCAAAACATGACTTAGTACTTGGTGGCAAAACCCTTGTTGGCAATCACAGAGGTCAGACGTTTGTTGTAGTTGGCCACCAGGTTTGCACACATCTCAGGAGGGATTTTGTCCCACTCCTCTTTGCAGATCTTCTCCAAGTCATTAAGGTTTCGAGGCTGACGTTTGGCAACTCGAACCTTCAGCTCCCTCCACAGATTTTCTATGGGATTAAGGTCTGGAGACTGGCTAGGCCACTCCAGGACCTTAATGTGCTTCTTCTTGAGCCACTCCTTTGTTGCCTTGGTCGTGTGTTTTGTGTCATTGTCATGCTGGAATACCCATCCACGACCCATTTTCAATGCCCTGGCTGAGGGAAGGATGTTCTCACCCAAGATTTGACGGTACATGGCCCCGTCCATCGTCCCCTTGATGCGGTGAAGTTGTCCTGTCCCCTTAGCAGAAAAAAACCCCCAAAGCATAATGTTTCCACCTCCATGTTTGATGGTGGGTATGGTGTTCTTGGGGTCATAGGCAGCATTCCTCCTCCTCCAAACACGGCAAGTTGAGTTGATGCCAAAGAGCTCCATTTTGGTCTCATCTGACCACAACACTTTCACCCAGTTGTCCTCTGAATCATTCAGATGTTCATTGGCAAACTTCAGACGGGCATGTACATGTGCTTTCTTGAGCAAGGGGACCTTGTGGGCGCTGCAGGATTTCAGTCCTTCACGGCGTAGTGTTTTACCAATTGTTTTCTTGGTGACTATGGTCCCAGCTGCCTTGAGATCATTGGCAAGATGCTCCCGTGTAGTTCTGGGCTGATTCCTCACCGTTCTCATGATCATTGCAACTCCACGAGGTGAGAGCTTGCATGGAGCCCCAGGCTGAGGGAGATTGACAGTTCTTTTGTGTTCCTTCCATTTGCAAATAATCGCACCAACTGTTGTCACCTTCTCACCAAGCTGCTTGGCGATGGTCTTGTAGCCCATTCCAGCCTTGTGTAGGTCTACAATCTTGTCCCTGACATCCTTGGAGAGCTCTTTGTTCTTGGCCATGGTGGAGAGTTTGTAATCTGATTGATTGATTGCTTCTGTGGACACGTAACTCAATTTGGCATCTGCATGCCTCCGGAGGATCCGCAATTGCGTCACACCATCCATACGGCCCCTCTGACCACATTTTTGGATCAAGCATAAATTGTCTCTTAGTTTCTCACCCAAGATCTGGTCTTTTATACAGGTAACAAGCTGAGATTAGGAGCACTCCCTTTAAGAGTGTGCTCCTAATCTCAGCTCGTTACCTGTATAAAAGACACCTGGGAGCCAGAAATCTTTCTGATTGAGAGGGGGTCATATACTTATTTCCCTCATTAAAATGCAAATGAATTTATAACATTTTTGACATACGTTTTTTTTGTTATTATTCTGTCTCTCACTGTTCAAATAAACCTACCATTAAAATTAGAGACTGATCATTTCTTTGTCAGTGGGCAAACGTACAAAATCAGCAGGGGATCAAATACTTTTTTCCCTCACTGTATGTGGTTAACTATGCCAGGGAAACTAAGAGACAATTTATGCTTGATCCAAAAATGTGGTCAGAGGGGCCGTATGGATGGTGTGACGCAATTGCGGATCCTCCGGAGGCATGCAGAGGCCAAATTGAGTTACGTGCTGCATCACCTTGCGCCGCCCAGATTTTGTAACAATGCATAGGGCTCTGTATAGCTCCGCATTGACATGATTGGTTGATGGGAGGTGGGGGCGGGAGGTCATGTCTAAACACAAACTTACTTCCTTGACAACTTCCTTTACAACAGTGAAGAGCAAGAAGTATGAATGCCCTGCCTTCTGCAGAGGCCGTATCCCCGTAAATGCTGCACGGCCAATGCGGACGTCGGATTGACCATGCAGTGCCTTTTAACCAAAGCATGGATTGCTGTCATACCTTGTCAATAGAGTGCTTATAGGGTAAGGAAACCAATATATAATTTTGTAATTTGGGTGAACTATCCCTGTAAACATATTTAATGTTGTGATAAAAAAAAATGATCATGCACCTGATATTTCATTGAATACATTTTTTAATTAATTTTACAATATCCTTTGGAGACAGACTGTGTTATATACTATGGGCCCGATTCAGATTTACGCCTTTCCTACACACTTCTCAGAAGTTGATGTTCAGACATACCTTATGTAGGTCCATAACAGGCTTTGCAAGCCTGGTTCCCATGCGTGCCCTGAATAAATTGAATTCAACCGCTGAAAACCCTCCAACCAACAGCTTCTCGTGAAGTTCATTCAAAAGGGTTTTCAGTATATTTATCTAAAGCCATCATCCGTTTAAATTTGGTGTACCTTTTAATTTGCATTTTCTCGACAGACTCCCTGGAACATATGGAGAGAACAGTTCAGAATATTAGGGATCAATGAAATAAAGCCACGTAGGCCTAAATATACACATATTCTTCTCCTTTTCAGCACTAATTGGTATCAGAACTCAGGATAAGACCCAGATGCAGACAGCTAGAGTCACAGATGTTTATTGACCCGAACAGGGGGGCAGGCAAAAGATAGGTCAAAGACATTTTACATTTTAGTCATTTAGCAGATGCTCTTATCCAGAGCGACTTACAGTAGTGAATGCATACATTTCATACAATTTCATACATATTCTACATTTTTTTTCTGTGCTGGCCCCCCGTGGGAATTGAACCCACAACCCTGGTGTTGCAAACACCATGCTCTACCAACTGAGCTACAGGGAAGGCTAGGCAGAGGTCTGTAATCCAGGGCAGAGTTAATAAGGTACAGAACAGCAGGCAGGCTTGGGGTCAGGACAGGCAGAGGTTCATAAATGAGTCAGAGTCAGGCAGGTACAGAACAGCAGGCAGGCTCAGGGTCAGGTCAGGCAGAATGGTCAAAACCGGGTGAAACTAGGAAACAGAACTTGAGAAAGCAGGGAGACGGGAAAACACGCTGGTAAGGTAAGACCTGACAAGACAAGACAAACTGGCGACAGACAAACAGAGAACACAGGTATAAATACACTGGGGATAATGAGGAAGATGGGTGACACCTGGAGGGGTGTGGAGACAAGCACGAAGACAGGTGAAACAGTTCAGGGTGTGACAAATTGGTATATTTAGAAATACTCTGATCTTGTATATTTTTTAGGGTTAGGAAAGTATTTATGAATAATAAAATAAATGGTTTGGCGACACTTTACGCACCAAGTTCACTATATATACAGAAGTATGTGGACACCCCTTCAAAGTAGTGGATCTGGCTATTTCAGCCACACCCGTTGCTGACAGGTGTATAAAAATCAAGCACACGGCCATGTAATCTCCATAGACTGACTTTCAATGTGGCACCGTCATAGGATGCCACCTTTCCAACAAGTCAGTTCGTGAAATTTCTGCCCTGCTAGAGCTGCCCCGGTCAACTGTAAGTGCTGTTATTGTGAAGTGGAAACGTCTAGGAGCAACAATGGCTCAGCCGCAAAGTGGTAGGCCACACAAACTCACAGAACGGGACAGTCGAGTGCTGAGGCGCGTAGCACATAAATATCGTCTGTCCTCGGTTGCAACACTCACTACCGAGTTCCAAACTGCTTCTGGAAGCAATGTCAGCACAATAATTATTCATCGGGAGCTTCATGAAATGGGTTTCCATGGCCGAACAGCCACACACAAGCCTAACATCACCATGCGAAATGCCAAGCATTGGCTGGAGTGGTGTAAAGCTCGCCGCCATTGGACTCTGGAGCAGTGGAATCGCATTCTCTGGAGTGAGGGAGGTGGCCAGGGAGGTGACCAAGGACCCAATGGTCACTCTGACAAAGCTCCAGAATTCCTCTGTGGAGATGGGAGATCCTTTCAGAAGGACAACCATCTCTGCAGCACTCCACCAATCAGGCCTTTATGGTAGAGTGGCCAGACGGAAGCCACTCCTCAGTAAAAGGCACATGACAGCCCGTTTGGAGTTTGCCAAAAGACACGTAAAGACTCTCAGACCATGAGAAACAAGATTATCTGGTCTGGTGAAACCAAGATTGAACTCTTTGGCCTGAATGCCAAGCGTCACATCTGGAGGAAATCTGGCACTATCCTTACAGTTAAGCATGGTGATGGCAGCATCATGCTGTGTTATCTTTTTCAGCGGCAGGGACTGGGAGATTAGTCAGGAATGAGGGAAAGATGAACGGAGCAAAGTACAGAGAGATCCTTGATGAAAACCTGCTCATAGGGCTCATGACCTCAAACTGGGGCGAAGGTTCACCTTCCAACAGGACAACGACCCTAAGCACACAGCCAAGACAACGCAGGAGTGGCTTCGGGACAAGTGTTTGAATGTCCTTGAATGGCCCAGCCAGAGCCCGGACTTGAGCCCGATCTAACATCTCTGGGGAGACCTGAAAATAGCTGTGCAGCGACGCTCCCCATCCATCCTGACAGAGCTTGATAGGATCTGCAGAGAAGAATGGGAGGAACTCCCCAAATACAGGTGTGCCAAGCTTGTAGCGTCATTCCCAAGAAGATTTGAGGCTGTAATCGCTGCCAAAGGTGCTTCAACAAAGTACTTTGTAAAGGGTCTGAATACTTAGGTGAATGTAATATTTCAGTTTTTTGAAAAAAATGTTTTTGCTTTGTCATTATGGGGTATTGTGTGTAGATTGATGAGGGGAAAAAACTATTTAATCCATTTTAGAATATGGCTGTAACCTAACAAAATGTGGAAAAAGTCAAGGGGTCTGAATACTTTCAGAAGGCACTGTATGTAGGTATACCCGACTGTGGCTACCGATTAGTGGCTAAAATTTTATATAATCAAAATTGTAAAAAAAAAAAAAATACAGTGAAAAGTCCGGTAATATAATTAAAACTTTCTAGAAATCATAAATCAATTAGGTAGGTTTGGCACTATACTGTTATTTGCGCATGTCAACAGAAGTCTATAGAGTGGGTCTCTTTCATCCTTGCAAATTATAAAGGCCAGCATTTAATAAACTTCACTGTGGAAATGGTGATAAGCTATGTATGCTTCAGTTTGCTGCCATATGACTTGTTTAACATTTATCTCCAGCGATCATAAGATAAAATAGAGTTATAGATTTAAAAAATTGTCATTTATGTTTACAATCCCCTTATCCAAACGGCTTACTCATTTACTTAGCTCTTATCAATAGCTCTGATCATTTCCATTTTACATTTTTAGTCATTTAGCAGACACTCTTATCCAGAGCGACTTACAGTAGTGAATACATACATTTCATTTCATGCATTTTTAAAAAAATTTTTTATTTATTTATTTTGATCAATTTGTAAATTACATTTAATGGAGAATGGTGTTATTTCTATCGGGAAAAATACATTTGATGTTTCTCCTCTTGGAACCAACAGGTTGCTTGACCTTATTCATCACTTTATCGCGCTTTAAAGTGGTGGAATTATTAGGGAATTAAGTCAAGGTTGGAATATGGCGTATCTGTAGACACACCTCCACCCAAACAAATAGCGGGTGAATAGCATGCTATTCTCATGCTTAATCTAAGGTCAGCAGATGCGTCGAGAAAAAAGTCCATCAAAAAGGGAATTATGTTCCATTTACGCACGCATAACTCTGGTCGGAATTCCCCCCTATGAGCATAGCTTCCAGCTCGCACCCATTAGGTCTTTATTAAAGGACGCCATCACTTTGACCCGCTGTGCTACTCTTCAGCATGATTGCATGGTGCTCTAAGTCCCCAGCTGAATCCGATTGTCCTTGTCATTCTGTTTATTAAAAAAATAATTATTAATTTACTCTTTTATGATTCTCCATGGGACTAGTCAGACTAGTCTGTGGTATTTACTGTATTTGCTGCACTCCAGGGGTGTGTCCCACATGGAACCCTATTCCCTATGGGCCCTGGTCAAAGGTAGTGCACGATATAGTGAGTAGGGTGCCATTTGGGATGCACTCCAGGTATGGGCTATATTTAGGTGCCTGTGAAATGAATGCATTAAATATGCAAAATGGGAGGCATCTGTGTGTGTGTGTGTGTGTGTGTGTGTTGCTTAAGCCAATAGCAAAAATGCTATCATCTTGTGTGATTAAAAAAAAGTTCATTTCCTGGCCATGTAGAAGTTCTGGTCTGGTATGTTGGTATATTTGATGATCCTAGTCTAGATATCTGATTCACAGCACTAGAAGTGTAGCCTTTATATGTCTCTGGGGAGCCGTGTAGTCTAGTGACTGGCCTACTGTATGTAGTGACTAAGCTAGAAATTAAGCATGTTTTATTGCACATTCACAACTTTGTTTGAACACCTTCATGTTTTTCCTTCTACATCTTTTGAAAGATTTTCACTCAGAAATAGTCAGTGTTAATTACAACCACTAATTGGTGAGAAATCATTCCAATTGCTCTTACGTTAAATGGGTCAGCTCGCTTTTGATGGAGGTATGAGTTTTTAAGCAACTTTATTTTGACTGACAGATAATACACCACCATTTAAGGAAGGCTTATTTAAGCACTTTTTTTTATTTACCGATAATACATCACCATTTAAGGTAGGCTTACCAAACAGGAGTTCCACTTACTCTCTTTTGGTGGAATAGAACAGAGGTTGTTATTGCAAGATTAGATTTCCATGATGTATTCACAGTGAAATGATTGCCATAACTGTGATCCCAGAGTTCATTTGCAAGCAAGCTCCACGTTTTTTTAACCATGACATCATGGTCTAAAATACTCAACTGTCTATTGGGATAAACAATTGGCATAAAAATTGTCTTGTAATAAACTTTTTTCACATATTACATATTTTGGTCTTCTTTAGGCTTTAGTGGATGATGAGTATGGCAAACAAACTAGCCTCCATTACATGAAAGCACCCCTGCAAAAGCAATTGTGAAATACTCAATACACAAACCCTCAATACCCCTTATTATACCCTCAATATAATATACATTAACATACTTGCAGTGATATACTAACCTGCAATTGTTGACATAAGCACAAAAGCCAATGTTATCGACAATAGATAACCTTCGATAAAGTGTACTGAAACATTTACACCAGCAGATGGTGCTCACAGTTAAGTCACTGTGTTGAAGGCTTTTTCACTGTATTGCTATTCCATGGCAGGATGGCCTTGAGTGGGTTCAATGGGTACACAGTCTGTCTGTGTCAGAGAACCCCAACCAGCTAGGCACGCCAAGTTTCTGATTTATATTCTTTTTTATATTCCATGGATTTTGCTGGCCATGTTTGCAACCCTAGTGAGACAGAGTACAACCTGTGATAAAACTATGAAAATCACAAATAATCCAATTTTAGATAATGTATTAGATTTAAGCTAATTGAATGTTTCACACACAAAGAGTGAAAGTGAATTGGTATAACAGTGTAAATTCACAATTTTCAAAACAATATAATTATTCTTGGCCACTTAATTAATAGCTAGGTTTCCATCCAATTGGCGACAGATTTTAATGCAAATATTCTAAAATCTGCAAAAAGAAAAGATGCGCATTTTCCGTTCAGTGCGTGATGACATACTGCACACAACATCTTTCATGTACCGAATAAAAATCTAAAGTTAAATGTGTTTCCATCGCTTTTTCAACTCTACCGTAGTTTTGCCACAAAAACTCTTGCATTAAATAGCAAATGTGCCTACTTTGGTCTTGGCCAGTGTTGCCAACTTAGCAACTTTGTGGCTATATTTAGCGAGTATTCAGACCCCTCTAGCGACACATTTTCAAAAAATCGACTAGTGACAAATCTAGCGACTTTTTCTGGTGTTATTGGAGACTTTTGGAGACTCTGACGTGAAAGCACATATTGTTCTTACTCTTCTCAACGAGCAGCGGGTGCTTCTGTGGGCCCACCCCACTGTCCCAAAGCACTCACAGGCGGCCCAGTCCTAGCTCAGCAGTCCCTCCCAGCTGCAGTCAGAGCAGGAGATGTTCACCCCTCCACGTCCAGACTGCAAATGCGGGAAGCCGCCGCTGGCTTATCCCACCCTGGCTTACATTCAGGGCGGGATGTAAATGTAAAATGTTCTTTGTCTAAAATAAATCACTGCACAAAAATAAATCACTGTATTTGACTCACACAGCCGCAGTCACTTACTCACCTTGTCCACTGTGTGTGTGCCTCTCTGTAACATAAACTAAACATCTAGCTGGCTAGCTCATCATGTCTCAGTCTAAACTGTACACTAAAAAATACAGAAAGGAGTGAGTGTCAAACCCTGAATTCAAAGGCTGGTTGAAGCCGTTTACTAGAGATGATACACGGGCATACTGCCTGTATTGTAAGGCTGATTTCTACGCCAAACTTAGTGAGGCGGCAGGGTAGCCTAGTGAGGCGGCAGGGTAGCCTAGTGGGGAGACAGGGTAGCCTAGTGGGGCGGCAGGGTAGCCTAGTGGGGCGGCAGGGTAACCTAGTGGGGCGGCAGGGTAACCTAGTGGGGCGGCAGGGTAACCTAGTGGTTAGAGCATTGGACTAGTAACCGAAAGGTCGCAAGTTCAAATCCCTGAGCTGACAAGGTACAAATCTGTCGTTCTGCCCCTGAACCCACTGTTCCTAGGCTGTCATTGAAAATAAGAATTTGTTCTTAACTGACTTGCCTAGTTAAATAAAGGTAATGTTCAAAAACACATGACAACTCAAAAACATACTAAAAAGGCAAAGCCTTATAACAGTTCCACCCAAAACAAGCTGCCATTTATGGTTAAAAAAAATGTACTCTGCAAAAAAGGCTGAAGCCACCATGGCATTAGCTATTGCTAAACACTGTTCCATGCTGGCATGTGATCACATTGGAGAAGCATGTAGAGCTGCTTTCTCAGACTTCACTGCTGCTACCCACTTCAAAATGCACAGGACAAAGTGCACAGAAATGATTAATGGTGTTCTAGCAGCATACTTTCTGAAAAAGTTGGTCGCAGATGTGGGTGACAAGCGTTTCAGCCTCCTCCTCGATGAGTCCACGGATGTAAGCGTTTCTAAGTACCTGGGGGTTGTGATAAGGTACTTTAGTGACACCAAGCAGACAATTGTATCAACATTTCTGGGACTTGTCGAGTTGGAGGGAGGAGATGCCAAATCTATAGCCCGTGCTGTTGTGGCTTTCCTCGAAGTGTTGTCTTAAAAAAGAGAAACTCCTGGGGATAGGGACTGACAATGCCTCTGTTATGACGGGGATTAACAATGGGTCCATAAAGTGCTGAAGGAGGAGTATGGCCTCAAATATCTGGTTCTTTTTCGCTGTGTGTGCCACTCTCTGCAGCTTGCTCATTTGTAGTTAGTTCTAAACATATTTAAGGTGTTTTTTACTCACTTTTTGTCTCTCCCACGACGTTATTCCTCTCTCCTACAGCGTCCATCACAATTACATGCACATGGCAAATTATGCAAATTAGGTGATTACTTTATTTAGCGACTTCTAGGACAGCCAATAGCTACTTTCCTTACTGAGGAGTTGGCAACACTGGGCAGCGTGCGCTCTAGCCAACAGCTCGCTGATAAAGTGCAGGTAGGCTAGTCTACATGATGAGATTATTATGGGTAAGAGCGAGAATATTTGTATTTGTCAAATGGCAGTTAAGGGTCAATCATCATGTTACCAGAATAAGGCCCTCGATATTTATTAGAAAGGAGCATCAAGATAACTGCACTTTCACCGCCCTGTGAAGTTCATCATTATTTATTTAATCTGTAGCCTAATAAACTGCATGGTTTCCCGAGTTGTAGTGGGAGGAACACTCACCGTATCATCGCATGACTCCAAGTTTACTTCGATATGATGGTTGTTATATCAATATTTGCGCATAAAGTTGCTTCCACCGCCATTTCTCACATAACTAATTTTACCGACACAAAAAAAGATCCCACTGTCGAACGAACAAATGATCTGTCGGCATTTCTAAAAATGTACAGTAACTTCCTGTTTCCATCACAGCTGTTGTGATTTTTTTTCTTATGGTATGATTTTACTCCAATAAAAAATGTGGATGGAAACATGGTTATTGTATCGACACTTTACAGTATATACCATGTATTCAGCAGAAATGTTTGGTTAGCTGTGCAATCTTATGTTCTAAGCAGAGATTTTGTTTTGCAGCAATGTAATTTGAAAAAAATATCCTGTCTTCTTCACAGCTCCACAGCTGAACTTCTAAAAATGTGGAGGGAGAGCTGGAATGGCACACATACACAATCCATGTCTCAATTGTTTTAAGGCTTAAAAATCCTTCTTTAACCTGTCTCCTCCCCTTCATCTACACTGATTGAAGTGGATTTAACAAGTGACATCAATAAGGGATCATACTGTAGCTTTCATCTGTATTTATCTGGTCAGTCTGTCATGGAAAGAGCAGGTAGTCCTAATGTTTTGTACATTCAATACATTTTTTTATGGTATCATACATAGTGGGAAAGATATCTAGCTCAGGCCTTTCAAATGAGAGATTGATTTAGTGGCAGTGGCACGTATAATGGATGCCATAGAAAATGGGCTTTTATAGGACATGGAGAGCCGAACAAACTACCGGTGCATGGACATTCTAAAAGTTTAACCCTTAGCCTATCTTTTATTGCAGGTCTAGTTGAGACAACACACAGAGAATTTACTACTATCGTCCATCTTTAAATCCCGTTATAGATTGTCATAGCAGCAACAACAATTACTACAGGGCTTGAACAAACTGGTTTGTGCACAAAATATTTCTTAAAGTTGGACCCTAAACCTTGCTTATATGACATGTCCAGATGAGACAACAACACACACAATATACCTCCATCGTACAGCTTTAAATCCAGTTTTAGATTGTCATAGCAGCAGCAGCCCTTTGTCAACTGTTCAATAATGGCCACTCGACAGCTAGTTTTTATCTGATGTGCAATTACCCAGCATGTTTGCATTGTTCTGTTGTATCCCAGGTGTACAGGATGGCAAGTCGGCTGGTCTCTGTATAAACATGGCAGAGGAAATGCTGTTGCCTTGGAAACGTGCCCGAGTCACCACCACATTCCATGTTGCTCAGGGCATTTTTCTCTGCCATGTCATCGAAAATGTGACAGATTGATGCCATTTGTGGATCTGTTTGGCTCTTTCACAAATTGTCCATTTGAATCCTTAAATTCTGCATTGAATGAATTAGGATGAAGTGGGGTTACAATCAATGTTCCCTGTAAAGCACAGCTCCCCTGGACTGCCAAGCAGAAGAAATATTAGCACGCGCAGAGAAGCACGAGATTGAACTTCACTCAACTTTTCCCTTTACTTTGGGAATTGTGATCGAATCAACGCAATATTAGCCACTTTCAGTGCAACAAAACAAAACGAACTACGCAAGACTTAGTATGCAAAACTAACAATACAGGAGATTTTGTTGTAGGCAGGACACATCAGAGTATGATTTTATTTAATTGACTGGCACGACTCAGGCATGTACTCTACACAGACCGGTGCGCCATAACCAATCAGAGATGCAGTAGGCCTATATGAAAATAGACCATTGCCATTTATGGATCTGTGCCATTCACTTTAAACTGGACTGTGTTTACAGCATCAGCGGCTGTGGGTAGATGCGCTTGTTTTGAGATAAAAGTGAGTTACATGTGTTTCTAGACATCTTTGAAAAGAGAGTAAGGTAAAGTGCTTGCTTTTGTCTTATTTAGTTGTATTTTGAGACACTCTGGTAGGCCTACATTATGATCAAATAGCCACAGTAGCTTACTTGACCATTGTTAAAACTAACTTAAAGCGGGTACAGCCTCAGTGTTAACATTTAACGCGTGCCGGAAGATGCACAGAATGTTCGAGTTTTCTCTCAGCAGACCAGAAATGTTCTCAGTGATGATAAAAAATATAGCGAAAATTGGTTGCAAAATAACATTTTGAGTTGAGATGTAGGATGAAGTGGCGTTCGTGGAGAAAAAGCAATAAGACCTTGGAGAGGATTGCTTTTTCAATGTGCCATTCACACAGCTGGGAGATGGATGTAGCAGATGAAGGAATGTTCATGTTTCTGCACAAACATTCTCCATGTTGTCATGTAAGACAAACCACTAACCGCTTACACACAGTAAAGTCAAGATGTTCCTCCTCATTATTTTGGGTAGGTTATTTGAATAGGTTGTTGTCTTGGTGGTGTAATCTACTAGCCCAGTCCCAGATCTGTTTTGTGCCAACAAATTTGACAGGACAACAACTATCGGAGTTGGCTAAACAGTATATGCAGCTCTGGGACTAGGCTAGTAATCTCTACAAGTTTTGCCTTCCTTTCATTGTCAAAATCGATAACTTCCTTATCTATTGAAATCTAATTTACAGTCCCACCCTGCTGAGCAATACGCCAGCCCACTAGTATCATCCTCTGTTAGCATGATGCTAAACATCAGAAAATTCTCTAGTCACGGAGGCCTACTGTACATCCCTACGTAATGTGTACTTCTATTAGCAATGAGTCATCGACTAACAGGCTCCTGAAGGAAGAGAATAAATGTCTTGTTAACCCTGCGTTGGTTGAGGCGCGGTTGTGACGCTAAGTCCGGTTAAGTCCATTGTATTCTCTGTGGAGGAACCATAGACTGTATACAAGGATAATGGAAGGGAGCAGGTTTTAAGGTTTGTGGGATTTGAGGTCTCGAAACCTGTCAACAGCACCATTCTCACCCCAGCGAACTACTCCCTCGGAGTAAGATCTCGACAGTAGTCTACAGTGCCTTCAGAAAGTTTTCATACCCCTTGACTTATTCCACATTTTGTTGTGTTACAGCCTGAATTCAAAATTGATTACATTTTGTTTTTTACCCATCTACACACAATACTCCATAATGACAACGTGAAAACATGTTTTTAGAAATGTTTGCAAAATTATTGAAAATTAAATATAGAAATATTAAAGTATAAGTATTCACACCCCTGAGTCAATAAATGTTAGAATCAGCAGCAATTACAGCTCTGGGTATTTCTGGGTAAGTCTCTAAGAGCTTTGCACACCTGGATTGTACAGTATTTGCACATTATTTGCAAATAATTAATTTGTCAATTTGGTTGTTGATCATTGCTACAGAGCCATTTTCAAGTCTTTCCATAGATTTTCAACCCGATTTAAGTGAAAACTGTAACTAGGCCACTCAGGAACATTCAATGTCATCTTGGTAAGCAACTCCATTGTATATTTGGCCTTGTGTTTTAGGTTATTGTCCTGCTGAACGTTGAATTTGTCTCCCAGTGTCTGTTGGAAAGTAGATTTTCCTCTAGGATTTTGCCTGTGCTTAGCTCTATTCCATTAATTTTCATCCTAAAAAAAACTCTAGTTCTTGCCGACAACAAGCATACCCATAACATGATGCAACCACCACCAACCATGCTTGAAAATATACTACATTACACAAGTATGTGGACACCTGCTCGTCGAACATGTCATTCCAAAATCATGGGGATTAATATGGATTTCGTCCCCCCTTTGCTGCTATAACAGCCTCCACTCTTCTGGGAAGGCTTTCCACTAGATGTTGGAACATTGCCGCGGGGACTTGCTTCCTTTCAGTCACAAGAGCATTAGTCAGGTCGGGCACTGATGTTGGGGGATTAGGTCTGGCTCGCAGTCGGCGTTCCAATACATCCCAAAGGTGTTCGATGGAGTTGAGGTCAGGGCTCTGTGCAGGCCAGTCAAGTTCTTCCACACCGATCTTGACAAACCATTTCTGACAGACCTCACTTTGTGCACGGGAGCATTGTCATGCTGAAACAGGAAAAGTCCTTCACAAACTGTTGCCACAAAGTTGGAAGCACAGAATCGTCTAGAATGTAATTGTATGCTGTAGTGTTAAGATCCCTTCACTGGAACTAAGGGGCCAAGTCCGAACCATGAAAAACAGCCCAAGACCATTATTCCTCCACCAAACTTTACAGTTGGCACTATGCATTCGGGCAGGTAGCATTCTCCTGGTATACGCCAAACCCATATTCGTCCGTCAGACTACCAAATGCTGAAGCGTGATTCATCACTCCAGAGAACGCGTTTCCACTGCACCAGAGTCCAATGGCGGCGAGCTTTACACCACTCCAGCCGACACCTGGCATTGCGCATGGTGATCTTAGGCTTGTGTGTGGCTGCTCGGCCATGAAAACCCATTTCATGAAGCCCCCGACTAACAATTATTGTGCTGACGTTGCTTCCAGAGGCAGTTTTGAACTTGGTAGTGAGTGTTGCAACCGAGGACCGCCGATTTTTACGCACTACGCGCTTCAGCACTCGACAGTCCCATTCTGTGAGCTTGTATGGCCTACCACTTCGCGGCTGAGCCATTGTTGCTCCTAGATGTTTCCACTTCACAATAACAGAACTTACAGTTAACCGGGGTAGCTCTAGCAGGGCAGAAATTAGATGAACTGTCTTGTTGTCAAGGTGGCATCCTATGACAGTGCCACATTAAAAGTCACTGAGCTAATGCAGCTGCAACTGTAAATGCATTTGTAAATCAAGACCTTTCTTGAGTTGGGCTCTGGGATGGTGCAACTGCTGAGAATGTGAGCTTATGGTTGTGTGGGGGGAAAGGGTTGAGTGTGTGTGAGTGTGGGTGTGTGTGGGTGTATGTGTGTATCCCACAACTGTTGTGAAGGAGTAAAAGATGTTAGGGACAATAGAGGATGATCCACAGCTATATATAATACAAATCGAGGTGAGGGCGATGGAAATGCATTTGGCAATTGATTTACTTCAATTCGGTAAGTGGCACTGTGTGCTCTTTTCGAAGGATGGATCCCAGTCTGTTCAGGGCTATGGGATACGGGGGATCGGGGGTGGTCTGCCGGGCATTGGGATGACAACCCAACTAGGGATGAGGAAGGCTTTTAGCGGGTGGAATAGTAGGGACCAATTGGAGGTTTACTTAGTAGCAATGCAAATATCATGGTACAGCTATATAGACACTCAATCATCATGTTACCTTTTAATGGTTTACAAACATATACTGCTCAAAAAAATAAAGGGAACACTTAAACAACACAATGTAACTCCAAGTCAATCACACTTCTGTGAAATCAAACTGTCCACTTAGGAAGCAACACTGATTGACAATACATTTCACATGCTGTTGTGCAAATGGAATAGACAACAGGTGGAAATTATAGGCAATAAGCAAGACACCCCCAATAAAGGAGTGGTTCTGCAGGTGGAGACCACAGACCGCTTCTCAGTTCCTATGCTTCCTGGCTGATGTTTTGGTCACTTTTGAATGCTGGCGGTGCGTTCACTCTAGTGGTAGCATGAGACGGAGTCTACAACCCACACAAGTGGCTCAGGTAGTGCAGCTCATCCAGGATGGCACATCAATGTGAGCTGTGGCAAGAAGGTTTGCTGTGTCTGTCAGCGTAGTGTCCAGAGCATGGAGGCGCTACCAGGAGACAGGCCAGTACATCAGGAGACGTGGAGGAGGCCGTAGGAGGGCAACAACCCAGCAGCAGGACCGCTACCTCCGCCTTTGTGCAAGGAGGAGCAGGAGAAGCACTGCCAGAGCCCTGCAAAATGACCTCCAGCAGGCCACAAATGTGCATGTGTCTGCTCAAACGGTCAGAAACAGACTCCATGAGGGTGGTATGAGGGCCCGACGTCCACAGGTGGGGGTTGTGCTTACAGCCCAACACCGTGCAGGACGTTTGGCATTTGCCAGAGAACACCAAGATTGGCAAATTCGCCACTGGCGCCCTGTGCTCTTCACAGATGAAAGCAGGTTCACTCTGAGCACGTGACAGACGTGACAGAGTCTGGAGACGCCGTGGAGAACGTTCTGCCGCCTGCAACATCCTCCAGCATGACCGGTTTGGCGGTGGGTCAGTCATGGTGTGGTGTGGCATTTCTTTGGGGGGCCGCACAGCCCTCCATGTGCTCGCCAGAGGTAGCCTGACTGCCATTAGGTACCGAGATGAGATCCTCAGACCCCTTGTGAGACCATATGCTGGTGCGGTTGGCCCTGGGTTCCTCCTAATGCAAGACAATGCTAGACCTCATGTGGCTGGAGTGTGTCAGCAGTTCCTGCAAGAGGAAGGCATTGATGATATGGACTGGCCCGCCCGTTCCCCAGACCTGAATCCAATTGAGCACATCTGGGACATCATGTCTCGCTCCATCTACCAACGTCACATTGCACCACAGACTGTCCAGGAGTTGGCGGATGCTTTAGTCCAGGTCTGGGAGGAGATCCCTCAGGAGACCATCCGCCACCTCATCAGGAGCATGCCCAGGCGTTGTAGGGAGGTCATACAGGCACGTGGAGGCCACACACACTACTGAGCCTCATTTTGACTTGTTTTAAGGACATTACATAAAAGTTGGATCAGCCTGTAGTGGGGTTTTCCACTTTTAATTTTGAGTGTGACTCCAAATCCAGACCTCCATGGGTTGATAAATTGGATTTCCATTGATTATTTTTGTGTGATTTTGTTGTCAGCACATTCAACTATGTAAAGTAAAAAGTATTTAATAAGATTATTTCTTTCATTCAGATCTAGGATGTGTTGTTTAAGTGTTCCCTTTGTTTTTTTGAGCAGTGTATATTTTCATAAATAGAATTTAAAGTTGTGTCTCATTTTGGTAAGTGGTGAAATAAGTATAGGCAGTTACAATTGTAATGGCCTAGCAGATTATAAGAAAAGACGATCAGTATTTACCTGGTTAAAAGAGAAGTAATATAATATCTATTGTTTACAGGAAACCCATTCAACAATTTTAGATGAAGTTTTGTGGAAAAAGAACTTGGGGGGGCGAAATATATTTCTCCCATGGGCAAAGAAATTCAAAAGGGGTGATGGTTTTAATTAACCTCTCTGGGCCAGTGGGACGCTTGCGTCCCACCCTAATCAACAGCCAGTGGAATCGCGTAGCGCTAAATGCAAAACCTCATAAATGCTATAACTTCAATTTCTCAAACATATGACTATTTTACACCGTTTTATAGATACACCTCTCCTGAATCGAACCACGTTGTCCGATTTCAAAAAGGCTTTACAGCAAAAGCAAAATATTAGATTATGTCAGCAGAGTACCCAGCCAGAAATAATCACACAGCCATTTTCAAAGCAATTAGCATGCATCACAAATACCCAAAACACAGCTAAATGCAGCACTAACCTTTGACAACCTTCATCAGATGACACTCCTAGGACATCATGTTACACAACACATGCATTTTTTGTTCGATAAAGTTCATATTTATATATAAAAACAGCATTTTACATCGGCGCATGACGTTCAGAAAATCTTTTGCCTCAAATGCTTCCGGTTTATTAGCGCTACAATTTACAAAATTACTATTCGAAAACATTGTTAAAATGTAATATTGTCATTCAAAGACTTATAGATTAACCTCTTATGGCTAGGGGGCAGTATTTTCACGGCTGGATAAAAAACGTACCCGATTTTAATCTGATTATTAGTCCTGCCCAGAAACTAGAATATGCATATAATTATTAGCTTTGGATAGAAAACACTCCAAAGTTTCTAAAACTGTTTGAATGGTGTCTGTGAGTATAACAGAACTCCTATGGCAGGCAAAAACCTGAGAAGGTTCTGTTCAGGAAGTACCCTGTCTGAACATTTCTTGCCCTTGTTGATTCTCTCTATCTATTACAAGGGATCTCTGCTGTTACGTGACACTTCCCACGTCTCCAATGGGCTCTCAGAGCCCGGGAAAAACAGGAATGACGTAATTCAAAGCCCTGGCTGAAACACACGAGAGCAAAAGCTAAGTGGTCTATCAGAGGAGAAAGGCTTAGGCGCGTGACCTGCCCCGCCCCCGTCTTTCGGTTTTTCCCTCAGTTTACAGACACGCAGATTCCCGGTCGGAATATTATCGCTTTTCTACGAGATAAATTGCATAAAAATTGATTTTAAACAGCGGTTGACATGCTTCGAAGTACGGTAATGGAATATTTCGAATTTTTTTGTCACGTTCTGCGCCATGCGTGATTTACCATTCGGATAGTGTCTAGGACTCACGAACAAAACGTCGCTGATGGAACATAACGATGGATTATTTGGGACCAAACCAACATTTGTTATTGAAGTAGAAGTCCTGGGAGTGCATTCTGACGAAGAACAGGAAAGGTAAGACCCTTTTTCTTATAGGAAATGTGATTTTGGTGAAGGCTAAACTGGGTGGGTGTCTAAATAGGCTAGCCCGTGATGGCTGGGCTATGTACTTAGAATATTGCAAAATGTGCTTCATCCGAAAAGCTATTTTAAAATCGGACATATCGAGGGCATAGAGGAGTTCTGTATCTATAATTCTTAAAATAATTGTTATGCTTTTTGTGAACGTTTATCGTGAGTAATTTAGTAAATTGTTAGTAAATTCCCCGGAAGTTTGCGGGGGGAATGCTAGTTCTGAACGTCACATGCTAATGTAAAAAGCTGGTTTTTGATATAAATATGAACTTGATTGAACAGACATGCATGTATTGTATAACATAATGTCCTAGGTGTGTCATCTGATGAAGATCATCAAAGGTTAGTGCTGCATTTAGCTGTGGTTTTGTTTTTTGTGACATTATATGCTAGCTTGAAAAATGGGTGTCTGATTATTTCTGGCTGGGTACTCTGCTGACAATCAATTGTTTTGCTTTCGCTGTAAAGCCTTATTGAAATCGGACAGTGTGGTTAGATTAACGAGAGTCTTGTCTTTAAATAGCTGTAAAATAGTCATATGTTTGAAAAATGGAAGTTTTCGGATTTTAGAGGAGTTTGTATTTCGCGCCACGCCCATCATTGGATATTGGAGCAGACGTTCCGCTAGCGGAACATCTAGATGTAAGAGGTTTTAACATGTCTTGAATGCCATCTCTTTGCCAGATTTTAAAATAACTTTACTGGGAAATCACACTTTGCAATAAACGACGTGGTATGCCCAGAAAAAAAGTCTAGGCTATAAATGTTGGAGCCATCTTGGAACGATCAACCATCAAAAATACTATTGTAAATAATCCCTTACCTTTGATTATCTTTATCAGAAGGCACTTCTAGGAATCCCAGGTCCATAACAAATGTAGTTTTGTTCAAAAAAGTTAATAATTTATGTCCCAATAGTGTTAGCGCGCTCCGAAGGCTAGTGAAAATGTACCGTGTGCGTCTGACTTGTCGTCAGGAATGAGCAAAAAATATATATTTAAGTTCGTTCAAACATGTCAAACGTTGTATAACATAAATCTTTAGGGGCTTTTTCAACCAGGGCTTCAATAATATTCCATTGGGACGGTTGCATTGTCTTTCAAAACGTTTCGAAAAGGGAGAGTACCCATGGGCGCCGACGTCACAATGGTAATGGCCCGTCCCCTGTGACCAAGATAAACAGGCTCTCTTTCAGTCTTTTTTGATAGTAGGAGACTCAAACCACTTTGTAAAGACTGGGGACATCTAGTGGAAGCCATAGGAAGTGCTAAATGATCCACAAGCCCCTGTGTGTTTCAATGGCAAATGTTTGAAGTGATATCCACACATCAGATTTCAGTTTCCTGTCAGGATTTGTCTCAGGGTTTTGCCTGCCATATGAGTGCTGTTATACTCACAGACACCATTCAAACAGTTTTAGAAACTGTAGGGTGTTTTCTATCCAAAGCCAATAATTATATGCATATTCTAATTACTGGGCAGGAGTAGTAACCAGATTAAATCGAGTACGTTTTTTTATCCGGCCGTGTCAATACTGCCCCCTAGCCCTAACAGGTTTTAACAGTCATTTTTATCCAAATGTGCAAATTGTCCAAACAGATTATCAAGGTAGATGGATTATTTTAAATATGTTATTGGACAATAAACAGATATGGCTTATTAACCTATACGGTCCGAATAATGATGATCCAAGCTTCTTTGAAAATGTATATAAGAATTTATCAACTCTACAAGCAACACTAGACTCTATTATTATGGTGGGAGATTTTAATACGGACTTAAATACCTCTATGGACCGGAAAGGAAATCACACTACAAACTATCACCCTCAGGCACTTAAGGAAATCATGAATGTCATGGATATATTGGAATTAGTGGATATATGGAGACTTAAATACCCTGACCTAGTGAGATATACATGGTGGAGGCTTAATCAAGCTAGTCGTCTTGACTACTTTCTTATGCCATTCTCTCTGGCACCAAAAGTTAAAAAATTGTTGATACGGGACAGAATGCGGTCGGATCATCACATAATTGGCATATATATTACTCTTACAGAATTTCAGCGTGGGCGAGGATATTGGAAATTTAATCAAAGCCTACTAGATGATAAATTGTTTAGAACTAGGACAGAAGAATTTATAACTGACTTTTTCAGACATAACATAGGTACAGCAGATCCCCTTATTGTATGGGACACTTTTAAGTGTGCCTTTAGAGGCCATGCAATTCAGTACCCATCTATAAAACAAAAGCAATTTAGATCAAAAGAGTCCATATTAACAAAGGAAATTGAAGGACTAACAGTACAGTTAGATAGCAATAAAAACGGTACCATAGAGGCACAGAATAAGTTAGAGGAAAAACAAAAAGCAATGGAGGAACTTATTCAAGAAAGATCCATATAAAAATAAAGCCAACTGGATGGAATATGGGGAAAAATGCACCAAATTATTTTTCAATCTTCAATATAGAAAGGCTACCAAAATTGTTTTATTAAAACTTGTTACAAATGATGGAGTCACGCATGATTCACCAAATTATATTTTGAAAGAGGAAGTAAAGTACTTTAAAAATATGTTTTCGTTTCAGGCTCCTCCATCTCCACTAACTGAAACTAATTGTATGGATTTTTTTCCTAATAATAATGTAAAATTAACATCTGTACAGAAAGACTCATGTGTAGACCAAATTACAGAGGAGGAACTGCTTGATGCAATTGGGGCCTTTAAGGATGGGAAAACTCCAGGGCTGGATGGCATACCAGTAGAAGTATACAAAACTTTTTTTGATATACTCAAAGGACCATTATTAACATGTTTTAACCACTCCTATATAAATGGTAGATTATCAGACACGCAACAAGAAGGTCTGATATCATTATTACTGAAACAGGACCCAAATGGTATATATAAAGATCCAGTCTATTTAAAAAATTGGAGACCTCTTACACTTCAGTGTTGTGATGCAAAAATCCTAGCAAAATGCTTGGCGCATAGAATTAAAAAAGTTTTTTTACATGGACGATACATTGGAGATAATATAAGACAAGTACTGGAAACAATAGAATACTATGAAATATCGGGGACACCAGGCCTGGTTTTCATAGCTGATTTTGAAAAGGCTTTTGATAAAGTATGACTGGAGTTTATATATAAAATGCCTAGAATATTTCAATTTTGGGGAATCTCTTATAAAATGGGTTAAAGTTATGTATATTAACCCTAGGTGTAAAATAGTAAATAATGGCAACATCTCAGAAAGTTTTAAACTATCTAGAGGAGTAAAACAAGGTGGTCCACTATCGGCATATTTATTTATTATTGCCATTGATATGTTAGCTGTTAAGATTAGATCAAACAATAATATTAAGGGATTAGAAATCCGTGGCTTAAAAACTAAGGTGTCATTGTACGCCGATGATTCATGTTTTCTTTTAAAACCACAATTAGAGTCTCTCCACTGCCTCATAGAGGATCTAGATACTTTTGCTATCCTCTTTGGATTAAAACCAAATTATGATCACTAAAAAAATGCAAATTTTACATTACCATGTAGTTTACCAATTAAATGGTCTGACGGAGATCTGGACATACTCGGTATACAAATCCCAAAAGAAAGAAATGGTCTCACTCCAATACATTTTTATAGAAAGTTATCAAAATAGATAAGATCTTGCTACCATGGAAAGGAAAATACCTGTCTATTTGTGGAAAAATCACCCTGATTAACTCTTTAATCATATCACAGTTTACCTATTTGCTTATGGTTTTGCCTACACCTAGTGACCTGCTTTTTAAATTATATGAACAAAAAATCTTCAATTTTATTTGGAACGGCAAGCCAGATAAAATTAAAAGGGCCTATTTATATAACGAATATGAATTCGGAGGGCAGAAATGATTAAATATTAAAGCATTAGACCTCTCAATAAAGGCATCAGTCATACCAAAGTTATCCAAACTGGTTTTCTAGTAAATTGGTACGAATGTCTCATCCTATGTTCAAGAAGGGCCTTTTTCCCTTTATTCAGATTACACCTGTCCACTTTCGGTTGTTTGAAAAGGAAATAATCTCCAAAATATCTTTCTTTTTAAACAAGCCTTAGAAAGTTGGTTGCAATTTCAGTTTAATCCACCTGAAAAGACAGAACAAATAATACAACAAATATTGTGGTTAAATTCAAATATAGTATATGATAAAAAAAAACTATTTTTCGAAGAAATGTTTAAAAAGGGTATAATTTTAGTGAATGATATTATAAATAGGACTGGTGGAGTGATGTCACACATGCAGCTAACACAGACATGTGGAAATGTCTGCTCTACCCAAAATTACAACCAATTAATTGCAGCATTACCACAAAAATGGAAGAGGCAAGTAGAAGGGGAAAAAATTAAGGAACTTGTATGTCAGCCCTGTATTAAAGAACATAAATGGTTAAAGAAAAGTGTGATAAATAAAAACATATACCAATTTCATTTAAGAACGAAAAAACTGACAGCTGTGCCATATAAATTGCAAAATAGTTGGGAAGAGATTTTCAATGTACCCATTCCATGACACATGGTTTATGAATTGATACGCAAAACAACGCCTGATTCAAAACTTCACATTTTCAATTTAAATTACTATACACAATTCTTGCAACTAATAGAATGTTATATATATGGGGGATACAATCTTCCCAGCTCTGCAGATTCAGCTGTGAGGAGGCAGAGTCATTAGATCATTTATTTTGGTATTGTCCATATGTAGCTCGTTTTTGGTCACAGGTCCAGGAATGGCTGAAGAATTGCAACATTTGCCTAGAACTAACGCTGCAGATAGCAATACTGGGTGATTTGAAAAGCCATAGTCAATCAATAATATCATAATTATTTTAGCAAAAATGTTTATTTTTAATTTACAATCTGTAGAAGCTATGAGAATAGAAGCTATGGGTCTGTAAAATGTATGTAGGTTCAGAACTTTTGTGATATAGCACAGTTACAAATAGAAATCAAACTGGATGGACATCAGAAAAAGAGGAAGGACTAAAAACAAACAAAAAATAACTATTGTAAAATAGACTGTGTCTGTAAAATGTGCATAAGATGAATAAATTGAAGGTAAAAGCCAAAGTGTTTATTAGTTTACTCCAATTGGGGGATCGGTGGTAGGGTTTTGCGGGGAATAATAATAAAGGTATATTCTTTTAAAAAGTATGTATGTCTTAGAGGTCGACCGATTATGATTTTTCAACCCCGATACCAATACCGATTATTGGAGGCCAAAAACCCCCGATATCGATTATTCGGCCGATTTATTTTTAAATATTTTTTTTAATCTATTTTTTTGTTGTAATAATGACAATTACAACAATACTGAATGAACACTTATTTTAACTTAATATAATACATCAATAAAATCAATTTAGCCTCAAATAAATAATGAAACATGTTCAATTTGGTTTAAATAATGCAAAACAAAGTGTTGGAGAAGAAGGTAAAAGTGGAATATGTGCCATGTAAGAAAGCTAATGTTTAAGTGCCTTGCTCAGAACATGGGAACATATGAAAGCTAGTGGTTCCTTTTAACATGAGTCTTCAATATTCCCCGGTAAGAAGTTTTAGGTTGTAGTTATTATAGGAATTATAGGACTATTTCTCTCTATACGATTTGTATTTCATATACCTTTGACTATTGGATGTTCTTATAAGCACTTTAGTATTGCCAGTGTAACAGTATAGCTTCCGTCCCTCTCCTTGCTCCTACCTGGGTTCGAACTAGGAACACATCGACAACAGCCACCCTCGAAGCAGCGTTACCCATGCAGAGGAAGGGAAACAACTACTCCAAGTCTCAGAGCGAGTGACGTTTGAAACGCTATTAGCGTGCACCCGGCTAACTAGCTAGCCATTTCACATCGGTTACACCAGCCTAATCTTGGGAGTTGACAGGCTTGAAGGGGTGGGTATAATTTGTGGAACGTTCCAACAGGAATCTGTTTAAAAAAACGTAAAGTAAAAGGTTGCCAACCAACAACGCATACAAAGTAGCAACGCATACAAACCTAGCTAACTAGCTGCAGAATAGGCATCAACTCACCACGTAGCTTATTCTTAATGTTTGCCCATAGGAAAACAGACATGTGAGGACAGACATTTTTCGGAATAAACGTGATGAGTGAAAAACGCAATGAAATAGACCACTCCCTACCCGGTATCTTATTCTGCCACTATACAACTTTGTATGCGTTGTTTTTTGGAAACCTTGTTATTTACGAAGTTTTTGGAATAGATTCCTGTTGGAACATTCCACAAATTATACCCACCCAAGTTGAAGTCATAAACAGCGCAATGCTTGAAGCACAGCGAAGGGCTGTTTGAATGAATGCTTACGAGCCTGCTGCTGCCTACCATCGCTCAGTCAGACTGCTCTATCAAATCATAGACTTAATTATAATATAATAAACACACAGAAATACGAGCCTTAGTTCATTAATATGGTCGAATCCGAAAACTATCATCTCGAAAACATTTTTTTTTTTCTTTCAGTGACATACAGAACGTTCCGTATTTTATCTAACGGGTGGCTAAGTCTAAATATTCCTGTTAGGCATTGATGTTTATGGTTAGGTACATTGGTGCAACGGCAGTACTTTTTTCGCAAATGCGCTTGTTAAATCAACACCCATTTGTCGAAATAGTCTGTGATTCAATGAAAATTAACAGGCACCGCATCGATTATATGCAACGCAGGATACGTTAGATAAACTAGTAATATCATCAACCATGTGTAGTTAACTAGTGATTATGTTAAGATTGATAGTTTTTTATAAGTCTAATGCTAGCTAGCAACTTACCTTTGCTTCTTGCTGCCCTCGCGTAACAGGTAGTCAGCCTGTTAATCCTTGTGGAGTGCAATGTAAGGCAGGTGGTTAGAGCGTTGGACTGGTAACCGAAGGTTGCAAAAACGAATCAACCCCTGAACAAGGCAGTTAACCCCCGTTTCTAGGCCGTCATTGTAAATAAGAATGTGTTCTTAATCTGACTTGCCTAGTTAAATAAAGGTGTATAAAAAATTTAAAATAAAAAAATAATCGGCAAATCGGTGGTCTAAAATACCGATTACCGATTGTTATGAAAACTTGAAATCGGCCCTAATTAATCGGCCATTCCGATGAATCGGTCGACCTCTAGTATGTCTATATAGGTATATGTATGCATGCGTGTATGGATATATATATTTACCCAAAAAATATATGAGGGATTGGAAATTATGCAGACAATTACATTAATAGAAGCAATATTCTTTCTGCAATATTAAGCTGATCCACCCCCTTATTGGATACATGTTTTGGAATAATTTTACTCTGTACATGCTTCCTTCTTTTCACTGTGTAAATTTGGTTAGTATTGTGGAGTAACAACAATGTTGTTGATCCATCCTCATTTTTCTCCTATCACAGCCATTAAAATCTGTAACTGTTTTAAATTCACGATTGGCCTCATGGTGTGGTTTCCTTCCATTTCGGCAACTGAGTTAGGAAGGACACCTGTATCTTTGTAGTGACTGGGTGTATTGATACACCATCCAAAGTGTAATTAATAACTTCACCATGCTCAAAGGGATATTCAATGTCTGCTTTTTCTTTATTTTACCCATCTACCAATAGGTGCCCTTCTTTGCGAGGCATTGGAAAACCTCCCTTGTCTTTGTGGTTGAATCTTTGTTTGAAATGTACTGCTCGACTGAGGGACCTTACGATTATCTGTATGTGTGGGCTACAGAGATGAGGTAGTCATTCAAAAATCATTTTAAACACTATTATTGCACACAGAGTGAGTCCATGCAACTTATTATGTGACTTAAGCATATCTTTACTCCTGAACTTATTTAGGCTTGCCATAACAAAGGAGTTGAATACTTATTGACTCAAGACATTTCAGCTTTTCATTTTGTATTAATTTGTAAAAATGTGTAAAAACATAATCCCATGTTTACATGATGGGGTATTGTGTGTAGGCCAGTGACACAAAATGTGAACAAAATGTGGGAAAAGTCAAGGGGTGTGAATACTTTCTGTAGGCACCGTGTATAATACATTGCTTCCCCTGACTCCCTCGCTTTTGCTCACTTCACTTGATCTTTCTCCTCTCTCTCACCTCCTCGGAGTACGTGTGACTGTCTGTTCTGATATCATCTTTATTTTCCCTCCCCTGCCTCTCTAAATGTCATTGATTTTTGTCTGGCTTTTTCTCTGAAAAATGTCTCTCTCCTGTGGCCCACACCTACTCATCCTCTCTGTTTATTTCTCAGAAGACTCAATATGTTTGTGCGCCATCTAAGCGGCCATCTTGGTTTGGTTGTTTGCAGTGTTCACTTGATTGTTGATTACAACAATGTCACTCAGTGTTAATTGTCAATTAATAATTTAACAATTCCCCTCTTATTCAATTGATTTTGCAGTCTCCGTCTCTTTATCTGTGTGTGTTTGAGGAGATCTGTAAATCACCTTGCATCCTATCTAACTAATAATTATAATTTCTAGATCAGTCGGTCCGGTCAGTCGGGGGATCAGTCTCTGTGTCTCTGTCTCGCTCTCAGTCTCTGAAACAGGAGTGTGTATCGGACAAATTCACTTGAAGATGAAATGTCATAGTATCCCTGTCTGTTGGATGGTGGGCAATTTACTTGGCATGAGTAGCAGAGAGTGCAGCAGGGCTGACTGATGAGATGATGTCGAGCTGTGAGGAGAAACTGTTTATGTGCCACATTGGCTGACTGTGTGTGTGTGTGTGTGTGTGTGTGTGTGTGTGTGTGTGTGTGTGTGTGTGTGTGTGTGTGTGTGTGTGTGTGTGTGTGTGTGTGTGTGTGTGTGTGTGTGTGTGTGTAATTCACTAGAGCGTGATGTCACAGTTTCAGGCATCCTGGTGAGAAATGGTGAAAGGAGATAGAAGGTGGGGGATGGTACCAGTAATACTGCAGAGAGAGAAGAGAGACATACTATACCATGAAAAAGCAAATTGGAAAATTGTTGAGGTTTTATGCATCTGACATGTTTAATTTAGTGTGTTAGATTCAGTACAGATACAAGCAATAAAACCTGACTTTGATGTTGATGCTCAATCTGTGTTTTCTGGAACCTTAGTACTGCACAGAACATGGGCCACATCTCTGTGTCCTAGCCCCTTACTGAAGGGGGTAATTTAGTACCCCCTTTAGTAAAGGATGTGATTTAATGTTCCCTTGCTTCAGTGCGGCACTCCCTTACCTCGATCAGCCTACAAACGCACAAACACACACACACACACACACACACACACACACACACACCATCGTGGCCATCAGTCCTCCACAATCCCACAGTCTCTCTCTGGCTGTACATTAACCCATTACATTATAGCCTCTGGGAGAAAGAGGAACGAGAGAGAAAGAGAGAAAGGAATAATAGAAAGGAAAAAGAGAGAAAGTGAGGCATAAAGGAATAAGAGAGAAGGAGGAGAAATGAGAGACGAAGAGGGGAAGGAATGAGAGAGATTAAGGAATGAGAGAGGAAGAGGGGAAGGAATGAGAGAGATTAAGGAATGAGAGAGAGAAAGGATTCCTGCTGTTAGGTGGCACTGTTGATTGGAAGAACGAGGAGGAGTGTGTGTGTGTGAGAAAGAGCAACATCATCGCCACGACACTGCTGTGAAAGCTGAGTCATCTAAGGCAAGAGAGCGAGGGAACAGGAAAAGGAAGGGAGAGAAAAGAGGGCATGGACAAAGATAATGTAACCAGAAGGAAGTAAGCAAGGAAACAGGGACAGGTGGGGAACGAAGGGAACAAGATCAGGTGAAGAAGAGGGGAACTAAGCATGATGGAGATAAAGATGGTGGGGAGAAGAGAGCAAGCGATGAGAGACAAATACAGTTTCAGGGGAGAGGAGTGCACTGGAGTCAAGGCAGAGCGAGAGATGAAACGGAGCAGAGCGTCGGAAAACCTGCGTACACACGAGATGGAGAGGGAGAGGGGGAGGAGTGAAGAGGAGAGGAGAAGGGAGGGGTGCTAGCTGCTAACGTGGCGGGGAAGGAGGGAGAGAAGGGGGCTATGCCATCGGCGCAGAGTAACACTGGAGATCAGCGCCAGACGCCAAACCCTCGGAGAGGCAGACGGAGCTCCTTTTCCCCTGAGAGGAGCAAGAGAAGGAGCAGAACAGGAAGCGAAGGAGGAAAAATAAGGGGAGGGAACTCCATCCACGCCTTCTATCCTCAGCATCTACTTGCTACTCACTGTGCTGTGCAGTCTACTGTTGCTTCACTGGACTCCCTTAGACAGCCCTAGCATAGCAGAGCGTACGGTTCACACGAGAAGAGCAACTGTAAGTCTGTGTTTCTATGTGGTGTCAGAGGAAGCTGTCAGCACTCGTCATCATTAAGGCTTCATCCAAGGCAAGACCTGACGCATCATTATTTCCTCTTCGAAGGAATATCCATAGTGGATAAGTCATTATCTCCAGCTCAGTAGGACCATCTCAAAGGAAGATACCAAGAGTTTGGGTTTGTTATTGATGACTGTATTCACCACATTAGCTTCTGGAGAATGAAAGTGGACACCCACTGTTGGATCTACCTTCTCCAATCCTCATTCCAGTACCCCACATCTACAGCTACGCCATATGGAAACGATCTAAGAAGGGCTAGGTTTTTTTGAGTTTTTCAGTCCATAAGGTTGCGATTGGACTTCTTCTCGGGAAAGGACTCTACGACGCTAGCCATGACGCCCATGCAAAAGCTCCTCCAGTTGCCGGTGAACGCGATGAATATGGTGAAGACGGCGCAGGACCAGATGGGGCAGCAGGATGAGGCCAAAAGCCCTGTGATGACCCCGGATGGCGGAAACCATAACTGGTACAACGGGGAGCCCAACGACCCGCGCCACATCCGGTTTGGCAGCGGAGGTGGAGACCAGGAGGAGCGGGCCCACCTGGAGGAAGGGGGAGGCAGTTTATCCAGCCTTGTGACCCAGCCTTTGCGGTAGGGTGCCATCAGCATGAGACACGTGCCGTGTGAATATGTGCATAAACAGACCTGAAAATGCTTGCGTACGTGTGTTACTGATGAGTGAGCATGCAGACGACAGTAATTAGACATAATGAGAAAGAGACAAGCGTAATTAGATAAGCATAAACACACACACACACACCTGGGATGTGAAAACACCTCGTGTACACACACAGACTCTTAACACTATATGCCTGTTGCTTCCAGGCCTTGTGAAAACAGTAATCTATGTTAATAATACTGCTGTTAAACGCCCACACCAGTAGAAATCTACTTTTTTGAGCTGAAAGACGATGGCCAGAGCTTACCCATGATGTTGCACAATGACTTAAGTCAGTAAGTCATCGTTTTAGTCAAAGTATGATATATTTAAGCTTGAAGTAACAAATCAAAACTACCCACTTTGTACAATCCGTGACTATTCCTATGATATGACATACAAATTATTTTCAGCCTGGGTTTTATTTGATTGTTACCACCCACCAGCATGGCATTTTTTATTCATCAGAAACCACTGCAAAGTTATTCCTCTTCGTGACTGAGATGAGCCAAACAGCCTTGTATCTACTTGGTTGCCTGAGCCATGGAGCAAATTAAAATAAGGTGCGCAAACTTGTTTTTGCACCTCCACTTTTTTTTAACAGAAAATTATCATAATCTACTGGATAATTTGTAAATGTTAACAATTTTGGAGATAGTTTGTATTAAAAATATGTGTGACCATTTTAGAATTACTTGATATGTAGCCTTCATCATTCTTCAGAGGTGGAACCTAAACGTGCATTTCCTCTCAAGGACAGTGTCAGCAATTTCCTCTGAGGGGGGGGGCTTTTGTCTTTTAAAAGGCCACACGTACTTTCGTGACTCATCGGCTAGTGTTTGGACCTCAGAAATAAGCACACCGCTAGGTTATGTACTGCTGAAAATGCCTGAAAAAACCTTGGTCGCACCTGCTGCTGTGGAGTTACTCAGACACATGCGCACACACATACATGCTCACACGTATTAGTCATTGATGTTCTTTACTCCTGTGTTTCCATCGCCAACAGTATGTAAGCTTCTCACCTGAATTGCTTCTGTTTTTGTGTGTGCATGTGTACAGCTGCGGTAAGAGAGTAAATGTTTAAAGAGCACAGATATGAAACAGTTGCTCTTGAGGTCTTTTTTATTTTGTTTTTGTGTTCTCAAGGCCTCTCTCCTGATCCCAGAGGTTTGAGCTGTACACAGGGTTCAAAGGGTTCAGTCTGTTTTTGCGCTGTCGTAAAAACCACTAGTAGTCTCTCCCCAGCAATACATCAGAGAATTCAAGCAAATGTAGCTGTTCTTGAGAACCAATGGATAGTTTAACAGAGGCATGAGGACATTGTAGATTCTCAAAGTGTCTTAGTCAATTTATGTGAATTCATGGGTGGTGTAAATTACATGCGCCTTTTAGTCGAATTTCAAATGCAAGAAGAGGCCGCTTCTATGTTTTATGTATTGTTTTATGGATGTGACTGTCACAGTCCGAGCTTGTTCTAGCTGGAGGCTAAACTGACTACTTCAGTTAGGAAGTTTCTGCATGTTGAGGTTCACAACACAACAGCACTTTGGACACTTTGTGTTGTTTGATCTACTGACCAGGACTCAGGCTGAAACCTCATGAGTTTTTCATTAAACCATGTGGAAATATCTAATTTACATAAGTATTCACACCCCTGAGTCAATACCTGTTAGAATCACCTTTGGCAATGATTACAGCTGTGAGCTTTGCACACCTGGATTGTAAAATATTTGCACATTATTATTTTAAAAAATCTTCAAATTCTGTCAAGTTGTTTGTGGATCATTGCTAGACAGCCATTTTCAAGTCTTGCCATAGATTTTCAAGCCGATTTTTAAGTGAAAACTGTAACTAAGCCACTCAGGAACATTCAATGTTGTCTTGGTAAGCAACTCCAGTGTATATTTGGCCTTGTGTTTTAGGTTATTGACCTGCTGAAAGGTGAATTTGTCTTCCAGTGTCTGTCTGGAAAGCAGACTGAACCAGGTTTTCCTCTAGGTCCTCCTGTGCTTAGCTCTATTCCATTTATTTTTATCCCCAAAAAACTCTCTAGTGCTTGCCGATGACAAGCATACCCATAACATGACGCAACAACCACCATGCATGAAAATATGAAGAGTGATTTGTGTTGGTTTGCCCCGAACACAACGCTTTGCATTCAGAACATAAAGTTAACTCCTCAACTTATTTAGGCTTGCCATAACAAAGGGGTTGAATACTTATTGATTCAAGACGTTTCAGCTTTTCATTTTTTATTAATTTGTAAAAATGTCTTAACATAATTCCACTTTGACATTATGGGCTATTGTGTGTAGGCCAGTGACACAAAATCTCAATTTACTCTATTTTAAATTCAGGCTGTAACACAACAAATTGTGGAAAAAGTAAAGTGGTGTAAATACTTTCTGAAGGCACTGTATCCATTAGCACAAACATACAGTATAATTACCCTGCCATTGCCATGGATTTATACACAGTAAAACATACATGTACATACTCTAACTTTGTAGTAGCTGCCATAGGCACCCTACTTTGCGTTTGTGAAAGGCTTCTAAAATAGTTAAAAATAGCTAGAAAGTTCTGGCTGATCTTATAAACTGACCACCAGTAACCTGACCACCAATGCAGACATTGGGCCAGTGCTCTACAATGCCTCAGTAAGTTAAATAATTGAGTACTGGGTTCGTAAATTAAGCTATTCTCTGCCGGGCAAGACAAAGACCTAGGACAGTGAAACCCAGTATAGGTGTAAGGTTCCTTCTCTGTGGAACTTGATATCTGACTAGCTCTGGATCAACTCACCCACCTGTCTTTCTTTACTGGCAGGAGAGAAAGAGGGTGTAAGGCATTCCTAAACTATCACACTAACATTTGACAATGATAGTGAATCAAGTGTTAGTTTTGAAGATGGCCACCAAAAAGGCTTCTTTGGTCATGCAGGATGCAAATTTTGGCTCAATCATGTACATTATGACTTGTAGGAGACAAATGCAAGATTGTTAACCTAGCACTAAAATCATTTTTACTTTGACTTTTAGTTATTACCCGATTTTGATTTTACATGGAAGCATGGTTCAGTGCATTGCTTTATGGGAACTGTTGTCCTCCTTAGCTCTCCTCTATGACGCTTCCAGTGTTCAGTTCAAAATAACTGAATAATGCACAGTCTACCAACAGAAGCCACGGAGGAACATGAATGCAGTGGCGATTTTTAGCATGTAAATCTTGGTGGGGCAAAAAGTGGGATGCATGCCAGCAAAGCCACTACACTACACTACACAACACAAAACAATACATTAATTGCACAATAACGGTGACAAACGGTGCCCACAAACCTGTTAGGACCTACATAAAGCTGTCCCAACAGTAGTCCCAACATCTTACCACTGCTACACCTGGCTATCAGCGGAGCCTTGTCTGGCAAAGAAACAGTTCATTCAGCCTCATTTACTGCCTTGTAAAAAAACATATTTGTTTAACCAAGTCAGCCATATCAACTGTGGTTTCTAATGACAATTGAGATGTACAAACTATGGCATAATGGGACGACAAGCGGATAAGAGGCAATCCGTAATGTCGATTTAGACATTAATGAGCGAGCTAGGACAGACGTAGTCAATATAACTATTTGTTTAGCACTTTTGAAATGTACAGTGACAGAATTCAGAACATGGGCTGTTGTTATGGTGTTCTCCCTGTACACCAAGTGAGAACCGTAGGATAAATAAATGGGGCATATAGGCAAACAATGAAAGTTCTTACAAAATGTGATGATTACATTTCTCTAAAACAGGATGTAGGCTACATGTGCACCACCAAGTCAGAACAGTAGGCAAAATTAAGAGGGGTAAATATACCAAATTATTAGGGTGAGGCACATGGGCTACTAACAGCTTACTACACAACATACACTTAATATTACTTTCTTAGCTACAGTATACATATCTCCCTGGCATATTACATCATTTATGCAGCAGCATACAATACATTTTTGGATTCACCTTGTTGTGCTGTGCTCACTTGAACAAGAAGGTGGCACGGCGGTCCTTCGTGGGCAAATTTTGTCATCCAAGTCTGGCATTCTCTGGATTTATGGTGCTTTCAACGGTGTCTCCCGTCTGTGTCACGAATCATGATGACGTCATTGATCTTCAGGTCGTAGCTCTAGAAAGAGGCCCAAGTTCCCGACTTAACATTTTGAGTTGGATGACCGTTCAAAATGTATTTCCCAGTCGGAGCTCGTTTTTTCCAAAATTCCCAGTTAACTTGACTTCAGTGAGTTTAAGACTTCGCAGTTCCGAGTTAACAGTTGTTTTGAGCACGGCATAAATCATGCTTCATTAACAGCATGGCCAATGTTGAATGTTTATCATTTTAAACTTGGAAAAGAGACACTTAATCACAGATTTAGGACCACACAGCCATTCCACTGAATAGCAGTAGTGATTGCTTTGCAATGCTTGCAGTAAGCCACTGTCACTGATTCCTTTGAAATGTTTATGTCCAATGGCCGATGAGCGCCGATACGTTTTATCTATAATTTATCTTAATAGTTTATCTTCATATGACAAGGATTAAAAAGGATTTGCCAGTAGATTGTCGACTTGATTTATGATGATGACTGCTAGCTAAGATTTTGAAAGTATGATGTTGACATGATCAGTCCAGTCAAAGCTTCTGTAGATATGTGATTTGACGTAATTTTATCTGTGGCCAATTACATTAAGCCTTCTTAGATGGGCACTTCTAATGTAACTCTATGGCAGCACCCAAGGGGCTTGAATTTCCGAGGTATACCCTTAGACTTGGCGGTGACATACTGTCCCCACGAGTGATAGAACACTGAGCTAATCATGGCGCAACTAGAGAACATTACCAACACCTACACCCCATATTTTCCGCTGGCTGCCCCACCACCACAGAAAGCACTTACTCAAGAAAGCAAAAAAGAGACTATGTTTGAATGTGGCTTTATTAACTCAATGCTTCTTTTTTTTTACATTGTTGGCAAACTGATATGTCACAAGTATTAATGCCAAAATAACTCTGCCCCACCTGCCCTGAATGACGGATCGCCACTGCATGAATGACATGTGTAGCACAGAAAGATGGTGGCACCTTAATTAGGGAGGACAGGCTTGTGGTAATGGCTGGAATGGAATTTGTGGAATGGTACCAAATACAAAAAACACATTTCCCATGTGTTTGATGCCATTCCATTTGCTCCGTTCCAGCCATTATTGTTAGCCGTCCTCCCCTCAGCAGCCTCCACTGAAGTGTACCGAGACCAAAGTAGGGGTTCCTCCTAATCATAATTCAGCTAGAAATGCTAATCAACCCTCAGGAGAGAATAAGCTATTTCAGTTCAGTCTGAACTCAATGTTGCAAAATTGGCTCTGTTGAATCTTTAATCCTCTTCTCAGGCCCAGCCACTTTTAATGATGTCTTTATATCTACCTGCATGAAATGTTCAGTCTTTTTCTGATTGCATGGAATTAAGGCAATTTCCCATGGATAATACCCTCCTAAAGTTGTACAGGCTTTTCTTGTGAAATCCTGCCTGTGTTTGATTATGTACCTTTGTGTAATCTTTTAATTAATGAAATATGGACCGAAGGATATAACAGATTGTAGTGAAATAGATTTAGCCTTTGATATGTTTGAACGCTTTGCATGTAAAGATCAAACGTCAACCAGAAAATGCCTCAACATCAACTCAAAACAATGGTCAATGTAGAAAGATATTACGTTTTTCATCATCTACCAAGTTAGAGTTTTCCCTGTCTGACCCTCCAAGCTTCATTCAACACTATAGGTCATTATCAATAAAACTAGCTTTCGATTTTGCTGTTGGGGGGCAAGGAGACCTCCAGCTCTGCTAAAACCATTGAGAACTACTTACCGTTTTCAAGGGATTGTTAAATAAATGTTCTAACTATTTGGTTTTAATATCATCACCTCTTGAAGAGCACAGTCAAACTACACATTTCAGACTATTCCACAATTAGCTCCATCATCAGAGTTATACAGCAATCAGTAAACATCAATTCATCATTTCATTTCAGATACGTGAGGATAACCACATCCATTTGACTAGCTAGCTAGCTAAAGCAAACAAGGTGTAATTTAGCTTGCTTCATCAGAGATAAGGCTTTTGGAATGAGCTTGACATCGTCCTGGTAAAGTTGTCAGTCGGCCTAATGGTCATCACTAATATAGATAGCAAGCAAATCAAACAATATTTGAATATGGCGATCTAGTTTATCCCCAGAAATGTAGCTTGTTAACTAGCCATATTGACCTGATATGTTGTTAGCTATGTAGCCAATTTGATATAGTCCATCAGTCAATGTACTCTATCATGTCTGTCAGCAGCAATCATGTTTAAACATTATTTAAATACAATGTTGAAAATGGGATAATGGTAGCTAACTTCGCTAGGCAATCCGACATTTGGTTGGAGAAAAAGGTCTACTTACCAACTTATGTCTAGCCAACTGTACAAAGTTTCTACCGGTAGCTTGCAAAGTAAAAATGATCAGCCAACAGTAACATTACATCGGCAAATGCACCCTTCTGCTGCTTCACAGGCAGATCCCACAAAGGATGGGAAATTAACCAAAACCACTCATACTTGTCAGGTATAGTTCACTTCCATTTTATATCACTCAAATATCCAATTAATGATGGCCAATATTGGGAGATATCATGAAGCTTCCCTCAACTATTTGAAATGACATGATCAGTTTATGTTTACTGATCATAAAAAGCATGCAGTTAGGTCTACTTGCTGTTGCCCTAGAACTCTGATGATTTAGCTAAATGTGTGCAATTGTTTTGCATGGAATAATGGGAAATGTGTAGTTCTGACTATGCCCTTCAAGAGGTGAAGATATTACAACCAAAGAGTTAACATTTATTTAACAATCCCTTGAAAATAGCACACAATTGGCAATGGTTTTAGCGGAGCGGCGGGTCTCCTTGCACCCCAGAAGGCTAATAGAACGCTCTGCACCTTATTGTGACGTTTTATTGATAACGACCTATAGAAGAGCTTTCCTGACAATGGCAGGCGGTGCTATGTTGAAAGAGTGGTCTTTTCAGTCTTCGCACCCACACTTGGCTATTTTACCCACAATTGACTAGGGCTATTTTGCCCTCCATTTGGCTGTCTACTTTGCCAGATGTGCTCTCTGTCCTGTTATTTAATGGACTTTTAATGACTGTTTTGATTATATTGCTTTTTGTCAGCAATCATTAGTCCATCTGCAGAGATGGAAATTCTGCTTTGTCCTCAACAGACAGCCCACATTTTGGGAGCAACCCAGGGTCAGGGTCCATAGTACATTGCCCCTAAAGTAACATTTTTGTTTACAAGTATGTTGCTCAAGGGCACAACGGCAGGATAGTGCCACTACCTGGGATCTGAAACCAGCAGCCTCCCAAAAGATGACATGAAGAGATTTGATTGATAGGTGAATTTGAACGACCGTCTTCCTCAAAGGAATGTACCAGGGGGAATGATCTCTTAAGACTGCGGTGTCACACCTAGTTAGACACTTCATGCCTGCTTCTCTGCATGCAGCTGCAACAAAGACACGACGGAGGCAGGAAATCACTTCCCTTCACTTTATTACATTCTATGTTGCCTTGGAAACTAGTCAGGAGAACCTGGGCTTGTGCAGAGATATCATAGCTATTTAAATTATGGAGAGCCCGGACTCACGGGGGAATCTTTTCAATTAGCCAGTTTTTTTATTTATTTTTGCTATCCTCCAAACCTGGGTTCAAATACTATTTGAATTTATTTCAAATACTTGAACTGGGTTTGATTGAGTTTGTCTGGCACAATGGAAACAATAGAATAGTGGCAAAAGTCCAAACCCCACCCATCTGGCACTCCAGGCTGGCTAAAGCAAACACTAAGTATTTGAAAGATTTCAAATAGTATTTGAACCCAGGTCTGCTTGCCTTGCCTAACCTGTTGTAGTCTGGCTCATTTCAATAGATGTTCATTTGGTAGAGAGGTGGGTGTGGGGGACATTCAGGGGCTGCTACTGTATTGTTATTTTTCAGTGCTATGATGTGTCTTCTAGAGAAACTGGCTTGGGGTGGTTTGGTCAGTAGAGGATTGCCAAGGGAAAAGCTGTACAGATACTCATGTGAGGTCTCTGCTGGCTAGTGCTGAGCAATTTTCCATTTGTTTTTTAAACAACTAATTTACCCGTTTTTTTCTGTGAGCTCAATGCGCACATTGCAGAGTTTCTCTAGAGATAAATCAGATCAAGCCCAAAGTGTGCGATGTTGTTGGGAGTTGTAATTTCCAACATAGTTTAGCGCAGAAAACATGGTAATTAACTACAATGACCATAATCCATGTCGCGCCTATTTTACGTCTGCTACAAGAAGAGACAGAAGGATGCACCATCAAAAGGGATAGCAGTTTCTTCGCGAAGTATCTCTACCTGAAAATACATGATCTAAGTGATGATAGTTAGTATTGAGTCGTCATAAAAGTATGCCTTAATTACTTTGAAAAACAACTAAAATAGTGATTTTGTCAGACAGCATAGGCAGCATGCAGCTTTATAGTGATGATATTAGAATTTGGGATAAAATAATAAAGTAATCAAATACACAACAACTGAAATATTGTATTAAAGTAAAGTAATGTGAATAAATCATGTGATAAGCTGTAATGGGCAGCCACTACCATCATGGGACTTTTTTGAATAGTTTATTATGTTGTTACAGCATTCAACTGACATAGTCTTCCCTGTGGCTCAGTTGGTAGGGCATGGTGTTTGCAACGCCAGCATGGTGTGTGCAACGCTAGGGTTGTGGGTTCAATTCCCACGGGGGGCCAGTACAAAAAAAAAAATGCATGAAACAAAAATGTATGCATTCACTACTGTAAGTCGCTCTGGATAAGAGCGTCTGCTAAATGACTAAAATGTAAATGTATAATGCATAGTGCATCTTCATGTAAAAAAAAAATGGCTAAACCGAAATCAAAAACCGTGATAAATTGTTAACATATAATTGTTAGCATATTTCAGTTGTTGTGTATATTACATTTGTTTTATTTGATGACTTTATTATTTCACTCCAAGTCATCATCTCCTCTCTATAGAGCTGCTGCTTATGCTGTCTGAGAAAATCACAATTTTAGTAGTGATTTTAAAATAAGGTAGTCTTTTATGACTTCTGAATATCAACTATCAATTGCTTAGATCATGTATTTTAAGGTAGAAATACCTCACAAAGCAACTGCTCTCTATCCCTCTCGATTGCACATTCTTCTGTCTCTTTTTTATGTAGCAGGCGTAAAAAAAAACACAGACCGGACAAGTAGGCATGCAATGGATTGTGGTCATCGTAGTTAATTACATGTGCCTTGAGCTAAAAAAAAAAGAAGAAAAATAAATGGAATTCAAATAATTGAACCAACATAGGTCAATTACAGTAGTTGTTTAAAAAACAATAAATAACCAACATTTTGGTGAAGCACTGAGCACAAGCATTCTATTTAGCTCAGTTTTTTTTATTATTTATTTCATACAGTAATTTTTGCTCACCTTTATCAAGGGTGTCAATAATTTCGGACCCCACTATATTTAGAAAGTATTCATACACCTTGATTTATTCCACATTTTGTTGTGTTACAGCCTGGATTCAAAATTGATTAAAGTGTGTGTGTGTGTGGGGGGGGGGGGGGGGGTTATCAACCATCTATACCCAATACCCCATAATGACAAAGTGAAAACATGTTTTTAGAATTTTTGCAACTGTATTGAAAACTATAAACAGAAATATCTAATTTACATAACTATTCACACCCCTTTGCTATGACACAGCAAATTGAGCTCAGTTGGATCCAATTTCCTTTGATCATCCTTGATGTCACTACAACTGTATTGGAGTCCACCTGTGGCCAATTCAATTGTTTGGACATGATTTAGAAAGAAGCACACCTGGCTATACACTCAATGTACAAAACATTAAGAACGCCTTCCTAATATTGAGTTACTGGCTTATGTTGACTTCAATGCTTCCCACAGTTGTGTCAAGTTGACTGGATATCCTTTGGGTGGTGGACCATTCTTGATATGCACGGAAAACTGCTGAGCGTGAAAAACCCAGCAGCGTTGCAGTGCTTAACACAAACCGGTGCGCCTGGCACTTACTACCAAACCCTGTTCAAAGGCACTTAAATATTTTGTGAATGGCACAAATTCACAATCTATGTCTCAATTGTCTCAAGGCTTAAAAATCCTTCTTTAACCTCCCCTTCATCTACACTGATTGAAGTGGATTTAACAAGTGACATCAATAAGAGATTCACCTAGTCAGTCTATATTATGGAAAGAGCATGTGTTCTTAATGTTTTGTACACGCCGTGTATAATGTCCCACAGTTGACAGTGCATGTCAGAGCAGAAACTATACCAAGGAACTGTCCATAGAGCTGTGAGATAGCATTGTGATGAGGCATACAGTATATATGGGGAAGGATATAAAACAATTTCAAGAATATTGAATGTTTCCAAGAGCACAGTGGTCTCCATCATTGGACAATTGAAAAAATATGGAACTACCCAAACTCTGACAACCAGGTAAGAAGGACCTTGGTCAGGGAGGTGACCAAGAACCGAATGACCACTCTGACAGAACTACAGAGTTCCTTGGCTGAGATGGGAGAACCTGCCAGAAGGACAACAGTCTCTACAGCACTTCACCAATCTGGGCTATAAGGGAGAGTGGCCAGACAGAAGCCAGTCCAGAGAAAAAGGCACATGACAAGCACACCTGGAATTTGCAAAAAGGCACGTGAAAGACTCTGAGATCATAAGACAGAAGATTATGTGGTCTGATGAGACAAAAATGTTACTCTTTGGTCTGAATGCAAAGCGCTATGTCTGGAGAAAACCAGGCACAGCTTGGCAGCATCATGATATGAGGATGCTTTTCAGTGGCAGGGACTGGGAGACTAGTAAGGATAGAGGGAACAATGAATGGAGCCAAATACAGGCAAATCCTTGATGAAAACCTGCTTCAGAGTGCAAACGACCTTAGACTGGGACGAATATTTACCTTCCAACAGGGCAATGACCCCAAGCATATAGCCAAAGCAATGCTGAAATGGCTTCAGAACAAGAATGTGAAAGTCGTTAAGTAGCCCAGCCAAAGCCCAGACTTGAATCCCATTGAAAATCTGTGGAAAAACTTGAAGATTGCTGTTCACCCCCGCCCCCATCTAACTTAACAGAGCTTGAGAAAATCTGCAAAGAAAAATGGGAGAAATTCCCAAATCCAGATGTGCAAAGCTGATACAGACATACCCAAAATGACACAAAGGTGTACTCACCGCCAATTGTGCTTCTACAAAGTATTCACTCAGTCGTGTGAATACTTATGTAAATTAGATATTTCAGTATTTCATTTTCAATAAAGTTGCAGAAATTTAAATAAAAACTTTTCACTTTGTCATTATGGGGTATTGTGTGTAGATGGGTGAGGGGGAAAAATATATTTAATCCATTTAGAATTCAGGCTGTAACACAACAAAATGTGGAATAAGTCAAGGAGTATGAATACATCCACTTTCTGAAGACACTGTACATATCTAATGATGCGAGTAGTATCAAAACAACAGATACCAAGCACATATGTGCCTCAGCTGTTAGGTAACCTGCGCACCACACACACACACACACACACACACACACACACACACACACACACACACACACACACACACACACACACACACAGCTAATTAGTATCAGAAATGGTCATTGTCAGTGTACTATCCTGCTGCAGACACAGACCTACACACACACAAGCATCCACTCTCACAAACAAGTCCACTACCACATACTGTACAAACACCTATGCGAATATTCACACACATTCAAACAGATACACACATCTGCATACACACGATAAAGAAACAAAGAGTTATACACACACAAACCTTATGTTTAGTAACAGCCCTAGTTTACATTGACATTTGCAATAATCAGATGCAGAACATTATGAAAAGCCAACTGAATATGAGAACAAAGTTGATTTAAATTATTTAATTAGAGATACTTGTCGCTCATCATCAAAAGACTACTGCACATTTTAGCAGTTCCAGGTTAAACTTGTTTGGACTAGTGTATATCTGGAAGCCTTTAAAATACAGTATATCAAAGTTTATCAGTCTCTCAATTTAAAAAATCACTTATGGAATAATTGATTGAGGATCATCCACTGAACCACTGATTCATGAATTGTTCACTCTGCTGATTAACAGTAACAAAAGCCCATCTTACTTTGTGGAATACCCTGTCCAGCCTCCCTTGTATGGCGGGAAGCTATTGAAGTGAGCTTCATATCAAAGGTGCAATATGCAGAAATCGCTCCGCCATTTCCTGGTAGCTAAAATTCTAGTATTTCGCCTAATTTCAGTTTATGTAACAAAACAGGCAATCATTGTGTATAGAATCATTGTACCTTCTAAACTGCTGTAAAATATATTTTCCATAACCAAAAATGTTTCAGCTGTTTGAAGCTGGTGTGCAAAACTGAAAGTAAAAGATGCAAAAACAATACTTAATGCTGCAATATGTAACTTTTTGTATTTTTGTTTTATGTTCAAAAGTTCCAATAAGTTGCTTGTGGTCATCCAATGTGATGTAGCAGTAACAATGGTGCGCCCCTAGCCTGCCTGAGAAGAACCACTGTATTCACTGTTATTCATTTTCCCAGGTGGGGTTGGATTTTCCTGGCAGATTTTGTTGGCGTGCACAATGAGTGATGCATTTTCTGTCAGTGAGGAGGTGGTGAGCAGGCTAGCTGAGCCCAAGGCCAACATTTGGCTAATGGCTAGCGGAAATAGCTAGCTTGCTGACATGGCAGACGCGAGGAGAAAATGACCTGACCCAGCAGCAACTACTCCTCCATGTAAGCCAAAGAAACAGAGAAATTTGGAGAGCAGACAGGCAAAAGGGGAAAGCGAGAGAACTAAGAGATGTAAGGGAGTTGAAGGGATTCAAAACCGACTCAGATTTTTTTTTTTATCTGCGGAAAAGGTAAGTCATAGCTAGCTAGATAATATCTTACTAAATATAAAGTGAAATGTTGCTATTTTTTTGTTAATATGTATGCCAGTAATATTTTGGATTACTTGTTTTGATTGTTTTCAAGCCATGTGTCCAATAGTTCGTATTAGCTAGCTAACGTTAGCTAATAGCTTGTCAGCACACTGCTGACAAGTGTGCAAAGCTGTCATCAAGGCAAAGGGTGGCTACTTTGAAGAATCTCAAATATGAAATACATTTTGATTTGTTTAACACTTTTTTGGTTACTACATGATTCCATATATGTTATTTCATACTTTTGATGTCTTCACTATTATTCTACAATGTAGAAAATAGTAAAAATAAAACAAAACCCTTGAATGAGTAGGTGTGTTCAAACTTTTGACCGGTACTGTATATTTACAAAAAAATACAGTGCATTCAGAAAGTATTCAGACCACTTCACTTTTTCCATATTTTGTTACATTACAGCCTTATTTTATCCACGTTTTAGAAGAAAAAAAATTCTCTCATCAATCTACACACAACACGTAATCATGACAAAGCGAAAAAAGGTTGCAAATGTTTTGATAATAAAAACCTCAGGTGCATCCTGTTTCCCTTGATCATCCTTGAGATGTTTCTACAACTTGATTGGCGTCCACCTGTGGTAAATTCAATTGATTGGACATGATTTGGAAAGGCACACACCTGTCTATATAAGGTCCCACAGTTGAAAGTGCATGTCAGAGGAAAAACCAAGCCATGAAGTCAAATTAATTCTCCGTAGAGCTGTGGGACAGGATTGTGTCGAGGCACAGATCTGGGTAAGGGTACCAAAAAATGTCTGCAGCATTGAAGGACCCCAAAAACACAGTGGCCTCCATCATTCTTAAATGGAAGAAGTTTGGAACCACCAAGGCTCTTCCTTGAGCTGGCCACCCGGCCAAACTGAGCAATATGGGGAGAAGGGCCTTGGTCAGGGAGGTGACCAAGAATCCAATGGTCACTCTGACAGAGCTCCAGAGTTCCTCTGTGGAGATGGGAGAACCTTCCAGAACTACAACCATATCTAGTGGCTAGATAGAAGCCACTCCTCAGTGAAGGCACATGACAGCCCGCTTGGAGTTTGCCAAAAGGCACCTAAAGGACTCTCAGACCATGAGAAACAAGATTCTCTGGTCTGATGAAATCAAGATTGAACTCTTTGGCCTGAATGCCAAGCGTCATATCTGGAGGAAACCTGGCACCATCTCTACGGTGAAGCATGGTGGTAGCCACAGCATGATGCTGCCATCTCAAGGATGATCAATGGAAACGGGATGCACCTGAGTTCAATTTCGAGTCTCATGGCAAAGGGTCTGAATACTTATGTAAATAAGGTATATCCGTTTTTTATCTTTAATACATTTGCAAACATTTCTAAAAACCCATTTTCGCTCTTTCATTATGGGGTATTCTATGTAAATTTAAGGAACCTTTTTTTATTAAATCATTTTTAGAATAAGGCTGTAACGTAACAAAATGTGGAAAATGGGAAAGGGTCTGAATACTTTCCGAATGCACTGAAAGGGGATTGGAAATGATGCAGACAATTACATTGATAGAAGCCACAATCTATCTGCAATATTAAAGCTGATCTGCCCCTAAAAAAGTATTTTAAAAAAGAAAGGAAAGAAAAGATATCCCTGAATGAAGTATTTTTCACAATTGGGATCCAAATGAGGAATAAAGTACAGTGTAGTCGTGGAAAGTATTAACCTGTTATGTTTTTACATTTTTTATTTCACCTTTTATTTAACCAGGTAGGCTAGTTGAGAACAAGTTCTCATTTACAACTACGACAAGATAAAGCAAAGCAGTGCAACACAAACAACAACGCAGAGTTACACATGGAATAAACAAACATACAGTCAATAACACAATAGAAAAAAGTATATATACAGTGTGTGCAAATGAGGTAAGATAAGGGAGGTAAGGCAATAAATAGGCCATAGTGGCGAAATATTTACAATTTAGCAATTAAACACTGGAGTGATAGATGTGCGGAAGATGAATGTGCAAGTAGAGATACTGGGGTGCAAAAGAGAAAGGGAAAAAAATAACAGTATGGGGATGAGGTAGTTGGATGGGCTGTTTACAGATGGGCTATGTACAGGTGCAGTGATCTGTGAGCTGCTCTGACAGCTGGTGCTTAAAGTTAGTGAGGGAGATATGAGTCTCCAGCTTCAGTGAGTTTTGCAATTCGTTCCAGTCATTCGCAGCAGAGGACTGGAAGGAAAGGCGGCCAAAGGAGGACTTGGCTTTGGGGGTGACCAGTGAAATATACCTGCGTGCTACGGGTGGTGACCAGTGAGCTGAGATAAGGCGGGGCTTTACCTAGCAAAGACTTATAGATGACCTGGAGCCAGTGGGTTTGGCGACAAATATGAAGCGAGGGCCAGCCAACGATGTAAACATACTTGGTAATAAATAAATGGAATACTGCAGTGGTGAAATGGCAGAAGTTGTGTGTTGTAAGGTGCAGGAGTCTCCCTGCAATTCATGCAGGTGCACCAGCAAGGTTGTCCGGAGAACCCGGGATAGCTCTCCGGTACTCCATGATGTCAAAAATCACTCCATGTAGATGGGAAGAGGCCAGCTCCAGCACCTCTCCCCTTTCGTTAAAGAACATCTCTTGCAATTTAGCCTGTAATGATAAGAAAATAAGCAACATGAAATTACAGAATGCAGCCAAATGTTGTGTGATATGATTATAATGTTGTGAAAAGGGTAAACAGTACCAAAGGTTAAATATTCTTGCAGTCGGGCAGCCCTTTCAAGGTCTTCCTTTCCAATTCTTTCTGCACCCCTGCCTGTGCCACTGGACGGTCTGCGGCTCTTCAAACTGAAATCCTACAGGGAAAAAAACATGTACACAACACTTATTAGTATTGTAATGTTCATTACATGGTATTTTATGTATAACCAATAAGGATTTTCATGCAGAAGAGTCAAGTAGAACACTTCTACAATAAATAAACATCTTCATAGCCATTGCTCTCAAAAATCAAGGGGCCATCCCACACATTTTATTAGCTAGCTAGTATAGGAGTCAAAGAAGGCTTTTAATTTATTTTATTTTATCAGGGAGTCTTACTGAGACCAAGGTCTCTTTGGCAGATGACCCTTGACCCACATCAAAATATAAATACAAAATGCAAGCAGCTAAGAAAAACATGGTCATAAAAAACAAACACATTCATCAGACTTGCCAAAGCCAATTTTATTTTCCATGAATACAAAGCTATAGTAATAGTCAAAATTCCTTATTTTACACTGCTTTTTTTACGCCAGCGTGATACCTAATGTACTAGCTAAATGTATCGTCAAATTACCATTTTGTACCGAGCAGGGAAATTCATGGTAGCTATTATCAACCATGTAGCTAGCTAAGTTAGTTAGCTAGCTACCTTGACATTGCTAATGTTAGCTACCTTTCTGGCTGACAATGTGAATATTATAATGTAAAAATGTTTACCTGTTCGGAAGACGTTGCGCAAATGGAATCGAGTTATCTTCAATTACCACAGCCACAAAGTCAAAATCGGCTACGCTGGGTTTCCACTAGATAACACAGCCACAAAGTCTGATAGCGGCTGTTGATGCTCCGTCAGGCCTGGGTAAAGGCCGGCCCGGGGGCCGTATGCGGCCCGCAACCTGATTCAATATGGCCTGCGGAATCATGCTCAGATCACATAAAGAATTTGCGAAAGTAAAGTTTTGAAAAACGTATTTGTTATTCAAATTAAAAGCCCAATGAATACTCGCCTTTGTGTAATTATTTAACTCCCACCGCTTGTGGGACATTTTATCTTGAAGGCATATATAAATAACTGCATGAGGACAGACAGTGACTGACAGGCTGACACACATGTCACAGTTACAAATAGTAGCTAGCTAGAAATTGCTCAAAAATGAGTTATTTCAAAAATGTCAAAGCAAAGGAAAGTAGACAATGAATGTAGGGTGTTCCAGCAAGAGTGGATATCAACATGTTTCTTTATTGAAGTATCAGGGAAGGCTGTGTGCTTAGTGTGCAAAGAGAGCATCGCTGTCTTGAAGACTACAACTTGTCCCGACACTTCTAGACGAAGCATGCACAGAAATATAGGAATATGTCTTCATAGCAGAGGGCAAGTGCATCGAACGAGTTGCTTTCTCAGTTGCAAAAGCAGCAAGGACTTTTCACATAACTGCATTCAGCAAACAATGGAATTGCGAGAGCTAGCTATGTGCTGTCCCACAAAATTGCTAAACATAGCAAGCCATTCGCTGAGGGCGAATTCATTAAAGAATGTTTCATTGACTCTGCAGCAATACTCTGCCCCGACAAGAAAGAGCTGTTTGAAAATGTTTCCCTGTCAAGACGAACAGTGACACGGCGTGTTGAGGACATCACAGAGAATATGGAACAACAGTTGAAAGACAAGGTAAAGGATTTCACCTATTTCTCCTTGGCCCTGGATGAGAGCAGTGATGCACGTGACACGGCGCAGTTGTTGATATTCTAATAGGCTGACCACACCGCTCGTGTCGTGTGCAACATAAATTTAGTTGCAACATAAATTTAGAAATCTATGTTATTCAATTATTGCACCCACACTGCGCGCGTCAACGTCTGAGCGTCTGAGTTGCCAAGGGCTAAAATAGAACTCCTTTCTATTTCTGATGCATATCGCGCTGCAAGTCCTGCCTCTCTCATGTCCTCATTGGTTTATAGAAGCAGGTACCCACGTGCCATCTCCTCATTGGTTATACCCACGTGGGTGATTGAAAGATGAACTGTGATGCCGGTCGGTGTAGTAATACTATGAAAGTTTAGATACCAATCGCCATATAAATTCAAAGATGAAAAAGCCTGGAAGGAGGAGCGATGACTAGAAACGATTCGGTTGACCGTTTTATTTGTGGATTAATTGTCGGAGTAAAGGACCTTGTGCATTTCAGGTAAAATAACAACTCAATGTTTATATCCCAGGACAAATTAGCTAGCAACAGCAAGCTAGCTAAATAGGACAAATTAGCTAGCAAGTGCAAGCTAACTAGCTAAATTGCCATAAATGTTTAATGCTTTTTGACCTGTTCCCAAATTAATGTAATTAGTTCAGAGTTTGTTTTGATATTTTATCCTGCGTGTTGTGATCGCATTTCGTGTACGGGGACAAAATACATTTATGCACGATGGCGCATGATGGCCCATGATGGTGCACGCGCGGTTTAGGTTCGGTGTTACAAGGCATAACCCCAGACTTTGAAATTACAGAGGAGCTTGCTTCAGTGCAGTCAATGAAGAGCACAACCACAGGGAAAGATTTATTGGAGGTTAATAAGTGTGTGGTAAAGCTGGGACTGAGTTTTGAAAAGTTATCCAGTGTCACCACTGATGGGTGCCCAAACTTGACAGGAAAAAATGTTGGCCTTTTGAAAAGGATAAAAGATCAAGTAGCTGAGCTGAAACCAGATCAGAAAATTATTTTCCTGCATTGCATTATTCATCAGGAGGGTGTTCTGCAAATGAGCCATGTTGTGGATACAGTCACTAAAGTAGTAAACCTCATAAGAGCAAAATCTTTAAACCACAATCAGTTTGTCTCACTGTTGGAAGAGACAGAGTTGGGTCATGCAGATCTCCCCTACCACACAAACGTGAGATGGCTGAGTTTGAGAAAGGTGCATAAAAGGGTGTGGGACCTGAAGTCAGAGATTCCTTTAATTTGCAAAAATTCAGCAAAATATCTGGATTTCCCTCAACCTCAAGATAAAGATGGTTGGCTGATTTTGCCTTCACCGTCGGCATCATGGCCCACATGAATGAACTGAATTCCAAACTACAAGGTAAGGGCCTTTTTGCACATCAGATGTACAGCCTTGTCAAAGCCTTCGGGGGAAAATTACTCCTCCTGACCCGCCAAGTAGAAGCCAACAATCTCACCCATCTTCCGACACTACTAGTCTGTTCCCTATCAGATGACCAGCGGGAGAAGTATTCATCGCTGTTGTGTGCTTTGAACGGTGAGTTTTCTCTCCGTTTTGAGGATTTCAAAATCTTGGAAAATTACATGCTGTTGGTTTCCTCTACATTCACCTTCAATGTGGATAACACTCCCACTGACCTGCAACTTGAGCTTATCGATCTTCAGTCTGATGCAATGATTGGAGAACTATTCAAAACAATGTCACTGATGAGGTTCTATGCATCTCTCGATGAACAAAACTTTCCAAAGATTAGGTGTCATGCTCAGAAGATGTTTGTACTGTTTGTATGTGAACAGACATTTTCAGTGATGAAATATAACAAGTCAAGGCACAGATCATCTCTTACTGACTCTCACCTTTCAGCAATTCTGCATATAGCGACGTCAGAAACTATACCTGACTTCGCTACTCTAGTCAATGCCCTTCAGAGACTTCATTCCTCACACTGACTAGTTTAAATGTAATGTTGAGCTCTCTCTCTCTCTTGTGTTTTTGTGCATACCCATTAATAATATATCTTCGGGATTGGTGTCCCGTCCACGGGATGGTTGAGCTAACGTAGGCTAATGTGATTAGCATGAGGTTGTAACATAGACATATCTGAAATTGTCAGAAAGCTTAAATTCTTGTTAATCTAACTGCACTGTCCAATTTACAGTAGCTATTACAGTGAAAGAATACCATGCTATTGTTTGGGGAGAGTGCACAATTTTGAACATGGAAAGTTATTAATCAACAAATTAGGAACATTTGGGCAGTCTTGATAAAACATTTTGAACAGAAATGCAATGGTTCATTGGATCAGTCTAAAACCTTGCACATACACTGCTGCCATCTAGTGGCCAAAATCTAAATTGTACCTTGGCTGGAATAATACATTATGGCCTTTCTCTTGCATTTCAAAGATGATGGTACCAAAAAAATACAAAAGAACGGTTGTTTTTTTTCTTTGTATTATCTTTTACCAGATCTATTGTGTTATATTCTCCTACATTCCTTTCACATTTCCACAAGTTTCCTTTTAAAATGGTACCAAGAATATGCATATCCTTGCTTCAGGGCCTGAGCTACAGGCAGTTAGATTTGGGTATGTCTTTTTAGGCGGAAATTGAAAAAAAGGGGCGGATCCTTAAGAGTTAACAAGAGTTCTGTCCGTGGTGCTGAATGCACAGTGTACTTTTCCCTCCATGTAGTTCATTGCATGTTTAATAATGAAAATACCTACCAAAAGGAGAACATCGATGTGGTTTATTTCTGTGCATGTTAAAAAAGTAAAATAAGTAGCATATCTGGACGGGATTTACAGTAGATATATCTGTTAACACAGTAGTCCTGTAATATGATTCTGGCCCACGATGGCAAAAATCTATTCTAATGTGGCCCTCTATGGAAAATAATTGCCCAGGCCTGTGCTACGTCATCCCAGCGGTGACAACCAATGAGAGCTGGGGTTTCTGGGATATCGTGTTCAAATCTAGAAAAAATATTGCATTTTTGCCAAAGGGTTCTCTAAAGACAATGTACACACAGTTACGCAGTGCAGGTTTAAAGAACGCGAAGCTTAGAAATAGCGCACACAGAGCAGATCTACAGCTTCTTAGACTTATTTTCAATGAGAATGACAGATCTATAACTCACATTTCTATGTGAATTTTTGGTTGTGTCACCCAAAAAGTTACAGCTTTAACTAACATTGGAACAGTGTGCTACACCACATTGCATTGCAATGCTGTTGACTTTGAATGTGCTGGAGTGTTGAAGACTTGCATCCGAACATCCCAGTAATTATTATAATTAGCAGAGGAACAGAAACAGCAATATGATTTAAAATAGACATTAAAACTCATACTGCAAAAAAAATCATGTCCTTGAGCAATATTAATGGAAGAATGCTTTTCAAACAGACTACGTATTATTAGGTCAGAGTTTTGTTTGTATGAATGCATGCAGTAGTCTATTGATCAGAAATGGCTTATACATTGACCTCGTCCCCAAGCTCAATTGGTTCAACAGAGAGAGAGCCGGCTTGGGGTACGAGATTACTTATACATAGGCTATTTTACTGGAATAAGTCATCTCATGAGTTTCTGCCAAACAGGTAAGATAATCAGGCCATGGTTAAAAATGATCAATTGTTCCTATTCTCATAGGACTTGTAGAGAATCTCTGTGTAACATACAATAAAATCAATTTGGAAGATATTGTGTGTGTGTGTGTGTGTGTGTGTGTGTGTGTGTGTGTGTAGGGAGGTGAGGGGGAACAGAAAATATCACCTCAGATCCCCTCAGCATGACTCTAAGCCCACACATGTTGCAGCTAGTCTGTCCCCATTGCCACTTGCATGGATGACAGATGAACAAATCTCCCTGACCCAATGAAAAACCCATCTCCTTTCACATTCAGCAGGCTCTCAGCAAATGGGGCTGCTATTTAGAGAAGATATGTGTCCCAAATGGCACCATAGCCCCTATTTAGTGAGTCCTATGGCCCTATGGGCCCTGGTCAAATGTAGTGCATAGGGAATAGGCTGCGATTTGGGATGGAGCCAAGGTCTTTGCGTCTTTGCTCCCCAAATGGCCCATGAACACATTAAGACGGCACAGATCAAATGGCTACATATTAGGAATTTTACAGAACCGTTTCAGGCTGGCCCGGACTGACTATAAATGTATCAATGTGATATCATCCTCTTTTTGGATAGAATTTAAGTTTATTTATGCATGGGTGTATCGTTGTGAGCTTTTACCACATAGGACTGTAAGTGTGATATTGAGAAGGTACTGCTACAGTACAGCATGTATAGATTAAGTGAATGGATCCTAGCACTGAACCTTGTGGGGCACCATAGGTTATGGACTCCTCCCATCTTTCCAATGAGGAGGTATTGCTTTCAGTTAGAAAGGAAGGTACAGTACATCCAAACATATTACAGAGGCAAGGGACTGCCTACAAACAGATAGAATGAACAATGACAAGCATTTACAGTAAATTGACGTAAATCGCAATGCACTCTGGATGATTTTAGGCATAACTGGTAAATGATACCATCAATTCCAAATTAACTTTAGTTTAACAGTACATTACTGTAAAAATGTGCTGTATTTCAAATGGTATTGTAATTCCACCCGACAGAATACAGTACCCTACTGTATTTTTGGAGCGCCAAAAAATGTTTGACCACTAGTGGGTGCATGATATTGTTGTTTCTGGCTCATTAACATGTTTTTAGGCATACCTTGTAAGAGGCTACATTTGTTGTACCGTTAGTGAGAGGGATGTTCCAGTTGCCTGTAAGTTACCTTAAAACAACGATACCAAAGATTACGGTAAGAGTATATGTTAACGTAAAATGGCTACAGTAGCATTATTGGTACAGTAAATCAGTTACAGTAACAGTATTGGATACCATAAAATACTGTACAGTAACATACGGCACCTTCATTAACGGTAACATACAGGCAACTGGCTGCCAGTAAGTTACCGTAAAGTGTCTGTTGAGACTATCAGCAAATGAGCAGACATTCGTGCGCTTTTTCCAGTAATATATTAATATAGGCAGCTTTTAAACAGGGCATGGTCAATACCAAATCAGTTATGATAGTAAAGTGTTATAACTCTTTCACCATGTGGCAAACCTGCACACAGTGCACAAATTACAGGGGATCATGGCCACCGAATGAGATGCAACAAAACTCAAACTTTCGTCAAACTTTAGTCTCTAACCATTTTCCTAGTTGTTTAAAATGCAATTGTGTACTGTTATGCTACAGTGTCAAATATGAAAATAAAAGCTTATTCCAAGTTAAACGAACACCCCCATATCTCTGACTTGGTTTAAACCAGTGACACAGTTGGTTTAGGTTCTTTCAATCGCATTCATCTCCTGTCTGCTTTTTTCTCTGTCTTTTTCTCTCCACTGGGCACAGACATCAATTCAATGTCTATTCCACGTTGGTTCAACGTAATTTCATTGAAATGACGTGGAAACAATGTTGATTCAACCAGTGTGTGCCCAGCTTCCGCTAGCGAACTTGCAACATTGTTTCAACTGAGCCCTCACAGTATTCTGCATGGATGAGCTCAGGACAGACACAGCTGTACTTGAATCCCGTATTTCAGGCCCTTTTCAGGTGTTCCGACTTTTCTTTTGACAAAAAAAGGTACATCTGGTAGCCTACTTTTTGAAGAGAATTGTTTGACAATCAGATGAGAACATCATGACTGCTTGTGTTAATGCCACATTAAATTGTAACGCATGTTTACCGTTAAAATACATGTCTTTACTATTAGGCCCATAAAAAAAAGTGCACGCCGCCAAATAGGAAATCCCGTCCAAAAAAATTACACCCCCGAATGTCACAGTATAATTCACACTCTGCCTGCATGTCCTATCTCGTATGTGAAATTAGTTAGCTGGGGGATCTTACTAACGACTCCATTGATCACCTGTGCTAAAGAAGCGAATGACTGTTGCCATAGAAACACAGTGTGTGTTTTATCTTTCACATAAACTATAGAGTGTTGTGCTGTGGTGTTGGGCTGTCTCTCTCAGGGCCTGTTTGGACATCTCCCCAGCCAAGTGTGAATAACAGGCTCCAGGAAAGCTCTTTTTGTGTGTGTGTGTGTGTGTGTGTGTGTGTGTGTGTGTGTGTGTGTGTGTGTGTGTGTGTGTGTGTGTGTGTGTGTGTGCATGCATGTGTCTATTTTTGTATGCATATGCACATGTGTGTGTACGGGAGCAGGAGCATTTTTGCGACACGTGCCATCGTGTTGAGGCCTATTTTTACACTGTTCAGGCTTAATTCAGATTAGTATTTAACAGTTAGTGAATATATCTATGTAGAGGGGGAATTCGACTGTGAGTTGCTTGGTCTTCAGTTGTCCCTCTGCATTCTTCCCACGTTTCTCCCATATTTAGCTCACCATAGGATTACATTTAGTACCAGAGTTAAAACCACTGTCTTCCATGCTTTCCTTACGGACAGTCATGGTTTTGATTTATTGCATTATGATGTATCGCTTTATTGCCCCTCTACCTTATACTATTTAGTCTCAACTGGTTTCAATTAGCCTTAAACAGCGTTGTTACTTGGAATTGCATAGTTACTTAAATAGCGTTGTTACTTGGAATTGCATAGTTACTTAAATAGCGTTGTTACTTAGTGCCCAAGGGGGGGGGGCACTGGTAATGATCAGAGATGATGACCAACCCAAACTAATCACTTAACTATTTGCTGAGTATACAGTACCTCTAGACTGGAAGTTAAATAGGCACTTGTAGTATCAATGAGGTAGATTGGAAAGCTTCATCCCTCACATCCAAGCCTGTGATATATACTGAGATGGTCACTGCACTTCTAATTGAATAATTCACATAATTCATATCTATAGTCTAGCTTTTTTTCTATACTCTGAATAAACCATTTAACCAAATTGCCATTGATATACTGTTTCATATCTTCAGACTCGATAGCATGGGATTAAATGTGACCATTGTGCTGTCACTGGGACTGGCTTTGTGGCTTTACTAAACAGGTAGTCTCTCGTGACAGCCTTAAAGGGGCAATCCGCAGTTGAAACAATAACAAAGCTTCCACAATACAGAGTAGAGCAATGATGAGTGACTGAGTCAAGCCACTGCAATAATGTGCTTCGCTACTCAACGTACGGTGTCACAAATAGGTTGGGATTGCTGTTCGAAAGATTTCAGAGTTAGTTTAATATTGTTAACCTAGACTCATAGCTCTATTTGATCAAGCCTACATTGCAATATTTATGTAGCATGTCAAATATAGTCTCGCGTGGCCATCCTTCCAAATCTCGTCTCGTGGGTCGTTCCAAGAATAGAGTACATTTTGCATCCCTTTGATTTTTTTAAGTAAGAATGTTGCATCAATATTGAATTGTACCCTTTAATATAGACCACATGGAAAGTTCAATACATTTTGATATGAATAAAGACTTGTTAAAGTGCAAAAAAAATGGATTTTGACATGTCCCTCATCCTATTTTTTCCGACATCTATTTTAAAATAGAAAACAAATATGAGTGCTTCTTATTGAAAAATTCAGATGGTTTTGTGCCTACTGAACAGGACCCAGAAGTATCTCGTTACCCATCAGCCGCCATGGTGCTCGAGGTAGAAGTTGCTCTCAACCACAGAAAAAGATGTCTGTTAGTGTGATCAACTGGGTATGAAAACGGGGTAATCGGCACTCCACAAACTGTTTTAGCCTACTGAGCTAAAGCCTTAGGAATAAGCTCAGGGAGCTAAAGTGAGTCTTCAGGTCTCAGACAAGGTTGCTAATTACCCATGTCCTTTACACCAGAAAGTGGCTAGTCTGGATAACTTCACTAATTGAAGACTCTTCCTTCTTCTTCCCCCAGACATGATGACTTGAAAGAGATGCTGGACAGCAACAAAGACTCCCTGAAGCTGGAAGCTATGAAGAGGATTGTGGCTGTGAGTACTGCTGTCTTCATCTCCACTGTCATCCACCACCATCGTCAACAACAAAAAACTCACTGGGTGAATCTCAGAAGTCTTTCCTTGATTACTCAGGTGGAGGCGAGAAATCAAGCACATGAGGAATCTTTGGAAAATACTTTCAATATTCTCTCTCTCTCTCTCTCTCAAAATAACCAAACGGGAGTAAAAAGAGAAACAGACTCAATACTTTCTAAGAGGATTCACTGTCACCTTGACACCTTCTGTCCATCATAAGAAATTACTCAAAAACCTTACTTTCAAATCTGTTTTCAGTGCTTTTGCTGTAATTTTGACATTTTCCACCCCATGTGCGAGGTAAAGTTTCAGATCTTACTCTTTGAGTAATTCTGATTTCTGTAAACACAGAAACTACTTTGGAAATCATAGATGGCATTTATCCTATATCCTTCTATATCTTATATCCTTCTGGTGGTTAATAAAGGGTCTTAGTCCTAGCTTCAACAACCATCAGTAGGCTTTAGTCTTCTAACTTGTGTGAGTTACCCTCCTGACTGTCCCAATTAGCACATACGTCAGTGGCACCCTTTGCATTTTCCAATCGACATCTATTATGAATACGGTAGCTTTTAAAATATTCATGACATTAATTATGTAATTGTAAAGGCAGAACAGTTTATTTTCTGGAGTACACTTTCTCTTTCCTCTTTCGCATAAATCATTTCCACCTCTGCTACTGTTGAAAATGTGCTTTCAATCGAAGAGGACATACTCCTGATAACAAGAATAGCCTGAGGTATTGAAGTTGAATATCTGCCATTCCTAAGACTGATCCCAGACGTCCCATAAAAGACGACAGCTGTAAGAGAAAGCGAGAGAATATTCATTATTGGTGTCAGTTTCTTACTACTGAAGCAGAGCAGCCGTCACTGCATAATTTATATCTGAGAATAGTTAGAGAGGTGGAGGGAAAAATGAAGCTAGGCTGAGTAAGTTTGTGGTCAAATATAAGTCTGTTCGACTGCGAATGTAGGTTGCCGCCACCAGTACTTTACACAAAGTATAAGGTTTCATGTTCAGCCTACTTTGACAAAAGGATAGGAGAATTGGTTAACATCTTTTAAAGCCATGCTATCTTAAAAAAAAAATAATATCATCACTGTATGTCTAAAAAAAAACACTGTGTGTGTTTATTTTATGAAAATAACTCCAAATACAGGTTTTATCATTTCGCTGAGCCTCCTGATATTTATTTTTATATACACAACCCTGATTGGCGGATATAATCGACTAGGCCAGGGGTGTCAAAAATACGACCCACGGGCCGGATCCGTCTGTGAGGGCGTCCAATCTGGCCCTCGTGTGGTACTTCAAAATATTTAAAACGAAATCGAAATTATGTAGAAATTACAATGGACCTCTATTCATACAGTTTCTTGACTGTTTACATCTCACTAATAATCACTCACTGCCAGTGAGCATAGAAAATTCCCCAAATAATAGATAGAGGACTATTTTTATCAAAAATGTTGATGGCTTTGGAAATATAACTAATTGTCAGTGCGGCCAAATGTGGCCCCCAGGGCAAAATGAGTTTGACACCCAGGTCTAGACTCTAGTGTCTACCCTGCTTACCCCTTCAAAGTAGGAGGATACATATGCAAATTAAATATGCGATGTCATGCTGTGGGCCAAAAACTCCATCCCACTTGAACAGGCTGAAATTCTGGGTGTTTCTTTTTTACACTAAAAGGGCATCATCATTTTCAACCTCATAGTGTGGAAATACCATAACAAATCTGAAATCTCTGACTCATTCTTTGACTGTCTGTCAAAGTACGCACTTTCTTCACTTGAGGTCAGGGCTTTGTGATGGCCACTCCAATACCTTGACTTTGTTGTCCTTAAGCCATTTTGCCACAATTTTGGAAGTATGCTTGGGGTCATTGTCCATTTGGAAGACACATTTTGCGACCAAGCTTTAACTTCCTGACTGATGTCTTGAGATGTTGCTTCAATATATCCACATCATTTTCCTTCTTCATGATGCCGTCTATTTTGGGAAGTGCACCAGTCCCTCCTGCAGCAAAGCACCCCCACAACATGATGCTGCCACCCCCGTGCTTCATGGTTGGGGTGGTATTCTTCAGCTTGCAAGCCTCTCCCTTTTTCAGTTGTATTTTTGTTTTATCAGACGAGAGGACATGTCTCCAAAAAGTACGATCTTTGTCCCAATGTGCAGTTGCAAACCGTAGTCTGGCTTTTTTATGGCGGTTTTGGAGCAGTGGCTTCTTCCTTGCTGAGCGGCCTTTCAGGTTATGTCGATATAGGACTTGTTTTACTGTGGATATAGATACTTTTGTACCTGTTTCCTCCAGCATCTTCACAAGGTCCTTTGCTGTTGTTCTGGGATTGATTTGCACTTTTCGCACAAAGGTACGTATATCTCTATGAGACAGAACACGTCTCCTTCCTGAGCGGTGTGACGGCTGCATGGTCCCATGGTGTTTATACTTGCGTGCTATTGTTTGTACAGATAAACGTGGTACCTTCAAGCGTTTGGAAATTGCTCCCAAGGATGAACCAGTCTTGTGGAGGTCTTCAATTTTTTTTTCTGAGGTCTTGGCTGATTTCTTCTGATTTTCCCATGATGTCAAGCAAAGAGGCACTGAGTTTGAAGGTAGGCCTTTAAATACATCCACAGGTACACCTCCAATTGACTCAAATGATGTCAATTAGCCTATCAGAAGCTTCTAAAGCCATGACATCGTTTTCTGGAATTTCCAAAGCTGTTTCAAGGCACAGTCAACTTAGTGTATGTAAACTTCTGAGCAACTGGAATTGTGATACAGTGAATTATAAGTGAAATAATCTGTTCCACAGGAGGCTGCTGATTGGAAAACGGCTCATAATAATTGCAAGAACGGTGCAAATGGATCAACCACATGGAAACCGTGTATTTGATACCATTCCACTATTCCGCTCCAGCCATTACCACTAGCCCAACCTCCCCAATTAAGGTGCCACCAACCTCCTGTGGCGGGTTCACAATTTTACCTTTTCTGAGATCTCTGCCAAGCAATGAGGAAAGGAGCTGACCTAATCCTAATTCCGGGGGCAACAATGGTAGCTAGCTATAACAGGTGTCCTTCGCCCCTGCCTGTTTGGCAGTGTTTTCCCGCAGCTCTGTTAACGACGGCAAGGGCAGGTGTTCGGCAGGCGGGAGCGAAGGACACTGTGTGCTAGCTTAGCCAGCTAGTCCTAAATAGGACTCTGGTACACGACATGTGGGGGCGACACCATGTGCTAGTTAGCTAACTAGTAAGCTAGCATACTGTGTCACAAGCACACAGTGTCGCACCTGCTGTGTACCAGAGTAGTTAGCAGTAGGCGGGGACAACATTGGTTGACAGTATCCTTCGCCCAAACCTGTCGGGCACGGTTTCTCCGCTACAAAGCAGGCGGGGGTTACACAATCTGCTAGCTAACTAGCAAGCAAGCACATGGTGTCGCTGACTAGCAAACTAGTGTAACAGTGTTGCTTCCGTGCCTCTCCTCGCCCCAACCTGGGCTCGAACCATGGACCCTCTGCACACATCAACAACTGACACCCTCAAAGCATCATTACCTATCGCTCCACAAAAGCCGCGGCCCTTGCAGACCAAGGGAAACAACTACTTCAAGGTCTCAGAGCGAGTGACGTCACCGATTGAAACGCTATTAGTGCGCACCCCGCTAACCATTGCACACCGGTTACACTAGCTAGTTAGCTAGCACATGGTGTTGCTCCAGCCTCCCGCCTGCTGTACTAGCTGGAGACGGGGCAACCGGTAGACCGTGTCCTCTTGACCCTGCCTGTCGGGCACTGTTTTCCTGCAGTTCTGTTAACGACGGTGAGGGCAGACGTGAGTGAAGGACACTCAGATAATACTTTTATTTCCCTTTTGACCCACATTCAAAATGTCACACAAGCATGAAGATGTTGTGCTTGAGGGGGGACGTTAATGTAGGAACCAATGGGGTGCTCGAGGGGGGTTGTTCATGAAGGAACCAATGGGTTGCTCGAGGGGGGGTGGGGCATTCCCACAGATGCAAGAATGCCCACATGCAGGAACGCCTCGAATTGTTGGCAATTTTGAAAACTGCCGGTGTGTTGTGTTTTATGAGCAGCCCCCTCCTGCGTGTGTTGTGTTTTATGAGCAGCCCCCTCCTGCGTTTGTTGTGTTTTATGTGCAGCCCCCTCCTGCGTGTGTTGTTGCATAAACTGGTGGCTTTTTCCTCTTTGATGGGCAGAGATCTCAGAAAAGGTCAAATTGTGAACCCGCGACCCAAATGTATCATATATAATGTGTATGCCATATCTCACAATCGATTGTACTTGCCCAATTTAGTATTTTTGTTGTGACAGAACGTTTATATTTTTCGTAGATTTGTGTTTTGCGAAGATTTATCTAGTAGTGCAGTGAGTGGCGGGCTGTATTAACCCTGTGACGACCTGGTCTCAGAGCATTTCGTATTATTCTGTATGCAATTCCGAGAAACTCCATTTGGTATGATATGTTACGTTTGGTATGGTTACATAAAACAGGTGATTATTTAAGTCAAAAACGATAGGAGGGTGGTTGGTCTGTGTGGGTGAACGTCTAGCAAGCCAAACGTTCCGAGTTCGAATTTCATCACGGGTAACTGTTGCATTTTAGATAATTACCAACATTTCAACCACTTCCTACTTTTTTAGTTACTTTGCATTAACCCTCAAATCTCATCACAGACAACTTTAGCATTTTGGCTAATTAGCAACTTTTCAACTACTTAGCATGTTAAGTAACCCTTCCCCTAACCATAACCTTAGTGCTTCACCTAACCTTAACCCTTTTAGCTAACCTTAACCCTTTAACCTAACTCCCAAACTTAACCCTAACCCCTAGCCTAGCTAACTTTAGCCAGATAGCTAATGTTAGCCACCTTGCACCTTGCTAGAATTTGCCGTTATCCCCCTTCAACTCAAGAGCCGATGGTGACAATCTTGGAAGATTTTAGTGTTTCAAGCAGGATGTGGCTGTGTATGATGATGTCATATTGCTGGGTTTACCTTTAAAGCTGGAATCCTTATTTGCTGAAACTGCCACGTCAGTTTGGGATATCACAACAACAAAGTTACTGCAAACAACAAACAAACAGTTTTTTTTCTCTCGAACATCATTGCCTACGCAATAGAACAGCAGAATATGTACTACAGTGGAGGCTGGTGGGAGAAGCTATAGGAGGTCGGGCTCATTGTAATGTCTAGAACTGAATACATTTTACCATATCAAACATATGAAATCGTGTTTGACTCCATTCCACGTGGACATAATATCTTTAAAGCCCACACTGTCATTTGAGATTCAGGCTACTGTCTGCTGCTATGCATTTGAGTGTTCATAGTTTCTCACTAATCCAATAACATACGGCTAAATTGATGGTTTTGACAATGCAGTCCAGTGTGTGACCGTTCTGTACTGGGTTTGTGATCCCCAGATGATCGCCAGAGGGAAGAATGCCTCGGACCTCTTTCCAGCAGTGGTGAAGAATGTGGCCTGCAAGAACATCGAGGTAAGTCTTGGAGCCAGCCAGCCATCCCACATATACTGTAGCATGAAGTTGAGGTCACATATACATTTATTTTTCAGCGGGGTATTGGCTGGCCCGAGTGTTACTTTTTAGATCTTTGAGCCGTGCATAGGCCTATATATCAAACTGTTAATACCTTCATTGGAGAAATTGCCCGTTATTTTCATTTTGTAAACTATCTCAAGCAGACAATGAAGCAAACAATATAGAGGCACAAGAGTAGTTGAAGGCTTGGCAATGTTTAGGTTGTCTTGCATCCAGAGTGAATATTGCTCTGTTTCATGTGAAACAAAGTGTGGATGCGAGGCAAATATTAAGGTGATGGTTTCGCTTATAGACTGCCTATGAATGGCAATGAATAGAAGCATTGTAGATTGATAATTGGCAGGTTTTGGGTAATATATCCAAAGGCGTGTTGTACCGTCATGTCTCAAGTCCCCCCCCCCCCCCCTCTCTCCTCTTCCCCGACCTCTTCACTATCTCAGGTGAAGAAGCTGGTCTATGTGTACCTGGTGCGCTATGCTGAGGAGCAGCAGGATCTGGCTCTGCTCTCCATTTCAACCTTTCAGAGAGGCCTGAAGGTCAGTCACCTTGCCCATAACCACAGATCTAGCATTAGATATCCTACCCCTGATCCTAACCTTAACCATTGGAGGGAGACAAAGATATCTGACCCTAGACCTGTGGTCAGAGGCAACTTCTATCTACTCCTCTGGAGTAAAAGGGGTCCATTGAGTTGGGAACATGTGACATGATCCTATGGTGTTGTTATGACAAGACAAAGATAGTTCTATTGTCAAAGTCGTAAGATCATTATTTATTTATTCACACACAGACACATACACAGCAGGAGCAGGGGATTTCTCTCCAGCCATTTTACAACAACCATCTGTTTCACCTGCTCTCCTACTGAAGCTGAGAGGAGATACTAGAGGAGGTTAATAAAAAATAGCTAGGTCTCTCCTCTCTCTCTCCTTTCCATTTACAGTGTTCACCTCTTTTATCTTTCCCTTCCACTCTTTCTCTCTCACAGATTAATAGCCAATCGATAGTTAATTCTGAGATTAGAGTTCTCGTTTTTTTGTCACTCTATCCTCGCTGCCACACGTAAGGCTGCTGCTAGGTCCAACTAGGTCCAAAAAGTTGGAAGCTTGATACATGTAGCATATCAGTAGGTTTCTCCATGATCGATGGTCATGGTGTTTTTGACACTTCACTGAATTCACGCTGGACCTACAGAGCCTCCCAGCAGTAAAGAATGTCCATATGTATAATAAAGGAAGTAATTGAGTTAATAAGAAATGTCTTGTCATTCAATGATCTCTTAACATGTCTCTTAAATCTTTCTCTCTCTCTCTCTCTCTCTCTGTGTCTCTGACTCTCTCTGTCTCTTTCTAGGACCCTAACCAGTTGATCCGGGCCAGTGCTCTGCGTGTGCTCTCCAGCATCAGAGTCACCATTATTGTCCCTATCATGATGCTGGCCATCAAAGAGGCTGCCTCTGACATGTCCCCCTATGTGAGGAAGACGGCCGCTCACGCCATCCCCAAACTCTACAGGTATAACATGGGGGGGGGGGTGTCTGTACGAGAGAGAAAGAGATATAGACAGAAAGAGAGAGATAGAATCCTTGTCTTCCTGACACATGTCTCTTGTCTCCTCTCAGCTTGGACCCAGAGCAGAAGGACTGTCTGATTGAGGTCATTGAGAAGCTCCTGGCTGATAAAACCACAGTAGGTTAAATATTTCCCGTTAGCCAACTCTGTATGCCCTTTACAAGGGAAACTATAACTGAAAACTTAAGCTCAGGTAAACCCATATTCTGCTTTGGACTATTGGTGGAATTACAAGCTTGCGTGAATGGTACCATATCAGGTTGTGTTAAGTGTGAAAATTATACTTATGTGCCAATTTTCATGCCTCTGCCAAAGTCAACATATGGCCATTTTTTGAGCTTATGGTATCTACAGGACTTACAGAATTTCTCTCCCTTTGACTGTGCCTCAAGCTAGTGGCAGGTAGTGTTGTCATGGCCTTTGAGGAGGTGTGTCCTGAGCGCATAGACCTGATCCATAAGAACTACCGTAAGCTGTGCAACCTGCTGATCGACGTGGAGGAGTGGGGTCAGGTGGTCATCATCAACATGCTCACTCGCTACGCCCGGACGCAGTTCCTCAACCCCAACATGAACGTGAGTACAGCAGGTCCCCACATACTGTGTCTTCGTGGTTGTGTGTTTGTTTGTGTGTGGGTGTACAGTTTGTGTGTGGGTGCACGCGTGCGTGTGTGCGTGTGTGTCTGTGTTACTTCACTCATCCCTCCCTCTCTCTATAGGAATCCCTGTTGGAGGAGGGTGGTGGAGAGAAGGCCTTCTATGGCTCTGATAATGATGATGACACCGATGATGAGGAAGACAAAGAGGAGAAGGAGAAGAAGAAGACTGAGGCGACTGCCGTTGTCAAGAGGAAGCCTTACGTCATGGACCCAGACCACCGGCTACTGCTGAGGAATACCAAGCCCCTACTGCAGAGTCGAAACGCAGCAGTGAGTATAATACAACTATTACTACTGCTACGACTTCTACTACTACCAGTACTACTACTACTACTACTACTACTACTATTCTAATTATTATTTCTCTCTTCTTCCTTCTCTCTTCTCTCTAGGTGGTGATGGCTGTGGCTCAGCTATATTTCCACCTGGCACCCAAAGCGGAGGTAGGAGTCATTGCCAAGGCTCTGGTCCGCCTCATGAGGAGTCACAGGTCAGTGTCACATGTCTTTCCCATTGTCTTCCCAGAGATGGAGTCATTGTAACCGATGTGTTGCCATGAACTATCTATACTCAGTACAGAGTCGTCATGCTATATGACGTGAGACAGTGCTCTCTTTCCATTAGAGAAACTCAACACCCTGTTCTAAATTTGTTAGAGAATTCTCTTATCTACTACATTGTCATAACTTCTATGGTTATATTAGTGTCATTCATTTACATATGTAGGGTTTTAATTTGACCAGTTTCTCACAGCAGCAAAATAATCCTGCAACAGGAAATGGGAATTATTATGTGGATAATAATTAATGGACATTTTTGTAGGGGTTGATCAATTTTTCATTAGAGCAAATCAAGTCTGACATTTTAGAGGAAATTACTAACTTTAGAAGCCTTTTTAAACCTTGTATACACAACAGGGTATCAAATTAAGATCCTACACCGGTAAATCAGACTTTTTATATTGTTTGAATGTGTTTGAATATTATTAATATAACTCTAATCTAAAGTTCACATGAATGGGACCATAGAAAAGAACAGGCACAAACAGTAAACAATGTCACAAAAAGCAAGGAAATTGCTGTGTCTCATCCTGGCCGTCTGGCACCTGCTCTTTAGTTTATTTATGGTGTTGTGGAGCTGCGTGCACAGTGATGAGGTCATCAGTCAGCAACGAGGAAATGTCACCATGAAATTGCTCAGAGAACAGGCTACATCCATCTGCCTAGGGATGACTTCAGTATTGTCACCATGTGACGTGACAACAGCTACACCTCATTGTGTGTGTGTGTGTGTGTGTGTGTGTGTGTGGAGAGGCAGCTGCATGTAATTAATTATATTATTGTTCTCTCTCACTCCCCCCCCCTCTATCCCCATGTAGTGAAGTGCAATATGTCGTCCTTCAGAATGTGGCAACGATGTCCATCAAGAGAAGGGTGAGTCATAACTCCAACAATATCTCCAAAGGGTGCAAAAGGGGGCTGTATTGAATGGTAAAATGGATTCAAAATTGTTTAGGGACTGATTGTTTGGAACCGAGGAGGTACTGCATGGGGTCTGCAGCACGATCTAAAATTATACATGTTATTTGTCTCTGTGTTTCCCAGGGGATGTTTGAGCCCTATCTGAAGAGTTTCTACATCCGCTCCACAGACCCAACCCAGATTAAAGTCCTCAAGGTGACCAAACACTTCTCACATTGACATGCCTTCCTTTCATGTTACAGTATGCTGCAACACGTTGAAATTTCAGAACTTTAATTATAGTCTTGATTGTTTTGACAGCTGGAGGTTTTGACCAATTTGGCCAACGAGACAAACATATCCACCATCCTGAGAGAATTTCAGGTATAGTAAAATGGATAATACTTCTGGTTAGCTTGACTGCCATTCGTGATAAGGATGATAATTTGTTTTGCTTTCCTGTGTATTTGGATACATTTGTCACTCGGGGTACATGGAGGTACAGTACAGGCCTGCCTACAGTGGGTTAACTTCCTTCCATGTTTTCTCTCTGGCAGACGTACATTAAAAGCAATGATAAGGACTTTGTGGCAGCCACCATCCAGGCCATCGGCCGCTGTGCCACCAACATTGGGGAGGTGAGAGACACCTGTCTCAACGGCCTGGTGCAGTTGCTCTCCAACCGCGATGGTGAGTAGACCTCACACTCTTCCCGTTCAGACATGCATGACATTTTTGCATTATCATTGAGACTTCTTTTACACCAATCCATAGTTTGGCAATAGTCCAGATGCAAGTCTATTCATGCAACGCAGCCCTCAGGGCCATGCCGGACCACTAAGTCCATACATAGCATGTACATAGTTGCCACCGTTAATAAACAGCGAGAGTATGCAAGATGTCAACAGTTAAAAAAGGAAAAGAGCCCACAAAAAAAGTGAAAAACAAATAAATCAACGGTCTTAATAATTCAGCATTATCCCCGTGATTTTATTTCTTCTCTTTTGTTCTTCTTACAGTAACTATTAACAGTTGAACAGGGGGAGGATCGTTTTTTCCACTTTGACCATTAAACAAAATCGGATCTTAACACTGTTATATACTCATTTCAACCAAATCTTTACGATTGTATTTTTCATAGTCTCAGAGAAAAGGTCAGTCTCTCCATCACCAAGATCTCATGTCCAATCATCGACCACGGGTGCCTCTTGTTGTAACCATTTTTTAGTCAGTGCTTTCTTACTCGCTACTCGAAGTATCCCAATCAAGTGTTTGTCTAAAGCATCGCTGAGATCTAATGTAATGCAGCCTAAATAGAGGACCTCCCCTCTGAATGGGACATCAACACTAAATACGGCTTCCATGCATTTATGGACATCCTGCCAGTATGGAACAAGCTTAGGGCATTCCCAAAAGATGTGGTAATGGTTTGCTTCATTAGGCCCTCATAATCTCCAACACTCCATTCCATTACCCTGATGTGTTTTCTTCAGAGTGTTAAAGAACTGCATCATAATTTTCCATCCCAATTCCCCACAATTTAAATAGCTTGTTGATTTCCATTGTAATTGGCATAGGGTTTTCCACTCATCCACAGAGATGACCATGTTACCCTCCCTTTCCCATTTCTCCTTTTATATACAGTATAGTGTATTTTCAGATTTGTACTTTAAGAAGTTATTGTATAGTCTGGAGATAGTTTTGCGGCATGTTTCTGATTTATAAGCAGATGTTAATATTTGAATATGGCATGTTCTATAGTCTCAGAGTCCTCCACCTTTATGATTTCATCAAATCGGTGACATATATTTTGAGCTATTAATGGAAATCTTGACGTTCTAATCCTTGGCTCTCTCTTAATACTAGGAAGCTTTGAAGTGCCCCCTTGTGTACTAAAGTACAGTAGGCTGAGAGGCCTCTTGTTGCCCATCCTTTAAACTGGTTCTCTCATATATCTTCTCTCCTCCCACCATATCCATCTCTTTAATGATGTTATTCTGTCTAATCCATTGACTCAGTGGTTCTATAAATAGGGCGAAGAGGAGGGACGAGGCCAGGCATCCCTGTGTCAAACCCTGTTCTTATACATACTGGTTTGATAGGTCACTATTGATTTTAATTCTTGCTAATGGTCTATCATATAATGCCTGAAAGGCTTTAATAATGTCCTCACAGAATAGATATAGGCCCATCTGACAGAATCAAAAGCCTTCTCAGCATCCAGGCCCAATGCAATGGCTTCTACCTTATTCTTTTGGAAATGTATCATCATTTGTAATGTTCGTGTAATATTGTACTGAGTGTGTCGGTCGGATAAAGCCTGTCTGGTCTAAGAGAATGAGCTCTGGTAAGATATTTTCTATTTTTCTAGTTAGAATAGATGTGTATAGTTTAATGCAAATTTAGGACCGAGATCCACGAGGAGGGGATCTCACCTTTCTGAAATGCCCAGTTACAGGCTGCAAGTAAACTTGGGATAATCTGTTCTCTAAATGATTTCTACCATTCAGAGGTGAAACCGTCCGTACCCAAGGATTTGTTTGCTTTTATACCAGTAATAGCTGTATTTAATTCCTCTGTGGTCATTTCTGAGCTTAACATCTCATTCTGTTCTTCAATGATGGTGGGTACTGTAAGTTCAGTGAGTAAGAAAATATGTCTATCTGTAAGTCATTGTCAAAGTGTGATTGGGAGTGTAGGTTTCTGTAAAATATTTCAAAGCTCTCTTGTATCCCTTCTACTTTATGTTGAATTATTTTGGTTTGGGGGTTCCTTATCTTGTCGACAGTTATATCTGCTTGTTGTCCCCCATAAGGAAATGAAGCATCAAATTTCCCATAAGGACCTATAAGCTCGGCCCATTATATTTTCCGCAAATTAGACTTTTTGATTCGATATTTTAATTTATTTATCTCTCTCTCTCATTAATCCACGCAACATACATTTGAATAATTGTCACTAATTGGCCCAAGGGGGCCAATTAGTCCATTGAGTTGCCCTGTTAATTGCCCTGTTATTTTTTTCAGTCTATAGGCTAATAGTTTCCTAGACTTACCGCCTACTTCATAGTACCTCTGTTGTAGGAATATAAAAAAATGTTTTCTTCTTGTGAGTACATTTTCTTCCATTTTGTTCTTCATCTTTTTAATTTCTTGTTTCAGCTTGGGATCTACAGGTTTATGAGCCCTTTTTAATTGTTTTAACTGAGATTGCAGTTTATTAAGTTTCTCTCGTCTAATGTTCTTTAAACGAGAGGTAGAGGCGATCCTTTCCCCCCTCATTACAGCTTTGCATACATCCCAGAGCACAGACGGTGACACCTCAACGTTGTCATTCTGTTCCAGATAGGTTTAAATGTCCAGATTCATTTCTACCTTCATCTGTGGGTTATTCAAAATACTTGAGTCCAGAGAGTCGATCTTGGTCTATTATTCAAACACATGGACATACACTGAGTATACCAAACATTAGGAACACTTTCCTAATATTGAGTTGCACCCCCCCCCCCCCCCCCCCCCATGGATGCTGACCCATGTTGTTCCCACAGTTGTATCAGGTCCTTTGGGTGGTAGAACATTCTTGACACACACAGGAAAATGTTGAGCGTGGAAATACCAGCAGCGTTGCAGATCTTTATGAAAACTGGTGCGCCTGGCTCCTACTACCCATACCCCGTTCAAAGGCACAGTGTATTCGGAAAGTATTCAGACCCCTTGACTTTTTCCACAGTTTGTTACGTTACAGCCTTATTCTAGAATGGATTCAATTGATTTTTCCCTCATCATTCTACACACAATACCCCATAATGACAAAGCAAATACATTTTTTTTGAATTTTTTGCTAATGTATTAAAACGTAAATATCACATTTACGTAAGTATTCAGAACCTTTACTCAGTACTTTATTGAAGCACCTTTGGCAGCGATTACAGCCTTGAGTCTTCTTGGGTATGACACAATAATTTGGCACACCTGTATTTGGGGAGTTTCTCCCATTCTTCTCTGCAAATCCTCTCAACCTCTGTCAGGTTGGATGGGGAGCATCACTGCACAGCTATTTTCAGGTCTCTCAAGAGATGTTCGATCAGGTTCAAGTCCGGGCTCTGGCTGGACCCCTCAAGGACATACAGAGACTTGTCCCGAAGCCACTCCTGCGTTGTCTTGGCTGTGTGCTTAGGGTCGTTGCCCTGTTGGAAGGTGAACCTTTGCCATGGTCTGAGAATCCTTAAGGTGCCTTTTGGCGAACTCCAAGCAAGCTGTCATGTGCCTTTTACTGAGGAGTGGCTTTCGTCTGGCCATTCTACCATAAAGGCCTGATTGGTGGAGTGCTGCAGAGATGGTTGTCCTTTTGGAAGGTTCTCCCATCTCCACAGAGAACCTCTGGAGCTCTGTCAGAGTGACCATCGGGTTCTTGGTCACCTCCCTGACCAAGGCCCTTCTCCCCCGATTGCTCAGTTTAGCCGGGCAGCCAGATCTAGGAAGAGTCTTGGTGGTTCCAAACTTCTTCCATTTAAGAATGATGGAGGCCGCTGTGTTCTTGTCTTGCAGACATTTTTTGGTACCCTTCCTCTGAGCTCTATGGACAATTCCTTCGACCTCATGGCTTGGTTTTTGCTCTGACATGTACTGTCAACTGTGGGACCTTATAGAGACAGGTGTGTGCCTTTCCAAATCATGTCCAATCAATTCAATTTACCACCGGTGAACTCCAATCAAGTTGTAGAAACATCTAAATACTTATGTAAATACGTTTTTTAAAATTTATTTACATTTTTACTATATCATATTCCTCAATTATTTGCCTATCTTTACTGAAGGTAAAGATATAGTGAATCCTATTGCAAAGGGGAAGAAAAGCATGTACAGTCATGGCTGGTAAAAAATGTAAAAAAGTGTTGATTTTCTTACAAATGGGTTTTGGCTGTGTTGGGGTCATTCTTGTAGAGTCAAGTTTTGGGTTTGAACGTACATTCATGTCACCTCCACATATCAGGATTCCCTGTGCTTCAGCTGATGACATCATATCAAACATTTCCTCTCAACGACCCATGTGATCTAACAAAAGTTCAATGAAGGTTTTGAAATAACAGCATGAACATGTGTCGGTTGTAGAGTTAGTAGTGGCCGAGTCGGTGGTGGTGATTAAGAAGCTTCTGCAGATGCAGCCCGAGCAGCACAGTGACATCATCAAGCACATGGCCAAACTCACTGACAACATCCAGGTACGTGTACGTAGGCCTCCGATCTTAACTTTGACCCCATAGTGTAACTACATGAGGTGCTCTTTTTCTTGTCATAATTCATATTTTTTTTATCATATTTGTCCCCAAACCTTCACAACAGTCCTGCTTGGTTGTGCTGTCAGTTTGTTTTGAGTAAGCAACAAATAGACACTTTTGTTGAAAAAACGAATTGTTAATTGTATTGTGTTACAATTGTATTATGATTGTATTTCAGGAATTGTAACTGTAATATGTAATATGTAATTGTAATATGTAATATGTAATTGTAATATGACCGAGAGCCAGAGCTAGCTCTTCCAGTTTCTCCACTTGACCCAGCCTGTTTGCATGCCCAATGTTCATGCACTGTCTGCCTACACAGGTGCCCATGGCGCGGGCCAGTATACTGTGGTTGATCGGGGAGTACTGCGAGCACGTTCCCAAGATCGCTCCGGATGTCCTGAGGAAGATGGCCAAGACCTTCACAAACGAGGAAGACATCGTCAAGCTGCAGATCATCAACCTGGCTGCCAAACTCTACCTGACCAACTCCAAACAGGTGATGCAGTTATATTGCATTTAGGACTTGTGATGAGCATGTATGACCCCGTTATAATGTGTTATAACCATCTCCTGGCTGACAAACTCTACCTGGCCAACTCCGAACAGGTGCCAGCATCTACACTGAATACATATATAAACACAACATGTAAAATGTTGGTCCCATGTTTCATGAGCTGAAATAAAAGATCCCAGAAATGTTCCATACGTGCAAAAAGCTTAAATCTCTCAAATGTTGTGCACAAATTTGTTGACATCCCTGTTAGTGAGCATTTCTCTTTTGCCAAGATAATCCATCCACCTGACAGGTGTGGCATATCAAGAAGCTGATTAAACAGCATGCTCATTACACAGGTGCACCTTGTGCTGGGGGCAATAAAAGGCCACTCTAAAATGTGCAGTTTTGTCGTCACACAACACAATACCACAGATATCTCAAGTTTTGAGGGAGCATGCAATTGGCATGCTGACTGCAGGATTGTCCACCAGAGATTTTTGTCAGAGAATTGAATGTTCATTTCTCTACATAAGCTGCCTCCCACGTCGTTTTAGAGAATTTGGCAGGACGTCCAACCAGTCTCACAACCGCAGACCACGTGGTATGGTGTTGTGTGTGCAAGCAGTTTGCTGATGTCAACATTGAGTGCCCCATGATAGGGTTATGGTATGGGCCGGCATAAGCAATGGGAAATGAACACAATTGCATTTTATTGATGGCAATTTGAATGCACAGAGATATCTTGAGGCCCATTGTCGTGCCATTCAGCTGCCACCATCACCTCATGTTTCAGCATATGAGAATAAGACAGGCACAGCACTAGGCTATATTTTCCCTTTGTCTTTATTCCCCCTTCTATCCCATGGTTCTCTAGGGAACAGCTGGTACAGCAGCTTGTATTTGTAAAGCCTTTACCAAAACACTGAGAAAACAGTGGGTTTAGTATGGCCACGTCCTTTAGCTGCTTTAGCTCCCCAGCTTCGCAGCAATGTCTTGTATTAAACCCTTTCCCAAGATGGCAGAGAAGCAAATAATGTTGTTCTCATTTCACTGCACAAGCAGGCTTACTCCCTTTTTGGATAAAAACACTTCCATCTCACCATTAAATCATATTTTCCATAGGTAGGGAGGGATTTAGACTTTCAGCATGATTCAATATGGTACAGCCAAGGCTCTTGTACAGTCGTTACTATTTCTATGGTCCTTCCACCAATGATCCACTGGTATGATACAGTCATCCCTATGGCGCTGTCCACGGTGTTGAAATCTCTCTCTCTCTCTCTGTGTCTCTCTCTCTCTGTGTCTCTGGCACCAAGCTGTCACCTCCCTCCAGTTGAAAGTAACATTCTCTCTCTTTTCCCCTCCTCCCACACTCCCTCCTCCCTTGTTCCTCTCCTCCCTCAGACAAAACTGCTCACTCAGTACGTGCTGAACCTGGCCAAGTACGACCAGAACTATGACATTCGCGACCGGGCGCGCTTCATCCGCCAGCTCATCGTGCCCACTGACAAGAGTGGTGCCCTCAGCAAGTATGCCAAGAAGCTGTTCCTGGCCCTTAAGCCTGCGCCCGTCCTCGAGTCTCCATTTAAAGGTGTCTTTCATCAAATGGTGTTCTTTTTTACTAGCCTGGTCCCAGATCAGTTTGTGCTCTACTGCCAACGTCTATGGCGATAATGACCGCAGAGTTGGCAAGATGCCACAACCAGATCTGAGATCAGGGACTCTTACTATTTCTGTTTCTGTTTTGTGTTGTCAGACATGAGCCTTTTAAAAAAAAAATGTAAGTAAACATGGTCCTAACCATAATTCATACCATAGAGATACAATATAATCATGTTTTATGTAATTATGTGGATCTTACTGTCTGATTTCTCTGTGTTTTCCAGATCGAGACCACTTCCAGCTGGGCTCGTTGTCCCACCTACTGAATGCCAAGGCCGGCGGCTACCAGGTGCTGCCCGACTGGCCCGAGGCCGCCCCAGACCCCTCTGTGCGCAACGTGGAGGTGAAGGAGTCTGTGCGTGCAGTGGAAACAGTAACAGCCAGAGACAGGGGGCCTCTAGGGGCCCCCCAAAACCCGAGGGGGGCCCGAGGGGCGCTCCTCTAGTTGGGCATTGCCTTGGAGGGGGCGCAGCACCACCACCAAATTGCAGTAGCACCCAAACACTGACACATAACACTGACTTCATTAATCATGACCACCTGCCAGTCATTCACTGGTCACTCACTGTTCATTAGCATAACGTCATCCACGTATGCACTACGCACATCCCTATTGTCTCCCATGCATTGTCAATGGGATGCTGCTTCCGCACATACTGCCAGTGGTGCCAGAATGTGTCCTGAAAAGGTTAATTCTGTTTTAGTCAAGTTCAAGGACCCAGATGCTTGAACTGTATGGTTGCCATACTATCTGCCCAGTAAACATGATTACGTGACAGCTAATAACGTAACAGAATAAATCTGAAATTGACTGGGTAACAGGAATGACCTGTCCCAGTGTCAACTCCGATCAACTGGTAACAGAGTGGAATATTGTTATGCTAATGGCAGCTGAGGCTAGTTAGCTATCACATCTGAGCACACACTAGTGAAATTGGGAAATCACTGTCAGGTGTCCGCTAGTAAACTCTAGCTGGCTTAGCTGTGGCCTACTTGCCAAGTTTATCCAATACTATGCTACCCATTAGACCCCTCGCTCCTCTGGCCTCTATAGGGTAACAAACACTCAATCACCCACACCCCCAGCCCCTTTTGTGATAACTCACCTGCTTGAGCCAATGGCACATGGCATAAAGGGATGGAAGGGTACCTTCCAGCAATGCAGCTCAGCTTAGAACACAGAAAAGAGGCAAAACAGGGTCTTATTCATTTTACAACGGAAAACGATAATAAGCATTTATTGGACTCCAAGTAGTTTTCTTCTGTTTGATGCCTAATGAAAACAACCCAGCAAATGTACTGTTACTAAAACACACCACACAGACTCAAATAACCACCATGGAGTAAAATCTCACCTAAACACCTCTAATTACCCAAACCACAGAGGCTCCCATTTTTCCACATTATCATTCCATGTGCCATCGGTTCATTTTCAACGATATGTGCCAAAGGCTGACATCAAATCAATATCCTTAAGTCTCGCTCCTTACGTCCAAATCAGCCTACAAAACCCTTTAAAAAAATGTTTTTGTTGTGCTGGAGGAGGGACTTGAGTTCTTGATTTGGTTTGGTTGTTCCATTGGTTTATCGTTGCTCCGTGAACTGTTTATGTTTGTTTTAACAATGTCTTTTCATTCCCCGTGATTCTGCATTAATGTGTCATTCATGACCAAAGCAGATTTCCAGACAAGTTCACATGTGGATTTGTATCTGGTGACTTTTGACCCCATGACCTCTCTCTTTCTGCCCTCGGTCCGCAGATAGAGGAGGTCATAACCAGCAGTGAGGGGCGGATCGGCTTGCTAGGAGACACGCGAGAGGTGCCTCCCGTCTGAGAGTGCAGTGTATTTTTACTGACTGCTCTACTCTCTCTAATTTCTCTGTACCACTTAAACAGGGCACTTCAGTGACTTAAAGAGAGAGTTCATCCAAATAACTAATTCCAGACACTTGAAGGGGTAGTTTGCCCAAATAACTAGTTGATCTTATCGTATGGATAGTCTAGCTACACTCTTAGAAAAAAAGGTGCTAAGTAGAACCATATAGGGGTCTTTGGTTTGTCCCCATAGGGGAACCCTTTTTGGTGCTGGATAGAACCCTTTGCAGAGGATTCTATCCAGTGGTGGAAAAAGTACCCAATTATCATACGAGTAAAAGTAAAAATACCTTTGTCGTGTCATGATCATTAATGTGTTTGACTGATATTTTATAAAATAATTACACACCACATTCAATTATCACGCAATTAAATTAATCATAAAACAATGAATTAAGTAGTAATCTGGGGCACCACGGGAAACGTTATTTAACGAGTTACTATCTCCTGACTAAACTCTAAAGATATAAATATCTCTTACATCAGTCACAGTCAATATTTTTGGATATCTGCACGAACCCTAGCATAAATGATGAAACAGCGATATACAAATTGGCGTAATTATTTATTTACTAACTAACTAAATAATCATACAGAAATACATAAACACACACACACACAGTATAGTTATTGGTTACTAACACAATGCAGTGAAAGGTCCCTAGTGGACTAAACCGATATGACGGGTTGTTACACAAAATGGCGGATTCAAAAGACAGGGAAAGGGAGAAACAAAGGAATTCCACTATCGTACATACAATTGAATAATACTTAAACAGCTGCAGACTGAATGTTCCTGTGTTGTCTTCTTCTTCTTTGAGAGAGAGTTTCTAACCATTTCGTATCTTTCAGCTCATGCTGTCGGTTACGCTGGTCTAATGTAGAGTCTAACCATTTTACATGCCCGTAGCAACCCAGCAATGAACTATATCTAGATATTTAAATTCCTACCATTTCAACGTGCAGCCACGCTCCACGTTTTTCTGGTCTCATAGAGTCTAACCATTTGTGACGTCCGGTTCAACACCGTCCACCTGGTTGGTCTGATATGTTAATTCTTCACGAGGGGTTTTATGCACTCTGGCAAAAGGGGCGTTCCATGACGCCGACATAATGTCTGTTCCCACGTGGGTGTGGTCACTGACTGGTTAAGACTTTATATGAAGAAAAAAAAATCATTTAGAAGGCTAACATCATTATTCTTTAAATACCCACGGATCATTCCCAATGTTTGGATTACAGAAATATTGTTCATTATCCAGCCTTTTGATGTTGTAGTTTTGGTGGGAGTAATCTCCTTGAAACAAAAGGTTTCATTCCCCTTAATCCTGTTTCTACAAGGTATTTACGAGCGTCATAAAATGGCCAACGTCACCCCTCTCCCCCTCTGCCGGAGAGAGAGGGCGCTGTAGAGCGGACTCACTGTAACCTGATCCTTCGGCTCCTCACAGGAGAGTCATGACACCTTAATAGAAAATGCCTCAAGTAAAAGTGAAATTCACCTAGTAAAATACTGTAATTATGAAATATATATATATAAACGCAACATGTAAAGTGTTGGTCCAATGTTTCATGAGCTGAAATAAAAGATCCCATAAATGTTCCATACGCACAAAAAACTTTTTTCTCTCCCATTTTATTTACATCCCTGTTAATGAGCATTTCTCCTTTGCCAAGATAACCCATCCAGGTGTGGCATATCAAGAAGCTTATTAAACAGCATGGTCATTACTCAGGTGCACCTTGTGCTGGGGACAATAAAAGGCCACTTTAATGTGCAGTTTTGTCACACAACACAATGCCACAGATTGCAATTGGCAGTACGTCCAACCAGCCGCTCAACAGCAGACCATGTGTATTGCGTTGTGTGGGGGACCGGTTTGCTAATGTCAACATTTTGAACAAAGTACCCCATGGTGGCAGTGGGGTAGGCATAAGCTACGGACAACTAAAATAATTGCGTTTTATCAATGGCAACTTGAATGAACAGAAATACCGTGATGAGATCCTGAGGCCCATTGTGAGGCCCATTTTTTTAAAGGTGTTTGTGAACAAAAGATACATATCTGTATTCCCAGTCATGTGAAATCCATAGATTAGGGTCTAATGAATTTATTTCAGTTGACTGATTTCCTTATATGAACTGTAACTCAGTCAAATTTTGAAATTGTTGCATGATGCGTTTATTTTTGTTCAGTTTAGGGATTTCCTCTGACACCACCTGTTATAGAGGTCCTAGATGGCAGGGAGCTTGGCCCCAGTGATGTACTGGGCCATATGCACTACCCTCTGTTGCCCCTTGTGGTCGAAGCCAAGCAGTTGCCATACCAAGCGGTGTTGCAGCCGGTCAAGATGCTCTCAGTAATGCAGCTCTAGAATATTTTTTTATAAAACACTTTTTTTGACCCCTTTTTCTCCCCAATTTATTCGTATCTAATTGGTAGTTACAGTCTTGTCCCATCGCTGCAACTCCCGTACGGACTTGGGAGAGGCGAAGGTCGAGAGCCGTGCGTCCTCCGAAACATGACCCAGCCAAGCTGCACTGTTTCTTGACACAATGCTCGCTTAACCCGGAAGCCAGCCGCACCAATGTGTCGGAGGAAACACTGTACACCTGGCGACCATGTCAGCGTGCATGCGCCCAGCCCGCCACAGGAGTCACTAGAGCGCGATGGGACAAGGACATCCCGGCCGGCCAAACCCAAGGTATTGTTGTGCCCTCTTCACAACTGTGTTGGTTTGTGTGGGCCATGATAGATCGTTAGTGATGTGGACACCGAGGAACTTGAAGCTCTCGACCCGTCCCCAGTCCATGATCAGCTCCTTAGTCTTGCTTCCGTTGAGGGAGAGGTTGTTGTCCTGGCACCACAGTGCCGGGTCTCTGACCTCCTACTTAAAGACTGTCTCATCGTTGTCGGTGATCATGCCTATCACTGTCTTGTCGTCAGCAAACTTAGTGAGGGTTTTGGAGTTGTGCGCGGCCACGCAGTTGTGGGTGAACAGGGAGTACAGGGGGGACTAAGCATGCACCCCTGAGGGGCCCCCATGTTAAAGGTTCAGCGTGGCGGATGTGATGTTGCCTACCTTCACCACCTGGGGGCGGCCCATCAGGAAGTCCAGGTTCCAGTTGCAGAGGGAGGTGTTCAGTCCCAGGGTCCTTAGCTTAGGGATGAGCTTGGAGGGCACTATGGTGTTGAACGCTGATCTGTAGTCAATGAACAGCATTCTCACATAGGTGTTCCTCTGGTACAGGTGGGAGAGGGCAGTGTGGAGTGCAATTGAGTTTGCGTCATCTGTGGTATGCGAATTGGAGTGGGTCCAGGGTGTATGGGATAATGGTGTTGATGTGAGCCATGACCAGCCTTTCAAAGCATTGCATGGCTACATATTTGAGTGCTACGGGGCGATAGTCATTTAGACAGGTTACCTTGGCATTCGTTGGCACAGGGACTATGTTAATCTGCTTGAAACATTTAGGTATTACAGGCTGTGTCAGGGAGAGGTTGAAAATGTCAGTGAAGACACTTGCCAGCGCATGCTCTTACCCGTCCTAGTAATCTGTCTGGCCCTGCGGCCTTGTGAATGTTAACCTGTTTACATCGGCTACGGAGAGTGTGAACAAACAGTCGTCCGGAATAGCTGGTACTCTCATGCATGGTTCAGTGTTGCTTGCCTGAAGCAAGCATAGAAGGCATTTAGCTCGTCTGGTAGGCTCGCGTCACTTGGCAGCTCACGGCTGGGTTTCCCTTTGTAATCTGTAATAGTTTGCAAGCCCTGCAACATCCGACGAGTATCAGAGCCAGTGTAGTAGGATGTGATCTTAGGCCTGTATTGATGCTTTGTCTGTTTGATGGCTTGTCAAAGGTCGTAGCAGGAGCCATCAAACAGGCAAAGCATCAATACAGGACTAAGATCAAATCCTACTACTCCGGCTCTACATCTATGTCGGATTAATGTCCCGTTCCTTGAAAGTGGCAGCTCTAGCCTTTAGGTCAGTGCGGATTTTGCTTGTAATCCATGGCTTCTGGTTGGGATATGTACGCACTGTCACTGTGGGGATAATGTCATCAATGTACTTTATTAATGAAGCCAGTGACTGATGTGGTAAACTCCTCAATGCCATCGGATGAATTCCGGAAAATATTCCAGTCTGTGCTAGGGAAACAGACCTGTAGCTTAGCATCCGCTTCATCGGACCACTTCTGTATTGACCGAGTCACTGGTACTTCCTGTTTGAGTGTTTGCTTGTAAGGAATCAGGAGGATGGAGTTATGGTAAGATTTGCCAAATGGAGGCAGAGGAAGAGCTTTGTATTTGTTTCTGTGTGTGGAGTAAAGGTAATCTAGATTTCTTTCTCCTGTAGTTGCACAGGTGACATGCGGGTAGAAATTTGGTAAAACAGATTTCAGTTTCCCTGCGTTAAAGAAAAAAACGCAACTGGGGCGCTGCCTCTGGATGAGCATTTTCTTGTTTGCTTATGGCCCTATATAGCTCGTTGAGTGGGGTCTTAGTGCAAGCATTGGTTTGTGGTGGTAAATAGACAGCTACGAAAAATATTTATGAAAATTCTTGGTAAATAGTATGGTCTACAGTTTTTAATGAAGTATTCCAACGCCGCTGAGCAGTACTGCAGGATATAAATATTAGAGACCGCACACCAGCTGTGGCACCATATTAAAAAACATTGGTGTTGGATGTCAAAGTGCCAATTGGTTTAGATGGGAATTCACTTATTACTATTACTTAGCTGAGACTATAAAGGATGGTAAATTGCTACTGGTATTCTATGAACACATTTCAAGAATGAATGCAATAGAAGTCCAAGTCAGCTCTGTCTCTTATAGCTATTTATATAAAGAGAAAGTTTCAGTTTTGAAATGGACCGTAGCTAGATGGATAGTCAGGCTACTGGTCTCTAATTTTAGTAACTGAAATTGGACTTGAGTTAGTGGTACAGTTTGTGTATTTTGCGTGTGAACTGCTGTGTTTGACTCTTACTTGTTGTGCGGTGTGTGCCAACCTTGTTTCCAATCCAAAATCTGCCTCTCTTGATCTTCTATGTTCCTCTCCTCATGTATTCCACCATTCAACCCCCGCTGGATTCATTCAATCAAGGTTGCACTACCATAGCGAAGTTCAAATAGCAAACACCACCTCATGCTTTACCATTGATATATAGTCTTTGATATTGGATGTACTGTAATGATTATGATAACCATAAGTAATTGTGAATTTGTTAACTTTAACTTTATTAAGTTATTTAATAACTTGGTTAAAGTAAGTTAACAAATTGCTAGTTGAAGTAATTTCAAGTTGTTGAAGTAATGTTTAAGTACTTTGGTAATGTTTAATGAATGCTTAATTATGGTTAAATAATATTTTTTAAAGAGAGTAAGATAAAGCCTTGTAGTAACAATCGCTTAGAAGTGAAAACTGTTTTTGAACATCTACAGTATTGAGTAAGTGCAACTTGAATCCGTCTGTTCCTTTTTGCCTTGTTTTTTATACCTCTTTCTAGACTTTTCTTCCTTTTTGTCATGTCACTTCCATCCCAATCTTTTTCTTTCTTCCGTCCTGCCAGGTTATTACGCTGCTTGAAAGAGTCACAACTTTAACCAGCGTGAGTCAGTCAGTGGCAAAGAGCTTGCCTCTTTGAGCCCCCCCCCCCTCCCCAAAGCGCCAAAGTGCTTTTTGACACCCCCGGCCTACCGTAGCTGCTGTTCTGTGCCTAGCTAACTCAGCAAAACTACCCAGCTCAGCAACCTCCTCTGTCTCTACCATTAAAGAGTCGATTCCTTCAGAAGAGTTGACGGTCCTCCCACTTGTTGAAACTTCTCTTCTTCTTACTTTTTGTGGTTGTTGTTGTTGTTGTTTTTTGCATGTGAGATAAACAACTAACATACCATATCAGTAAGAATAGAAAAGAATACACCCTGGTTAATACAATACATTTTAATGTTGTTACATTTTTCAGTGCCAGGACATTGACTACTCCTGGAGGACATCACATCTTTATTGGAACTACTCCCTTTAAAAAATCGAAATAAAACACTATTACCGAACTGGCCATGAAGGCATCACCTGGTGCTGCCACCTAGCTGTGGAAAACAATAAATACAAGTTAAACATGTTATACAGTACACGTTATGACAATTGTGTAAACTAAAGCTTGACGGGACTGTACCATATTGGAAGCCCATTATGGCTGGTTGGTTTGGTTCACAGGGTCAGCCCCAGGTGGAAGCAGTCATGGCCATGCTGCGTCTTCGATCCTTGGCTGCATCCGAAATGGCACCCCATTCCCCTATAGCGCACTACTTTTGACCTGAGCCCTATGCGGGCCCTGGTCAAAAGTATTGCATTAGGGAATACGGTGGCATTTCGGATGAACCCCTCTTCTCTGCTTCCATTGAAATGCTTCGGGACGTGGTGGTGACACGGCTGACTCTTTGACCTCTGACCTCTTTGCCAGGTGCCAGAGTGGACCAAGTGCAGCAGCCGTGAGAAAAGGAAAGAAAAGAAGGCGGACAAGCCATTCTACTCCGACTCGGAGGGCGAGTCTGGCCCGACCGAGTCTGCTGACAGTGGTGACTAGGGTTGCTTACTTCCATACACAACCTCACAACCCCCTTCCCCACACGTCCTAACATGAAGAATAATACTGTGATAACGTAAAACGCGTTTGTGTGCGTGTGTGTGCATCCGTGGCAATGTTTGCCTGTATGTGTTTTATCATGTCCTATGAGTAGGGTTGCAAAGGGAGGGTATATTATATTTACCAGTAAACCACCGGAATTTGGGAAACTTTCAAGGTTTTTATGTAATTTTCATAAAATAATAAGATAAGATGATTTTTAAATTAAAGAAAATTATGAAAAAGCTGTTAAACATTATCCTAAATATAACCCATCAACTTAGTGAATACCGTTGGTGTTTAATATCAGGGTTTCAGCATGAAATATCCTTTATATTTTTACACACTTTTATTTATTTTACTATGTCAATATGTCTTATGTCTTTGTTGTAAATGTTTTGGAGGCAGTTGTGAAAAAAGTCAATAGTTGTGACAGTTGCAGAGGTAATTGAAAATGATGCCATTGTTGATTCAATGCTTTTTTCATTTATTAGCCTATTTTCCACTACAACCTCATAGAAAATGTGGAGACAGATATAAAGATGAACAAAAAAATTATATTTTATATGAATCCATTTTTTTATTCAAGTATAAATTACCAAAGTTGCCATAGATTACCTGTTAATGTTTTAAAAATCTGAAAATGCCAATAAATTACAGGTCTTTTGCAACCCTACCTTTAAGTATATGAGACAGAATCTGTGTAGGATGGGATGAATATGAACCTTTCCTCTCCACCCCCAGCCTCAGACACAGCCAGCGGCTCAGAGAGTGGCAGTGGCAGTGAGGAGAGCGGCTCGGGATCCGAGAGTGAGGAGAGCAACGAGGAGTCTGAGTCTGCAAGCGAGGAGGACGAGGAGGAAGAGGGGAAGAAGAAAAAGAAGAATGTGGAGAAGATCAAAGCAAGGAAACCTGTTCCAGAAAGTGAAAGGTAGCACACATTTTTCGCTTAGAGAAGTGTTCCGGAATATTGAAAAACGACCTTGTTATTTTTTAAACCTCACGTTTAGGGACTCGACATGTCAATGTATGGTTCATAAATGCATAATAAACAATCTACATTCTAACCTGCCATCCTTTAGAATGTGCTCGTTCCTCTGATGTAGTGAACCCCCACTCTGAAGCAAGTTTTCAAGTGGCTGCATGGCTTACCATTAGTTATTTTGATAACAGTGAAAATACATTGAATGCATCAATCAAATCCATGCATTATAAGTGATAAAACATTTCAAATTATAAGTTAGATGTATTAGACCTCGGTAGTGGTTGTTCCACTGGATATCATAAGGTGAATGCACCAATTTGTAAGTCGCTCTGGATAAGAGCGTCTGCTAAATGACTTAAATGTAAATGTTAAATGTAAATTTATCTCTTTCAATGTATTTCTCTGCAAACCAGAACATGTTGTGCACTAAAGATGGCATTGTAGGCACACAAACACATTAGAAGGGCATTGTTAACCCAATCAGAAACACTATGCTCATAACTTGTATCTCCTAAATTATGTTTTTGGTGTATTTTGTTAACATTTTAGAATATATTGTGGAATAGGCTATAAGATTTTTACAAGGCACGCGTCCATCCATCCCTTTCGTGAATCGCAACACAACATACAACTTTGATGCGCTCGAGAAATGTGTACTGCAAACTTTCACTCACTTTTTAGATGAAAAATTATTGGCCTACCTTGGTATTCAGTATTTTATTAGGATCCCCATTAGCTGTTGCGAAAGCAGCAGCTACTCTTCCTGTGGTCCACATGAAACATGACATAATACAGAACAGACCAGAGATGATGGCGCCGACAGAGATGGTCGCTTCGCGTTCTTAGGAAACTATGCACTATTTTTTTTTTTTTTTATGTATTATTTCTTACATTGTTACCCCAGGAAAGAACTATTGGATATAAGAGCAACGTCAACTTACCAACATTATGACCAGGAATACGACTTTCCCGAAGCGGATCCTCTGTTTTGACCACCACCCAGGACAATGGATCGGATCCCAGTAGGCGACCCAAAACAACGGCGCCGCAGAAGGGGCAGACGGAGCAGTCTTTTGGTCAGGCTCCATAGACGGGCACATCGCTCTCTGCTCCCGAGTATACTACTCGCCAATGTCCAGTCTCTTGACAACAAGGTAGACGAAATCCGAGCAAGGGTTGCCTTCCAGAGAGACATCAGAGATTGTAACATTCTCTGTTTCACGGAAACATGGCTCACTCGGGATATGTTATCAGAGTCGGTACAGCCACCCGGTTTCTTCACACATCACGCCGACAGAAACAAACGTCTCTCTGGTAAGAAGAAGGACGGGGGTGTATGCCTTATGATTAAAAAGTTGTGGTGTGATCATAACAACATACAGGAACCCAAGTCCTTTTGTTCACCTGACCGAGAATTCCTTACAATCAAATGCCATCTGCATTATCTACCAAGAGAATTCTCTTCGATTATAATCACAGTTGTGTATATCTCCACCCCAAGCAGACACCTCGACGGCCCTGAAAGAACTTCATTGGACTCTGTGTAAACTGAAAACATTATATCCTGAAGCTGCATTTATTGTAGCTGGGGATTTTAACAAAGCTAATCTGAAAACAAGGCTCCCTAAATTTTATCAGCATATCAAATGCGCGACCCGGGCTGGCAGCATTCTGGATCATTGGTACTCTAACTTCTGCAACGCATACAAAGCCCTCCCTCACCCTCCTTTTGGCAAATCATACCACGACTCCATTTTGTTGCTCCCAGCCTATAGACAGACACTAAAACAGGAAACGCCCATGCTCAGGTCTGTTCAACGTTGGTCCGACCAATCAGATTCCACGCTTCAAGATTGCTTCGATCACGTGGACTACTGGGATATGTTCCGGATAGCCTCAGACAACATTGATAGATACGCTGATTCGGTGAGCGAGTTTATTAGCAAGTGCATCGGTGATGTTGTACCCACGGTGACTATTAAAACCTTTCCCAACCAGAAACCATGGATTGATGGCAGCATTCGCGCAAAACTGAAAGCGCAAACCACTGCTTTTAATCATGGCAATTCGACCGGAAACATGACTGAATACAAACCGTGTAGCTATTCCCTCCGCAAGGCAATCAAACAAGCGAAGTGTCAGTATAGAGACAAAGTAGAGTCGCAATTCAACGGCTCAGACACGAGACGTATGTGGCAGGGCCTACAGTCAGTCACAGATTACAAAAAGAAAACCAGCCCCATCGCGGACACCGAAGTCTTGCTCCCAGACAAATTAAACAAATTCTTTGCTCGCTTTGAGGACAATACAGTGTCATCGACACGGCCCGCTACCAAAACCTGTGGGCTCTCCTTCACCGCAGCCAACGTGAGTAAAACATTTAAACGTGTTAACCCTCGCAAGGCTGCCGGCCCAGACGGCATCCCTAGCCGCGTCCTCAGAGCATGCGCAGACCAGCTGTGTGTTTACGGACATATTCAATCAATCCCTATCCCAGTCTGCTGTTCCCACATGCTTCAAGAGGGCCACTATTGTTCCTGTTCCCAAGAAAGCTAAGGTAACTGAGCTAAACGACTATCGCCCCATAGCACTCACTTCCGTCATCATGAAGTGCTTTGAGAGACTAGTCAAGGATCATATCACCTCCACCCTACCTGGCACCCTAGACCCACTCCAATTTGCTTACCGCCCCAATAGGTCCACAGACGACGCAATCGCAATCATACTGCCCTAACCCATCTGGACAAGAGGAATACCTATGTAAGAATGCTGTTCATCGATTACAGCTCAGCATTTAACACCATAGTACCCTCCAAACTCATCATTAAGCTCGAGACCCTGGGTCTCGACCCCGCCCTGTGCAACTGGGTCCCGGACTTTCTGACAGGCCGTCCCCAGGTGGTGAGGGTAAGAAACAATATCTCCACCCCACTGATCCTCAGCACTGGGGCCCCACAAGGGTGTGTTCTCAGCCCTCTCCTGTACTCCCTGTTCACCCATGACTGCGTGGCCATGCACGCCTCCAACTCAATCATCAAGTTTGCAGATGACAATACAGTGGTAGGCTTGATTACCAACAACGACGAGACGTACTACAGGGAGGAGGTGAGGGCCCTCGGAGTGTGGTGTCAGGAAAATAACCTCACACTCAAAGTCAACAAAACAAAGGAGATGATTGTGGACTTCAGGAAACAGCAGAATGAGCACCCGCCTATCCACATCAACGGGACAGTAGTGGAGAAGGTGGAAAGTTTTAAGTTCCTCGGCGTACGCATCACGGACGAACTGAAATGGTCCACCCACACAGACAGCGTGGTGAAGAAGGCGCAGCAGTGCCTCTTCAACCTCAGGAGGCTGAAGAAATTTGGCTTTTCACCAAAAACACTCACAAACTTTTACAGATGCACAATCGAGAGCATCCTGTCGGGCTGTATCACCGCCTGGTACAGCAACTGCTCCGCCCACAACCGTAAGGCTCTCCAGAGGATAGTGAGGCCTGCACAACGCATCACCGGGGGCAAACTACCTGCCCTCCAAGACACCTACAGCACCCGATGTCACAGGAAGGCCAAAAAAATACTCAAGGACAACAACCACCCGAGCCACTGCCTGTTCACCCCGCTATCATCCAGAAGGCGAGGTCAGTATAGGTGCATCAAAGCTGGGACCGAGAGACTGAAAAACAGCTTCTATCTCAAGGCCATCAGACTTTTAAACAGCCATCACTAACATTGAGTGGCTGCTGCCAACATATTGACTAAAATCTCCAGCCGCTTTAATAATAAAAAATTGGATGAAATAAATGTATCACTAGTCACTTTAAACAATGCCACTTTATATAATGTTTACATACCCTACATTACTCATCTCATATGTATATACTGCGGGGCAGCATCGTAGCCTAGTGATTAGAGCGTTTGACTAGTAACCGAAAGGTTGCAAGATCGAATCCCCGAGCTGACAAGGTACAAAATCTGTCATTCTGCCCTTGAACAAGGCAGTTAACCCACTGTTCCTAGGCCGTCATTGAAAATAAGAATTTGTTCTTAACTGACTTGCCTAGTTAAATAAAAAATATATATATACCATCTACTGCATCTTGCCTATGCCGCACGGCCATCGCTCATCCGTTTATTTATATGTACATATTCTTATTCATTCCTTTACACTTGTGTGTATAAGGTAGCTGTTGTGAAATTGTTAGATATTACTGCACGGTCGGAACTAGAAGCACAAGCATTTCGCTACACTCGCATTAACATCTGCTAACCATGTGTATGTGACCAATAAAATTTGATTTGACATTAATAGACAAGAACAGCTCAAGAACAGAAGTACATCCATTTAAAAAATGGCACATGTAGCCTACATATCAATCCATACACACAAACTATCTAGGTCAAATAGGGGAGAGGTGTTGTGCCGTGAGGTGTTGCTTTATCTGTTTTTTTTAAACCAGGTTCGCTGTTCATTTGAGCAATATGAGATGGGAGTTCCATGAAATAATGACTCTATATAGTACTGTATGCTTTTTTGAATTTGCTCTGGATTTGGGGACTGTGAAAAGACCCCTGGTGGCATGTCTGGTGGGGTAAGTGTGTGTGTCAGAGGTGTGTGTAAGTTGACTATGCAAACAATTTATAAAAAGAAGTGATGCAGTCAGTCTATCCTCAACTCTTAGCCAAGAGAGACTGGCATGCATAGTATTTATATCAGCCCTCTGATTACAATGAAGAGCAAGACGTGCCGCTCTGTTCTGGGCCAGCTGCAGCTTAACTAGGTCTTTCCTTGCAGCACTCGACCACACGACTGGACAATAATCAAGATAAGACAAAACTAGAGCTTGCAGGAATTGCTTTTTGGAATGCGGTGCCATGAAAAAAGAGCATCTATTTATTACGGGCAGACCTCTCCCCATCTTTACAACCATTGAATCGATATGTTTTGACCATGACAGTTTACAATCTAAGGTAACACCAAGTAATTTAGTCTCAACTTGTTCAACAGCCACACCATTCATTACCAGATTGCCCTTTATGTTGTCTCAACCGTCCATCCAAATCAAATAATTGAATGTGTCCACTTTTTGTCTTTATAAACTTTCACACACATATTCTATGATATCGGGCAATCCAATGTAGGCAACACTACAGCTGTTAATTGCCAGCGATCATCATTCATCACGTAGGCATATGATATAATTGATACCTGACTTTCAAGGAGTAGATGTGATGCAAACATAAGCATTCATTTTCCGTTGTATAAAATTACATTATCACATTCGCTTGCTCGTTTGCCATACTAATCTGATGAGACCATGCGTGACAACCGAAGCTGATAGACAATGTTGATTGGCAGGTGGAACGATGTCCAATGAGGTTGCAAGATTAAAGTGGGAAGTGGGATCAGGTCAGCACAGTATTGTCCAATGAGCCAAACATGAACACCCCACAAGCACACCACATCTTTTTTTCTTCTCTTCACTTCTCACACAGAGGCTCGAGAACAATGATGTGATGATGTACACAATTGTGCGCTATTTTCGGGGACACGTTTTGACTCGTGAGCGCTACTTTCAAAACTACTGGCTAAAATTATACAAAACCTTTATAACGCATCTTTAATATCAGCCATTGACAATGAATTGTTGGCCCTAATCTCAATTATACATAACCTGGATAATGATTAAAGAGGAATTCCAGTCAAAGTTGAAATTGTAAAAATTTTTCTTTACCTATTAATTCATATTCAATCTGATATGTCTACCAAGTGTGTAACCCAGGGAATGTAGTCAAAATCTGTAGCAGAGCACTAGGACAGGCAATGCTATGACATGAGCTCTAAAGATGTGAAATTCCTTCATTAATTAAACCTTTGATACTTGTTGACCATTGCATCACAGTGAGCAGAGCAGTGGAGAGGATGAGAAGAAGAGCGAGAAGAAGAGCAAACCGCGGATTGGTAACTCCGAGTCAGAATCCGAGGAGGACGATGATAGTGAATCAGAGAGCAGCGAGTCAGAGGAGGAGGAGTCAGAAGAAGAGTCAGAGGAGGAGACCAAGAAGAAAAAGAAGGTGGGTAATGAGAGAGAGACTTGAAAATACAATTACTACAGACACACACACCCACAGAGAGAGACGTAACACACACATTCTACATTGGCATTATCTGATGGTTGGCATAAAGCACATAGATATTCTTTGATGTCAACATTCCCAATGGACTATCAAAATAAAGAAAGTCGCACACTCCATGTATAAACTCCCAGCAATATAATGGGTATTTACCAACGTTTCGGCATCACTGTGCCTTCCTCAGGGTGATGTCATGAATACTTGAACCATGGTTATGTAGACACACAGTGCAATTAGTGTAACCAATGACAGTAGTGAGGGGTGTGTCATAATGATTAAGTTAATTAAAATGAATTTGTGAAACTGTTAAAAAATACTATATGGCATATTAAATATATTACGCTATTGTTATCATATAGAAACATAATGGAATATTGTACATCATATTAGCATCAACATACATTATTGTTTCATTCAATTTCACATAATAATTTCGTATTTCATTTCATTTTTGTTACATGTAATATTTTGGTTCAACCTTAATATAGAATGAGCATCGTCAACAGGGGGAACATATTAGGTGTACGCTAATAAGCTGTAAAAAATATTTTTTCAATTTACAAGACTTCATAAAGGAAAAACGTACATAGACATTGACATTCTACATTGGCATTATCTGATGGTTGGCATAACGCACATAGATATTCTTTGATGTCAACATGTATCCCAATGGATACAGTAAACTAATAAACTTAAAGGGCAAATCTTCCACTTTTCAACCTCATATTCATAATCTCCACCACCAACCAGTGTCTACATATGTGAAAACAGTGTTTCTATGATCCATAGTTAAAATAGAAATGCTTCTCTGTGACATCACAAGGTAGGATCAAAACCCGCAATGAGTTTCTAACCTAAGGGAGGGTATTTTCTTGCTCCCCTCAAATATCAGTGTTTGAAAATCACTGTTTTTAAAATGTTTTAAGTTTTGATGATGTCATTAGGTAGAACTTGTTAACAAAAACAATTATACAAAACGTCGAAGTTCGCCATTTTCGCATATATTGACACTGGTATTGTGCTGGAGATAATGAAAATGAGGTTGAAAAGTCGTGGAGTTGCCCTAGGCACTACTTTCATGTATCTGCATGTCTAGCCCTTATATTTAGCCTCACATTGAAGTGTTTTACAATTTGACATAAACAGAAACATTCATGAGTTTTATTGACAAATGTAAAAAAAATAAAGGTGTGCCAAGTAAAAACCTGATAAAAATGAATTTGTTTGCTCATTGGGAAATTAATATCAACTAGTCAGTGGAAAATGTGAAGTTTGGAATTTGTGACAGCAACTATCTGAGCTTATTACAGTATTATAGACAGAATATCCTGGGATTTCCTATGATCTTCAATGTAGAAAAACTCCTTACCTTCTAAAAACTCTTGTATGGCTTGTGAGCATCATAGAGCAAACACACTATGTTTTAAAAGGGGTTAGAAGTCCAAAACTCGCCAGCGTCACAGTGGGACTGTATGAACATATTCCTTTGCTTTTTCCTCCTTTAAACACTATATTCAGGTGGCAGGTCTCCTTTTGCTTGTGGGTTAGTTTCTCTTTCTCTTCTTTTCAGACCACAGCATCTAAACCTCCATCCAAACCACCCAAAAAAGAGAACAAGAAAGAAAAGAAAGAAATGTCTCTGCTTGATTTTGATGACTGTAAGTTCACCTCCTTTATACTAAATCCACGATACCAGGAATACAGTGACAGTCTACACTTTCCCCCTCAAGTGGTCCTACATAGAATTTGAATGGGATGATGAACGATTGGTAATGGATGTCACTGGATAAGTCTATATTAATTATGTTCAGATTTATTCACTATTATTTAAAATTCTAAGTCAAATGTTTCAAATCGAATATATCCGTGTCTGTGGTACTGAACATTGCAACTTCAGAAGTCCACAATCACCATTGTCCATGATGCAGAATTGCCGCTATTTGCTTGTTTGTTTACATTAGCGCAGCATCAGACTATAAATGATTGCTCTCCAGTCTTTGAGAAAACGCTGTGCTCCTTCCTCTTCCTAGTTGACCCCGCTCCATCTCCGTCTCAAGTCACGCCCCTCAACAACTTCCTGTCCAGCAGCCTAGTGACAGATCTGGAGGGCTTGTCCCTGACCGACAACGTTCTGTCCCCTACGGTGAGTACCCTTTCTAGGACATAAACTACCCATAGCCCCTAACCCCGAGGGCCTAAGCACTTCATATAGATGTAGATTGATAGAGAAAGATAATGTACGTAGATTTAAAGAGAGATTAAGTACCATACATTCCAAGCTTTATAACATTTTGTGAGTGCCGATTTTACTGAATATTTTTGAAGATGTATAGTATTTTCTGGTAAATGTTAGGGGGTAACTGTAGTATCATCTAAAATAAGAAGGCACAACAATGAGGTTCAAGCTTCAGCATGTTTATTAGCCTAGTCTGTGCATGTCATACATGGGTACGGATACCCACAAGGGCCATCCTACTACATCTTCCCCTCTCCAATTAAAAATAGTTCAACATTCATAACCACTGAAGCATAACTGAAATGCAATTTGGAAACCAGTATTATTCTCTTTAACACTTATGCATTAACTTAGGTACAGTCTCTTTTTGCTGGGTATGGTCCCCAACAGTATGCATTCTATTCATATAACATAGTCTTTCAGCCACTCTGGTGGCTTCACATCCCTTTTTGGGCGAGCTTGTGGCTCTGTGAGAATGATTTTTGAGCGATCTTGTGGCTCTGTGAGCATTCCCTCTCCTTCTCCCTGTTTTTGTGCATTGTCTGTGGCCTCCTCAACCTGTGTGCCTGGTAGATCTGGAAGAGCTCTGAGGTGTGTTTTGTTCCTTCGTACCTCCTCAGAGCCTGTGTCCACCACATAGGAGCGTGGGGCATCCGCTTTCCTCAGCACTATTGCTGGTGTCTTTTGGTTTGTAATCCACACACGTTGACGTTCTGTCAGCTCTGGCCTCTCCGTAGCACGGTGTCTCCGATTTAAAGTCTCCAGTTTGTGTTTTTTTCAGCCATTTGTCCTTCTCAGTGAAGGCCTTCCTGTTAGGCCATTGGGGTTTAAGCCCAGCCGGCGAGACAGGCAAGGGAGGGAGCACAGCCTCCTGGCCATCAGGAGCTCGGCAGGCGGCGGCCCATGAGATGCAGTGGTGTAACTCTGTAAGCTAACAGAGCCATGTACGGATCCTTGTCCTTTTTCAACAGTCCTTTGACTGTTTTCACAGCTCTCTCTACCTCACCGTTGCTCTGTGCATGGTAGGGGCTTCTGGTCACATGTGTGAAGTTCATATTCTACGGCAAAAGCAGAAAAGGAGCTTGCGGAGAATTGGGGAGTGTTATCTCTAACCAGGACCTTAGCAACCCCTTGCCCGGAAAAAAATGGACTTTAGTACATTGATAACACCAGCTGATGTGGTTATGGGTGTCTTTTTCCATAAAAACGTATCTGCCCCTACCTTTTGCCATGGCTGTTTTGGCAGCTCCGTTGCCATCATTGGTTCAGGATGACAAGGTTGACATTGTGCACACACCTCACACTGGGCCACCAGCTTGGCAATCTAAGTACTCAGGCCCAGCCACCACACTGACTGTTGAGCCCTCAGTCTGCATTTGGTTATTCCCATGTGTGCCTCATGCACTCTCTACAATTTCCGGTTGTAGAATCTCTGGGATAACTATCCGTTATCCTTTCATGAGAAAGTGGAAGTCACATTGGTGCACCCAATAGGGCTTCAGCAGCTGAGGCAGTTCCTCCTGCCTGGGCCATCCCCTTTTGCACTGCTGTACTATCTGTCGGCAGATGGGGTCTCGCTGTTGCTCCTCTGCAATCTGCTGCAGTTTGGTCTGAGATGCAGGTAGACTGTCTCTTACTGCATTAATGGACACCTGTACCTCACCCTCCAGACATTGCTCCTCCTCTGATAATGGACGTTTAATTGGGGCATAGAGAGTGTGTCTGCTGTGATCAGTGCCTTCCCTGGCACATACACCATCTTGTAGGTGAACCTCAGCAATCTGAGGCGGAAGCGCAGAAGTCGTCCAGTGCTTTTGTCCCTAACAGAGCCAACAGTGGTTTGTGGTCAGTCTCTGCTGTAAACTGCAGGTCAATAAGGTATTGGCTGAGCCTTTCACATGCCCATGTGATTGCCAACACCTCCTTCTCCACTTGTGCATACCTTTGTTCCGTGTTGGATAAGCTTTGTGAGATGTATGCTATTGGACGCCACTCCATGTTGTCCTGCATCTGTGTGAGGATGGCCCCAAGCCCAAAGGATGATGCATCTGCTGACACCTTTGTCATAGCGTGGGGGCGGTACTGGGCCAACACTCTCTGTGACGGCAGGTCTCCTTTGATCTTGTCAAATGCCACCTGTTGCATGTGACTACCATGACCAGTCATTCTCTTTGGCTAGTAAGTCTCTCAGGGGTTTGGTTGTATCTGAAAACTGTGGGAGGAACGTACCCAAATATGTGGCCATGCCTAAGAAGGTCCTGACTTCAGCCGCATTCTGGGGGATGAGCATATCTGTGATGATGCTGATCTTCTCCGGGCCCGGCTCTATTCCAGCAGCACTGATTTTGTGTCCCAAGAACAAGACCTCTGACAGTGCAAAGATGCATATTTCAATGAGTGTCAGGCTACTCTCCTGGAGTCTGGTCAGAAATGCTATGAGCCTTTTATCATGTTCTGCTCTGTCCCGGCCACACATGAGCACGTCGTCCACGTGGACTATGACGCCACTCAGCCCATCCAACAATTGGAACATGTGTCTTTGGAAATGCTCAGGACCGGAAGAAATTCCAAATGGCAAAACGTTAAAACAGTCCTGAGCGGGCATCCAGTTTTGTGAAGATTTGTGAGCCATCCAACTGAGCCAGCGACTGCTCCACTGATGGTAAGATGTGTCTCTCTCTCTCTGCAGAGAGCCTCATTCAAGTCCCCATTGGCTTTTGGGACCACCATCATCCCTGCACACCTATCAGTGGGACTCTCTATTTTAGACACAGCCCCAATTTCTTCCATCCTCACCAACTCTTCCTTTACTTTGGCCAATAAAGGGATAGGCACATGGGTGCTAAGGGCATAGGGGACCGCATCCTCTTTCAGGTGGATTTTGTAGTCACCTTCCTAGGCCAGAAAACACTTTTGGGAATGTCTTTTGGAAAACCTCCCTTGGGTCCTCCAGTTCAATTTCTGGCAGCCCCAGCAACGGTCTGGCCAGAGAGTGAATGACGAAGACAGGTTGGATGGCACTTTTGTCTTTAATCTCCAGTTTACTCTCAGTTGGTAGAGCATGGTGTTTGCAATCCATGGCGTTTGCAACGCCAGGTTTGTGGGTTCGATTCCCACGGGGGGCCAGCACAGAAAAAAAATGTATGAAATTAAATGTACGCATTCACTACTGTAAGTCGCTCTGGATAAGAGCGTCTGCTAAATGACTCAAATGTAAATGTAAAAACTGCCCTACCACTGGTAATATCTTAGAGCAAAGGGCCATTCCTACTATAGCTACACAGTCTTGTGGGGATTGCTGTCACTGCTGCCCCTGTGTCTGGCTTAAATGACACAACCTCCCCATTGAGTTGAATATCTGAGTGCCAGCCATCATTGTTTTTTCCTTACTTGTCCCAGAAAGATGCTGTCCTGCTGTAGCAGCTGTTCCTCCTCTGAGACCTCATGAATTTGCTTTGTATTTGTACTTGTTTTTATTATGGGTCCCCATTAGCTGCTGCCAAGGCTACTCTTCCTGGGGCTACTCTTCCTGGGGTCCAGCAAAATTAAGGCAGTTTATACCATTTTAAAAACATTACAATACATTCACAGACTGTGTGCCCTCAGGCCCCTACTCCAACACTACCACATATATACAGTACAAAATCCATGTGTACGTATATTATCGTGTGTGTGTATGTATGTCTGTGACTATGTTTGTGTTGCTTCACAGTCCCCGCTGTTCCATAAGATGTTTTTTTTCTGTTATTTTAATCTAATTTTACTGCTTGCATGAGTTACTTGATGTGGAATAGAGTTTATGCAGCATTAGTAAAGATGTAATCAATACATGTTGATGATTTCATTCATGTGCTGTTTGTAATTACCCTGGTAGGTTGACTGATAACCTGAACCAGATTGCAGGCACTGATTACAGTTTGAAGCTTTTTCTTGAGTGGGCTGCTTGATGAAAGCCAGTCAATGTTTATATACCGCTCTGTTGATATCACATACATTATCAAGCATTTCACACATACCATCCAGATACTGACTGTTAGCACTTGGTGGTCGACAGACTGCTGAAAAGTGACATTTCCTGAATTCCGCATCCTTTGCTGGGCAGTCTTTCCAGCTGTGGAAAGGGGATTATCCCACATTTGCGACAAACGAACTGGCTACTGGTGCTGTCTGTGATTGTTTTCTCTGCGTCGGTCTCTGTTCTGCGTTCCCCTACGTTTTTTTTTTGCACGGTATGAAAACGCAAGTATTTCCTCACTCTGCAAGGAGCTGCTGTGGTCCAACATCGTCTGCTTGTCTTTTTACTGTCTCACTCTGCCTAACCTGGTTTACAGCTTTGGAAAGGGAAGCTGGGAATCCAACTAACTTTTCAGAAAGTGAGATATTTCTTATTCCCACTGCAATCCGATCTCGGATCAGCTCTTCCCTGAGCGCGCCAAACCGACAATGTTCCGCTAGCTTGTGAGCAGCTGTGATAAAACTGTTGGTGGTTTCACCCTGCTCCTGTTTGCGCACATTAAATCTAGCTCTCTCAAATATAATGTTGTGTCTCCCTACGAAATGCATTTCAACACAGTCTTTAACGGCACAGTAGTTAAGTTTCTCTTCCTCAGTCAATTGTGAAGCATTTAATAAATCCTCGCCTTCATCACACATAGAGTAGATCAGTGTTGTCAAAAGTAGTTCTGCAGGAGGGGTGAAGTCAGGCGCAGGAGACTCAGGTACGTGAAACACGTTTAATGAAGAATGCAAGTCCAAAGAACCGAACTGACAAGGCAGGGTAAAAATAATTCCAAACAAGACAAAACCAGTCTAGGAATGTAGCGGGACGCAGCCCAGCAACCCTAATGCCAAAACCGCGTAACGTATTCTAAGGACAAGCATAATAATCCTACAACAACAGACACGAAACAACCCCAACCACAAAACAGACAGACTAAATACCACACTAATTACTAAACACAAAACAGGTGCTACCCTAACCAGACATTACCAAACGAAACAGAAAATGAAATCAGTGGCAGCTAGTAGGCCGGCGACGACGACCGCCGTCCAAACGGGGAGAAGCGCCACCTGTGGACGTTGTGACAAGTGTATTATCTTGAAATGCCTAATATTTCACATTTATTAAGCCTGAAGCTATTCTGTACCTTTCAAATCGCCTGATCCATTTCGGACAGTTTTGAATGTACGTACAATCAAAATTGTCCAGGGGACTAATGCAAAATTCGTCAGCACTAGCCACTGGCCTGTCCATGTTTGCACGAGAGCCCGTTGAACTTGGGAGTCGCAAACCCTGAAATCCCGCCAGTTCCTTCCTCTTGCAACATGTTGCTAGCAGTAACTTAGTCCTTGCTCGTTAGTCCTTGCTAGCCCAATGATGATCTGCGCTGTGTATCTCCAACGCCGTGCCTTCTTTGCTTTGAAACAGCCTGTCGCCCTGAATGTATGACTTTCTTGGTAAGTCCTTCACGTTTATGTGATTATTAAAACCCCTTCTAACACAATGTAGTATCATCTAAAATAAAGAGGTACAACAACGAGGTTCTTGCTTCAGCATGTTTACTAGCCTAGTCTGCGCATGTCATACATAGGTACGGATACCCACAAGGACCATCCTACTACAGTAACCCCAACCGGGATTCTAAACTGGGTCCAGCGACTGTCAACCCAACACTATAGCCCTTACATCAACAGATCATGAGGTGTCCAGGTGTTTGCTACAATATGTAAGCCTGCTTGGCTGAACATGCAGTTTTTACTCAACCCCCTACCTGTTTCCGTACTACAGACCATCATCCCATCCGGCAACCTGAAGACCTATGAGCTGCTCCACCGTATCACCGGCGAGGGCCTGTCAGTGGAGTACTGCTTCAGCCGCCAGCCGTTCAGCCCCGACCCACACATGGTGGCAGTCAAAATCCAGTTCACCAACAGCGCCACCTCCGAGGCCAAGAGCCTGCACATGGAGGATGCCAAGTTGCAGTCAGGCATGAGGATCAAAGAGTTCCCTGAGATCGGTCAGTCAACATTTCACAACAGAATTCCTCTTTTAATAGTTTTGAAAAAAGGGGTTCTAAAAGGACCCTTTGAGGACCGGTAGGGTTCTACATGGAACCCTTTTTTATCCGAAGAAGACTTTTTTGGAAAAGCTAATTGAAAGAAATGGTTCTTTGTTGGGTTACGTTTTGCAACGGGGTCTGTTTAAATTAGAATTACACCTCAGTCATTCAGTGATTTATCTAGGTAGCTGTTTGTCATTGTTTGGAGCTAGTTAGTGCACTGTCTCTTTTACCTAGTATCTTGTGTTGTTTTCAGAGGTGTTACCTGCGGGTGAAACTCTTAGTGTGGTGATGGGCATCGATTTCTGTGATTCCACGCAGGCAGCCAACTTCCAGCTCTGGTAAGAAAGAGCCTGCTAGTGTTGCAAAATTCTGGAAACCCTCCCAAAGTTCCTGGGTTTTTCAGAAATCCTGTTTGGAAGACTCCGAGTTGTAGGATTCCCTACCTACTTATTCCCTCCTGATTCCGGGAATTTTATTGGGAGTTCTGGTAAACCAGGAGAATTCCTGGGAAAGTTTCCAGAATTTTGCGACCCTAATCACCGCACAGTCCTATTGCTCTATTCTCCTATAAGTGAATCATGTCATGTCTTGTTCCTTTGCAGCACTCACACCAGGAAGTTCTTTGTGTCGATCCAGCCACCGGTTGGAGAGCTGATGATGCCAATCTTTATGACAGAAAATGAGTTCAAAAAGGAGCAAGGTGAGCACAGGAACCACTGCATGGAAATCAAACAATTGAACAAAAACATCAGTGACAACGAAACCCCCTCAAACACATTTGATATGGGCCCCATTTTGACTGCGCTAAAGAAACAATGCTAGTGTCAATAAAGAGTAATACAACTTTATAGTTTTGTAATAGTAAAATCCCTGAATTTATGCAGTATGTTTTGAGATGTCTTTGCCTCTCTGGGTGTTGTTTTGAGTTGGTATCCAAAAGAACACTCAAGAATTAATACATTTCTGAGGCAAATCATAGTATATTTATTTTTTGTCAATGATGAATGGCAGTTTCCACCAGTCACTACACAAACTAACCCTAACAATGGCATGTGACTACTACTGCACTATCACCTCTGACTTGATCAAATCCACATCCACCAGGAAACCTTGGTATTCATTCTAACTTGGTTTAATAGCAATGGTCACCCTTGGAGCATAATCACTAACACTGGGCAAGGTTTTCAACTCAAATCCAACCATATTGTGTGTTTAAACGTGTCATATCCTCCGTTCTTCCCTCTTGATACTGGCCCCAATAGAGACGCTATTACAAAGTCTAGGTAAGTTTCCTTTGATAGAACTTGTTCTCGTCAGCTGTCTATGTGCCACCTGCCTTAACAACCTACCCCCCATACGAGACTCAACCTCTCCTCCCCATGCTTCCCCTCAACATCTCCCTCCTTGCTTCAAGCTGTTCCCTCCTATACCCCCCACAGCGATATCTAATGCCTGGGTGCCAATGACTATTTGCACTATGTATCTCCAGTTCACTTCAATGGCAGACACAACTGACCTAACATAACTTAACCTGCATCCCAGCCTCTAACATGTACTGTAGCTCCACTGGGAATGACTGGGAATGCTCCACTTAGATCCACTAATCCCAAATCAATGTCCTAGCACTGGGATACTGTAGTTCCGGGAATGCGTAAAGAGGATGTCCAATTTTTTAAAAGGCACTGCATTTGAAACCATTGCGCTCTTCTTTCACAGCATTGATTGTGTTATACGGGCTGTAAGACACATGGGCTGTAACTAATGCATACTGTAGGCCACATTCACCACATTCAGATGTTTTAGAGAAGTATAGCTAACTTAACTTTGTCTGAGTGGTGAGAGGACAGTATAGCATGCTGCTTCCATTTAATGCATATAATGGTGTTTTATAATACATTTCAAGTTAATGGTCATTATATTCTAGATTTAGTGTGGAGGAAGTTTGTGGAGAAGTTTGCTGAATTCAGCTAAATATAACTAAGACGTCACAGAACGAAGAGGGAACATTTCAATCTCTTTCAGGGAGCCTTTTCTATGTTCAAGGGAGTTTGACAGTGATATATGAGAAAATGAGTTTGTGACAAAAAGACAAGCAGGATAGAAATATGAGTTATAGACCTGCAACCTGATAAATAAAGTAATCCACATGCAGGCTATTCCCCTCAAACTCCTGTTTTTGGCAAATATCAGATTACTTTCTTATTCTTAGGAAAGTGTCACTGCCTTGCGAGATAGTTTTTCACATTAAGCCCCATGCTTATTTAATGACTCATATCACTAGTCTTTTAATCCTAAGGCATTATATAGTTAGTGTAGTCCTAAGAGAATTGTGTAAAACCCAACCCTTTTATGGTAGTAGACCCTATAGAGTTGTATGGATTTTAGATTGTTGTAATATCAAATGGTATATGGACACAAATGCCTCCATATAGTTTGAGATATTACAAAAGGAGGTTTGGATAAAATGTTATGTATTCACGGGACAGTCTCTTATTTTGAAGGAGTCTGGTGACAATGAGCATTCATCAAAACAAAAATTCAATTGACCTTCTTCAAACACATGTTCAATCTCACTCAAGCTGGAACCTGTAATTCATCTTTCCTCGATTCCTCACATACTCTTTCCTTGCATCCCTAAAAAGGTATTGGAGAAGAAGGTCTGAGGCGAGGGACCTTGGACCGTCTCCTCCAATACGGAGGGGAAGGAGCCGAGGAGATAGGATGCAAGGAATCGCGGGAAGATGAATTGAGATGCTGACGCAGACTCCTTGACCACTCGTCTTTTGACCGCTGCTATTTTGTACTGTCCTCAGGTCAGTTGATGGGCATGAATGAGATCACAGAGAAGCTGACCCTGGAGGAGAAGTGTCAGGGCGAGCACGCTGTCGTTCAGAGGGTTACCACTGCCGCCAACCTCAGCCGAGTGCCCTGTGGCTCAGACAAGGAGTGCAGGTGAGGGTGGCGGGCGTTTTGGAAAAATTGTCAAAGTTGGCAGATGTCGCCAGAATACATATTGATATAGATTTTTTTATTTATTGAATTAGTATGTTGCATGTTTTATTAGACAGGGGAGATAGTAGGGGAATGTGTCAAAATATAAAGTTGTGAAATCATGAAAGAATATTGCTGTTTTGTGTCATAATATTGATTCAACTATTCAACTTCATCTTTACTTCTGCTCTTTGATCTTTGAACTTAGCCCTCCTGTTCCTCCTCCTCCGTTTCCGATTCACAGGTTCGCTGGGAAGACGGTGACCAGTGGCAGCCTTGTACTGGTCAGTGTGGTCACCAAAGAGGACGGGGCCGCCCAGCTGACGGTCAACTGTGAGAAAATGGTGATTGGCACAATGCTGGTCAAGGACATCCTTCAGGCCCTCACCCAGTGATGACCCCTAACTCTTGACCCCTGACCTTTGACCCCAGCAATTTCCTTCCTCTCCTACAGCTCGGTTCTTTCTCCCTTTGCTCACTTACATACATACAACCACACATTCATCCACTCCCCTTCCAAATGCCCCCATACTTAGAGTCCTCTTTCTCTTCCTTAAGATACTGGTAGTCTGATAAGAATATGTAGAAGACATGTTTGATCCATCGCTCAATTGATATTCTGCATGTAATGCAGGTTTCAAACAAATTATGATGATTTTTTTACTTATACGAGAGACGCAAATCTGGGGGAAATAATAGGCCCCACTTTGACTTTTAAAATCACTTCCTACGAACCGTCGTAACAAATTACAGAATGGCATTACTGTACACGATTTGTAAAGACAATAAGTCATTAAGAATCATCCCATTGATCAAATAAAATCTGTGACGACGTTGAATCAACATGGAAGTAATCAACGTAAGGGAATTTTGTCTTTTTTTTTTACCCAACTTTTAACCTACATTTTTTTGTTGATTTCACATTGAATTCACGTTAACTCAAAAATGTTTTAATCAAAACTAGACATTGAACTGAGGTCAGTGCCCAGTGGGATGTTTATCCTAACCTAAAATCCTCCTTATCATTTGTCATGACTGCTGTAAAGGTTTGACATGCTCTCTTTAGCCATATCTACGAATGGCTCATGATGTACAGTACATTATTGTCTGAGCGAAAGACTGCGAGTCCTCACCTATACTCTTGCTATACTTGTTTCAGCCAAGCGCAAATGTACTATGTAGAAAACACCATGCCTTTTTTTAAATGTAGTGTGGTACCATTACACCATTACCAACATTACTTAGGTACAGTAACAGGGTATATCATCAAGGAAAAAGTGGTCGCTCCTCAATTTACTTTGGTCTGCTGAATGTTCAATGAAGTCCCCTTTTGAATAGTGTAGTTCTCTATTCTCAATCTCTACCGCCTGGGCCGCTAAATGTCATACATATAGAATAGATGTTATTGAGTGGGACTCCTGCAGATAAAAATGATATACAGTAAATGTGATTGTATGCATTGCGATATTTAATACAATAACTAAGGTCTGTGTTAGTGTGTGTCTGTGTGTATGAATGATTTCCAAACATGACAATGTTAAATCATCATGGCCCAAGGCAAACTGTTCTGTAATCAGCAGCTGTCTGTGTTTTCCTGCCTTTCCATTGACTTTTGCATATACTTACTGTATTTCCAGTATAGGTTAAACATGCTATATTTAAAGGTGGTTTCTATCATGCTATAAACCCACTGATGTTGTCATAATGAGACCTACAGAAATGGAAATGGGATCCTAAGGAAACTGCGCTATGCTGTCTTGGGCGCCAATGGGTCACACCAGGTAAAGGGCCTTGCTCTGTATAGGGGAGACACACCTGCATATCTGCGAGCTGCCTACGTGACATAAGTTAAGTTATTTATTTGTTTAGATTTTTTTTGCCATAGGAACATGTAATTGTATCGTCTCACCAAAGGAGTTCAATACAGCAAGCATCAATAACAGTTATCATAGAAAGTTGAAGAGTGAAAGAAAAGGGAAAATGACAGCATTTTTTTACTCCTTGAAATTTGAATTGTTTTATTTGTTCAGTATCGCACTGGTAAATCTTTCAAGCTTGTGAACTTAATTCACTGGTTTGTGGAGTCATGACACAGTCAAAGAACAAAGGAGAATTTAAGTTGAATTTACATGTAATTTCAAATTCATTTTATTAGTGGTATGCAGACAATTTGAGGACATCGTTTGCTCAACTCATACCATTGACCACATACCTTATGAAAAGTACCTTATTGAAAGTACTGTTAAACGTGACAGTGGTCTATTATTTCCTCCCCTAAAATACAAAGCTATATATAACTTTAAAAGGTTAAACCTTCCTCTCAAAATGAAAACTTTGCAATGAATTTAAGATAATAGTGGATGGAGCAATCCTTTAAAGGGTATTGTTATTTTAATGCACACTCGCTTTCTCTTTCTGATGTCATGATTATGGTCTACCATATCTTCTGTGTGGTTATGAAATAATGTGGTGTTTAAGCTTTATTTATTATTCAAATGAAAATATTGAAATAAAACGGATGAAATGTGTCAATGTCTATAGCCTTTTTGTATGTGGACCGAAGAGATGGAAAACCTAACTTGATAGTCTTTGATGTGGTAATTTGTCATCGACTTGTCTTCAAATTCAGCTACTTCCTGTTTGTAAAGTACAATGTAGCCAATTTAGATATGATATGACGTCATGTCTGGAAGCAACTGACCCTAGGGCCCATGAGCAGACAGTGTGATTTCGCTCCGCGTGCTGAACTTTAAATAGTTCAATAAGTACCTCAAAATCCGTTTTCAGAGGTTAACAGGAGGCAATGTAATACTGAAGTTATAGTACTGAAACTACGACATGATGTACCCCATTTTAATGAGTTAAAATTTGATTTGTAGGTCTGTGCATCTCTAGTTCAGTGGTGCCGCTTCAGCCATTTCAAATGAAGTACCCCGCATGCCGTTAACAGATAAGTTGACGCACATTTTCCTAATCATGACACCTGAGTCTTGAAAGTAGTCTTCAAGTAGTGTTTCGAGGCAGACAGACAAATATTTGACACATCCCCGCAGGGTTCCTGTCTAACAATATGGCCTTTTCTCTGGTAAGTAGACTTTTTGTGTGAATAGTCAAGCGCTGTTTATAAAATAAATCTCGCAGTCGTTCAACGACCATGTCCTTTGTAAAATGAACCTTTAGCATCTTTAGCTTTTGTCCACGGTGCAACTGCTAGCTACAGACATGTTCAATATGTTCTTTCAATTTAACATTTTCCGTTCATAAATAATCACCAGTCCAGCTCTAACTGTTGAACGATGTAAATGTATTTATGGTTGCCTTTTATGTCTAGTGCAAATTTAATCGCGTTTTTGCCATCACTTGACTGATAATAAGTTTACCTCAAACGCAGTGACAACCGGAGAAATAATAGCCAACAAGGCCAAGTTGTCTAGACTACACGGGGAATAAGCCTGCTTTATTGGGGAATAAGCCTAATCTTTATGTATGTGCAGTATTGTCTGTTTGTTGTACATTGTATGTTCTACATTCAAACTGCAAACAGAAAGAAGACCTGAGGCTCCATGACCACTGGCATATACGCTCTCAAGCCCTGCCTACATGCAGCAATGGTGATATCTTCCGCCGAATTAACAATATGTTGGGCAACTCTCTGGACCTCACTGGGGTGTGTACTACACCCACAAACCACAAGGGGGAGCCTGTCCATCACCTGTCAGGTAATTCCAAAGCCATTTAAGAAACGCTTTGTAAAATTGGGCCTAGTCTAGAATTGAACAGCTATGAGGCATCACTTTTCAGTTTTATTCTGATAAATATGCTGAGTTCTCAGCATTGTTTCTCATAACTCCTGCAGAACTCATTCTATAGCAGTTTGGGGCCGCAATGGCAGTCGGCTGATTCCCTTTCTGTCAATGAGATTGGGAAAGCATTGAAGCTGATTCATGCTGCTCTTGTAACCGATCCAGGTACTGGCTCCTGCCAATACCGAGGCAGAACTTGACTTTCATCTCCTTACAGGGACGTCTTGTTAGTTTTGCCAAATGGTAAAGGGCTTATTCAGCAAGATGCAAGATTTGTAACATTGCAGATAGAATTGTAATGTATTGAACTGACATAATGCCCTGTTCTACAATGCTGAGAATTATGCATCTCAAAATATATATCTTTATCTAAGCAGTAAATTTATACTCTTCTGAATAAGCTTCTAGGCTTTTTTTGTAGTGTTAAATGAGTAGTAGTGTTGGTATCAGGCGAGCTGAATCTGTCTGCCTCCCTACCGGTCTGATTTGCTGAGTCAGACCAGACTGAGGCGTATGGGGAGGGGCTGAATCTGGAGGGGGTCCAACTTCTCAGACTGCTGTTCTCCTCAGATCGCTGTTGCGTGAATCCAGTCAGTGTTTTGGAACACATGCTCAGGCAGGCAAGAGAAAGCAGAAAGCAGCTCTCAGCCTGTCCGATCAGTGCGCAGCAGCAGTTGGACACTTGCGAGAGCTACAGGAGTCGGCCATACGCACGCACGCACGCACACACACATACATAGTCGGCCGAGAGAGATTCTGGGTGCACTGCTGAGCCCCACACTCACACACGTTCTACCGAGAGATACGGAGTAGAGCACATTGCTTCCTGAGCCACCCAGCCACAGGTGCTGCCTGGTTGGATCCATGTGCTGAGTGAGAGTTTTATTCAACCCATCTCTCACACCACCGAATGGCAGCGTCAGGAGTGTGTGAGGGCAGCCGAGTCCAGGTCACATGCTTAGCTGGGTGGTGATGCCGACAGAGGCATGGCAGCCTCTGGGCACTTGCCCGGGTACAGTAGGTTGGTAAGGCTGAGATGATGGTAGGGGTGTGGTGGATGAGGTGGTAGGTAGTTAGGAACTAGACTAAGTGGAATTGATTTTCCAGAGGTTGTGCATTTCTCTTGGTATTGCCTGCTGTGAATGTTTTCTCACTATACCCTCCCTTTATACCTGCATTGTCATTTTGTCTGATTCACGCCTTCCCTTACTCAGTTTCTCCCAACTTGGTTTGTCTGGTTCTCTCTCTCTTTGTACTCCTCTGCCTCGTTTATACTCACACTATCTCTCTCTCTCCTTCTCTCCAGACTTACTAGATGGGGATTTTGCTGTGATGGGTAGCCCTATAGGCAGCAAGGTTCCTTGCCCCTCCAGAGCCCAGGGCTCTACGCTCCATGGTGGTGGCCTGTCTGACCTCAGTCAGCTGGGCCTGGGGCTGCAGTCGCTCAGCCTAGCCTGCTGGGAGCAGCCCTCCGCTGCCATGGAGCCTCCGTCACACACCAACTCGCCCTCCAGTGAGTACCAGTGCCATATTGTACACATACCTCCAAAACCTTCATAAGGGGGGAAAAATGGGTTTCTTTAAGAAATTAAAAAACCTTTATGAAATGTAGGTGAGAGTAGTCTGTTTTGGATAAATGGAAGAATGATGATTTTTGCCTTTCGTTAGAAACTGGTTTTGGGATCACTGGGAAGGAATAGGACCTAGGGCTGTAGCGGGGGCCGTATCACGGTCACGAGTCAGTCATGAAGACAGTCAGATTCCATGTGACCATTAGGTCACGGTAATTGGGCTTCTCCAATCTCTGATGCTGATGATTATTAGTAGCTTACCAAACTTGCTAACTGCTTGGTTCTCAGCACTCTATTGTCCCTATAATCACTCTGACATCAATGCAAATGTAATCGAAAATCTAATCACACACTTCATGAGAGCCCATGAGCTCATGTTGCGTAACATTTCTATAGGCTATGCAATTGCGTGAGAAAACAAAGTGATGGCCTCTTTAAAAAGAGGATTCCATCAGCTTTATGTAGGCTAGGCCTACTATATTTATTTCTCAACTTTCCTAATATTAAGTACGTTGCTTATAGGATAATGGTGCCGGAAGAGATGGCTGCTGTTTTACAGTCTCCTAACCAATTGTGCTATTGTCTTGTTTTGCGTTATTTGTAACTTATTTTGCACATAATGTTTCTGCCACCGTCTCCTATGACCGAAAAGAGCTTCTAGATATCAGGACAGTGATTACTCACCTCGTACTGGAAGAAGATTTTTTTCTTTAACAAGTCGGGCGTGAAGGATTTACTCCAGACACCCGACAAGGCCCTCATCCCTGTCATTCGCAGGAGAAAGAGAGGGAGATATCGTGAATGTAGGCCTGGGTGCCTTGTAAGGATCCGATGGCGAGTGGGTTTGCATTTACCATTGTACGTTGGCTAATAGGACCAATCATTGGATTATAAAATAGACAAACTATGAGCACGTACACTACCGTTCAAAACTTTGGGGTCACTTAGAAATGTCCTTGTTTTTGAAAGAAAAGCACTTTTTTTTCTCCATTAAAATAACATAAAATTGATCAGAAATACAGTGTAGACATTGTTAATGTTGTAAATTATTATTGGAGCTGGAAATGGCTGATTTTTATATATATATATATATATATATGGAATATCTACATAGGTGCGCAGAGGCCCATTATCAGCAACCATCACGCCTGTGTTCCAATGGCACGTTGTTTGCTAATCCAAGTTTATCATTTTAAAATGCTAATTGATCATTAGAAAACCCTTTTGCAATTATGATAGCACAGCTGAGAACTATTTTTCTGATTTAAAGAAGCAATAAAACTTGCCTTTAGATTAGTTGAGTATCTGGAGCATCAGCATATGTGGGTTCGATTACAGGCTCAAAATGGCCAGAAACAAGCACTTTCTTCTGAAACTCATCAGTCTATTCTTGTTCTGAGAAATGAAGGCTATTCCATGTGAGAAATTGCAAGAAACTGAAGATTTCGTACAACGCTGTGTACTACTCCCTTCACAGAACAGCGCAAACTGGCTCTAACCAGAATAGAAAGAGGAGTGGGAGGCCCCGGTGCACAACTGAGCAAGAGGACCAGTATATTAGTGTCTAGTTTGAGAAACTGACTCCTCACAAGTCCTCAACTGGCAGCTTCATTAAATAGTACTGGCAAAACACAAGTCTCAACGTCAACAGTGAAGAGGCAACTCCGGGATTCTGTCCAGTGTCTGTTCTTTTGCCCATCTTAATCTTTTTTTTTTTTATTGGCCAGTCTGAGATATGACTTTTTCTTTGCAACGCTGCCTAGAAGGCCAGCATCCTGGAGCCAATAACCGATATTTTAGCGGCCTTTTAAGCATTCTAGTACAGTTAAATAGTTAACACACACACACGGACGCAGCGGTCTAAGGCACTGCATATCACTACAGTCCCTAGTTCGAATCCAGGCTATATCAAATCTAGCTGTGATAGGGAGTCCCATAGGGCGGCACAGAGTTGGACCAGGGTCGTCCGGGGTAGGCCGTCATTGTAAATACATTTGTTCTTAACTGACTTGCCTAGTTAAATAAAGGTTATTTTGTTGGCTTTTACGCATGTCCCCATCACCAGTAAAACATAATCAAAACCTATTTCTTTCACTTACTTGCTGTGCTGTTTGGTTTTTCATTTGTTCAGTCGTTTCATTCTCAACCAGGATTTCTATGGAATGCCGTTTGGGTCTTTGCGTGTCAAAAAAGATACACATCAAATAAGTTTGTTGACCAATCAGGACCTGAATATGATCTCATGTCACATAATAATTTAACGCGTTCATACATTTTTTACAGAGTTATTACATATTGGTAACACTCACTCGTATTTCATGTCACAACGATTCAATACGTATGTTATGATGCTGGTCAAGTTGTCTCGCACACCTACAGTGCTGGTCATTTAAAAAAAAGCTAGCCTATGGATGCAAACAATGTTCTTCCCCAAAAACATAGCAAAATGACATCTGTTTCAGTAGCTATAGTTAGCTAACTACATAGCTAGGTGTCATCTAAAATAACCCTAATTTATAAGACAGTTATTTTATTAATGGTGGTCGGACCCATCTATGTGATGGCCACAATAGGCGTTAGCCTTCAAAATATAAATATGACATTGACAGTGATGCAAATGAATACAAATAGTAAATAGATCATGCTAAACGAGGTTGGCATGTTAAATAAAATCAACTAAAGTGTCAAATTAATAAATTATTTAATCTGTTGAAATCACACTGGATGTATTATACTTTATAATTGCATTGGGGGCATACTTATTTCACTGTACAGCCTATGGATTGTAGATCAATTACATGGGGTATCAGTCTACTCAGTGACACCCAGAGAACATTAGCGCCGTAGCTCTTATTGCGGAACTCTGAAACAACTGTAAATTGAGCCACATTTATTATCAACCTATGTGTACTGAACACTATTCCTGAGGAAAAACAATACTGCGTGGATATTTTGGAGTCTGAACTCTGAGGAGGATATATTGGGCATTGAGTAGACTAATATCTTATTTCATTGATCCCCAATCCTTAGGTAAAACTGTACAGTGCAATATGAATGTCAATACACACAATAGGCTGACTGGGTAGGAGATGTTAGTCCCGCAATAAGAGAGACAACGCTAATATTTGCGTAAACTCTTAACAGTTGTGTTCTGTGGGTATCACTGAGTAGACTGATACCCCATATCATTGCTTAACATTCCAACCTTGTTTAACATTATCTAGTCTAAATATGGCATGATTCCACCAATTTGTAACCTTCTGCCTCACTTTCAAAGAGGTACTTTTTATTTTGAAGGCAAACTGCAAATTCCACTATTGTACCTAATCCTTATTGTGGCTAGCTTCACAACCCGGTCCAATCGAGCTTCACTAGCCAGATGAAGCTAGCTGGCTGCTTATAACGTTAGCTTTGGCAACAGGGTTAAGTAGCTGGCTAGCTAATTATTTTCAATAGGCGAACAAGTTGCTGCCTAGCTAATACTTACTCACAGGGATTCCTAAATCATTACTAAGAATAATGAAAATGACTGCAGTTTCTACTGGTCATGGTCTTCAGGCTGGTTGTATTGGTGCTAGCTAGGTACCAAGCTAAAGCTAGCTAGCTACCCCAGAAGTTGCAGTCGAACTAATTATTCTTTATTACCAACGTGGTATTGTAAACACATCGTTCATGGCCGGTGTTTGCTTGTTTGCAGACTTTGACAGTGCAACTGATAGTAGTGGTGGCGCTTGGCTTGCACGTGCAAATTCAGAACACACAACATTCTATAATAGAACTGTTATTTGACGTGGTAAATTAAAAGCTTATTTAACGTGTCAAATAGTGTTATTTGATGTCTTTTTTGACACACAAAGACCCAAACGGCGTTCCATAGTATGCCGTGAAGCTAATAGCAGTGATGCTGTTACTGTAACGGTAGGGCAACATCTGAAAAATGGCGCACTTGGTAGTGTGTACCGGCGATGCTCAACCAGTCGCGAAGCCAACATCACCCACAACAGAGAGCGGTTGATTGTCAAGGGCAATGAATTCCATTATCTTGGCGTTAATGGATTTCGCCTTTGAATTGTCTCGCTGAAATGTTCTTACTATTTCAAATGACTGCTCGACTTGTTGACTGCTTGATCCACAGCAGACATTGTGGTCTAGGTTAGGAATGCTGTGTTGCATGTTTAGCGCAAAATTTTATGTGGCGTCATTACTTCATGTACCTACGTTATATAGGTATGCACGTCAGCTTTGACATCGGTTTTGCACATCAACGTTAAACTAGACATCTGGCTGATGTTGCCATTTTTAGCTAATATCGGCCTATTCCGATATCGTGCATCCCTACATATTACCTCGACTAACCGGTGCACCCGCACATTGACTCTGTACCATTACCCCCTGTATATAACCTCGCTATTGTTATTTTACTGCTGCTCTTTAATAATTTGTTTTATTTTTTTACTTATTTTTCTTAACTGCATTGTTGGTTAAGGGCTTGTAAGTAAGCATTTCACCTGTTGTATTTGGCGCATGTGACAAATAAAATTTGATTTGATTTTACAATAGGAGTATAGCCTACCTGGCTGGCATGAAAATGTACCACAGGAAAAGTGTCCGCCATTTGCTATTTAATAATGACATGTATTTTTTTCCCCTGCCCCTATTTTGAGACTGTGCATGATAATGGTCCATTCTAAATCAAAATTAATTTCACACGTTAGTTAGTATATGTAAAGGTTAAATCAAGAATAGTCTGATGGGTGACAATAGTAGCCTACTCTATCACTTGTGAATTATATATTAGCACTTGGGAATGAAGCCCAGCTTAAGGCAAACAATGTCTTTTTTTTTTTAAATTACTTTTTCTAATCACAGTTGCACACATGTAGCCTTGCCCACAGGCCTGTATGTTTTCATAAAGTTTGTATCGCAACTAAAGTGGCCGAATAACGTCTTAAAATTAACCACATTAATCCGCTTTAAAACAGGTGTAGAGTCTAACTGGCTCAGGCAGCGTGTAAGTTTCAAGTTTGGGGAAGATAATTTTCACCATAAAAATGCACCTTTTATTATAAAAGCGTTACATGCGTAATCGCATTTGTGGTCATAATGGTGTTTTCCAGCTAATGGACCATTCGCGCTTATAACCTACTGCCGTGTGAGCATTGCTGCTCATATAATGTGAAGAAACCAGTCACATTATATCAGTCAGCCTCATTACGTAAAAAAAAATTTTTTTTGATGCTAGTGCTTGTATTAATTTGGGATCTATCGCATCCCACAACTGTCCCAGACGTAGGATTATTTATTTCTGGCACAGAATAGAATGGGTTAACTTTTGTACTATGGGCTAGTGCCTTTGCTGTTCGTTAGGCCTACTCATCTTGTTGGCTGACGAAGTAAATGTGGACAGTTCTTCAAATATCTTCAATATGCACCTCGGAATTGGATAAGGACGCACGCAGTTGCGTCCCGATGTGTCTGTCTTCACTTGTAGCCTGTGAGAAAGATCGATCAGGTGATGGAGCAGCGTGAGCGAGAGGTGCTTCAGAGCAGGCAGCACTCAGGAAGAAGGGATGCAAAAGGCATGGATTTTTTTAGGTTACATTATGGCCACACAAAGGGGATGCCGCTGGGAAATCCAAGGCATTATCAAGTGAAAACTCTATTCTGTTGCATAAAATGACCATTTCATGCAATAAAAGTATTATAACAGTCTTGCAATTTTGCTCTCACACTGTCTAAAATAATGGATTTATTGTGAAGGTGTAGCGTATATTACATGGACTTAGACTTTTTAAAATGTAGATGTTCCAAAGGTCTGCATCAGTGGCTTGTGTGGAAGTCGGGAGATGCGAAATGTGTTCATGGTAATTGCCGTTAATTAACATAAACATATTTCGCATGAGATTGTCAAGCAAATAACTGTCAATCACTGGCTGACAATATGTAGTGACCGCCACAGCCCTAATAGAACCCTTTGCTGTGATAAACCTTGCTGTGATTCATTCTTTCAAATGTCCTAATAGGACCCCCTAATCCCCTTTTGGGGTGTGCTGGTATGATTTTTGAGCTATAATGTGCTCTCTGGATTAGGATTGCCTCTGATGCAAGTGGCAGCAATGAGCTCCTACTTCCAAGGATGATTCATCAGACCTATTTCTGTGCACAAGGGTAAACACTCTTCCAGAAGGGGCCAGCCCTGGTTCTGCCTCGTCACGTCTCTTAATTCTTTGCTATGACTAATCAGTTTTGTCTCTGGCATGGCACACTCGTTGCTGATGCAGTTTTGTTTGGCCTGGCAGTGGCACCCTCGTCCACGGCAGTGGGGCCACAGAATGTAATCACATTTGAATGCCCAGGGCCCAGTTTCCCAATAGCGATGGGACTTAGGCTTAGGAGTGTTTTAACAATGCATCTTTTCTACAACGGCCGAAGATGTAACATGAGTTTCCCAAAACACCATGCAGAGATGCTAACTGTGTCATTGGAGCATGTCGATACTGATAGGATCAAAAGAAGGGGAGCGCTGTACTTTCTCCAATCAAATCTTACCTTAACATTATAATTTCACAATACTGACGACTGTTCAGCTCCTAGGGATATTACCACCTATGCCTGCAAATATTGAGGCGGCTTAATCTAATGCTTACAAAATGAAAATACACTAAATTACAGATTTGTCACACTGTTAGGCTACACATGAAATGTATCGAGACAAATTGGACAGTAGTCTACAAGTAGCAAACAAACTCAATTGCTTAAACGTGAAATGTATTTCAATATTATTTGTTTTCATTTGAAGCATCGTTTTATACGTTGTTTGTATCAATTGCAAAGACATTGGCAACTTATCAACTTTGTTCTGAAGCTATCACGGTCAGAGATATGGATAAACCATGTGATTCTATGTTTAGTGGAGATCTGTGTATAAAGTGACGGGAGGGCAAAAAAGTATCTTATGACATACTTAGCTCTTCTATGAGTGGTCTTAGGCAGGTGTTAGATTACGAGCGTTTTTCAATTGCAAGGTTAACAATGTTTTTGGGAAACCGCTCCGATTTAATGACGCTCTTATGAAAGTTCTAACTATGAACTTAGCATTGACGCTTTTTGGAAACTGGTCCCAGGGCTGTTTCTCTGAATACTCCTCTGCTCTATGCTTTTACCATTAAAACCCATACATTAAGGTTGTGTGCTTCACTTTAATGTGTTCCAAGGTTAATAACTTAATCACCCAGAGAAGCGTTTCTTAATCTTGGTTGCAGGAATCCAAAGGGGTGCACATTATTGTTTTTGCCTTAGCACTACACACCTGATTCAAAGCTTGAGTTAATTATTTGAATCCGCTGTGTAGTGCTGGGGCTAAAACGTGCACCTCTTTGCACAAGGACCAGAATTAAGAAACACTGACCTAGAGGAAACAAAATGCTGTCTTCACTAGCTCTGTGAATTTGTTGAGGTTTCCTTCAGTGATGTCCCAGTCAAGTTGCAGTATGATGAGCACATGAGTATTCTTTGTATTTATAGTGCTAGGCATGCTGGGTAGCCCACTGGGCCAGCCTCTGGAACCTCTGGGCACCACAGATCTGCTGGCGATGTTCCCTGGGCTGAGTCATGGTGGGCTGAGTCATGGGCGCTCCTTCCTGGACTCGCGCTGCAGCAGCCCGGCCGACTCTGAAACCAGCGGCTTTAGCTCCGGATCGGACCACCTCTCTGAGCTGCTGGTAAGTTTTGATTGAAGACCCTAGAATAGACGCCTTTCTGGCGCTGTTTCATATGCCAAGATTCAGGCATAGCCTTTTGAGGGTTCTAAGCAAGTTTTGGTTGGGGGCCCCACCAACTTGGGACCTCTTGCGACACCCCACCAACCAAATCAAAAGCTAATTTCCTGCAATTCAACACATTTTGGCATGGGGTGGAGATAAAATGTTGCAGTTTAAAGGCTAGTAATTGAGCTAAGGTCTGTTAGTGAATGACGAGGAGCACTGCTGATGTCTACTATTCAAACTCAACAGTAAGTAAACCTGTCTGGGAACGTGGCTTGCGTCCCACCCTAGTCAACAGCCAGTGGAATCGTGTCGCGCGAAATACAAATACCTCATAAATGCTATAACTTCAATTTCTCAAACATATGACTATTTTACACCATTTTATAGATACACCTCTCCTGAATCGAACCACGTTGTCTGATTTCAAAAAGGCTTTACAGCAAAAGCAAAACATTAGATTATGTTAGGAGAGTACCCTGCCAAAAAGAGGTTAACATCTCGTGAATGCAACCGCATTGTCAGATTTAAAAATAACTTTACTTGGAAATCACACTTTGCAATAAACGACGTGGTATGCTCAGAAAAATAGGCTAGGCGATACATGTTAGCGCCATCTTGGAACCATCTAAAATCAAAAATACTATTGTAAATATTCCCTTACCTTTGATTATCTTCATCAGAAGGCACTTCCAGGATTCCCAGGTCCACAACAAATGTAGTTTTGTTCGAAAAAGTTAATAATTTATGTCCCAATAGTTCCTTCTTGTTAGCGCGTTCCGAAGGCTACTCATAATGTACTGAAGTGCGCGGGACTTGTCGTCACGAATGTGCAAAAAAATTAATATTATATATATATATTTTTATTTATTTATTTCCGTTCATTCAAACATGTCAAACGTTGTATAACGAATCTTTAGGGCCTTTTTCAACCAGAGCTTCAATAATATTCAAGGCGGACGATTGCATTGTCTTACTAAACGTTTCGGAACAAAAGGGTTCCCATGGGCGCCCGCATCATAGTAGTAATGGCCCTCCCCCTGTGACCAACTTCCCAAGCCTCTCTTTGGGTCAGTTTCTACCATAGAAGACTCAAACCACTTTGTAAAGACTGTTGACATCTAGTGGAAGTCTTAAGAAGTGCTAAATGATTAATAAGTCCCTGTGTGTTTCAATGGCAAAGGTTTGAAGTGATTCCACACATCAGATTTCCACTTCCTGTTAGGATTTGTCTCAGGGTTTTGACTGCCATATGAGTTCTGTTATACTCACAGACACCATTCAAACAGTTTTAGAAACTTTAGAGTTTTCTATCCAAATCTACTAATTATATGCATATTCTAGTTACTGGGCAGGAGTAGTAACCAGATTAAATCGGTACGTTTTTTTATCCGGCCGTGCAAATACTGCCCCCTATCCCCAACAGGTTAAGGGGCCTTGTTAAATCTGATCACTCCTCAGCTATACTCAAGATGGTGTAGGCCATTTTGTGCTTTTTATAGTGAAATAGCTGTTTTCCCCCCTTGATTCCACTATAATCAGTTATGTCTAGCCTGAGGCAGCTGGAAATATTCCTGGTATGCACTTAAACTGTCTGGATCCATCAACAACAAACTAATTATGAATAATGTATGTCAGAGTAAAGGTTGGGTAGGTATCAGTGTTGTCGTACTCAAGACAAGTCTCGAGATCACACGTTGGCTCGGTCTTGTGTCAGATACATTTGTACTCGGTCTTGACTCTGTCTCAGACAGCTGAGACCAGCGGAGTTTAACATTTTTTTATCAGCTTCCATTCTGTCAGCGGCTTCACCAGACCAAATGTCAAATTTTATTTGTCACATGCTCAGAATACATCAGTTATTGTGAAATTCTTACTTACAAGCCCTTAACTCTTTCTTGAACTGCATCGTTGGTTAAGAAAATATTTACTAAATAAACTGAAGTAAAAAGAGTCAAATTAAAAAGTAACACAATAAAAATAACGTGGCTATATACAGGGTGTACCGTTGCAGGGGTATGAAGAGTCAAGTTATTTTGTACATGTAGGTAGGGGTAAAGTGACTGCATAGATAAGTGATAGCAGCATTGTAAAAACAAAAAGGGTGGGGCGTGTCAATGTAAATAGTCCGGGTGGCCATCTGATTTAATTGTTCAGCAGTCTTATGGCTTGGGGGTTGAAGCTGTTAAGGAGCCTTTTGGTTCTAGACTTGGCGCTCCGGTAGCAGAGAGAACAATCTATGACTTGGGTGACCGGAGTCTTTGACAATTTTTTTGGCCTTCCCCTGACACCGCCTAGTATATAGGTCCTGGATGTCAGTAACCGTGGCCCCAGTGATGTACTGGGCCGTGCGCACCACCCTCTGTAGTGTTTTGCGGTCGGAGGCCAAGCTGTTGCCATACCAGGATGGATGTATAGACTGCTTTCTTGAAAACATGAATATCTTAACAGCCTTATCTATTAGACATGTTTGCACAGTGGCGAACCTATAAGCCTTCCGTGTGTGACAGATTTGTGATTCTGAAAGGACAGCAAAAGTAATACCAGCGCACTCACAAAGGGCCAGTGGTTTAGAGGAGGGTATACGCAGATATAAACATTATACCCACCTCTTTTTCAGTGGGCATTGCGTATACTCACTACTTAATCCCTACTGATATCTATCAAAGTAGTGTGGTGGAGGTATACGACTTACCAATTATGAAGTACAATAGAGAAATCATGCACAAAGTAGCCTACATAATCGCAAAGCGCGTGAAATATATTCACGTGCGCCGCACACAGCCTAGTTTCAGTGGAATGTCATCTGCAGGCAGCAAGATTGTGCAGCTCGCAGAAGAATGACATCGGTAGGGAAGGAAAGACGTTTCAACTTACAGTGCATTCGGAAAGTATTCAGACCCCTTGACTTTCAACATTTAATGTTACAGCCTTATTCAAAAATTGATAAAATTGTTTTGCTTTTCTCATCAATCTACACACTACCCCTTTTACATTTTTGCAAATGTATTCAAAATAAAAACTTAAATCACCTGGATTTAAGTATTCAGACCTTTTACTCAGTACTTTATTGAAGCATCTTTGTCAGCGATTTAAAGCCTCAAGTCTTCTTGGATATGATGCTACAAACTTGGCACACCTGTATTTGGGGAGTTTCTCCCATTCTTCTCTGGAGATCCTCTCAAGCTCTGTCATGTTGGATGGGGAGTGTGATGGTCAAGAATGCTTTAGATAACATGTAACCAGCTTTGCGTGTAAAATGGTCAGTGAGGTGTTCTCATTTGTCTGGAAGTAGCTAGCTAGCCAACTTTAGCCAGTTAGCTTGGGTGCTAGGTTGGGATAAACATGCATTGGCAGGCAAGCTGCAGAAGGATGAGGAGGCTACAATTCCCCATCGTTTATCAGTGCAATTTTGACGGCCAACTAGCTGAAAAGGTTTGAGAGGGTTTATCTAATGTTCTTTTGTTAAATTTTAGTTCATCTTGCTCTGGCTAGCATTAGTTGATGTGCATAACTGAGGGAGAGAGCCTACCTTTCATGGTGGTTTGATCAATAGGACTGCAAAGTTCCCAAATGTAAGAGGACTCACGTGGTGTTGACAGATATTCATGCAGGTGTATTTTTTCGAATTATCTAAATTTGCGCTGTTGCAACTACCTGTGAACACAGTCCAGTATGAAGGCCTACTGTAGCTATGATTGGCCATCGCGCACAGGTCTGTGTAGACTCCGGTCCTGGACAAGACATGTTTTATTTACTGCAATGTCTATTAATTGTCCAAACGCACAGCCACTTTCACACACTATATTGCTATAGAATTTTCACAAATGCCTTAGTATACGCATTCAAAAAATTTAGGAAAACGTGAAAATGGCCATCTCTAAGTGGTCACTTGTCAGAAAATCTTTTAGTCTCATACTTCCTGGGTGTGAATATGAATAGATTTTAATAAGATTTCATGACGCTAAAATGCTGTCAGTTCAACTTTAAATGCAGCAATGTTTCACACACGTTATTTTCAAAGAGATGGCTAACAGCAAGCGCTCTGCAATAAATACAGTTCCATTCACATGATGATGATGATCATTTGAAACTTAACTAACAAATGAGCAAATTAACAAATGAGCAACCTGTTGGCCTTCAAGAAGGCAGAAGTTTCCGTACGTTTTTATAAAAACGGTCCCACCTAATAAGCTCCCCGAGTGGCGCAGCGGTCTAAGGCACTGCATCTCAGTGCAAGAGGCGCCACTACAGTCCTTGGTTCGAATCCAGGCTGTATCACATCCGGCCGCTATTGGGGGTCCCATAGGGCAGTGCACAATTGGCCCAGCGTCGTCCGGGGTAGGCCGTCATTGTAAATAAGAATTTGTTCTTAACAGTTGAATGGCAGATGCCTTTATCTTGCTTCAGATGGCCTAGCCAATAGACTTGGCTAGCTAGAGACTAGCAAAGAAACAATCAGGATTTATATATTTTTTTAGTGTCCGTGTTAACCCTTTCCTTTCCAACAAAAACTAAAGAGAATAAATCAGAAAAAATAAAATTATTTTATAAATCCTTAGCCCTTCTCTGAAGGTTTTAGAAGGCCCATTATTCCCCAGTGTTTGGGCTAGTAATTTGTAAAGTGGCTCTATTTTTCCCTCCGCATGTATTTTTTCACTATTCTGAATGTCAAAAGAATCCATATGAACACAGAATCCATTTGAACTCTTATGGTGGTGATTTTATAAAATTACAATGGTCTTGAATTGGACTGGCATTTTTCTGGTCTTGACTCCGTCTCGGACTCCTTGTCCCCCTCCCGGTCTTGATCTTGAATCGGTCTCGAACACAACACTGGTAGGTATTGATTTGGAACTGGCACTAGAGTTCTGTGCACAGTTCTGGCTGTAGTTAAGTGTGTGTGTTCCCTCTCTGCAGTCTTCTCTGCGGATCTCCCCGCCCCTGCCCTTCATGATGCCGGGGGTACAAAAGAGGGACCCCCACATTCTAGGCACAGCCGTTGGCTGTTCTCGCCTGGACCTCCACGACGTCAACTCCGCTTTCAGCCCTGAGCCCCCCACCCTACCGGGCCAGGGCCGCTGTGGGGTGCCCCTGGCCAAGCGCTTGCCCCAGGCCTCAGTGTGGCCCAGCTGGGACTTTCTGGAGGAGCCCCAGAAGCCCTTCAACATCGAGAGGGAGGCTCGCCTGCACAGACAGGCTGCAGGTACTGTAGCTACCACATGAAACAACATCGGGTGTATTTGTTAGTTGGATTCGATTGCAAAATTATTTGTCTTTTACAAAATGTTTTGCAACAGTTTACGCCAAACGGAAAACATTTTGCAATGAAAACAAAAGTTTCTATCGCACAGATTCATGTAGGCCCCTCTTTTCGTTTGCTCTGTTTGCTTCCGTTTTTGTTCTTAAACAGTAAAGGTTTTTGTTGCAAGAAGTAATGAATACACCCCAGTTCTCCACGGCCACGTTCTTGCTGGTTCCCTCCTTTCACTCAACTTGATTGCCCAATTAATATAAATGATTGACAAATTCAGTAGTCTAGTAATTTAGTTGCATTTTACTCTGTATTCTTCTACATGCTACAGTTGTACTGTGCTATCATCTTCTTTCTTACATTTTCTTCCAGCTGTGAACGATGCCACCTTCACATGGAGCGGCCAGCTGCCTCCCAGGAACTACAAGAACCAAGTGTACTCATGTAAAGTGTTCCTGGGCGGTGTGCCATGGGATGTGACTGAAGGTGAGAAGAGCCAAACAACCCAATAAGAATGCTAATTTTGTTTCCGTTTCAAAATGTTGTGCCCTACTGAACATAACCCAGGTTTGATGGATAAGAGCATCTGCTAAATTACTGTGACTAACCTCTTCTCTCCCCTCCCTCCACAGCCAGCCTGGTCGGCACATTCAGCGTGTACGGACCTCTGAGTGTGGAGTGGCCGGGTAAGGATGGGAGGCACCCACGCTGCCCACCCAAAGGTAATATGCCTAAAGGTAATGCTGACGTGGAAGGAATTTTATTTTACTCATTGTTCTCCCAGAGCATAGAGGTGGACACGTACATTGGCATGTATTCACTTCTGGTGTTTCACAGTAAGTGGTGCCTTCTATTTTTGTTTATTCTTCGGTGGAATAAAATAACCTAAAATCCATAGTCAACCTGAATTGTATTTCAGGGAAATGTGCAAATGTTATGTACCTTTTTTTTGTTCTTTTTTTTGTGTATAGGCGGTAAGGATATACTGCAGGGATACAATGCTACAGGGAAATAGATATTGAAGAATGTAGAAAAACACTGACACTCTGTGGTATGTCTAGCCTTCGTCAGGGAATGATATACTCCGTGTGTGTTTTTTAACTGACACTGGTCTCTGCAGGCTATGTGTATCTGGTGTTTGAGCGTGAGCGGTCTGTCCATGGGCTGCTGCAGGCTTGCACCCAGGACCTGCTCCACAAGGATGACTATAGGGAGTATTACTACAAGATGTCTAGCCGAAGGATGCGCTGCAAGGATGTGAGTAGTGCCCTTTCAAACGCCTGGTTCCATTTCTGTCCGTAGGACGTTCTTGTAGCACCTAGCCTACCTGCTGTCTGATCTGTAGGAATTAGATGGGTGAAGTCAATGAGGTTGGCTCTTCTGCTATATTGCTCTTACTAATCCAGTCTTTGGCTCCATTAGGGTTAGACTCATTGCCATGTGAGACTGACTTTGGATGGAGCCTTCATAATTGGCTGCAGTGTTGAAATTGAAACCCTCTGTATTACGTTTTTTTTTAAATCTTCCCCTTCCCCGCATGTCCTCAGGTGCAGGTAATCCCTTGGGTGCTGGTTGACAGTAACTTTGTGCGCTGCCCGTCCCAGCGGCTGGTCCCCAGTAAGACTGTGTTTGTAGGCGCACTGCATGGCATGCTCAACGCAGAGGCCCTGGCCTTCATCATGAACAACCTCTTCGGAGGGGTCATGTACTCTGGCATCGACACGGACAAACACAAGTACCCCATAGGTAGGTGTAGTGTGGACCAACGCACCCTGGGATTGGTTAGCTTTGTCTCCTGACACTACTCTTTACCCTCCCAAGCTTCATCATTATCTACTGGACCACGTGAACTATTTTTTTCTCAGGGATAACAAGTAGCGTGATATTTAAAAAGGGAATAGTGCCTTTATAGTACAAGGGAAAATGAATCTGTTAATAGCTGACAGTCTGACCAAGGTAATTGTGAAGAAGGGGATGTTTAAGCATGTGTCCTTAACGGCAGGGTCGGGACGTGTGACCTTCAACAACCAGAGGAGCTACTTGAAGGCTGTGAGCGCCGCCTTTGTGGAGATCAAGACTCCAAAGTTCACCAAAAAGGTAAGGAGAGCTTCCATTGGGCATCTCCATTGAGAGATGGATTGAGGCAACCTAAGCTCTCTAGCCTTACCCAGTACTCAACCTCTTTACAGGGCTGGATCAATGCATTGATTTGTCTACTCAGGTTCAGATTGACCCCTACTTGGAGGACTCCACGTGCCAAGTGTGTAACCGACAACCAGGGCCCTTCTTCTGCAGAGACCTGGTGAGAACACCCCATACAATGGAGGGTAGAGGATAATGTCCAGCACTAATTTTATTGATGGGTTATCGCCAATGGGTTATTACTTAACACTAAACAGTTTGGGGATGATGCAGTTCAGGTCTTATTAGTGAAATAAATGCATGTGCTCCAGTCTGAAGTGGTGACTGACTGACTTGTTTTCTCTACAGGCCTGCTTCAAGTACTTCTGCCACTCTTGCTGGCACTGGCAGCACTCCATGGACGTGCTCCGCAGCCACAGGCCTCTCATGAGGAACCAGAAGCGCCTGGACTGCAGCTAAGCTGCCTGCCATGGCAACACTCCAGGGGGCTCCAGAGATCCCCCCCCACAGGAGCTGGAGCCAGGATGAGGGATAGGCTAACCACAGGAGCCCCAGAGCCTGTTGTCCCTCTCAACAGGGCCCAGGGGATGAACCACTAGGAATATTCACTACTGCACTGCGCTCTCTTTTTGCCGTTTACTTGTTTTCACTAATGGCATTTATGCACAGTAAAGGGTTGGAGTCATTGAGACAACTACTATTATAATTCAGGGCAGGACATTAAAAGGCATCCATAGATGTTCCTCTCCCTAGATTTTGAGTTTATTTTGTTGTTGATCCTTCACTTTATATTTCAGGTCCCATTGTCCTTCATTGCAGATGCCAGACTGTGCCTTTTTTTATTTTATTTTATTTTGACCATCCCACCACACCTACCAAAATTCCTCAGAGGTAGATGTTTTTGTTGGGGGGAGGGGTGAGAAGTAGCGTACCTTTATATTTTTACGCAGGTATTTTACACATTTTTACTCATGGTTTTAAGTCCTAACATGGTAACTTAATATCTACTTGACTGCTTTTTAATTTGTTTTTGCCCCTTCAAAGTAATTGCCCGGGGCTTTCGGTTTGTACATTTAGTTTTTTACAAATATGAAGTGGTTGAAGCCTTTGCTCTGCCTAGCTGTGTCGGTGTTCCAGCGTTTTTAGCCATCCATTGCCAGATGCTGACCAGTCAAACCAACAGGCTTTCAACTAATGATCAGATAATATGGAAATAACACTGGAACGAACCTTGATCTCGACTGTACATAGTTTTAATCAACTTACTGTTGTACTTTTTAATTTGCACTTGAGAAAAGGGTTGACTTGTTTTTTTAAATAGCCTGTTATCTTTTTTCAGCAGGATAGATGTCATCAGAAGTGTTTTTCTTAGCCGCTTGATTCCTGTTGAATGTAGAACTAACTTTGCTAGTATGATGTGACCAAACATGGCCTACCTCCCCATACCCTTCTCCCACCCCTTTTGTTGTCATCGGAGGCTCTGTTCCAAAAACCTATTGTCATCCCTCTTTTTTTCTTTATTTTTTTAATCAAGTTTCTTGTGCTGCTTTTTAGGGTTTGAAAGTCTACCTCATTGGTTTGCTAATATTGCTGCAGTTGCCTACAGGTGTGGAGGGCGTTCTGATTGCACAATAAAGGTGTTGAAGCATTATCATTGTTTCCTTGTTTATTTGCTAAAAAAAACGCATTGAGTGTTGGCTTCAAGGGAGTATGAGAGTAAATTCACAAATGTACACACGATCTTAGTGTGTTTTTATATACAGTACCAATCAAAAGTTTGGATACACCTACTCATTCAAGGGTTTTTCTTTATTTGTGCTATTTTCTATGTTGTAGAATAATAGTGAAGACGTCAAAGCTATGAAATAACATACGGAATCATGTAAACAAATCAAAATATATTTTAGATTCTTCAAAGTAGCCACGCTTTGCACACGCTTGGCATTCTCTCAACCAGCTTCACCTGGAATGCTTTTCCAACAGTCTTAAAGGAGTTCGCTCTGCGGTCCAACTCATCCCAAACCATCTCAATTGGGTTGAGGTCAGGTGATAGTGGAGGCTAAGTCATTTGATGCAACATTCCATCACTCTGCTTGGTCAAGTAGACCTTAAACAAAGGAAGGAACGAAATTCCACAAATTAACTTTTATCAAGGCAGACCTGTTAATTGAAATGCATTCCAGGTGACTACCTCATGAAGCTGGTTGAGAGAATGCAAAGCTGTCAAGGCAAAGAGTGGCTACTTTGAAGAATCTAAAATATATTATGATTTGTAAACTTTTTTTGGGGGGGGGTTACTTCATGATTCCATATGTATTTCATAGTTTTGATGTCTCTACAATGTAGGAAATAGTCAAAACAAAGGAAAACCCTGGAGTGAGTTGTCCAAACTTTTGATTGGTACTGTGTGTTTATGAATGGGTACGCTACCCTGGGAAATGGGGATTAGTTGAAGTCACATGTCAATACTTATGCTAAACTAGCTAGTTCCTCTCTATAAATCATCACCATGTAGAGTGCCTGTTTTGCGGCCAATATATTTGGCCTCAACTGTATGTCCTGTTTGACTATCTTGCATAAACCAAGTTCCCTCCAGTTTTACAGAATGTTAGTATTCATGGATTGCACCTGTCACTAAGTCTCATTGTTATCAACTTTCTACAGCTGCTGCAGCATATTGATGTCTGAATGATGGTTAGTGCCATAGAATTAGGAATTACAATACTAGAATGGCATCCACCCTTGTGATATTCCAAAAGTCAGCCATGTTGGTCTGATCAGATATTGTCTAAAACAATGAATGTGAAGAATTTATCTGCACTGCATGTGTGCTAGCTAGCTAGCCAATTTTAGAATTGTTCTAATGAACTGCCAATATGCTAACATTCCATTCAAACAATGAAGTCAATCCACAGCCATACACTGGCTCAAATCAGTTGATAGGATTTAGACAAATTGTAAATGCAACACGAACTGATATATCGTACTTGCAGCTTTACAAGAAAACAATCTGAGACATTTATGGTCTAACATATGAGGCTATTTATATCAAAAAAATTGTATAAAACCCATAAACTGTATATATGACAATATTCCATTACACAATTTCTGATACATCACGTGGCTTATTTTATTATCCTGCATAATTAAAAAGCAGAAAATGCATCACCTATGCCTCTATTTTTCTAAAGTAGACCGATAGTTAGTAGAAAACAAGTTTGCCATCATTATGATGAAAAGTTTACTTTAGGGAGATGGCAACGTTGCCATGCATGAGCTAGCAAAGTTAATCAGAAATAGCTAGCAATGGCCTCCTGAGGCGTCACTACAGACCTGGGTTCGATCACAGGTTGTGTCATAGCTGCCTGTGACCGGGAGACCCATGAGGCGGTGCACAATTGTCGAAGTTTGGGGAGGGTTTGGCCGGCTGGGATTTCCTTGCCCCATCACGCACCAGCTACTCCTTGTGGTGGGCCGGGTGCCTGCAAGCTAACTTCGCCAGCTGGACGGTGTTTCCTCCGACACATTGGTGCGGTTGGCTTCCGGATTAAGTGAGCAGTGTGTCAAGAAGCACCGCGGCTTGGAAGGGTCGTGTTTCAGAAGATGCATTGGCTCTCGACCTTCGCCTCTCCCGAGTCTCCCGTAGGGGAGTTGCAGTAATGGGACAAGACTGTATCTACCAATTGGATATCACGAAAAAGAGGTAAAAGTACAAAAAAAAACAAAGAAATAGCTAGTAACATTAACGTTAGCTGGCAAAAATGTTGTCCCCCCCTTAATCTTAGCTAGCTAAAATTATACTGCATCTAAAGTCAATCTGGAAACATCACGATGACAAAAGCTTGCCCTACTAAGTATTTGATTCCTTTTGAAATATCATCGTATTTCCAAGCTACACAAACTGAGGAGTTGAGCTGTTCAGCAGCATGTGCAGTAAACGCTAACATGGCTTTGGTGATGAAAGGTACATCATGCATTTATTGTAATCTCCCCAACAGGCCACTGCATGCTGTGACATGGGCCTGGATGGTCACGCATCTTTTTCAAGCTGCCTGACTGAATACTGTTCTTCGGCTTGCAAGCCTCCCCCTTTTTCCTCCAAACATAACGATGGTCATTATGGCCAAACAGTTATATTTTTGTTTCATCAGACCAGAGGACATTTCTCCAAAAAGTATGATCTTTGTCCCCATGTGCAGTTGCAAACCGTAGTCTGGCTTTTTTATGGCGGTTTTGGAGCAGTGGCTTCTTCCTTGCTAAGCGGCCTTTCAGGTTATATAGGACTCGTTTTACTGTGGATATAGATACTTTTGTACCCGTTTCCTCCAGCATCTTCACAAGGTCCTTTGCTGTTGTTCTGGGATTGATTTGCACTTTTCTCACCAAAGTACATTCATTTCTAGGAGACAGAAAGTGTCCCCTTCCTGAGCAGAATGACGACTGCGTGGTCCCATGGTGTTTATACTTGCGTACTATTGTTTGTACAGATGAACGTGGTAC